>NC_134129.1:6260000-6865000 GCF_040939455.1 Microcebus murinus
ACTACAACAACTGGGTTTGAGGAGCTATCTTTATGGCTTCCTTTTTCATCCTTTTTTTTCCCCTTATATCTCAAGGGTGTAACACTTACAATACAAAAACTTCTTTGAAGACACAAAATACTACTTTTATGAACATTTTCCCATTTAAGTGTATTGAATTTTCTCCTGGCTACAAGCTAAAAATATCATCTGAAAACTGGGTATGTATGATGACCAATCTTCCAAAGAATAGAAACATTGAAATAGCTGCATAGCATACCATTCTCTAGCTCCACCTAATTTATCCTGGTATAGGTTGGATTCCAAGACACAGAATCTGTGACTGGGGGGATCTTGGTTAAATGATTTCTTAACCAATTGCCTTCAGGAAAAATTTTTAAGGAAGTGAGAACAGGAGGAAAGGGCAAAGGAAGAAACTAGACAAAGATGTGGTTTCAAAATTGTAGCCTCAGCCTGATTTTTCTGGGAGAGCCGAGAATAATGACAGAGGTGACATTTGTCTTATGCCAAAAAGTCTGCCTAGAAAAGTTGGAGCATAACATACCAAACATCACTGGACAAGGTGCTCAGGTCAGAGAAGGGAAATTCTTTGGAGAAGTGCGGGTGTGAACTGTTATCTGTCAACATTTAAAGAAGCAGCGGGGGTTTAGGGGTTGTCCACGGTTACATCTGCTCACTAAATGCAATTTGGGTAGAGAACGAATATCTGCTACAATTCTTCTTTCATCACATTTCATCATCATTTAAGTGAATTTAGCATCTTAAGAAATTTCTTAAAAAGGAAAAAAATTTTATTTGCTTCATAAGTGATTGCAAATAGTAAATTTCCATTGGCCTAGGCCTCCAGATCGTCCAATGCATGATCCTGGCTTTGCTTTACTTT
Organism: Microcebus murinus; assembly: GCF_040939455.1. Taxonomy (NCBI): domain Eukaryota; kingdom Metazoa; phylum Chordata; class Mammalia; order Primates; family Cheirogaleidae; genus Microcebus; species Microcebus murinus. Next base: position 6,260,884 of record NC_134129.1, read on the forward strand.
CTTCCTTTGCTCCGTAAATGATCTCATCCCTTCCCATAATAGGATACTTTTGGTAGCAAATAACAGAAGCCCAATTAATAAGTCAAAGTAAGGGTAGATAGATAAATAATAAATGGAAGACTATTGGGAAAATCTGGAAATTTGCTGATTTCAGGTATGTCTGAATTCCAGGGATATAACAGTGTCCTTAGGCTTTTATTCTTTCTTGTTATTCTTCACATGGTAGAAATATAGCTAATAGCTACTCTACATTTTCCCAGATTAGTAAATGAAGCAAGAAAAGACAATTTTCCATAATTGTCCTTGGAGGAAAGTTTGGCGAAGCAATCTAGTTATCTGGCTGGCCAAATTGGAATGCCTGCTTATCCTTACACAAATCACTGAGACCAAGAAGATGAAACTGTGCTGCCCTGTGGGACGTGGCATGAAAGGGGCATGGTTAGCTTCATTTGAACCATATGATGGAACGGTGCCATCCTTACGCATTCAGCAGTCTGCCATTTCCACTTGGTTATCTGAGGCATCTCAAAGTTATCAAGCCTAAATCCCAGTCTTGAAAGTTGCTTCCTCTCCCATTCCCTCATCCTTACTTTTTCCCCCACTCAACAAATGGCATCACTGTCCACGTAGTTGCTAGAATACTTACATTTATTTCCCTTATCCTCGTGTCTAATCTATTCACAAGTCATGTTTCTACCTCCAATTCACTATCTCCATCCAATTCACTATCTCCATCCTAGATCTAGCTAATATCATCTTTCCTTTGCCAACTCATAGTTATCACTGCTTCCATTTCAGGCTTCCTGTAGTATTTTAATCTACATAGCAACCAGAATGATCGTTTGAAAACACATTATGTTATTCTTTTGCTTAAAATCTCTTAATGGGCTTCCAAACATACTTAGAATAAAACCCAAGGTCCTTACTAAGGCCTCCAAGGCCTGGCATGCTGGGCCCTGACTACTTTTCCAACTTCTACACCCTCCTCCTTTCTCACTGAACTCTACCCACGTTGGCTGCCTTTTGGGTTTTTTGCACATTCTATTTCTTCCACTCCTTCTGATCCTAAGATATCACTTAAACATCACCTTCCTTATCATAGTTCCCCAGCCATTATCCCATATTACTTTACTAATTGCCTCTTGTAATTAATTTATTTTTGTTTATTACTGTATACCTCTCTATTCTATGAATCTAGGGTCTAACCCGTTTTTTGAATAGTCAGTATACAGTTTCTGTCACAGTACCTCAAACATTGAAGATACCTACTTGATTGTGTTGAATGAATAAGTTACAAAAAGGGAAGAAGGAGACAGAGTATTCTGAAAGAGGGGTGATGGCATGTAAAAGCCAATATATTGTTTTCTCACACTGTTGGTTAAGATTACCCATAGCTGTAGAATCAATTATTAATAAAAATGTTATTGCACACCTACTTTGTGTGAGGTTGTAAAGAATGCCAAGGTCAGGAAAGTGTAGGTCCCTTCCTAAAAGTGGGGACCATTTAATACGGTCAATGTATGGAAGTTTATGCATGGAAAAGATTACCAAATGAAAATTTAGATAACCGAATTATATGACACTATGAGAGCTTACACAGTGCAGCCTATCATTGTCAAAATGCATGACTCGAAGGATTGGTATTAATATTTTAGGAGTTCAGAGGAAGAAAAATCCCTTTGAGTTTGCAAGAAGCTTTCCTAGAGAGGAAAGGGAAAAGGAGTCAGTTTTGTTGGCGTTGGTGCCCTCTGCTGGTGCATATTCTCCTGAGGGTAACAGGAAATCTGCAGACCTCGCCTGACCTATTTTCATGGGCGGATCTCAAAAGGGATTCCCTAGCCGACATCCAGTAACTGCTGATCTTCCTGGAGGACTTAATTTGCATGCAGGTCCCAGCCACAGGAAAGGTGCGAGCCCAAACTTGCCAAAAACAGCAACTGGGTGGGTACCAAGCTATTTAGTCAGAGCCACATGTATTGTTTCAAATATGTTGTTGTGTTTTTCTAATGCCAGAGTTCAAACCAAGGGTATCTGGTTTTTAAGGTGAATATTTTTCCCCCCTGCATTTTTACCATGAGCCTACATAATGTCTTGTTTTAAATTGAATAATCTTTAGTAAAATGACCTATTCTTAGGTTGGGACCATTAAAAAGAGAGGAAACAATTTCTATAGTTTAAATATCTTATTACTGAGTTCCCAGGAGAGAAAGGTCACTGTGAGTTAAACTTCTGCAGAAAAGAGTTATAACAATGATTACATATCTCAGGAGGAAGAGTTCCTCTAGCCCTGTTAAACTTAGAAACAAAGAAGGAAGCAACACCCCAAGAGGTTCTCTCTTAGGAGGTTTATAATCAGGGAATCAAAGATGCAGTTGAGACATTCTGGAAAAACTTCTTTCCCCCGGCACCTTCCTACTCCCCATGCAACCTGAACATCTGTCATCAAGCATATAACTACTTCTAGGTTGACAAAGTCACTTAATATACTTTAACAAAGAATCTAAAGCTGGCCTCCATGGATTCATATCCCAGAACCACCACTTCCTATGCCACCTTACACAAGTTTATATGTCCTGGGCCTCAGTTTCTTCATCCATAAAATGGGGCTAATGAGTATAGTACCTTCCTCCTAAGGTAGTCTGAGGTTTCAACAAAGGAAATCAGTCCAATGTGTGCCATATAGTATGGACTTAATACCTATAAGCCATTAGTAGTGGTCACACCAACATTGTACTGTGTCAGGATCTACCAATTCTTAAATAGAGGTCGGTACCTTAGGGGAATGATGGTTTGTTAATATCACATTTTAATTTGAATTGATTCTTGGTATTTCCTTATACCCTGAGATGATAGACTCTTGATCCTTCTCTCAAGTTTTAGAGACATTAAGACCAGCTTTTCTCTCTGGTCCTTGAGAGATGGGAATATTAATAAAAAGAGCTCAGAAGAGCTCAGTGAAGCTGTAAGTGGCCTGACTCTGAACTGACCAGACCTGTGGCGTGACCTCCATGCAAGGCCACTGCTGGGGCCTCCTGGCTCCCCCCTTGCTGCAGATAACCAGAGACAGCTACTTGCACTCGGTTGCAGATGACACAAAATGATACATTACCATCCTTTTGCTTTTGCCATATTGTTGATGCTTAACCTGTTTGCTCATTTATTCATTCATGTATTTATTCATCAGATCTGCAGTGAGTGTTTGCCGTGGGCCAGACAGTGTCCTGGAGATACACAGATGAATCAGACACACTCTGCTCTCTTACAGTTCAGTCTAGAATGGGAGAGACACTACTGTAAACCACCGTGATCGTTGCTATAGAAAGGATCCTCTGTGAGATTCTGGGGTGGCCCACGATAAAGGAGTGTTTGACTCTGTTTGGGAAGGACAAGTCAAAACTAATGCAGTTGTTATTGGAGTTTTTAAAGGACAGCAGAGTTGTAAATGAAGAAATTTGCCTGGGAAAGAAATGTGTATTGTATTGTAGAAAGAGGGAAATGAAGGTGCTACGCTGAACCAGCCTGTGTGATTAGGAAAGAGCAATTAAATCAGTAGATAAGAGAAGAGGCTTTGGGCCTTTTGCAGTTCTGCAGGCAGCAGTGGTTGGACTGGGCGCTGGAGGCAGATGGGGGGTGGGGCACTGCTAAGGATAGGGTAGGGGCAGCCTGGGTCTTGGGTACCATCCACCCACCCTCCAAGCTATGCTTGCAGTGGGGCAGGTTGCGGGCAGGCCAGGGCAAGCTCCTGCCTCCGCCTCCACTTCCCGCCCCCCTGTGCTGGCACGTAGACTGGGTGACAGCCATAGCCGCACTGTGCCCACCGGCATGGCCGCCTGCGGGAATATGTGATGTGTGGGTGGAGGTGGCCAAGCCGGTCAGTTGATGACCTTTCTTATTAGCATCGTCAGTTCTATACTCTGTGGACACATAAGCACAGTCGAGCTGGACGCTGTTACACTTGGTGTTGCAGTTGTGAATGTTACTAGGATTTCACTTGGAACTGGATTAACCTCCCTTTGTGGCCCGATAATGCCTCAGTCCTTTGGCGGCAAGAACCTAAACACGTGGAGACTATACTTCAAAGAGGAATCCTCATCTTAATGCTGTGTTGCTTTCCCCTGGGCCATCTTCATACACATGGAGAGCATCCTGCTCTTTAAACAAGACCCCAACATCTCCAGGATGGACCAAATTTATGTGATGATTCTTATTCCTGCTCTTCCAGCAACGTTCCTGTTCCAGCTGCAGAAAGGACACTTACAGAGTCAGGGCATGATCTTGCCTTAAGTTATTACTGGGTTCGCGTTGGATGTTGTCACTGTGGGCACAAATGTACTCTTGGTGCGTGTGCCGGCCCTGGGCGTGGTAGGTTCTGTCTCAGCCAACACCTCCTCCCAGTTCTTCCTGTCTGCTCTTCTCTACTTCTGCGTGTGGTGGGGAAAAACCCACATCCACAGCCGGGAAGGCTGGAGTAGAGACTGTTAATGTTTTGAGGAGTGAGGCTTCCAGATCCAGCTAGCTATTCCCACATGTCAATGGCATTCACTGAGTGGTGGCCCTGTGAGATTGGAACTTCCTTGCAGGACTGGTGAAGGTGACAGAGCTGGGAGCTCACGCCATCAGCTGTGAACTGGCTTTTGCAGTCTACATCGTGCCTCTTGGCTTTGGTGTAGACGTGTATGAGTGGGCGATTCTCTGGGGACGGGATGCAGAGCCGGCGGGTGCTCTCACGTCACTGTTCGCCTGTGCGCTGGTGTGTGCGCACTTGTAGTAGGTGTTTTACTGGCAACTTTTGAATGATGTGGTTGCCTGTGTATTTACCAGTGACAAAGATATTATTTCCCAAGTGATGCCTTATTTTGCTTCTTTTCATGTATTTGATATACTTGTAGGCACCTACGATGGAGTCCTGAGAGGTACAGGAAAATAAAAGACTGGTGCTATCTTGAATGCCATTGGTTATTATCTTTTTGGTTTTTCCATTGGAGTATCTCTGGTATTTCCTGCTAAACTTGAGATAATGGGTCTTTGGTCTGGATGAATAGTTTGTGTCTTCTTTCAAGCCCTTTTCTATTTGGTGTACACCTTGAGGATAGATTGCGATAGAGTTGCAGGGCAGGCCCAGGTTTGCACTGGTCTAAAAGGGAGTGAAGACACCATACCTACCCTCACAGAGATGCCTATCCCAGAAAGAACACTGACCCATGGAGTGATTTTGTCTGGTATCGCCAGACCAGAGAGCCAAACCAACCAAGTGGTGGAAGGAAACACCATGCAGTGACCAGATCACCACTGCGGATGTTCTGACAATGAGACAGTTGAGTTTCTACCCTGGAATGGCCTTAGCGGTTGCTGCTGCTGTTCTTTCATCAGGAATTTTTACAAGAGTTTTCAATGACCATGACTAAAGTAGAAAAATTATCACCAGCCTATAAATTAGAAATGATAATCGTATGCCACACATTGAGCAAGGAAGGTGACCTTGTTATGTGGACAGTGGTTTCACTCTCAACTCTGAGTGGAAAGGACATCAGTGACGTTTTCCTTGGTTATTCCCAGATATGGCACTATCCCGTTTCTTGATTAGGGAAGAAGCTATATTCTTAGTAAACTTTTCTCTGTTAATGCTATCATGTTTTCTAAATATGTAAATTTGATTTTCCCTGCTGAAAATGTTCTTTCCTCTTTTCTTTTATTGAGTATCTTTCTTCTTCTAGTAAAGCAATTCGTTGCCCTATAAAATATTATTGTTGAGGCCGGGCGCTGTGGCTCACGCCTGTAATCCTAGCTCTTGGGAGGCCGAGGCGGGCGGATTGCTCAAGGTCAGGAGTTCAAAACCAGCCTGAGCAAGAGCGAGACCCCGTCTCTACTATAAATAGAAAGAAATTAATTGGCCAACTGAAATATATATATAAAATTAGCCGGGCATGGTGGCGCATGCCTGTAGTCCCAGCTACTCGGGAGGCTGAGGCAGGAGGATCGCTTGAGCCCAGGAGTTTGAGGTTGCTGTGAGCTAGGCTGACGCCACGGCACTCACTCTAGCCTGGACAACAAAGTGAGACTCTGTCTCAAAAAAAAAAAAAAAAAAATATTATTGTTGATCTAGTCTTTTGTATTTCTCTGTTAAGGTATTTCATCTTGTCAGTGAGTGTGTATTAAGTACTTGTTCAAGTCCTATCTCAGGTATTTCCATGTCTGCTTTTATTAAATAAACACCTTAATGTTTAAAAAGACAGAAGAAAAGCAGGGGCCAGTGAAGGGATAAGATCGTGAGGCTCACACCGAGGAAGACATTGGGCTTTGAGGCAGGAACGTGATATACTCAAGTTTGCATTTTAGAGATGTCGTCCTGGTTGCTAGCGTTATGAGGGAGCAACTGAGGAGACAGAAGCTAGGGCAGGACCACGACACACTGGTCGGAGAGGAGGCTACTGCAACAGTCCAGGCACGAGGTTCTAAGGAGCTGATTTGAGACCATAGCAGTAGGATTGGAGCAAGACAAGAGTGGATTTAATATACAGGAGGTAAAGTCTACTGGACATTGTTGCTAGTTTAGAGGAATTAGGGAAAGGCAGGAATCTTGTGGGGACGAAAACAATTCTCTATCTTCTGGATATAGTACTTGGCTGTTTAGTGGATCTTTTGTCAACTTACATGGACCTGTACCTCCTGACTTCTGGCTCTGTCCAGCCCTTTTTTGCCTATAAGGAAGTGCCTCAACAGTCAGCTGGGTTTCCTTTTGGGAATCAGGATACTGTAGGTAATCAGTTTACTGAACATCTAAAATCCTTTCATGATCAGACTGGCACAGCTGAGTAATGAAATGCTGATGGCATGGCGAAACTTACCCCAGCCCTGCTGCCAGTGGTAAGATCCTGCATGACATAGAGAGATGACTAACAGGCGAGGGAGGGTGTCACAGTCACACAACAGACGTTGTTACAGCTTATGTCAAATGGTCTAGTAATGACATGGTCATTCAAGAAATCAACAGGTTGGCATGAGTATTGCCTAGATGCCAGATTCCAGAATGAGTGCAACAAATGGTGGGCTTGCTTAGAAATAAGGGTGCTACCTTCAAAAATAGCACATGCTTTAATTCATTTGACAATGATTGAAACTAATATCATTAATAACTTATTATTAGAGATACCAGACAAGTTGTAACACAAATAAAGTAATTCCATTTAATTTTCAAATCAACTCTGAGGCAGATATTGTTGTGATCCCATTTTACAGAGGCTACCAAAATTAAGCAATTTTGTTATGACTGTCAGTTCTACAAGTATTAGAACCCAGCTTTAGTCTTATCACTGTGAACAAACCAGTTTGCATGGCTGAGAATAAATCAAAAACCTTGTGTTTGTTCTAAGTCTCTAGATATAAGACAAGGAGTAACATTTTTCTTAAGACTAATACTTTTTTTTTTTTCCTAATCAGATGTTTAGGATATTTCGACGTTCTTCTGAAGGGGGTCGATTTATCAAATCGCATGTTATCAGAATAAGGTATGTAAACTTGGCTTGTAACTTCAAACCAATATGGTTAAGATGAGTTATTTGGTTAACATGATTGCTCAGCTGCCTGAGAGAATCTTTGCAGCAACACAAAGATTTCATAAATCCTGAACAGCCCAGGGTATACTACCTAACCATTTCTCAGGTGCAAGAGGAAGATGTAAAGTGCTCTGTGGTAAAAAAGTCTCAGTTATTAGATAGAAAAAAGAGGAAAAATATAACACAGAAAGAGGAGGGATGGTGCTGCCGATATCTCCCTTGTCCTCTTAAGCTAGGGACTAAGTAAAATTTGTCTTTTTAATTTTCCTCATTTTAAGTCTACCCAACCATTAGACTACAACTTTCTCTGCAGCAAGGTTTTTCTTTAAAGTGAGTGAATTTTTATTATTTTTAAATGGCTTTTCATTTTGATGCTTTGGTGAAAGGAAATAAACATAAATGAAACATGGAGTTTATTATCAAAGACTATCTTGAATACATGTTTATATGATATCTATAAGGCTTAGATTCCATAGTGAAAAATACAATTGTAACATTTGTTTGCATCACTTCTTGGAAGTAAATATAAATATGGTTAAATGATTAAGAAGCCCATGTCTTTTCTTTCCCTCTTGCCCCTCTTTATTTCCTTTTCACTTTTTCTTTTCCTTTTTTTTCTTCCCTCCTTCTTTCCTTTTCTTCCTTCTTTCCTTCCTTTCTTCTCTTTTCTCTTTCAAATTAAATTCATTCTCAGAAGGTTAGTTGAGGCTTTCTAGCCTTATACATCACAACAAATTTATATATTTGCATTGTTTATCAAATGAGTTTTTATAGCTGCTTTCTCGAATCATTCATTCATTCGTTAACTGACCACCAAACCTCAAAATATCAGTGTTTTATTACAGTAAAGATTTATTTCATTGCCACGATACAAACCAGAGAGAAGTGGGTGCAAGCGAGTGGCTGCTGGTGGGGACTGTGGAATGGAATTGCCCACGGGACCTTCTGCGTTCGGTTGGCAGACAATGAGCAAAAGCGAAGACGAGGCTATGAGAGGTCTTATTAGGAACCAGGCCTGGAAATGGGGGGCATAATTTCTGTCTGCATCCAGTTGGCTAGAATTCATTGGCGAGTTTCCATAAACTTCAAGGGGGGCTAGGAAATGAAATCGAGCTCTGTGCTCAGGAGGCAAAGGAAACTGGGTTGGTAAACAAAAGCACTGTCCGTCGTACCACTACTGAAGAATCATTACGTTCATTTCAACTTTTGCTCAAAATGCTTTAAAAAGCAAGTCTTGCACGTGCATGTAAAGCATGATTTTTATAAGCATATCTTCCTGCAAACCCCTCAAAACTATGAGCCAAGTAAGAGCAGCAAACAATTTTTTTCAGGTATGTCTTATCCAGTATTTCTAGCATGCTGCTTCTGTTTCTTCTTGAGTGCTTCCAACATTCCTGATCATTGTACTCTCATTTCCACTCCCTTTACCTAGAGATAATTTAAAAATCTGGTGTGCACGTATATCATCCATTACGTTTCTTTAAATGTAATGTGAATCTTAGGCAAAAATAGTTAATGATTAAAGAAATGCCATTATTTATCTGCTTTTTTGCTCTTCAGTCCGGATGAACAAGGTGTAAACATTTTTATGGTGCTAATGTTTCGATACCCATCTACTGCCAGTGTGGAACAAATCAAGAAAAGAATTGAAAAGATTTTTTATCAAAGTTTGAAGATTAAACAGTTGCCTTTGACTATACATAAACCATCGTTTAGGCTCACACGTAAGTAGTTTTTGGTTTGTTACTATTTTTGTGGTTTCCTGATTTCATAATTCCCTTCACTATTCATAAGGATTTGGTCATTATATTATTCCATTTTAAGAATTCACCACTGATAAACATACATCAGTGTAGAATAAAAAGAAAATAAAAATTCACCATGAGGCAAAATTTAGCACTGGAAAATGTTTTTCCTATTTTACTAGGGCTTTTGATAATGTTTCTAAAATTTTTCCCATATAGTATGATGTTGGATCTTCACAAAAGCACCAAAGGGTAGGTATTATTTTCACTATTTTATAGGTAAGGGAACTAAGACCCAAGGAAGATGGGAGAGAGATGGTATTAACAAACCTTGAGGCTAGAATTAGACATAGTGTTGCAACTTGCAGAGCTCTGTACAGGTCATTCTGGGGATTAGCTTTTGTAGTGTCAGCGAAACAGACATGTTTATGAAGGTCTACCCCTGTAGGAAGAACTAGTGACATCAACTGTAAAGAGCTTGTTTCCAACTTAACACTATTTTTCATTTATTTTCTTATTTATTCCTCACAAACCTAAATCAGGAAAGTTCTTGTTTTGTTTCCCTCATGAGGTAGAAAAAGACTTTCAAAAAAAGTTCATGAAACTTAAAATATTTTATTAAAAAGACATTTGTACTCGAATGTTTATAGCAGCACAATTGCAAAGATGTGGAAACAACCCAAGTTCCTATCAATACATGAGTGGATTAATAAAATATAGTATATGGACACCATGGAGTATTATTCAGCCATAAAAAATGGTAAACTATTAATACTTTTTGTAACAACCTGGATGGAACTGGAGACCATCTTCCTAAGTATTGCAAGAATGGAGAAACAAACACCATGTGTATTCACTATTAATTCGGAACTAAATGATCAATACTCAATGTGTATATATGGTAGTAAAATTCAATGGGAATTTAGCAGGTGGGAGGTAGGAAGAGAGGATGGATAAATTCACACCTAACGGGTACAATGCATACTATCTGGGTGATGGACACACTTACAACTTGGACTCTCTTTGCTTTTTTCTTACATCTCTCACCTGCACAAAGCCAAAAGCAAAAAAAAAAAAAAACAACTTTGACTCAAACTATACAAAAGTAATTCATGTAACCAAAATGTTTGTACCTTCATAATATGCTGAAATAAAATAAAACAAAACCAAAAAACCCTCCCTTACAGCTAGTTGGAATCCAAGTCAAGAGGCATTTCCATTTTTATATGCCAATGTGTAATTGAAGGACGTACAACGATGTGCTTCAATGAGGTTTTAAGTGTCAAGGACAGGAATCGTGTTATTTTCTTACCCCTCCCTCAAACACTAACATACGTGTCATATGTGATAAGTATTCCAGCTCTGTATGTTGCTTCTCATTGCGTATTTCCAAATTTAGTTACTTCTGACACAGGAGAGCACGGAGTGTGGGGCTTTGTCCTTTGCACCCAACAGTCTTGTCTTCTCGCAGTCGCGAGATTGTCCAAAGTTAATTTCTTTGTTGTGAGAAACCAGGAAAACCCTTTAAATACGTTTTGATGTAGAATCCCCACAAATATTAGTGATAACGTTTCGGTGAAGTGATTAGAAATAATGAAGAGTATGGTATCCACCTTCATTGTTGCTCACTGCCGTCTAACTCTACCTCCTAAAACTAAAGTCTGTTCGATTCCATGCTGATAATGTTGATTAAAGCTTTACCTTCCCAGGTGCAGAACAGAGACAAGATGAGATCATTCTTCCACCTACCCAGGGACATTTACATGATTGATTCTTCCTTCACTCCCTTTTTCTCTTTAAACATTCGCCTTATCTTGTGTAAAATGTAGATGTCCAGGGCCTAGCAGGATTGTAACCATTTGCCTCACTGTGTGTCTCCCTCCTCCTCTTTTTTTCTGTTATGCCCAGTCCCTTTCAATACAGGAGCTACCAAATTCTCATCCAGAAAAAACAGAGATGACATCTGTGGCTTGTGTTTTCCTGGGTTTGTCCCCAAACTTTGACTTTATACCCTTCCATCGATTGAGAGCTTTGCCTGTCACTCACTTTGATTGTCAGCACCGAGGGGCTGTGATGTCGTTAGCTTCTTGGAGCTGCCCACTGGGGACATGCCTGACCCACAGAGACCAGTAACCACCAGTTGGACAGGAATCGGTGGTTGCTCCCTGGCATTATACCAGAGCTCCCCAAGAAAGCAGTGAGGGATATTTATACTTATTCTTTCCTAATTTCCTATTTTCTTTTCCTGTTTCCTAAGCAAAATCAGACAATAAAATGGTCTCTGATTTTAAGTGCAATTATAAAATTTAAAACAAAAATCTAACCCAAGTAAAGGGTTATTTATGTATCACTTGGTTATGAAAACTCTCCTGCCCAAATGCTAATTTGGATAATTAGCATTTCTATTGACTATCATTTGACCAAAAAAGATGAAAATGGAAATATTCTTCTGCCAACTAATTTATGTTTTGCTTATTTCAGCTATTGATGGCAAAAAGATGAGAAATCTTCTCAACAGTCGTAAGTTCCAAAACCCACTATTTACTCCATTTCATGTAAAAATAATGAATAGAAGCCACAGAAGAGTTAGAAGTACAATTTACTAAGCTGCTACTAAGCTCATTTTATATCTTTCTAAATCACTCAGTCCTTTATTTTTAGCATTTAAAATATTTAAATTTATAAATGTATACCATATACAATTTTAAGTTGTATGACATATAGGACGTGGAAAAAAACACGCAGTATTCTAGATAGTATACTATTAATTCTGTTTAATGCTTTAATGTTCTCTCACAATTCAAGAGAATGTTTTAAGCTGGAAACTAGTTAGGCTTGCTCAATATTTTTAGTTTTCTTGCATTTTTATTGAAATATATGTACATTTCCTGTCTCGTTCCACCCTGCACTCCACATTCCAGCTTTGGCATATATTTCTGGGATGTTTCAGACAAATATATACCCATTAAAAATATTTTAAGGGCATTTTCAAGTCTCTCTTAAGGTTAATTGGAACTCTGATCAATTGCAGGTTTGTTATCAGAGAGTAATAACTTTTTAAAACTAGTCTTTCAAATTTTAGAAGAATAAAAAGGTCAATATTGCTTAAAACTGTTAAAATACAGGGCTTTGAGAAAACAATGAGTTGATTCTCTTCAGTTATGTCAAAGGCAATTCATGACCTACTTTCAGCATTGGGTGCTCTCAGTAATAAGAATTCCACTGGCTTTGGTGTGGATCCTCCTAATTTTTTTTTTTTTTTTTTTTTTTTTGAGACAGAGTCTCACTGTTGTCCAGGCTAGAGTGAGTGCCGTGGCGTCAGCCTAGCTCACAGCAACCTCAAACTCCTGGGCTTGAGTGATCCTTCTGCCTCAGCCTCCCGAGTAGCTGGGACTACAGGCATGCGCCACCATGCCCGGCTAATTTTTTTTATATATGTATCAGTTGGCCAATTAATTTCTTTCTATTTATAGTAGAGACGGGGTCTTGCTCTTGCTCAGGCTGGTTTTGAACTCCTGACCTTGAGCAATCCGCCCGCCTCGGCCTCCCAAGAGCTAGGATTACAGGGGTGAGCCACAGCGCCCGGCCTTGGATCCTCCTAATTTTATATCTCACTCTGTCACTTAGCAGCAGCGTGACCTCAGCAGTGTTTTCTCTCCAAGGCCTCATCTAAAAAGGATGTTGCTATAAATACAGCTAAAACACTTATCAGAGGATCTATACATTTTTGATGCTCAATAAATTATCTGTATATGCTTTATAGAAAGTCAGACGTTAATCTGTGGACAGAATGCCTCGAAATGTTGAATATTTCGTGTGAACCTCGATAGGATCAGTGAGGCCGATATAGAATAACCTCAGAGGCCGAATGCTACGCATGGGTTAAAAAGTTGCAGGGACAAAGGATCGTCTAAGCATCTACACCCAGTGCAAATCGGGATTTGCTTTTTTTCCTTTTCAGTGAAAACAAATTAACATGCATTTCTGTGACAGGCTGTGGGATAAGGATGACATCTTCGAACATGCCACTACCTGCATACTCCTCCACTGAAAGGATTGTCCAAGGCAGGGAGACCGCTGTGGAAGGGGAGTGGCCGTGGCAGGCCAGCCTGCAGCTCGTGGGGGCCGGCCATCAGTGTGGCGCCAGCCTCATCAGCAACACGTGGCTGCTCACCGCGGCCCACTGCTTCCGGAAGTAAGTGCACCAGGGCTGTCGTGGGCCGCCTTTTCTCAGTCCTCACTTGCCACTGATGCGGTGCAGAGGATGAGTCCAGTTTTCGCCAGTTGTCCTCTGCTCCGTTCCGGGTGGACCCTTCTACTATGTCCTCTAGATGCGTCCTGCTCGCTGTGTCCCCATCTGGGATGCTGTGCCATGGTCCTTTTCATCTGTTCCTCTGTGTACCATCATGATCCTAATGCTGTCTTTCCCAGTATATCATAGTCATTTTAGCGTAAAGACTCAATATTATACATGTAATAAGTTTAATCTCTTCTACATACTCAAGAAGAAAAATAGCTACTTCTATTCTGTTCTCTTTTCTCCAATTAATCCCTTTAAACTCCCACTGTCAGCATCAGCATCACTTTAAAAATAAGAAAAGGATCATAGGTATTCCCTCTTGAAGCTCTCCCTTCTCTAAGAACCCTGGCAGGCACGGATGGTCCAGAGAAGTGTGAGGAAGATGGAAGAGACCTGCTACCTTGTCTCACCGCCCTCGCAGTATTGGAGACTGGTCACGTCACCCCAGCAGGAGTTCTCTGCTTGGGCTTTAGGTTGAAGCTCTTTTGTTGTTGTTTTTTAGAGACAGAGTCTCGCTTTGTTGCCCAGGCTAGAGTGCCTTGGCGTCAGCCTAGCTCACAGCAACCTCAATCTCCTGGGCTCAAGTGATCCTGCTTCAGCCTCCCAAGTAGCTGGGACTACAGGCATGCGCTACCACACTGGCTACTTTTTTGTATATGTATTTTTAGTTGGTCAATTAATTTTCTATTTTTAGTAGAGACGGGGTCTTGCTCTTGTGCAGGTTGGTTTCAAACTCCTGACCTCGAGGGATCCTTCTGTCTCAGCCTCCCAGAGTGCTAGAATTACAGGTGTGAGCGCTCTTAAAACTTAGCTGTGTCAGTTCACAGAGATATACACAAGTATTCTAATGCCCCAGGAGAACAGGGACATACCATCTTTCTTCCCTGAGTTTCTGCCATCAGAGTATAGAAAGCTTTTCATTTTATTTATTTTATTTTTATTTTATTTTTTTTGAGACAGAGTCTCGCTTTGTTGCCCAGGCTATTGTGAGTGCCATGGTGTCAGCCTAGCTCACAGCAACCTCAAACTCCTGGGCTCAAGCAATCCTCCTGCCTCAGCCTCCCGAGTAGCTGGGACTACAGGCATGCGCCACCATGCCCGGCTAATTTTTGCTATATATATTAGTTGGCCAATTAATTTCTTTCTATTTCTAGTAGAGACGGGGTCTCGCTCTTGCTCAGGGTGGTTTCAAACTCCTGACCTTGAGCAATCCGCCTGCCTCGGCCTCCCAGAGTGCTAGGATTACAGGTGTGAGCCACCGTGCCTGGCCAGCTTTTCCTTTTTAAACTCTCAAAAGACAGAAACTTTGAATAAAGTCCCTTTGCCTGGCCAGGGGCAGTACTAATGCACCCTTCTAAAGGAACCTGTCCTTGGTGATTCTAGAAGGTTTGTTATCCTTCCAAGGGTAACACCCCAAATGGTTCCAAGATACTTATTCTTTATGGGGTAAAGGTATAATGAGAATGACCCAATGGATCTAAGATGATTGTTACTTCCGTACTAGAGAAGAGAAAGGACTTGCTTATATATAACTCCCAGAGTAACTAGTAGCATGCCTTAGAGGTAAACTTGGGTCATGATAGCTTGTTAAGGCTTTCTGATTTTTTCACATTCACAGTCCTCCAATCTTTGTACTTCTGTTTTTGTGAGAGAGTCGTCCACTTTAGTT
This sequence comes from Microcebus murinus, assembly GCF_040939455.1. Lineage (NCBI taxonomy): Eukaryota > Metazoa > Chordata > Mammalia > Primates > Cheirogaleidae > Microcebus > Microcebus murinus. The sequence goes on from NC_134129.1 coordinate 6,276,151, forward strand.
TACAACTGATCTATTTGTGTAAATTAAAAATAAACCCAGGATGCCAACTTAATATTGAGTGAAGAATATAAGCTATGGTGATTGAAATACTTGTTTCAGCAGGTCCAGGGCAGTCTATGTCTATTAACAGATCCACATGGGAATTGGTCATTGAGTTTGATAAAGTAGAGATTACTGGTGACTTTGATAAGAGAAATTCCAGGTATTATAGGAATGGAAATGGAATCAAGAAAAAAATGGAAGTTTAGAAGCAGTAAGTCTAAAAACCACTTTGAAGGAGTTTTTAAATGAAAGAGAGCAGAGATATTTGACAGTTAAGGGCTCAATTTCAGTTGTACAGGCAAAAGGATTTTTAAAAATACAGGAGACATATTATAGCATATTTTATACTGATAATCCAAAAGACTTGAGTAAGGTAATGACCATGGAGAAAAAGGGTTCAACTTGGAGAGTGATTTCATGTAATTATACAATGTGTTATCCTTTTGTGAAGGAAAAATATCAGGTACTTTGAGGACAATATTGCAGTTATCTAAATTTTTACATTTTCATAAATTTTTTTTTTTTGCTGCAGAAATACTGCATTTAAAAAAAATCACGTTTAAGACAAATCTTAGCATCTTTATGTCCATGAAAAATGATCTCGGTCTTTGTGCAACAGTGTGGGTTACAAAAAAGTTCTTGACAAGATGTCAAGCAACCTGTTGACATTAACCAACTGTATATTAGTATATTGCTGTTCTGGTCAAGTCACTAAACTTCTGAACCTCAGGGTTCTTATCCACAAAACATGTTGAATTCAGCCTCTCTCATTGACAATGCATAAAGAAATGGGATAATTTTATTTTTTTCTACTCAATTATTTTGTGAACTCCTTAAGGCCTGGAGTCGTATGTGTCTCCCAGAATTCTAGTATCTAGAGTCTAGTTTTCAAATGAATGCTTCAATCCTGAGATTTCTGCTTTGATTGAAATCTTCCCTTAACGTGTAAATAAGTAAATCAGATGAGCGCAGAGCCCCATCTCTTCTCGCTGAGCTCTGCCTGCTCACTCCCCGGGTAGTGCAGAGCACTGTGAAAACCACTGATCTTTCAGGTTTTTTACTACACACGTAAAAGTTGGTGATTCACCGGCAATGTAATCCCACATGAAAGAGGAAATACCCTTTTTGACTTGCCCTCTGTGTGATTTCCTTCCACATTTTTTTTTTACTTAAACAATTTCAAGTTTCTGTATTTTTCCAATCATTCTGGATAGGGATAATTTTAAAAAGAAGTAATTGGACTTTGAGGAGGTAAGTGAGAATAGCATCTATGGGCAGGGAGACCTGCACGTCTACTAAGTGGGACCAACCAGGCCAGATCAAAGGGTGGTAGGACATGCATTCGAGTTAGGGCTGCTTAGCCCTTGGACGTCAGGGAGGGGTATGGGAATAGGGTGGAGAAACAACCCTGTGTCTACATGAGGTTTCCAAAACAGACAAATATACTTTACCTCAAAGATTATAGTAAAACTCAGTAAACAAGAGCCAACAAATGAGTCATGAACTAAGCATGGATTTGATACTAAGGGAAAATGCCTCTTAGTGCACATATTACCTGAAACAAATAAAAATTAATTTCTACAGTTAATTTAGAGAAGAACCTAAAGAATTGCTAACAAGAAAGGAGTTTAAAAATTAGAAATTAAACATGCTAATTATACACAATTGCCTTAATTATAGGAACTCTTTTTGCCATAAAGTCACAACTGCAAATTCTCTCACCAAAGGAATTTTTCAGGAGAATACCAATAGGTGGGAAGAAATACCATCTCAGTCTTTTTTAAGAATAAAGTTTAAGCATCACAAATCTCACCCTTTAATGTTTTACAGAAATAAAGACCCAAGTAAGTGGATCGCTACTTTTGGTACAACCATTACACCACCTGCAGTGAAACGAAGCGTGGGGAAAATTATCATTCATGAAAATTATCACAAAGAGACAAATGAAAATGACATTGCTTTGGCTCAGCTGACTACCCGAGTCGAGTTTTCAAATATAGTCCAGAGAGTCTGCCTCGCCGATTCCTCTATAAAGTTGCCACCGAAGACAAGCGTATTCGTCACGGGATTTGGGTCCATTGTAGACGATGGTGAGTAGTGTCAAGTGAGTTATCTTAGCACAAAAATGGCGTGAGATGGAACAAGCTGTTTCAAGGAATCCTGCATAAGCTTTTCATAAAAGCAATGTTTCCAAGGTGGGTGGAAGAAATCAGGTCTTGTCTCCGAGTTCACAATTGGAGCAGTAGTAAAAAGAGGGAGAGACAGACATGGAGGAAAAGAACAGACTGGGTCAGGTGATATAAGAAGGAACAAAATACTATGGGAGTAACTAGTTACAAATTGTATGCTTCCTGGATGTGATTACTTCTGGTCAGCATATACTGTAAATCATAATGATAGCTTTTTTTTATTATTATTTCAACCATGCCTCATTTTTTGAGACTCTTCATCGTGGTTAATAGAATCTGTATTTTTCTTCCTTCATCCCACTTCCTTCAGTGAATTTTTAAACTGAAGACTAGAACTTAAGATTTCTAGGGACTGGCTGTCTCTGCTCTAAAGAGAGAGATTAACTGAATGTTTTAAAATGAGAAAAGATATTTTATAAAAAAAGTCACCTGCACTTGAATGTTTATAGCAGCACAATTCATAATTGCAAAGATGCAGAACAACCCAAGTGCCCATAAATACATGAGTGGATCAATAAAATGTGGTTTATGTATATTATATATTATATATATGTTATATATATACATATATATATATACACACCATATAGTACTCAAAAAAAAGTGGTGAACTAATACCTCTTGTATTAACCTGAATGGAAAAACAAACACCGCATGCACTCACCATTAAATTGGAACTAATACTCATCAGCAATCGAGGAGGGGATGGGTAAATTCACACCTAACAGGTACTGTGCACACTATCTGAATGATGGGCACACTTATAACTTTGACTCAAATGGTACAAAAGCAATTTATGTAACAAAAACATTTCTGCCCCGATAATATTCTGAAATTAAAAAGAAATACTTAAGGTTCTATCAAGGATATCTGAAGAAACTAGACATGCCAATATACATCTTAATCTACCTTTTTTTTTTGACAGTCTTCCATTATGTGAAAAATGTGCCAAATGCTGCATGCATATCCAACTTGATTTGTGAGACGTTCTTAAAAGTCTCTCTTCATCTTCTTTTCACTACTGCTAGCTCTTGGCTACTCACCACCAGTTTCAACCAGGAACCCTGAACTCCTTCCCTTCCTGTGCTCAACTGAGCAGTGTCCCCTCCTCCTGCCCCCAGCCCTGTTCTGTGCTGGCATCAGATCTCCGGCATGTACTGGGCCTCCATTCTCCCTCCCATGCTGTGAGACAGCCCTAAGGAACACGCTGCAGCGTAGAGTAGGGCAAATGGATCCATGCAGTTGTGTCCTGGGTTCTGTTTGAATACTCCTGGGATATCAATGAACTTCCATGGGCCACGGAAAACGTAGCAGTTGGACGAGCTCCCTGTGATGAATCCCTTTGGGAATCAAATGAAAACTATGGACCTTCTCCTCATAAAAAATAAATGCTTGTATATACATATATGTTTCATATATAGTTTTAGGGCTTTCAATAGCCCTGAAAGATCCACAGATATGATATAATACTGGGGCATGTATATTTCTGGTTCCTTGTGACAAGATAAAATTAGGTGATAACTAATGTTAAATAATCTTGGGCTTTTGCTCCTAGGAATGTACAATTTGTGTGTCTTCCATGTCTTAGATACGGTTGTATTTGAAGAACATATTTATTTTTTGTTCCTTTGTGTAACAGGACCTACACAAAATAAACTCCGGCAAGCCAGGGTAGAAACCATAGGCACTGACGTATGTAACAGAAAGGACGTGTATGATGGCATGATAACTCCAGGAATGTTATGTGCTGGATTCATGGACGGAAAAGTAGATGCATGTAAGGTAGGTCAAGGTCAAGGTCAAAACTTTTAAGAGAAGTTTCCATTTGCTATTTCTAAGTTTAATAACAACGAAAGTTAATTACCTTTCTACATTTTATTTAATGTATTGAGATAGAAGCGGTATTAGACCTATATTACATGTTAGGAGATTAAAATCTGTTCCTTCCTATTTCTGGTTCACCCAATTACTTTTATGCTCTATTGTTATTTTCTTAAAAGAGAGAAACATCACTCACCTTCATCACCATCTTTTATACATGTTGCTTTTCACCCCACCACCTCCTAGTCACTCCCGTTCAACCATCTCCTTCTTCAATGACATTGACACCTGAAATAAGTTTTTTTCTCCATCCCAAGCCCTGCAGTGTCCACACTGACCAATTTAAAAGGGTGGACTCCAGGTTCCTAGACCTCCTCACCTCCAGTGACCTTCTGCCTTCTCAGCCACCGCAGGCCCCAACTTGGGCCATGGCATCAAACCCTGCTTCGTCGCCAAAAACCATAATTATGTCCCATTGATTATCTAATTCCAGGGATTTTACCTTCTTAAATTTCTCGCTTTAGCCTTTTCTCCATTGCCTTCTTCCACCTCTCTCTTATCCTCCATTGCTCCCTCCCTCTACTGGACAACTGTACTATTAATGGAAATCTTATTTCCTCATCTTTATTCTTCTTTACTGTGTTAGTCAAATGAAAGCCGAATGATTTCTACCAAGATTATAATCTAATCATGTCAAGTTCCTATTGAAAACACCCTAGTGGCTTACATTTTTGGTCTTAAGATAAAAAACAAAATCATCCGCACAAAGACCCACAAGAGCTCCACATGGACTAGTGCCAGGCATCCTCAAACTATGGCCACGTGTAGCCCGCCGAGGACATTTATCTGGTCCGCTGGGTGTTTTTGCTGCCGCTGCCTGTCCTGCTTAGCAGCCGACTCGTCCCGGGCCCACAGTGCGCATGTGTGGAATGTGCGCCGCACTCTCCAACGGTCTGAGGGACAGTGAACTGGCCCCGTTTAAAAAGTTTGAGGACCCGTGGACTAGTTTCTCCTTAGCTCATCACATACCACTTGTCTCCCTTGCTGTCTTCTCTCCAGTCCTCCCCTTTTTTTTAACCCCTTGCATATGCCCTACTCCTTCCTGCCCCAGAACATTTGTAATCCTCCTCCCTCTGCCTAGAACACGTTTCATCTGCACTGTCCTTGCCGTGGTTAACTCCTCTTCCTTCAGACACCAGCCTGTGAAATTTCACTATTGTGTGTTCATAGAGCACTTATCACAGTGGTAATTTTGCATTTATGGGTTTATTTAATAACTTTTTTTAACCTAAACTTCAAGTTCTCTGAGCATAAGGACCTTTCATTTGGTCATCATTGTATTCCCAGTACAGATTCAAATGCCTGGGACACATAATGGGAACTCAATAAATAGTTGGTAAATAAATAAATGAATAAAGTGGAAGAGGCATAAAAAAGTTGTCTTACCTGACATTACACAGCCAGTAATGAATAGAGCTGGATCTGAAGCTCAGTCAGTTCAACTGTTAAAAGCGCACTTGTGATCTCCGATTGTATATCTATTTTATCTTCCTTGTTCTAAAGATATTTAAAAGACCTTATATAAAATTCAGCAAGAAAACATAAATTACAAAGCGAGTAAAAGAAAAGCAGACCAGGAGACCAGGAATAGGTTCATAAAATACAATAAGGCTAGCAATATTCAGAAGACATCATTGAAATTTTCCACATAACACCCACAAATACTAATCTCATATTTAACATTTTCTATGCATTATTATTAAACCATGCATAAAGAAGTGTCTAATCAAAATAGCAAAAAAAAAAAAAAATGAAATCCAGGGATGCTAAACCATAAATAAAGTAACCATTCCATGTGAATGGGTTTTCTTTTTTTAAGAAAGGCTAACATTCAATGTACTTTAAAATTTAGCACCAACTTCTAAATTGAGGACAATGATATAATCTATTTATAGTCTGGCCGTGTGGTCTATGTGCCAATTTCCTTTTTTTTTCCTGTGAAAGAGATGATTACAATGACCTTTCTACTGAATTAGAGTTAACAATTTCAAATATGCATTTGTTTTTATTCCAGGGTGATTCTGGTGGACCTCTGGTTTATGATAACCATGACATCTGGTACATTGTAGGTATAGTAAGTTGGGGACAGTCATGTGCTCTTCCCAAAAAACCTGGAGTCTACACACGGGTGACTAAATATCGAGACTGGATTGCCTCAAAGACCGGTGTCTAGCGTGCATTGTCTGAGTTACATCCATGGCACATGGGGCTGAAACTCTTGCATATTGTATAATATTTATATTCATGTGGTTTGGAGAAGTGCTTTTGCTAGACGTCAAAAAACCCTTCAGACCCAGCCAAATCTAGTATTGTGAGGTGGCCTTTGTGTACATACGGCCAACTCTCTCTCTTCCTTGAGAGAAAACGACACAGAAAATCACAGCACCAATTCCTCACTCACCATGGAAACTGCTTGTGATACTTTTGAATAAGGTGAATACTTATTAGGGCTTTCCCTCAATGGAAGACAGGAACATCGTTTCCCACAGGATATGAAGAGCTACCCTCAATACTACCTGGAGCACTTGGGCTGCTTCTAGTGAAAAATCCAAGAACAATCTTCCCTGAGCAGTCAGGGCTTCAACATGCAAGAACTGCTGAATGGACATCCAATGGCCAGAATGGAGAGGCATGGCATTTGCAATATAACTTGAACTCTAACCTGGGTTTATAGCTAGTAATACAGAGCATTATCATCAACTACAAGATAAGACATTTGAAAACTGTTTCAATGGCTGTAAGCTTGCTGTTAACACTGTGTTACACACTCAAGCACTAGCTTCAGGAAGCAGGTTGTGTTAAGAAGCATTTCTGAACTTGAGCAACATTTTGCCATCTGGGCATAAATTACAGTCAGGCTAGCGAGGAGAAAAATAAGACTTGTGGAAGCAAGAAGAAGGGATATGAAGGCTTGCAGAGCTGGTTTCCAAAGCTGAGCACTAGGACAGATGCTCTAATTTTTGGTGCAATGAGCTGTCCAGTTATTTAGAAATATTTGCATCAGTATATGGTAACTATTATAGTTACCATATAGTACTTTCAAAAGTCTGAGAGGTCAGATGTCTATCAGAATGTCAGGTTGGGAGAGCCGATTTGTATAAAACACAGTGCCCAGCATACTCTAGGCACTCAATAAATGTTTGTTATATGGAATTCAATTTTGTCAAATAAGTGAATGACTTTGGGGCTTACAGATAGCCCAAAGCCTAGTGATAAGGAGCACAGGCTTTGAACCAGATTGCTCAAACATTGTCTCTTGTCACATATGAGTCTTTCTGCATGTCTACAATGAGAATAAAAATGATACTACCTCACCTGGTTGTTTTGAGGATTAAATACATTAATACAAGTAAAGCAGTTGCACAGCATCTGCATACAGTAGGGTGCCAATATGGGTTAGCTACTATTAATATTAATCACCATTAATGTGCTTTGGACTCAATAAAACTTACTGTACTTTTAAAACAGTGTCCCTCGCTGCTTTAAAGCCATGTCATTTTTGGTTTTAAAATATGTTGAACTACTTACTAGACTTTCAAAATCACTTTTATGTCTCATTAAATACATTTTGAACTCTGCTTACAGACAGAATGCTATGATCACCTGTCACCATGCTTGTGACTACAGATATGCCTCCGTATTCATCTCCAAATCCCAAATGTGAGACCTAGATTTGTCGCCCTGATTTATCCTAGACAAATCTGGCCCATCCATTTCTTTGGTGATGGAAAGTTTTGTTAATTTACATGTTATGTGTGTTTATATGTAATATATGTAAATAAGATAAATGCAACTAACAATCTTATTATTTATATCTCACTAAGACATCATGAACACAAAAGGGTCATCCATGTACACTTTCCTTTTAAAGTGGAAATGTCATCAAATTTCCAAGTTGATGATTAATAACTAAAAACCACCAGAAAAAAAATTCCTTAAACTCCTACAATCTGCATCTAGCACAGAAACAGCTAAAGCATTCTGAGGATATTTAGCCTATTAAAGATGGCCTTGAGTGATGATGATGCACTTTTTAAATATTAAACATCTCCTTCCGTAGATACAGGAGAGCAAATCTGTTTACAAAGAAAAAATCTTTCCTCGATGTAAGTTCTGTAACAATGGGTATGTGCTTGCGTGCAATTTTATGTACGTTTCATAAGACTGTGACACCTTTTTGTGAATAAATACCTGTGAAACTATGTATATTGATTAAATATTGAAATATTTCAATGCTTAATTCTATTCAATTCAATTGCATTTTAATATAAAAGGCCATAAGTAAATCTAAGAAGTGGAAAAGTGGGTTTTAAAAAAGAATTTGTCCTATTTGTAGTTTCATGTCTGACCTATTGAGTTGTTTTATAGAAATCATGTAATATTTTTACCTCATATTTTCCATATGCCAAATGAGACATTAGGCTACTACCTCATGGCATTGTTGTGAGGCTTTCCTGATGAATAACAATAAAGTTGAAAAGTAAAAGAATGTTTTGACCAAAAAAATGCACAGTATATTACTGTAAACCCATACCAGTATAGGTGATGCTACAAATGCATTAAGATTGTAAAAAAGTTTGGTTTCTTTTTAACAGTATTGACATTTTTTCTGCTTTGTGAATTCTGCAAAGAGATTTGTGGTTAAAAACAAAAGCAAAACGAAAGCTAGGCTTTGCTTTCTATGTGGTGATGCTATAGTAATATTCACATCTTTTCATTGGAAAAAAAACCCTATAATTTGACTCATTTTAAACTACAGGTCAAATCCATTAGGCTGATAATAGTGCAGCACATAATCCCTGTGGAATATTAATGGAATCTTGGATGCCATGAGAACTGAAGGGTTAGCTTATAATGCCAGGACAAGATTGGACCAAAATTTTTGCCAGTAGTTAACTATCTCTTAATGAAATCTGTGTGATTCAATAAATAATAAAAATATATTAATAGGAATATCTAGCCTTTTCATTGAATAAGCTTTTTTCTTTGTTTCATTTCCATGATTGCATGAGGCATTGCTTCATGCAATCATGGAAATGAAAAATTTGTTACAAGTGTCTGAAATTCATGCTAGAATTATAACTGTTAGAGCTGGGAAGTACCTTAGAGATTATCAACCTCCTTTTTTGACTGATATGAAAGCAATGCCAAGTGAATTTTTATGAGGTTATACCACGAGTTATAGCCAGTATAGGAACAGAATCCAGGTGCTCTAGTATCCAGTCTAGTCTTTTTTCTACTATTCTCTACTACTCTTACCTGAGTTATGCATGTTTAGCAGCCAGTTTTCATTGCAGACTGAGAAATCACTGAAATTAAAATGACTATTTCCAAACCAGTTTCTCCCTGCAAAAGAACATGTGAGGTAAGCTAAACCCATGTGGTATTCAGCATAGTATGTGATTATACCAAACCAGTTTTACCATTAAGACAACAATCCACCCGAAAACTATATTCAACTATTCATAAAGAAATGCAGAATGAATTTAATGTAGGCACGTCTACGTTGCCATCCTTTTCTTACCCTCCACACTAAACTTTATGAAGCAATTTAAAGCCTCGATATGGTACAAATAAAAAATCCATATCATACTTTGATATGAGGAACAGCAAAAGATTTTGAACCTCATTAAAATACCAAATGTTTGTCTTTTTCTCTTTAAATGCCTCATTAGAGAATGTGTTTTATTAACAAAGCTACAGAAGTCCACTAAAATGCAGAAAATTTAAAAAGTTTTGATTAAGCTGCTTTTGTAAATGCTTACAATGAACATTCTTTTACAGGTTCCAATATTTTCCTTGCCTAAACGTTTTAACTATGACTATTAAAAAAGGAGGAAAATGTAATCATTTCACACAATTGAAAGAAATACACCTTTGGTCCACTGTCTTCAAGTAGTCAAATGGAATATTAACCTATCTTCCTCATTGTGTGGCTTTCTTGTTGAATAATAAAGTCTAAAAGTCAGAGAATGCAGATCATTGCAAATTTATTTCAACACAGGAAATGCCACACACTTGTTAAAATTGTAAAGAAGTTTTTATAGAGTGTTAACTTTGTTTTTCAATAGTGTTTTGTTATTTTACAGATACTGCTGTTTGGTTGAAATTATATTTAATATTTTCTCATGAGAAACATACAATATAGCTTCTGTGGTTAATATTTATTGAAAAAAAAATAGCAGCCAAATAAAATTAACTGTTAACTTGATAGCTTTAAGAATAAATATAATCCAAATTTATTTTATCCAAAGAATATTTTACTATAGCATGTCCAAGGACTCTCTCATCAATCTACTTGGAGCACTTTTAATGCTATTATTTAGCTGACACTGGAAAATACCAAAAACATTCCAGGATCAGCATTTAACCAAGAAATATTTTATTCTATGTCTTATTTCATGTTGTGTTGCTATAACTGCATACTCAAGACTGGGCAGTTTATAAAGAAAAGGATTTTCTTTAGCTCACCGTTCTGCAGGCTGGGAAGTTCACAGGGCCATGGCTTCACATCTATTTGACTTCTGGTGAGGGCTCTTGTGCTGGGTCAAAACATGGTAGATGGTCAGAGGGGAAGCTGACATGTGCCAAGAGGGCAAACAAGAGGAGGAACCTCACTTTATAACAACCTGCTCTCCCAGGAGCTAATCTATTCCCATGAGAACTAATCCCATCTCGAAGGAGCAAGAACTCACTACCAAGAGAACAGCACCAAGCCATTCCTGAGGGAGCCACGCTCATGATCCAAATACCTCCCCACGAGGCGCCATCTCCCAATACTGCCACACTGGGGATCAAATTTATATGAGTTTGGTGGGGATAAATACTATCCTAACCACAGCAGTCTATATTCTGAATTATTAAAGTTTCTTTAAGTCACAGAACTATGCAAAAGTGAATATGCTAACCAGATGTCAGATTTCCTGTGAAGTTTTATTTTCAGTCTACTGTTAGAACCTGTGTTCCCCGCTGTTATTTTAAAATGTTGGCTCGGAGATGAGATCATCCTGTTTGATATTTCTTTTCTTTCCATTCTCAAACCCAGGTCACATCCATGGAAGATGTTTATATGCTGCCTCTTCAAATATTTCCAGAAGGAGAAATTTCATAAACACATAAGATTGCCATTCCAGTGGTTTCAATAACTACCCTTTGTCTATATTCAAGTATCTTCTGCTAAACCTTGAACCTGTTTAGATCTACATGGGGATTTCTGAATTCTTACAATAATTTTTTAAACCCACTAATGTTCATTCTACAAGTGATCTTTAGGGAATGGAGATTAGAAGGTTGAATGAACAAGTTGAGATGCAGTATGAGGAAAAGGAGAACTTAAAAGTGGAGAGGAGAATTATGCTGCTATAAACATTCTAGTGCAGATGTCTTTTATAGAATGTCTTTTTTCCTTTGAGTAGGGCAAAGGCAATATATGTAACTTAAACTTTTGTACCCCCATAATATGCTGAAATAAATAAAAGTGGAGAGAAAAAAACAGAATCCGAGAATAAAAAAAGAAGAACCCATTGGAAAGGCAAATACTAAGCCACAGGTGCTTGATAAAAAAGTTTCATAGAAGAAAAAAAAAGTATTCAGAATAAAGGTGATTTTTAAAGTAAATGGGTGATTAATTTACCCCCTTTGAAAAAAATTAAATACTTATTGAGGGAAAGAGCACAACTGTAGCAACTTACAACTATTTTAAATTTTTGTCTCCTAATCCTTGTATATATATGAACACATATTTCACAAACTGACATAATAGCATGTATAAAACTATATATTTCTCCACCTGAGATCAGGAACTCTGAAGTATGGCACACTGCCCTTTCCCACTCCATGAGCCTCTAGCTCTGCACTAAATGAATCCTCCTCTACATTGCTTCTTTCCCATAATGTGTGTTATTTCTTTCTCTTGACTTCATACGGCTCTTCGTTTCTCCCCCACTGGTTTAATACCTGTTTACTGCCCTCTTTCCCAGCTGGTTCCACTGAGTCTTCCTTGCTCCCTTTTTGTACTTTCAACCTCTTTATAGAATGCTCCCTCATTATCTTACTAAAGTCGGATGTCACTATCTAAAATATCATTTTAGCCCTCTCAATTGATTGCTCTTTCTCCCTGGCTTTAATACTAAGTCAGAATTCTTCCAATTCCCAACGATAAGCTTTCAAACCCTTGTGTAGTCTTCCAACAATTTCTACTACACACTAGTATAAAACTATATTTCCTTGAAGCTCATTCCTCTAGCTATACTTACCATACATTGCCTCTCCTAATTGCTGCCAACCTCTTAATCACTTCTCAGGTATATTGAGCTACTAGGAACCTGGTTCAAAATAGACCTCTCCACCCAACTCCTGTCTTCATTGTGGTCAATTTCAACATCCAAATGGATGGTCCACACCTATCCTTAATTCTTTGAGCTTATGAATCCAAATGACTTTAACTTCTATTGCACTCTAGAAATCTTATGTTCCAATTTAGTAAATCTCTCAGAGTATCCATATATCATAGTATGTCTAACTCTTCAAAACCACACTTGCTTCCATAAAAACCTGTTAGACTTCACTGTCGATCATATAAACTGGTTTTCCACCATTATGGTCAGTTCCCTAGTCCTTAGCTTACAGCCTACCAAACCAGGACACTCCCAGTTCTGGATTAATCCCAGAACTCAGTGGTTCTATGTCTGGAAGAAGTGAGCAGAGTTAAAGAGAATTCATTCAACCATACATATTAATACCATTAGAAATTTAGACTATCTCATTTCAGTTTTACCATTGATGACCCAGATGATTCTTTTACTTTCTTTTAAAAACATTTTCATGTTGTTCCAACATGGCAACACTCACCCCAATACCAGTATTCAAGCCAAGCTCTCCCCACTCACTTTGGTTCTAACCACACAGAAAATAAAGGACAGAGATATAATCCAAGATTTCCCCAACCTCATTTTTATACTAATAAGAGTTTGTATTATTGTTTGTTTGCTTCCTTTCTGTCTCACCAAAGTGCTTTCTCTCAGAAATCAGAGTCACTATTTTTTAGTGACTCCTGTTTGGCACCAGATCTTGGGTCAACTCTCTCTCTCTCCTGATTTCTTCCAATCAGGCTGTAAACATTTTCAGCATTCTACTAAAGAAAAAAAGGAGGAGGCAAAAAGGAATGAAGGACAGACTATCTTCAGAACCTGAGCCCTTCACCACCACACTACAAACCTATAAACTGACGGACTCTGCTCTCTTCTTCACCTTTCTCAGTAGTTTATCACCTCTTTGAGTATCTTCTTTCCATTTTCTTACCTTATTTTGTTTTTTAAATTTAAATTTTTTACTCCTTTAATAGCTTTACTGAGATATAATTTACATGTCATAAAGTTCACCCATTAGAACTATAAAATCAAATGGTTTTAAAGTATAGTTAGTTATGTTTTCTCATACCTAATATTTTAAATAATTTATATCTGGCTTTTTCTGCTTAATATTATATTTGAGAAACATCCATGCTATTTCTTTTTCTTTTTTTTATTTCAGAAAAGGTAGGGGATACAAGTATTTTTTGTTATATGGATGAATTGTATCATGTTAAAGTCTAGGCTTTCAATGTACCCATAACCAGAGTAGTGTACACAATACCAGGTAGGTAGATTTTGATCCCCCACCCCCTGCCCTCTTCTTAGTTTCCAATGTCTATTACACCTTTTTATGACCATATAAATCTCTTGTTTAGCCCCACTTATAAGTGAGAACATGGTATTTGTCTTTCTATTTTTGAGATACTTCACTTAGGATAATGGTCTCCAATTCTACCCAAGTTGCTACAAATGACATTATTTCATTCCTTTTATGGCTGAGTAGTACTTCGTCATATATACATGCCACATTATCTTTATCCACTCATCAGTTGATGGGCATTTATGTTGGTTCCATATTTTACAATTGTGAATTGTGCTGTGATAAACATTCAAATGCAGGTGTCTTTTTGATAAAATGACCTCTTTTCCTTTAAGTAGATACCCAATAGTGGGATTGCTGGATCAAATGGATCTACTTTTAGCTTTCTGAGGAATCTCCATACTGTTTTCCATAGCAATTGTACTAGTTTACATTCCTACCAACAGTGCATAAGCATTCTTGTTTTGCCGTGACTGCACCAACATCTATTTTTTATTTTTATTTTTTTACTTTTTAATAATAGCCATTCTGACAGGGGTAAGGTGGTATCTCATTGTAGTTTTAATTTGCATTTCCTTGATAATTAGTGATATTGAATATTTTTACATATGTTTGTTGCCCATTTCTATATCTTGAGAAAAATCTGTTCATGTATTTTGTCCACTTTTTAATGGGGTTATTTTTTAATATGTTTTTAATATATTTTTATGTTTTTATATGTCTTGCCTTATACAAAAATTAATTCAAGATGGATTAAATACTTAAATGTGAGGCATGAAGCCACAAAAATTTTAGAAATATAGGAAAATCTCTTCTAGACATATGCCTAGGCAAAAAATTTATGACAAAGACCCCCCCGCCCCTAGACAAATATAGCAGCTGCAAAAATAAATGAATGAGAATTAAACTAAAAAGCTTCAGCACAGCAAAGGCAATAATCAACAGAATAAACAGGCAACCTATGAAATGGGAGAAAATATCCTCAATCTGAAAAAGGACTAATTTCCAGAATCTACAAAGAACTCAAACAAAACAGCAAGAATAAAACAACTCTATCAAAAATCAGACAAAAGATAGGAACAGAATTATTTTCAAATGAAGATAGAGAAATGGCCAACAAACATATGATAAAATGTTCAATATCACCAATCAGAGAAATGCAAATTAAAACCACAACAAGATAGCACTATGGAGATTCCGCAAAGAGCTAAACATAGACTTACCATTTTGATCCAGCAATCCCACTACTAAGTATCTACCCAAAGGAAAAAATGGGATTTTATCCAAAAGACACCTGCACTTGAATGTTTATCACAGCATAATTCATAATTGCAAAGATATGAAATCAATCTAATGTCCATCAATTCATGAATGGATAAAGAAAATTTGATACACACACACACACACACAGAGACAACAGTAGTCTGGAGTACTACACTCAGCCATAAAAGGAAGGAAATAATGCCATTTGAAGCAACTTGGATGGAACTGGAGACCATTATCCTAACTGAGTTATCTCAGGAATGGAAAAAACACCACATGTTCTCACTAATGAGTGAGAGCTAAATGGTGGGTACACATGGATACCAGAAGACATAAAGGACATTAGAAACTACAAAAGGGGAGAATGAGGTGGGTGAGGGATAAAGACTTACCCGTCGGGTACAATGAACACTGTCCTGGTCATGGGTAAGAAAGCCCAGAGTTCAGAATTATATAGTGTATCCATATAACAAAAACATTTGTACTCCCTTAATATTTTGACAGTTAAAAAGGAAAAACATTTTAGGAATATGGGGCAAAGATTCAATGGGGGGGAAAAAAGGACTAGACAGAGAAAAAATACTCAGCTAAGTCAAAGAAGGCAGATGATGGAATAGCTAAAAAACAAGCACGCAGAGAGGAGATGATCATTTGGTGAAGCCCTTTAAAATAGTTGGCTCAAAATAAATTTTAGTTTTCCTAAAGTTGGATTTTCCTCTAGAGTAGACGCAAATGAATTTCTGGGGCAGACATAATGAGCACCCAGACTGTTGCCCTAAGAAAAGCAAGTCAAGGGCTATCAAAGATTTTAGGAAAACCTCTGATCTTTCAAGGCTTGCCTCTGGAAGAGATGAAGGGCAGGGCCTGACACCAGACTGGCACTGACTCAGAACGGAGAGTGCCACCTCTTGAAAGGCAAATACAAAACTTCCCAAAGTATCAGAGGGTGTTGCTTCGGTTTGGTACTCAGTATTGTTTCTCACTTAATTTTAATGAGCCAGAACCAGGAAATTCTTACTTCCTGCACCAGACTTATCAAGCGATTCTTCACCTCAATACACATTATTGGTTAAAGTTTACCCATCCCAACTTGTTAAACTAGTTTCTTTCAAATCCTTAAGTATTCTCACTTTAGTCAGCTTTCAAGTCTTGAAAGAATGCCCAGGATACTACTCATTTGACCAGAAATCACAAAGAAGCAAGGAGGTGGAGGAGTTTGTGTTCTCAGCAGCACATGATGTATCCGTAAGTTTAATTTTATTTCATGTTTGAAAGATTTGCTTCAGATTTGTGGAATCTAATGCAAATTGGATTGGGAATCTATTTTTTTTCCTCTACTTTTGTTGGAGAATGTAATAACAAAGTAATGTTAATACTCTTTATTTCAGGAAACCAGGCTAATGATTTTATATTTAATATTTGAAAAGTCTCACACATTGAATATTAATTGGAAAGTTTAATGTGAGAATGAGATAATCACAGAGAGGGAGGAAAAACAAAGAGCTCCAGGTGGATTATCTAAATTTGTAGGAGTAGAATGGGACAAGGATGAAAGTATTTCTCATCCTCAGTCCAGAGTTTAGAATATATAATGCTATTTGTGATCTTTCTAAATTATTCATTTAATTGACACATAGAAAAGAGGAAATATCCAAGTTGTATAGGAAATGCTGTATTGTAACCCTCACTGTACAAAAGATAAATATAACTAAAACTCAAAAAATGAATATGAATTTTAATATCCTTTAAGAAATTCTTTACCTTTTAAAATAAAAAAAAATCAAAGAATATAAAAACAATTTGTACATAATATAAAAATAGGAAGCAAATAAACGGTGCAAATATTTTTGAATATTAATAGATTGGAAGGAAGTTTATAGAAAATAAATCTGAATATTTTTAGCACTCATTTTCCTGTCTGGTCTCTTCTACATTTTTTACATTTTTGACATTATTGAACATTAATTCATCATCTATAATTATGAGGTCAGTTAGTAAAAATTACTCAAGAGAATGAGGGAATTATGAGTGCTTTTTCTAGCAGTGTTCAGCCAGAATTGAACTTTTTTCTTCATTGGTAATAATTGGATTTTGTATATATAAAATTCGATTAAACACAAAGATTTCTAGACCACACTCCCCATAATAGATTTAATGTTTTACAATCATTCAAAGTCTTCCCTTTCCACCTACTTACTTACAGCCACAAGTTAAGGGTGAGGTTGTTGAAAGGCAAAACAAAAAACAAAAAAACTTTTCACACTTAATTGACCTTATTATAGAACTGGCATGCATTAACATTTATTTTTTAAATGGATGGTAATAAAAGGATTATAATTATTATTTTTACTTAAAGGGATCTCCAATCTCTAAGGGAAAAGTTGGTGATGCCATACCAAGAAAAATAATTCAATTAATCCATTTTGTTGCTCTTTAATAACTTTAGTAGCCATGCATTTATTCAAATATTATGTTCCAGGCACCATTGTTGGCCTTAGAGGCATAACAGTGAAAAACATACAGTTTAAATTTCTTTTAAGGCTATGTGAATTGTCAATTCTGTATTATTAGCTGGTTAAATACAAAAGAAATACACCAGAAAGGTAAATAGACAAAAGAGTGACATAAAAGGAGAGAAACAGGGAAAATAGACTAAAATAAAAATCTGGGAAAAGCAAAAGATCTGCATCTGATCAGTAGTCCAAGAGACCATTCAAGTGTCTGCATTCCTGTTACCTCCCATTTTCAAGACCTTTATTAAAGTCACTCTCCAGATCCAACATCTTTTAAAGTTCCACACTACCATTCTCTATTCAGTGCTGTATATATTTTTGCAGTGCTGAGTTTGGTTTCCCTTGGCTTTGTGGCTCAGAGGGCGAGTGTGTCAGGACGTGTGGGCGAGGTGTTGGAGAGCCACCTGCACTCTGCCCATTGATAACCAGCGCCTCAGTGTAATTAACTCTCAGAGGGTTTTCTCCATTTGGGATACACAAATACATCTTTATTAGTTTTTGCCACCTGTGAGCAATCTGAAGAAAATATACTTTTTACTTTGTTGTTCATGCCAGTACCTAGTAGAATGCTTGGTGCATACGTGTTAGTTAACTGTCTAATTGTTCTTCAGATTTATTTTGGACCAACTAATTTCCAGCCAACAACTATCAGCTCTGGTTGTTCAGATCTTCTCATTTGACTCAGATGGAATTCCTACCATCTTTAAACACCCCTTTTTCACAGAACTATTTTGTTTACTTTTCTAGGAAGCCACTCTGTATTTAAATTTTATAGTGATGTAAATAAGTGTAAATACACTTATAGTATTTAGTCCTTAATTTTTTTCTACAAATGAGTAACTATGAAATAGATTCCTCAGATTATCTCATTCCTAAAATGAGGTTCTGTGTAATTTTACATTTCTCTCTGCCTCACACAAAAATTTTAGAGTTGCTTTTCACGCAGTTACTTTCATCAGTGGATTTTAGGATATTTCCCACATATTAAAATCAAGTTTTGGTTTCATAAGAGTAAGCATAAAAGGACTTTTTCAAGCGAAAACAGATGCAGAAAACAAAGTCTGATGATTATAATTTGGAAACCAAATTTGTCATTTAAATGAGAGACTTCCTTTATCTTCAGAGATAGTGTTTTGGGCTCTACAAGCTGAACACTGTTAGTGTAGGTCTAGGCCTAGATACGGGAAAACCGTAAGATGACAGATGGCCCCAAAACTGAATAATTAATATCTCTGAAGTAGCATAATTCCAAGTTTAAAAATGCAATTAAACGTATACACACACACACACACACACGTATGTACACCTATACGAGGTCTGTCCAGAAAATATTCAGCTGTGTAATATGAACATATTCTATTAAGAATGGCTGGATACTTTCTAGACAGACCTCATATACATATATACGTTGATATTTTCTTTTTAAGTCACATGTTTGTAAATAAGACATAAAAAGACACAAACATATCTTTATTAATTTATTATGTATTTTATAGGAAAATGTCATGACAATCTTTAAACATGTTCTTTAACTTTTAAAAAACTTTTCTTGGTAAAATCAACACACGTAAGAAGTCAGTATTGCACTTATTAATGTACTGCAAGCACTATTATCTGTAATAATGAACATCCCTTCAGCTAATTATTGTACATATTCAAAATTGTTTCCTTAGGATTAATTCTTTTCTGCACTCTTTTACAAGTCTTGAAATGTCATCTCATGGTTAATGATTAATCTACATCCTCAATTTCTTTTGTCACTAACTATTCCCTATACCCCTGGATGGTTGAAATATAGTTCTTTCCTTAGGACACAGCACTTTTTATGCCCCATCATGTAAGGGTTTCTCATTTTCCCATATTCTGAGAGAAACATGAACTTCAAGTTCCACATTTTCCCTAGGTAGCATAAGTCCTTTTGTGGTCGATGTTCAACATCCTAGTCATTTATTTCCTTGCTCTTCTTATCTCTATAATCTTCTCTTCAAATACTACTCTTATATCCATATCCTGGATATTGTGATGACTTAGAATCACTCTATCTGAATCATAACTTTGAACAGCCTTAGTTCTAAGGAATCGGGTTGCTTTTATTTCACTGACTCTTTTAATCTTTAAATTCTTAGTATCCATCGGCTGCCACTCCTAGCATCCACACACATGTGATCATGCACACACAGAAACTCATTTTTGCTTCTCTTCTGATCTTTAGTATGATTTATACAAAGTTTTTAATGAGGTCTTAAATCTCACTAAAATTATCTGCCCCATATCTCTTTTGTCATTCATATTGGCTAAATTCTAGGTAAAGCGTAACTCTCCGAAAATGGCTTACTTCTTCCAAGACCACTGGGGAATGCTACAAAAAACCTCACAAATGTTCAAGAGGTGCCTCTTCACTCAAGCCCTTAATTCTGCCCACCATTTCTGCTATAACACCTTAGTCTATTTTCCATGATGACTATTCTAACTTCAGCTTCCTGGAATTTCCAGTTTGCCCTCTCATCTTTCTACCACTTCGAAGACATAATGTGATCAATGAATTAGATGAGAATTCCTTAAACTTCCTGATACCAAGCCAACAAACCTACTTGGATCTATTCATACTCTCAAGACGATGCCTACACTGTGTCCAAGTTTCCCATTCTGTTAGGTTGAACCATGCAAAAATGTCAGTATATGACCACTTTTGACCTACACGAAAGGTAATTTCATACAGGGATCCTAATAGAATCTATGATTCAAATATATGCTCTGAACTCAATCCTCCTCCCAACCTCAAACTATCTACTGATTAGTTTACACCATTGCATATACACATAAAACTGTCCCATCCACAAGAAAATAAAAACACTCCAACTCCACATACCTTGATGCCTTGTCTCTCTCTTTCCATCCACAAACTCATGAAAAAATATTGATACTCACTGTCCCATTTCCTCCCTTCTCATTTTTCTTCCAACTTATGGACATTTGATTTATGAGCCCACTACACTCTGCTCCTTTTCCTACCATGAACACCAATGATTCCCCATTGCTTAACTGTGGATAATCTAAATTTTCTCATATTTGAGTTCTCAATGGCATTTGACACTACGAGTCAATCCCTCCTTGAATACTCTTTTTTATTCATTGTTATCATACTATACTTCTCTTTATTTCTTCCTTATTATCTCTGGTTTTCAAGCTTCTGCATTCTTTCTCTGTTCCTTAAATGTGAGTTCTTTTTAGAAGTCTTTTCTGGGCCCTTTTCTCTTCCTATTCTTTCAATTGAAAAAATTCTTAATCACCTACCATATTCCACATACTAAAACACAATGAAGATCTAGCATAGTACCTGGCTTGTTTAGTGTTATGATATCAAAGACTAGCAGTACCTAGCATTAGTAGAAACTCAGTAATCCTTTTAAATAGTAAAGTTGCTAGATTAAAAGGAATGAATATTTAATGTATTTTTATTTGTGTTGGCAAACTATTCTACCTTATGTCACACTTGTAATTTGCCATTTGTCTTTCATTCTATTTATGAAAATTTGATAAACAAAACGTATGATATTGAGTTTCTTTCGCTAGTCAACTTATTTAGTATTTGTCTTGATGAGCTTTGCCTGCATGTCATTTTTGTCTGTCATTCATAAATATGATGGCAAATAAGCCAAAATCATAATATTTCAATCATCCTTGTAGGAGTAAGGAATATACAATAATTATTTTATAGACTTATAAAAGAGCAGTTTGTAGCCTGAAAATACTATGACCCATTATTCTGTCCACAATCTTGCTTCACAAAATCATAACACAGGCTATGTTCTTTTTTTCTCAATTTATTAGTCATACGAATTTTCTAGGTATTGACTGAGTAAAAATGCAGTCTTGATCTTCAGAATGAATCAAATAGAAAATTTCAGGCTCATACACAAGGGTCATAATGAGGAAATACGGAGAATATTCCTTAACCTGACCAAGAATCTACATAACAGTAAGACAAGTTCAGTGCTGTTTTATTTCTACAACGGCAACAGAAATGTACTCAAATACTACCAAGACATGACTTGTAAATTGATACATTATGGAGGGTTAAAGGAAACATGGTCTCTAGTAAGGGAAAGAGAGAAAACAATAAGTGAGCAACAAATATAATACAAGTTGGAATTGAGTTAATGTTAAGCACAGGTATCATGAATGCACACTGGCAGTAGGCTTCAGGTGCTACAGGACCCGTTAGGGCCACAGGGTTGCCTATGCCATTCTTCTCGCAACCCCAGGCAGTGTTATATGCAGAAGATACTTGCCACTTGGGGAAGGAAGAGGGAAGTAAGCATAGGACTTTGCCTTGGAACCTAGTACCTAGACCAATACAATAAAAAACCCATACCTGGAAGGACCCCCATTCTGGTCCCTGACCAGAAAAGACCCTGAATAGCTAAAACAATCTTAAGCAAAAGGAACAAATCAGGAGGCATCACATTACCAGACTTCAAACTAAAACTATAAGGCTATAGTAACCAACACAGCATGATATTGGCACAAATACAGAGACATAGACCAAAGGGACAGAACAGAAAACCCAGATATAAAACCATCCACATATAGCCAACTGATCTTTGACAAAACAGACAATATATGCTGGGAAAAAGAAGCCCTATTCACTAAATGGTGCTGGGAAAATTTGATGGCCACATGCAGAAGAATGAAACAGGATCCATCTCTCTCACCACTCACAAAAATTAATTCAAGATGGATAAAGGACTTAAATGTAAGGCATGAAACAATAAGAATTATAGAGAAAATGTTGGAAAAACTCTTCTACATATTGGCCTAAGCAAAGAATTTATAAAGAGGACCCCAATGGCAATCACAGCTACAACAAAAATAAAGGAGACTTGATTAAATTAAAAAGATTCTGCACAGCTAACGAAATAATCAACAGAGCAAATAGACAACCTACAGAATGGGAGAAAACATTCGCAAACTATACATCCAATAAGGCCTAGTAACCAGAATCTATAAAGAACCTAAACAAATTAGCAAGGAAAAAACAAACAACTCCATTAAAAAGTGGATAGGCCAGGCATGGTGGCTCACGCCTGTAATCCTAGCACTCTGGGAGGCAGAGGCGGGCAGATTGCTCAAGGTCAGGAGTTCGAAATCAGCCTGAGCAAGAGTGAGACCCCCGTCTCTACTATAAATAGAAACAAATTAATTGGCCAACTAAACATATACTCACACACACACACACACACACACATATATATGTGTGTATATATATGAATTAGCCGGGCATGGTGGCGCATGCCTGTAGTCCCAGCTACTTGGGAGGCTGAGGCAAGAGGATCGCTTGAGTCCAGGAGTGTGAGGTTGCTGTGAGCTAGGCTGACGCCATGGCACTCACTCTAGCCTGGGCAACACAGTGATGCTGAGATGCTGGCATGGATGCAGAGAGAACGGAACACTTACACACTAGTGTTAGGAATGCAAATTAGTACAACCACTATGGAAAACAGTATGGAGATTCCTCAAAGAACTAAAAGTCAACCTACCATTTGATCCAGCAATCCCACTAGTGGGTAGTAGGCCAAAGTGGTAGTTGGCCAAAGGAAAATAAGTCATTTCATTAAAAAGACACCTACATTCAAATGTTTACCACATTTATCACAGCACAATTGTTTATCACAGCACAATTCACAATTGCAAAGATGTGGCATCAACCCAAGTGCCCATAAATTCATGAGTGGATTAACAAAATGTGGTATATGTATGGTACGGAATACTACTCAGCCATGAAGAAGGATGGACTAAGGCTTTTTGTAACAATTTGGGTGGAAATGGAAACCATTATCCTAAGTGAAGTATCTAAAGATTGGTAAAACAAAAATCATATGTACTCACTATTAAATTGGAACTAACTGATGACCACATATGCACAGAGGGAAGTAAATCTCAAAAGAAATCAAGCAGGGCAAGGGGCAGGACTGGATGGGCAAAAACCTACCAAATGTATACAATGAACACTATCTGGGTGATGGGCACATGTTTAACCCTGACTCGAGCATGTAACCAAAAACATTTGTACCCCATGATACTTTGAAATAATTAAAAAAAATCATAAAACCACACAACTGCTCATGATGCCAATTCTTAATATAATGTAAGGGAATACCTCTAACCCTTCTTATGGATAGCCAAAGATACAATGTAACCAAAATGTCAAAAAAAAAGTTTTATCAAGTGGTAGGCAGGTGGGGGGAGGAAAGGAAGGGGGTATACTTACATAATGGGTGTGGTGCGCACCACCTGGGGTTTGGACACGCTTGAGGCTCTGGCACAGTGGGGGGGAGGGGTGGCAGGGGCAATATATGTAACCCTAACAATATCTGTACCCCCATAATATAATGAAGGAAAAGAAAAAAAATAATGTATAACTTTGGACCAATATGTTTTAAACTTTAAAATATATATATAAAAGGAGAGGATATATGTTCTTACACAAACATGTTAATTATGTGAGGTAATCTGTTAATTAGCTAGCTTTAATGATTCCACATATTATATGTACTTCAAAACATTATATTGTACACAATAAAAATATACAATATTATTTGTCAATTTAAAAATAAAGAAGAGCAATTAATTCTAAGCAGGACAGAAAATAAACACTTCAAATGGAGCACTTGGGTGTGATCTTAACGGTAACTAAGAAGTAGAGGAAGGCTGTTGTACATCGTGGTTGTTAGACTAACAATGTAGGAGGGAACCTTGGTTCACGTAATAGGTGTTTTGTTTTTGACCAGGTTGAAGTACTAAAGACAAATGCAAATCAAAAGCCCTTCTTTTTAAAACAAGTACTCATTTTATGGTTAGTTACAGGAGATATTTATATTCTTCAGCAATCATAAAAATATATCTCAGGTGAGATGGAGAAAAAGTCTACAAATGACTATTTTTAAGTCTTGTTTTTATAATTATTACAATTAAATATTCCTTTGATGGTGATTACCTGAATTTGCCAGATCTTTCCGGTTTATACAAATAAAATCCTCTGTAATTCTTGCAATTCAGGCTCTTTGATAATAACTAATAAATTACAATTCAGATTACTGAAATGTTCTTTAGGAAACGAATAGCAGTTTAGAGCAAACAGCGTGCAAGAAACACTGCCGATGGAGTCAGAACACCTACCGTTGAGTCAAAACTCCTCCTATTAATAGTTATGTGTTATTAGACCAGACCCAAGAGACAAGACCTCTTTGAACC
Organism: Microcebus murinus; assembly: GCF_040939455.1. Classification (NCBI taxonomy): domain Eukaryota; kingdom Metazoa; phylum Chordata; class Mammalia; order Primates; family Cheirogaleidae; genus Microcebus; species Microcebus murinus. The sequence goes on from NC_134129.1 coordinate 6,300,965, forward strand.
TGTTTATCTCTAGAGACACGATGAGACCAAAGATTAAGTGGAAGGTTTTCATTGCTAATGGATCCAGTGAAAGGGCCATTGAGAATAGAGTTGAGCGTGTTAAAGTATGGTTCTATCATGACCCTTGTGCCTAGAGGCACCTGTGGAACACATGACCGGTTCACTTTTTTTTAGGGTTTACTATATGGTTTTGACTTGGATTCCTATTTAGGTATCTGGGAACACACCCAACAGAGTGGTTCATTGTGTCCTCCTTGTAGGCAAATGACTCTCCTCATCAAAGGGTTTTAGGTCTCTGCAAGAGGAATAATTATTTCCCGGTCTGCACAGCCCAAACAGTTGGTGGTGTATCTTGACACACCAGGCATGCCTCTCCCACCTGGTCTGCCAGGTAGCTTCACTGTGAGCCTGGGTTGTCATGGCTACCACACATAGTACTAGAAGCTATTAATTGCAGCCATGCGTATTTTATGAGTCTTGGGGCTCTTCCAAACCTACTGGATCATGGATGAAAATAAATTATTTTCTTAGTAGTATTCTGCTCAGCAAAATTTACTCCCTATTCTCAAGCTTCTGTTTTTCTAATGTGCTCCATTGGTCATTGCTATGCAAATTCTAGATTAGAACCTGTATAGAGGTATTAGAACACCATATAGAGGAAAGTGTTAATACAAGAGAGAATTTAGGTGGGTTCAACTAATTACTACTTTTATGTTCTTGGGAAAATCTCTAGCCTCCGTAGCCTCAATTTTTAAAATGTGCATAATAAATTTACCATATGAACCTCACATAGATGTTGGGTGGATCAAGTATGTGAAAGCTCTTTATAACCATAAGATGCTATGTAAATGAAAGCTATTAATCATCATCGCCATCATTATCATTACTAGGGTGACCTGTGCTTCAACCCTTACACGTCACCTTTTGTTCTCCCAAACCTAGTTGGAATAAGGTGGGGCAAGCCCGAGGAAAGGACAACTCCCTACCTCTTTATGGGTCTCAAGACTCTCTAAAACTACCCTCACAAGGCTCTGCTTACCATGTGCAAATGTATCCAAAACAGGCAGAAAGAACTCCCAGTTGTATCTCAAGAATGGAAAAACCAGCACCACATGTACTCACCAGCAAATTGGTATTAACGGATCAACACTTAAGTGGACATATAGGAATAACATTTATTGGGTGTCCGGCAGGTGGGGGGACGATGGGCAATATACATAACCTTAACATTTGTACCCCCATAATATGCTGAAATTAAAAAAAAAAGATAGTTTATCAGATATATGCAAATGCCATTTATATTTAGCTGAGCTAATACAGTCATCCTCTGACAGGCATTTTGCCACCAAAATGCAAGGCTGACTAATAGGAAAATAGGGAAAGAGAATTATCTGGACAGAGAGCCATTGGTTACAGTGTTGACAGGAACCTCCAAAAGGGCGTCACTTCTATGCAGTGGCCAGACTGCGTTAGTAACAGCAGTTACCAACTGCTCACACCAAGGGCAGGGAAACTTGTCATGCTGGAAGGCCGAATTTAGCTGTAATCCAAGAAGACTGAATTCAAGAAACTTCCACTAGATATACTCAAAAATGCATATTATTTTATAAAAATCTAACTGCTATGTACTTAATTTCAAAAAACGAAAACTATTTAATTTTAAACTTAACCTTTTAATGACTTTGCTGCGTCTGCTTTTTGTTGGGAAGCATTTGAATATTTGGTTGCAGCAGGGAGGTTCACAGTTTCAGTTGATCCTCTAGATGGGTGTCGGTCACCTGTGACCTGAAGGGCAGTCATGATTCGGGTTAGGTAGGAGAATGCAGAGTCACAGCAATAAGTGGTTGAAAAGCAAGAAAGCATTTTTCAGGCATGTTGCTGAAGGCATGGATATTCTACTGCATTTTTCTGTATTTCAATTGGCTCTTCCTTGGCATCAAATAATGACTTTAAAATGTCATTTGCTCAATCGATTCCATCTGTAGTTCTTTATGTGTGTTGATAACTGAGGCTGAAATGCTAATTTGAGAGTGATGTCATGATTCTCAAAGTCAGTGAACCTTTCATTGCATTCTCCAATTAACTGGTCTATAACAGCTGCATATTCTTCAAATGATTTGCATATATCTCCTGCTCATCAATGACATTGCTAACTGGGGAAAATGTTTATCCAAAATTTCCTTTTGAAGAAGTGTTTTGAAAAAAAGTTTTTTCTTTTTAATGCTTGGCTTTTTTGCTACATATCATATATATATTTAGTTTTACCTCGCAAAGAAATATTCAAGTCATTTTGATTTGACATGATATCACACAGAAATGCTGCATTCCTGTAGAAATCTACTTTCACGAATTCATGTCACTGATTCTTTTCTTCATAAAATTTAACTATCTGCTCTTGCAGATATAAAATTTTGGCTAACACCTGTCCCTGCAATAGCTAAGGCACTTTAGAATGATATGGCAAATCCACACTGAATATCTCATTGCTCAGCTCTAGCTTGTTATGAAACTGATGATACCATGTTGCATTTGCACAAATATAGTTAACAATACTTATAACTCATTGCAAGGTGTCACTTAAAATAGTATCTTTAGCAGAGAGATTTTGCTGATGCAAGATACAATGAAAAGAAATGAGCGCATCTGTATCTGTTAATACTTTTTATCTGTGCAATAATCCCCTTATGTTTTCCTATCATGGAAGGCACATCATCCGTACATACACTTACTAAATTTACCAAATTCAATCCAACTTCGTGACATTTATCTTGAACGTTGTTGACGATATCTATTCCTTGTATTCTGTTCTCAAGACTGCCCAAAGCAAGTAACTCTTTGTAGCAAAGAAAATCTTCTGTTATGACCTGAATGAGGTATAAAACCTGTGCCAAGTCAGTATTATCAGTTGATTCATCCAAAGCGATTAATATATCAATTGCTTTAGATGCAGTTATACAATACTTTTGAAATAATCCATAAAGTTATTCTCTTAAGTTGAAGGCTAGTCCATGCTGTTGATCAGTAATAGTTCTCATTGAAAGAGGCAGTTGTTTGTACTTTTAAAAGTTATAAGGTCTAAGCATCCTACAACTTTGACAACTCATTCTTTCACAATTTATTCATTACTGATGGGCTTCCCTTTTTTCCCCAAGTACATAAGCTACTTCATAAGTCGCTTCAGTGGCAATATTTCCAGTTCTTATTGGTGCTTAAAAGAATTGTCTTTGCTTTTCATCTTTGAATTTCTGCAATACAACTTTTTATGCCTTTCTCACTTAAAATATTTTTGGTCCTGATGAGTATTATAATGCAGACGAGCATTGAATTTCCTTGATTTTGATATTACACTATCACGAAGCAAGAAAATCATCTTATCTTTAGCAGACATGAGATAATCTTGCAATTCCCAATCCTCATTAAGACATCTGTTTTCTTCCTTCAGCGTTCTCTTGCTCTTCTTTGATGTGATAGACTATTTAGCAGACAGGATTAAAAAATGCTGCGGAGCTGTGCAATTACTCACAAATTGCACTTCAAACAGAAACACAGTGCACCATTGTCAAAAGCTGATAACTGGTGTACTTGACCCCCCATAAACTCTCAGTAACTATGCTTGTGTGGTAGTGGTGCCAGTCAGATGGGAGAAGTTAGAATGAAATCGTGAGCGAAGCCGCCATCGATTTAGTCCTGATGACTTACTAATGTTCTAATGGTGTCGGTCAATCTGGGAGGATTACTTTGCTGAAACTTATTTTATCCTTTGGCATTTTAAATATGTTCTTCATTTTAAAAATAAAATAAAAATATAAAAGACAAACAAATGTATTCATAAAAATAAAAGGATTTGTTCTGTAAAATTTAGATTCAGTTGAAAGGCCACACGTACGGACCTAGAGGGCCACCATTTCCGCACCCCTAGTTTACACTTTTAAAAATAACCACTTTTGCTCAGCAGGATCAATTAGCCACAGCCACTTCTGTAATCAAGTCTGATAATAGCTAACATTGAGTGAGCACTTCCTATCTCTTTTTGCCTCATAATGCCTCTGTAGGGATCATCTCCATCTTATAGATTAATAGACTTGGGCCCGGGTAAGTGAGGTGAGGTCACATAAATCATGAGTTCCAAGGAATTCTGTCTGAAAAAAGCCCAGGCCCTTCCCAGCACACATCCTACCTCTCTTCAGAGAGCTGGTGACGCTGCTGTGACTAAACTCTTTAGAAAAAAGCAACATGGGAGAAATATTATACTTATTTTCTGTTCAACAATGTAAGATATTCAGAATTGGCTGGAAGAGGTGAAATATAAAAGGATATTTCTATTCCCAGAAACCCATCAATGCATAAAATTATTTTGTCTTCAAATCTTTCTTAAATGTCTGACACCTGGTAGTGCTTAAGACATGCATTAAGATGCAACCCAGTAAATCTAACGTATAGCATGGTAACTATGGTTAATGATACTTTATCGTATAGTTGAAATTTGCTAAGAGTAGATATTAAATGTTCTCAGAACTTACACAAAATGGTAGCTATGTAAGGTGACAAATTAAATTGGTTGTTGTAATCATTTCACAACGTGTACATATATCAACCATCATGTTAAACACCTTAACTGTTTACAATTTTTCAATTATACTTTAATAAAGCTGAGGGGGAGAATTATGTAAGCACTAAATAAGCAACTATCAGCCTCATTCTTGTTTACGATGAGACAACAGCAAACTAGAGAATGTTTTTAATATGGAATAGGTCACATACAGACAAGATTGTACAGATCAGTGGAATATCCAAAAACCATCTGGGCAATTAAGAGAACACAGAGTTTTTCCTCTTAATTATCTACATAATTATTTTAACTCTTGACTTCCCCCTTTCAAAGTGATTCAGACCAATTATGGGAAGATAAGAGTAGAACTCAATCTTCTCACTCCCTATCCTACACCCCCCTTCACTTACATTGCATGTTCTCTGCTGAAAACAGAGCAATGTAAGTTCAATGGATGAACCAGAATTTATGGCCCACTTTGAGCCAAGCAGCATACTAAACATTACTGTAGTAACAAGAGGAAAAGCAAAGAACATGGGCACAAAAATGAGATGTAAGAAAAACACAGCACAGTTGCAGGTGTGTTGGTGGGAGCTTGTGGATGTTCTGTTCCGATTTCTTTTTTTATTTTTAAAATCTATTCATTGTTTAATACATTCATCCATTATTTTTTTTCGTTCTGATTATTTCTATTAATACTTTCTCAGTGCAATGAAATCAAGGTCATCAGCTGAGGGTGAGGATGAAGCAGGAGGTATCAGATTTGAAAAGAGAAACTATGAAATAATTAACTATTCCTCCCATTAGGAGAAAGAGAAAGTAATTAAATTAGCATAAAGGCCAGGAAGCACTGAGAGCCAACCTGAGGTTAATGGTCCTAAAATGATTTGCATATTTTAATTTATTTAAGTACCAAGTAGGTAGAGTGTTGTATTTAATCGGGGCTTTGGTTGTGGTAGGTGTTCGTGACAAAGTGAGGGAGGGTTACAGGCCTGAGGGTGCATGCCAGGAAGGAGCACATGAGGGGCTGTGGGACTGATGACAGGGAGGAGAGAACGTGGCATGAGAATGATGGGAACCAGTGAAAAGCTTTCAGGGTCCACGGATTAATTATTGGTCGCAGATGGACTGAAGTCAGCTACTGAGGCAATAAGCTGGAAGGATGGGTGGTGGTAGTTACAGAGTTGGGTAATTAAAATTTAGATTATGAAGAAATTGTAGCTACTGGTAATGACAAGATATAGAGCGTGACTACAGGAGTAGGCAGTGAAAGTAGGGAGAAGTGCAAAGTCATTGGCACAAATAAACAGAAAATGGAGCATGACTGGTACAATAAAATAGGCAGCAACAAGACAGTGTAGGCAACTTTAAGACAGATGCTGACTGAGTGGGACAGTTGTGAAAGGAACTGGCTCTTAAAGGAAGGAGAAGGTGTAGAGAAGCACATGAAATACTCTCCAGAAATAAAAATGCTGGCAGCTGGGGAAAGGAGGTAGAGAGGGCATTGTAGGTAGAGGAGGTGTTGAGAGCAAAACACAGAGGTGGGTGAATGTAAGGAACAGTATAGCACATGTGAGGGAAGTACTACACATTAAGAGTGCAAAAGTCAGTTGTATTCAGCAAATGAAAGGACTTTCTTTTAGAAATATAAATTATGATAATCATGTCCCTTGCACATTGAGAGCTGTCCAGTGGATTCCTATAACCCTAATACCTCGCCATAGCTTCCAGAAACGTCATAATTTGATCCTTGTCTGTCTCTCTTTTATTAATTTCAAAATATTAAGGGGCTACAAATGTTTTTGGTTACATGGTTCACTTTTGTAATGCTCAAAGTCCTGGCTAAAGATGTGCCCATCACCCAAATAGTGTTCGTAGTACCTACACATCCGATGAAGGGCTGATAACCAGAATTAACAAAGAACTCGAGCAAATCATCAAGAAAAAAACCAAACAACCCTATTAAAAAGTGGGCAAAAGATATGAATAGAAGCTTCCCCAAAGATGATCCTTTTCTGTCTCTCTGGTTAACCTTCTCCACCCTTCCTGAAACTCAATGCAATCTAGCCACACTGGCCTCATTTCCTCCAGAAACTCAACAAGCTCACTCTTGTTCCAGTTCTCAGAACTTGCTGCCACCTGGTTTCTCTTTCCCCAGATCTTCTTGAAGGTGTTTGCACATGATTTACCTCTCAGCCCAATGGTGTTTCTTCAGGGACAACTCCTGCCACCCAATTATGCAACCCCTATGACTTTCATCCCACCCCATACCCTACTCAATGTCTAGTTACTCATTAGTGTGTTTTACCTTCACAAGTCAAAACTCATTCTTTGAGTCGTTCAGTTTCATCTCCCTCCACCTGCCTATGAGCTTCCTGATAGCAGGGATCCCTTCATGGTTAAAAAAAAAAAAAAAAAAAAAATCAGTTTTTAGCACATAGTGGGATCTCTATAAATATTTCTTAATTGAATGAATGAATGGTTAGCTGAAAGAGTTTACAGTCTATGTAATGAGAAATATCTGAGGATTTTTGAACTAGCAAATCACATCATCAGAACTGTATTTTTAAAGATAATTCTGGCAACAGCATTGTACGATCTATTGGAGGGGAATTTATCTGGAGATAAAGAGATCTTTTAATGGTTACTATGATTGTCCAGATGAAATACATTGAAGGTGTGAGGTATGGTGGTGTTACAGAAGTTCAAATAGAGGAACAAACAGAAAGACAATTCAGAGGTAGGTTAATCAGGTGAAGAATCTCTTAGGAGAGAGAGAGACATCGTATGATTTCAAGATCCAGAAAATAGATAATCTGGAGAAGTGTGGATAATTTTATTACTACCTATTTTTGTTGTAAAACATATGATTAAGAAGTAAAGGAAGACTGGAAGAAGAAATGACTATACCAAGGCAGAAAGAGAATGATGTAATGAGGATAAGGCCACCCCTCCCCCCCTCAAAAAAAAAAACCCAGATAGGAAGATGAAAAAAGGAATAAAACCCACTATGGGACAGAAAAGAAAAAAAGAAGAGATTAGTAGGAATCTTGAGAAATTATAACATTTATACATTGTTGATGAGAATGTAAAATGATATAGTCACTTTGGAAAAGGCTAGCATTTCCTCTATAAGTTAAACAGAGTTATCCTATGACCCAGAAATTTCACTCTGAGATATATGTGGAAAAGAAGCAAAAACATGTATCTAAAAACTTGCAAATACATGTTGTTAGCATCAGTATTCATATTAGCCAAGAAGTAGAAGCAACCCAAATGTCTATCAGCTGATGAATGGATAAAGTGTGGTACATCTATAAATTGGAATATTGTTTAACAAAAAAATGAAGGCTTGACACATGCCATAACCTGGATGAATTTTGAGAGCACAATGCTAAGTGAAAGAAGCTAGCATAAAACACCACATATTGCATAAATCTATGTGAAATGTGCAGAATAAGCAACTCCATAGAGAAAGAAAAGATTTCTGGTTTGCTTGGTGTAGAGGGAAATGGACAGTGACTATAATGAATATAGGATTTCTATATGGGGTGATGAAATGTTAAAAAGGCACATTGTGGTGATGGTTGCACAACTTTATGAGTATCTTGAAAACCAATGAATTGGTGGTTTAAACTGGTGAAGTGTATGGTATGTGAATCACATCTTTAAAAAGCTGTTTAAAAAAACAAAGGAAGGAAAGGGAGAAAAGGAAAGAAAAAAAGAAAGACAGGAAGGAAGAGACCAAAATGCTCTGCAGGCTCAAAAGTGTGTTTTTATTCAATGTAACAGCTCCCATAAATGCTATTCACCAAAGCTCTCAAATTCAAGAGCTATCATTATTTTTCCTTTTTGGCACTTACTTGACTTCTCCAGCAGTTTCAAATAGTTCTTTCAATAGTTCTTTTTGACTCAAGGCAGACCTTAGTTGATTTTCTTTTCAAACTTCAAATTTTATTTTTTAAATAAATACTATTTCCCAACGCTTAGATACAGTGACAGCAGGACTTGTTCTTTCGAAAAGATTTGCAAATAATACATTTTTGTACAATTCAACTTTCACAATAAGCCCAGTTTTCTTGTGGGTGTCAAAATTCATTGTCAGTAACAGCTGGAAGAGGGATGATTCAGAACAAACTATGCTTAATTGAAAACATTAGTAAGAAAGCAGGAAAATGTACCAATTTTTTTTAAAAAATCCTTAAAGCCTTATTAACAAAAATGGATGGGAGGAACTGCTTGGGCCAATCACGCTATCTTCAATAAATAGCCCAAGTCAATGGCATATGCATTCTTTTTGATTCTCATCACATGTTAATTATCTCAATATTCTGAATTTTTCTTCAAGGAATAGTTTCTTACTAAATTCTACCATATAAATTTGCATCAGTGAGCAGAGCTTTGAAGGATAGCACTCTCTGACCTTGATTATTCCCTTCTGAATTCTTATCTACTGTGGTATCAGTTATTGTAATCATATTTTAACTATGACATCAATCAACTTTCCATTTAAGAAACATTATGTCTTCCTTATTTGTATAATGTGGGATTACAGAAACTAGACACACAGCTTGTCAGAACACAAAACATAAAAGAAAGCACAAACCTCATTTAACCTCTCTTACACAACTTTTAGTATTTCTGCCAACATCACCTATTTTATGAAAGTCTCATTGTACCTGGTGGTACAATTAGAATGATCATCATCATCTCTACTAAGCCACTATTATTATGAATGACAACACTACTATTCCCTGGTATTTGCATGACAACAACTTTCTTCCAGAGTTATTCTGTCTTCCCTAGGAAATGAAGTAAAACCTCAACTGGTGATTAACCTATCTTGTTTTAGTTTTCCCATACCCATTCTTTCCTAATAATTCTTTCCTCATGGACACTTCAAAATGTGCTCACCACATAAACTCTACTTCTAAAAGTGTGGTGTTTCAATGCTTAGATATAGTACAGGCTCTGGTGTGTCTTCTCTCTCAAGCTTGGAAAATCCTTTTTCTGCTGGAACATTCTGCGGAGATAAACAGAGCTTTGCTAGGCTGCCCAGCTGCTCCCTAGCTCACGAGTAGTTTGTGTCTAGTGCTGCCACTCAGGTTCTGAGTCCTGGGGGCCAGTTCCCAGCTCTGTTTCTTCCATGAGCAACATGTCCACCATCCTCCAGCTCACTCCACTCCATCTACCTACAAACTCCTTGCTATCTTCTCTCAGCTATTTTTTAAAAATTAGATTTTCTTTTTAGTACACCCTGGATAATAATGGTAATAAAATAACCCAAACTCCTAAGTCACATGTTTCAGCTACTGTTTCAAATGCTCTTGCATATACTAATTCATTTAGTCTTTGTAATAATCCCACAAGGTGGATGCTATGGTTTGGATATTTGTCCCTTCCAAACTTCATATTGAAATTTGATTCCCAATGTTGAAAGTCGTGCCTAATGGGAGGTGTTTGGGGGGAAGATGGGGGTAGATCCAATGATCCAATAAATTAATGCCCTTACCAGGGGGCGAGTTTTCACTCTATTAGTTCCCAGGAGAGCTCATTGTTAAAACGGGCCCAGCATACCTCCTCTCACCATGTGATCTCTGCACACGCCAGCCTCACTTTGCATTCCACCACGAGTGGAAGCAGCCTGAGACCTCAGCAGAAACCAAGCAGATGCTGGTGCCATGCTCCTTGTATGGCCTGCAGAACCATGAGCCAAATAAGCCTTTTTTCCTTTATAATTTTTACCCAGCCTCAGGCATTCCTTTATGGCAACACCAAACAGACTGAGACAGTGTGTATTATTATCCCCATTTTACTAAGGATGAAGCTGAAGCACAAAGAGCTTGAATGATTGCTAAAGGTTCCTAGCGGGGGAGCAAGGGTAAGAACTCAGGATGGATGGCTGCAGAACCCACCCTCTGAACCACGATGCTGAACAAGCCCTTTTAAGGGACTGTCACATCTTGTGGTCCTTCCTGTGGCAGAAAGAAATCCATTTATCCCTCATCCCTGAATCGCTGAGTGCCAACATTTGGTTAAATAATGCATTTGAAAATCTCCAGAAAAAAAGAACACACGCTAGGAGATCTAAGGGGAAAGGACCTGAAGACGTATCTTGGTAAATTATTGTAACATTGAAAGAAAATAGCTGATGTTGAAAAGAGCAAGAAGAGTTCCTTCCATTCTGCTGAAGAAACACAACCAAGGAGGCAGTCTTGATAATGAACCACTTTGCATTTACATGAAGGTAGGGGAGGGATTAAAAAGATGACAATTTTCAAAAATGCTTTGACTCCTTGAAAGGTTTTCTGCACTGACCTGCTGAACAGGTAGCTTTGTGTCACTGCTCATCTTTGCATTGGCATAAACACCTCAAGGGTGAGGTCACGTTTGTTTTTCTTTTGTTTGTGTGTCAGAGGTTTCTCCAAGGCTGGATTTTCCTGCACTGCAGTGAACCTGTTTGGAAGTCTTGCTGGGGTAGTCTGACCAAAGTTAAATTCTTTGAATTGGAAGCATTAGGGTTAGGGAGAAGCCAAGAAGAAAAGAGAAGGAGAGAATCATCCTTTAGTGATGTTTAAGTAAAAAATTTGTAATAGTATCTTGATTCTATAGGTAAATGCTGAATCTCATTTCTCCTCCTGTCATTGATGAAGCAATTCATCTCCAGGAAAACTCTCTACTAAAAGTAATTTTTGTTTTGCAAATGGTTTAGTATTGTCTACTACTTTATGACACATTCTTTCATTGAATAGATAAATATTTACCAACTATTTATGAGGTACAAGCTTCCACCAGTCTGGAATAGCCACTGAAATTAGTCAGTGTTTAAGTTAAAATTAGATTAATAAAATAAATAGGAATAAAAATATTAAAAAAAAAATAAAGAATATATATTTAGGACATGTCTATAAGGAAACAAATTGAAACAGTTTCTCATTTTGACATCTATGTGACTATAATTAAATCACAGTGGTGTTTCTGAGGTTAGAAGTATAATAATTCAACAGGTAACCAGGTCCTTTTGAAGATGAGAATTTTGTTGCAAAACAATCTCCCTCTTTACAAATTGTTTTCTGTTTCTGACTCAGAGAGGAAAATAGTGAGAAAATGAGTCCAGCCTTTTTAAGCTTTAGAAAAAAATTATCATTTTTTCAGCCATTATTTCTTCCAAAGAATCATTAGCCCTTCTTTGAAATTCTCTTTAAAATATTCTGCAATTCTGACAGTAATTTGTGTATGCTATGCTACTCCTTTAAAAGACTAATTTCCTCAAAAGAAAGATCTATTGAAGAGTCTTTATATTCTCCTATTTTTTATATAGTGCTCAATAAATATCTACTGAGTTAACTAATGACTAAATTCATTAATTGAGTTTACCTCAACTTTCATTCATATACTCTATTTTCTCAAGTATTTAATATCCTAGGTTCTCATGCCTTCTTGTCTTTGCTTATGTTGTTCTGTCTGCCTGAAGCTCACACCACTCTTGTCAAGTCCTCTTCAGCCTTCAAGGCCCAATTCAAAGGACAACTTCTCTAAGGCAAAAACCATTTGTATCTGTTCATCTCTAATAACATTTGGGGCATAACTCCATGATGACATGTAACAACTGCATTATAGTAGTTACTTCATGTGTCTTGGGATTACACATCCTTTAAGATAGGAGACTACGTTTTAATCATTTTGAATCTCTAGGAGAGGTTGTTTCCCTGGGATACAGAAGAAACTCAGTGAATGTCACCTGAATGAGTTCATGACTGCCCATGGTCTTCTATTAGTAACAGTCATGAACACATTCATCAGCACTTGCCAATGCCCAGGTCTATCCCAGCTCTTCTAAAGACAAGTTAGATATTTGCAGATTTTAATGCTTTTCTCTTGCCACCCAACCAAAGGGTAGCAGGCCAGAGTAACTTTAGATCCTTTCAGAGACCAGCTGAACTCAGAATTAGTGCTACTTGAATGCCTAACAGAGCTCAGGTTGATGGTCCTGGGTGAGGATACTGCCTCTAGGTTCTCTTTGCCCAGACCCTACAATACTAGGGGAATCCTCACTCTTTCCAGATCATTGATGCCCAAAGAAGTGACTGAAATGATATATGCAATTATTTAGCTGGGGCTTACTTTCATTTACCACTTCCAGGTACCAATCCCAGGTAAAGTCATTTCTTCCTTCCATTTTCCATATGTAATTTTGACAGACAAGATAAAAACAAGCACCTTTGACTCTCTGAATCCTATTCCTGTCCAGTTCCCTTGTGGATTAGATCTCTCTGGGCAACCAACCTATATAGGTGTTATCCTAGCCTGCCACAACTCTGCATCTGTTCAGATTTTGTCTTTCCACTGTGGGCCCTGACGCTGGGATCGGGACAGAGCTCTGTCACATTTCCCTGCCTCCATGAAGGTTTCTCAAATGTGAGTCACTTGCAAACCACTGGTATTATTGTTATCTTGATTTTTTTTAATTTGAATTTTTATTTACTCAAATAAATGTGGCCTTATCCTATGCAATATCATCTATAAAAATCATAGGCTTGAAACCCTATAAAATAGATATTTATCATATCATAACATAGAATTCCTGGGTCCAAAGTCCTGAGCTACCACTATGTGTTTGTTCTTTCGATTAATGATCTCTTATTTTTGCTATTTTTTTCATATAGTTCTCTTCTATTTTCTTCGATCTTCCTAATTATAGATGTTTTTCATTATAGATTATATGAACTATAAATGGGGGGGAATGGGTTTAAGTATAAAGGTATGAAAAGAACCCCAACAGCCTAAGTCCTATTTCTGGCTTTCCCAATATCCAACTTGAGGTTTTGGTACTCTCTGCACCTCTCTCTCCTTGTTAGAATAAGAAGAGTGACCCAGATGCTCTTGCTTTCTAAGGCTCATTGTGATTTAAAGCACACGAGCTAAATATATAGTACTCATTTATTTACAAAGAAAAAAAATTCAATACATCTTATATGATGGACCAATAAATATATGAAACAGTGGTCAACTATAGCATGATGTTGGCTTTTAAAAATCAAAATATATGAATATCTTCTCCCATGCTGGAGAATGACCTTTATCAAAAAGTTCCAAAACAATAAATGTTGGAGTGGATGCAGAGAGAGAGGAACACTCATACACTGCTGGTGGGACTGCAAACTAGTACAACCTCTGTGAAAAGTAATATGGAGATACCTTAAAGAGCTACAAGTAGAACTACCATTTGATCCAGCAATCCCATTACTGGACATCTACCCCAAAGAACAAAAGACATTCTATAAAAAAAGACATCTGCACTCGAATGTTGATAGCAGCACAATTCACAATTGCAAAGATGTGGAATCAACCCAAGTGCCCATCAGTATATGAGTGGATTAATAAAATGTGGTATATGTATACTATGGAGTTCTACTCAGCCACAAAAAACAATGGTGATCTAGCACCTCTTGTATTATCCTGGATGGAGCTGGAGCCCATTCTATTAAGTGAAGTATCCCAAGAATGGAAAAACAAGCTCCACATAGACTCACCATCAAATTGGTATTAACTGATCAACACTTAAGTGCACATATAGGAATAACATTCACCCAGTGTGGGGCAGATGGGAGGGGGGAGGAGGGGATGGGTATATACACACCTAATGGGTGTGGTGCGCACAGTCTGGGGGATGGACATGCTTGAAGCTCTGACTTGGGTGAGGCAAAGGCAATATATGTAACCTAAACATTTGTACCCCTGTAATAATGTTGAAATAAATAAGTGAATAAAAGTCAAAATATGAAGTTAAATGTCAATTAGATTTTGGCTAGTATTTTGAAAAATTTTTAATGGAGAATATATTCCAATGTTATCAAATGCGATATGAGCTAACTATAAATTCCATAAAATATTTTCTACACACAAAAAAATTTAGCCTTAAAGTCCTACTTGTTTTTAATATACAATTCTCTCTTAAAAGGCCAGAGAGACTGGGTAGAAGAAAAAGTTCGTTGAAACCATGGATGATTGCCCTTATTATCACAGCTATTGTGTTGGTTCTGGCAATAATTATTGGTCTCCTTGTTCATTTCTTGGCATATGGTAAGTATCTATCTCATTGCATTGTTTTGAAAACTTAAAGACCCACTCAATTATTTCAGTACACTAATATTTTCTATTATTTTAGAATATAGTTTTCATTTGAATAAATTTGTGTACATTTTGGAAAAATAATCTTTTATATATAAAAATGACTGCTAACATTTAAAATTTCATGTAGTTTATATAATGTCTCTTAAACAATGTAACAGATTCACTTCCTATGTAATTTTGTGATTTAATATTTAACATGTTGAATAATTATTTTAGTAGAAATTCTAACTTAGAGGTCAACTTATAAGACTACATTAAATTCTACCATTACTTAAATTACAGCTTAAATTTGTGAATCATCACTAACAGATGATAATTGCCTTAAGACACATCTGACAACCATGGTATCTCTGAGAATGTGTGATCTTAATAAAGGGTTTGAGGGAGATATTGGCCACCACTATTGAATGTTTAATTCTCAGGAGTTCGCCAATTACATGACACTTTGTTTATCATCCCCTCTACTTCTCACGTTTATACAACTCAAATGAACTACACAGGAACCATTCATTTCCCTTCTCCCTTCCAGATCAGAAGTCCCATTATTACCAGGCCTCCTTCCGGATCCCTAGTATTGAATATGATCCTGATTTTTCAGTAGAACACTCGAAATCTGGGACTGACATGAAACAAAAAGTCAATGATGAGGTAAGTCTGAGATTCACTGGTATCATTCCTAGCAATACTATTGCTCAGGTTAAGAGGCGAGTTGAGAGCACTCCTGATAGCACCCATTGTAGGGTTGCCAGACAAAATCTAACTGTGCGTTCTGTATTCTATTAATAATTTAAGATCCTCCTAAAAATATCTTTATGTAGTATTTGAAATATGTTTGTACTAAAAATGTCATTCACTGTTTATTTAAAATTAAAATTCAACTGTATTTTTTGTTTGCTCTTTCTGGCAACCCTAACCAACATTATCTTGGGAAGCCTAGTAAAATACATTGGAAAAAGGATAATTGCACCAGAGACCAATCAAAGGTGGCAAGATCATTCTTGCCAAGTTCAGAAATACTTCTTTAGCTATGTCACAACCCAAAGCAAAAGCTGATGAACTGAATGGGGTGGGCACATCTTTTAAAAAAATATATCCTAAAGAAATTTTGATTGAGGAGAGTGGGGGAAGCAGGCCAGAGTATAATATATTTTGTTACAAGAATCGATATAGAGTTAGAGACAGCCCAAGCGTTGGAATCAGAAGCATCTAGATTCGTTTCCTAGTTTTATCCTTTGTCAGCCTAAGAACTTTTGAAAAGTTACTTGCCCCCTCAAAGTTTCAACTACAAAATGGGAATAATTTTACCCATTTCCCAGAGTTATTTTGAGGATTACTAGATGTAGTGAATAGAAAGTATGAGAGGTAATATCTGAATGAATGTTAGCCTCTGTTTCCAGTGCTCACAGAACTTTTCATACATCTCTGCTAGAGCACTTACAGCCTTACGACAATATTATTTTAGGTCTGTGCCCCCTTGGGACTTGTGTCTTCATTGGTGCTGGGGCTGAGTCTATTTCTTCTTGTATTTTTGGTGCCTCTCACAGTCTGTGCATGGTAGGACCATAAAAATACTCATCAAGGAAATGACTGATAATGACCAGCTTACTAGGATTGGTCCTGTCCCCTAGAGCATAAGTGGAGACAACATAAAGGCAGTGAAATGATTTAGGAGTAGGCAAACTTTCTGTAAAATGCAGAATAATAAATATTTCCGGCTCTGCAGACCACATAATGTCTGTGCAACTACTCTCTGTTGCATTATAGTGTGAAAGTAGCCATAGACAATATGTAAACGAATGAGTGGGACTATGTTCCAATAAAAATTTATTATGAACACCAAAAGTTGAATTTTGTAAAATTTTTTGTCAGAAAATATTCTTCTTTTGATTTTTTTTTTTAATTATTTAAAAAAACCATGAAGACCATTCTTAGATCATGGGCAATACAAAAACAAGTGGCAAGCCAGATTTGGCCTACAGGCTGTAGTTTGCAGACTCGTGATTTAGAATGTGGGTTACAGTTATAGCAAACATTTTCCTAGAAGAGAAGATTAAAACCAATACCTAAAATGAATTCTATAGTTTCCCGTGGAGTTCAATAATCAAGACTGTTTATGTGCTCAGTTGCCATGGATAATATATGCTCATGAAGCTGTGACTTTTCCCTGTGAATTCAAGGGAAAAAAATGATGAAATTGGAAAGAGAATGGAAAGAGGCAAGCAGAAAACATATAGATATTATTATATCTATATGTTAGATATATAGATTATATATACATCTATATATCTATATATAGGGAGAATATATTTTACAGGTATATAAAAATGTAAATGTAAAATCTGGAAGCATATAATGCCAAAATGTAAATAACAGCTTCTCTAAACAGTGATCAGGTGGGACAAGAGCAATATATGTAACCTAAACATTTGTACTCCCATAATATGCTGAAATAAAAAAGAAAAAAATTTCAAAAAAATTAAAATGATTTTAATGCTTTATATTACACTTTTCTGTGTTGCTTGCTTTAAAATTTTTTTTACCATATATATTGCTTTTGTCATATAAATGTACGTGTATACAAAACTATTTTCTTCAAAAACAAATATCCCTTCATAGTCATAAGGAAAACACATAGTCATTTGTTTTGAATAACTATTGGTATCTTAATATACCTGTGCTTACCAGCCTATCCAATGTTATTGCATGGCATTTCACCAAAGAAAAATCTTATAAATTAAGTAAGACGAATGAAAAGCACTTGTTTGACCTACACCCAGCTTCACAGTTTAGCAGCTGTTCTCTTTTGATTTGTGGAACTAACTATGCAGGCTCCAGTTCACTTCAGGTTGAGCATCTAATTGGTTTTCTGTTTTTTTTTGTTTTTTTTCCTGACAAGCCAGCTTGGTAAGCCAATGGTAATAAACAGGATTATAAAACCACAGATTCTGTAACAAGCTGTGGCTTTATTAAGAAATAATTTGATCTAGGATTTTATACCACAGAGAAATTATCCCATGTAAGAAGTCTAACATGACACACTAGTGGCATTTACAGTCTTATCTTACTCTTGGTAATCCTTTCATGCATTTTTTGATTTTAGAGAGGTGCCCAACAAATATACATTCTCCTTCCCTCCCTCATGTACCACAGGATCAAGACGTGGCCTAAAAAGTTTCATTAAAACCTAAAAATATGATCTTTCAATTACATCTATGAGGATGATGACTGAGTTTGAATGATATTGAACAATGACTGTTGATGCATGCCTACATATCAAGCTTTTAAATCTCTGCACCTTCAAATCCATGTGTCTTTAATAATGGCTATTGAACTACCTAGCTTAATTCAACTCTTTGTATCTGTCATCTTTGACCATGTGATAAGTTGTTCAAATATCAACGTACAATTTTAGGGATGATGTTTATAACTACAGGATTATGCCCAAATGAGCTTTTGGGGAATAGCTGTAAACAAACATCAATATAAAGGATATTTACATTGCAGCAGACTTTCTATAAGCATTTTTGTGATGTATGGAAATGTTTGAAATTCATATTTAACAAAGATCTATTCTGTTGGATTTTTTTTTCTTTTCTCAGATAGATAAAATATTTCAAAGATCCAGTTTAAACCATCAATACATCAAGTCTCATGCCATCAACTTTAGGTAATCACAACTAATTAATTTATATGATAAACAAAAACAACTTTGCATTATTTTTTCTTAAATTATTTGCTCTGTGGAAGATCTTAGATGCACTAAGAGCAAAAATAGTTTAATACTTTACATTTAATTGTTATTGTTTCTATATAGAGTACCAATAGTGAGTTCTTTGAGTAGTGATAAAATATTCTACTGTCCTTTTAAAGACTTCATTTCAGATGAAGATTCTTAAAATCATTAATTACTGTTCTCAGTTTTACTTACTTTAAAAATAACAAATAGATATTATGAATTTTTGAAATACTATATATATATATATATATAGAGAGAGAGAGAGAGAGAGAATTGGTAGATTTAACAAGTACTTTTGATTTTTTTTTTTTAGAAAAAAGTTCTATAACTGTCAGATACTCTCCCCTCCCTGAAGATGATCAAGTTTTACAAGGAGGGAATAATTTCTGTATTAACACCTGTATGAGGCCAGGTGCGGTGGCTCACACCTGTAATCCTAGCACTCTGGGAGGCCAAGGCGGGAGGATTGCTCAAGGTCAGGAGTTCGAACCAGCCTGAGAAAGAGCTAGACCTCATCTTTACTAAAAGTAGAAAGATATTAATCGGCCAACTAAAAATATACAGAAAAAATTAGCCGGGCATGGTGGTGCATGCCTGTAGTCCCAGCTACTTGGGAGGCTGAGGCAGAAGGATTGCTTGAGCCAAGGACTTTGAGGTTGCTGTGAGCTAGGCTGACGCCACAGCACTCTAGCCCAGGCAACAGAGTGAGACTCTGTCTCAAAACAACAACAACAAAAACACCAATATGATATAAGGGGAAAAAAATCTATGACAATAAAATGCATAACATATTTATGTTGTATTTTCGTGAAGATATAGTTAAGTAATAACATAATAATTACTGTGGCGATGACCTCATTCATTCTGATGATTTTGTTTTACAGGCCAAGTAATGATGGTTTGGAAACAGATGTATTGCTCAAATTTCAGTTTACTTCTAACAATGCGGACACAATAAAAAGGCAAGCTGATAATATTTTGCATCAGGAGTTGAATTCAAATGAAAGCTTCTTGAAGATAGAAACTTCATTACCTTATCTTAGAGGCAAGAAATACTATTTAATACTAATAATACTAAGATACTATATCTTAAAGGCAAGAAATACTAAATACTATTAGAGGCAAGAAATGCCTATTACAGTTAATCCTTCTAACAGTCTTCTGATCTACAGAGAAATCTTCTTTATTTCACCATACAGTGAAACCACTTTTCATTTTAAGTCTCTCATTTACTCGGTAATGAACAAATCCTCCCCCTATTGACACCAAAGATTATCTTCCTTTGGCTAGTGTGGAAATAATTACAAAGCAAGAATTGTATGACAATCCAACTATCACAGTCTTTCTTCATTTTTTAAAAAGATCTTAGTGGAATAGTTTGAATTAATTAAGCATGCATGTGATAAAAACCTACAGTCTGCTACTGACACACAATAGTAATCTACAGTGCCTGACTCCTTCTCTTGCAATTCTCTCTACAGTCTGAATCTAGAATGTGAGAGTGGAGTGACACATGTGGATCACAAACAGGATTTGTGGAGGGAGGCCTGGCATTGTAGGTCACACCACCGTAGCCAGGATAGGATTGGCCCAGAATATGGAGAGGGCAGGAGACAAACACCAAACCCTGACAGCATCAGTCCCAGGCAATAAAGACACCATCATCTCATTTGCACCCCAGACATAAAGAACTGGTCAGTAGAAGTGTGAGGTATAAGACTAAACAAAGTTCATTACAACACAAAAACTGTTGTCAGCCTTCTATGAATTAATTCTTCTATATGTCCCACTTTAACTTGGCCCTGGACAAGAGATTTTAAAAGTTTTAATGTATCCTGCTTAATGGGCCACTGCTCTATGCAGATGGGCGACTTAGTCGTCCATTGTAAAGGTGTGGGTTGTATTGGATGTACCTGAGCCGTGGCCCCTAATGAAAAGGCTGGGGAGTTAGAAGAAGATTCCATTGTTCTAGCAAATCTCATCCCCATAACGACTGACCTCTTGTAGGCAATGTTGAGAAGCAAATGGTTTACCAGAGGAGGAATAGAGAGCCCTTTTGGCGGGGAGGTAGCTGCTCCTCCTGTTGAACCACAGAAGGTGATAGTGGAGAGAATGGCTCAGGATTGGGGAATTTGAAGGCAGGGGAAGTCGGCTCCTCAAGGTGGGGGGCGGAGGAAGGTGGGGGGGCCGGGGGCAAGGTGGGGGGCGGAGGAAGGTGGGGGGGCCGGGGGCAAGGTGGGGGGCGGAGGAAGGTGGGGGGGCCGGGGGCAAGGTGGGGGGCGGAGGAAGGTGGGGGGGCCGGGGGCAAGGTGGGGGGGAGGAAGGTGGGGGGGCCGGGGGCAAGGTGGGGGGGGAGGAAGGTGGGGGGGCCGGGGGCAAGGTGGGGGGCGGAGGAAGGTGGGGGGGAGGAAGGTGGGGGGGAGGAAGGTGGGGGGGAGGAAGGTGGGGGGGAGGAAGGGGGGGGAGGAAGGGGGGGGAGGAAGGGGGGGGAGGAAGGGGGGAGGAAGAAGGGGGGGAGGAAGAAGGGGGGGAGGAAGAAGGGGGGAGGAAGAAGGGGGGAGGAAGAAGGGGGGAGGAAGAAGGGGGGAGGAAGAAGGGGGGGGAGGAAGAAGGGGGGGGAGGAAGAAGGGGGGGGAGGAAGGTGGGGGGGAGGAAGGGGGGGGAGGAAGGGGGGGGAGGAGGCGATTCCAGTGGATTAGGGTCTGCGCAACATGCAAGGGAGTCAGCGCTGTTCACACCAGACTGTGCGGTCAACACGCCAAGGGGCGCCGGAGCCCCGCCCAAGGCTCTCAGAAGCCTTCCCTACCGGCTCCCAGAGCTCTGACTCTGACCTGCGCTCACCTGGGAGCCGGCCACGCCGTCTTGCCGGCAGGAGAGCTGCTGTCAGCGTTTGCTCACAGAACCCGGGGTGTCTAGGGCTGCTGCAGGAGCGCGGGGAGGTCCCTAGTCCCTGCCGGAGCCCTCTGACCCGAGGCGACGGTCCCTCCCCAAAGCAGGGCGGGCCGTCCCTTACCGGGATGGTCCTCGGAGCGGACGACAGAAGCTCGCTGGACAATCTGCTCGGATGACAGTCTGCTCGCCGGGCGTGCAGGTGCCTGGATCCCGCCCGGTCACCACCTGCCGGGGCTACTCTTTCGCTCCTGAGTTGGGTAGCGACGGGATGAAAAACGACTAGAAACGCCAGCGCTGCGGAGAGACAGCGAGAGACCGAAATCCAAAGCCGCAAACGCCTCCCCCGCCGGGTCGCTCCCGCATTTATTCCCGAGGACACGTGCAGAGGCTCGGGGCCGTTGGCTAATTTCTTCAACAACTTCCATCCAGGTCAGCTGAAAATTCGCACTCGGCAAGCAAGCAGCTTCGCGCAGGTGTTTCCACCTGACCCCTCGTCCACCCTGCTCCCGGGCTCTCCACCCATCCCTTCTTCTAGGCGCAGCCCCTGCGCGCGGGTTATTTCGCGTGGGAGCGAAGCAGCTTCTCCGGAATGCCTGGTCCGCGGGCCGCCTCTTGGGAGCAGCGTGCCGGCCTGCTGTCCTTGTGCCACGGGTAGGCGCGGCCCGCGGATCCCGCCCCGGCGGGTGTGTGGAAGCAGAACTGGACCACCGAGGCACCCTGCTGTCACTGCCGCTGGCAGCACGCACTGCCAGGGCTGGGCTGTGCAGGGAGGGGTTTGGGTTTTCTACCAGGTCTCTATTACGCTTCTGCCTTCTGAGCACTTTGGATAGAGAGAACACACTTTCCTTGGCGTTATTGTGTCTATGCCTCATGACGGATGCAGACTGCAGGCCTTTCTGGTCCCCAATCCACAGTACGAGTGAGATAGAAGAAAACCCAGGAAACTCGCCGCTTGTCCGTCCTCAGATTCTGAAGTCTCTAGCTATTCCGTCTTTCTCCTTCCAGCTTTGCTTTTATTGTTATCCGATGAATAGTTTTCAGGGTACTTAGTTGTCTTCATAGGAGAAGAGCAGAGAAAAGTAAGTCTACACAATCTTATTCTAGAACTGGAGCTATTCAGCCTCTTTTATTCTGCAAGAAGAACACATCCACTGCATATGTTCACATATGGAAAATAGCACCGTCGTAGAAGGTGACCAACAGTTTCTGCATGTGTGGAGATGAGTTTAGAATTAACCTGAAATTAGCTTAATGAACTAATCATAACTCCACCTGTCTCCCACTGTCCATGACCTACAGAGGGGGGGACTAAACTATAATTGACCTTACAGTGAAATGGTTGCCAGACAAGCTTTTTGCCTCAAGAACTATTAAATCATGTCATTAGTAGACTTGTGAGTCTACAATATTATTGTGAGAATATAATAAGCAAATTTGTGTTTATCACAGTAGCTGATACACAAGACTCAGTAAAAATTAGTTATCATTACCATGTATTTGTTCACTCAGCAAATATTTATCGAGAACATACTTGTGCCAGGAACTAAAGTCTCTGTCCTCACATTCTAACATTCTGTTTGGGGTAAGAAAGATGATAACCCAATAAGTAAATAAACAAGGCAATAAACAATGTGAAACTCCATGCAGAAAACAGAGAGTAGAGGCTCATTTAGATTTAGTTGTCAGGGAAGTTCTCCCTAAGGAGAGGATTTTTAAGCTGAGATGTCAATGAAAATGGGGAACCAACTATAAAAGGCCACGGGAAAAGAATTCCTGGGAAAGGGGACAGGTAGGACAAACACTTCAGGCAGGAAGACCTTGGCACAACCAAGAAACGGGAAGGCCAAGGTAGCCATTGAGTAATGACTAAGAGCAAGAACAGTTCAACATGGCACCAAAGACATAAATAGGGACTATTGTCATGTAGGTGTAGGTAGGAAGTTTGGGTTTATCCTAAGGGCCAGGGAATCCATTAGCTAGTTGTTGTTATTATGGGCAAAAATTAATTCTAAGGGAATTAATAAATTCTGTAAGCATGGCTTCCTGCAGATGAACTCAATGCTCCTTTTGAGAATCCTACATAAACTACAGACTCATTAATATGCAAGCCCACCAAAACTCCATACCAGCTTTCTTCTTAACAAAGTATGAGTTGGATTGCTCATTATGCTAGCTGGCATAAGGAACAATCGAATAGTTTGGGGGACAGATAATGCTTTGTCTATTTTGCTTTATGAAAAATATGACTGAGGATTTGTTATCACCCTGGTGGATTTTGATTCTACGGGAAGCATCCGTGGACCAAACCTAGATGCCAGGCTTCCAGGATACTATGAACGCCTTTACCGTAACACCAAGTGGGGTTCCAAGGAAATGGTCTCCTGACATACAGTGGTGCACCTGTGAAACTAGTTGTAGACCTCTTCTATTTTAACTTATATTTTAATAAATTGGTATAGCATTAATTAACTAGATGTGGTCCTCCTTCATATCCTTCTCTATGTCAGTTGATTTTTGTAATCATGAATGAGGATTTTCCTGGAGTCCACCCATAGTCAGAGAGTTTAGTTTACACCTAAGCCTCTCTTTTTTGTAGGATTTTATTCTATTGTCTTTAAATTAAAAGTTTACTGACTAATGCAGTTCCTTCCAACCAGAAAAATTTATAGCATGCAGGCATAGTATTTTAAATTACCCTAGTTTCATCACTGAACAATCAATCATCTTGGTTTTTTTTCCAGATATGAATAAAGAACAAGCAGAACACATTCTGAACAGCTGTAAGTTGAAGAATATCACTGAGATGTTTGTAAATCAAAGAATAAAACTCGAAATACTTTTAGCCTTTCTCTATTCCCACGTTTACTCTTTCCCAAAAGTGTATTTCTAAATGGACATGTGATTTAATTCTCCTCGAGGGAGAAAATCACTACTAATAATTGGAAATGTTTCTATGGACTCTGAAAATTCTTGCTCTTCCTCAAAGAAAGTTTCACTGATGACTTCTTTAACAATTTCCTTTCATTTCTTTGCATTTTTTAAATTTGGCCTACTTTGTTAAACAGAAATTTTTTTTTAGAGTTAAATGATACATATAAATTTTTATATAGAAACTTTGACATTCAGGCTATAGTAGTGTAATATTAGACAAGTATTTTAAAGAGTACAAATGCTATTTTTCTGCAATAAGTTGTGTACGTTTAGTGCTCAAAAATGTCAAATATCACTAAGATAAACTGCTATACATAAGAACATGACCTAGAAATGTATGAGAAACCAAATTTTAAAGTGAAATTGCTTCAAACCTATCAGGGAGGTTGTTAAATAATTTTTCAAAATGTAAATACTTATTTAAAATGTGAATAATCACATTTTTATCAATGTGAATAATCATTATTGTATTATATGCAATGTTAATGTCAATGAATTTTTTTGATGCAAGTTACACTTATAAATGTTTCTATCTTTAACTATATGCCAAACATATCTACATATGTTTATAACTCTCTGGAAATAATTTATTCCTCTCTGACAGGTTGTGGTTTAGGGAAGGAGTTGCCATCCATGGAAAGGATTGCTGATGGTGACACTACAAAGAAAGGCGACTGGCCGTGGCAAGCCAGCCTGCAGGTGGACGGCGTCCACATCTGCGGGGCATCTGTGATCAGCGAGGACTGGCTCTTGACTGCCGCTCACTGTTTTGACGTGTGAGTCTGCATTCTGTACCCATATGATCACCAACTTCACCTCTTTTTCTCCTATTCACCTGCTCTAATTCTTCTCTCTTTTACATTTCCTTAATGAACATCTTAACTAACCTCTGAATGAGACCTCCCAATGCTACTCATGATCGTCTAGCAGGCTTTAGAAAAACTGAGAATGACTGAAGAACAGCAGAAAGAATTAGAGTATCTTCAGCCCCAACTAAAAGCGTACTATCTAGAGATCTCACAAGCCAATACTGCCAAAATTAAACACGCCCACCAGCTTTCCTGAGATATGTTGCAGATTTTTAAAAATTCTGAAAACAGCATCCTAACCTATAAATATATCTGATTATCCTAGATATATTTGGTGTCGTGAATATCTTTGGTGCTGTGCTTTCAGTTTTTGTACGTTTTTTGAGAATGTAACATATGGGACACTTCGAAATAATAAAGATATGCAGTAACCCTAGTGGAATCATATTAAATGGTAAAAATATTCTAGGTAAAATGCCAAATAAAAAGGAAGCATGAAAAAACAATATATAAAATATGGCTCCAATTTTACATTTCTATTTCTCTCTCTCTCTTTCTCTCCATAGCTGTACGTACATTTGTTAGTGTGCATGGATATGAGTATATGTGTGTGTGTATATATGTTCGGACATATATACACATTTTATTTATTTATATTTTCTTCAATTAATTTGCACCATTTATATAATCAAAAATGGCAATAATACATTGTTTCTTTTAAAAAATGCACATCCCCCTCAAGGAGAGTAATTTAAGCTACCTTGGCACAGGGAATCGTTATCAGCTAGATGAAAGCAAAGTATTCTTAGGGGAGAAGACTCAGATAAGAAGATGGGAAGGTCCCAATCAACTATCACCTTACAAAATTTGCCCTTCTCCCATACTTATATCCCATGCCCATCCAGAGTCCTGGGCAACTTCAGATCAAAAATGAACCAAATGTACTCCTTTTAATCTGTGAGCAGTTACAAAAACCCCAGACTATGGATGGCTAGTTTTGGAAGAACCCTAAACCCTTCACTGATGAGAAGAAAGGTGCAGTCAATTACTGTTCACAAAAACTATGCTGCCCATAAGCATGAGGACGACATTGCTGTGGTGAAGCTCTCCACCCCCGTCCTGTTTTCCAACGAGGTGCACAGAGTCTGTCTCCCGGATGCTACTTTTGAAGTCTTGCCTAAGAGCAAAGTGTTTGTCACTGGATGGGGAGCATTAAAAGCAAATGGTGAGTATCTCAGTAAAACACCAAGCAAAAAATACAAGCCTATCCTTCATTTGAATGGAGATGGGAAATAAAATACAAAATTAAAATATATAAAACAAGATAAAATCAGATAGGTCATGATAAATGTGGCAAAAACAAACAAAAAACAGATGTGATGAATTTCTGGAACTTTGGCTGTTACCATTATTATTACTATTACACAATACCTATGTTTATTGCCTTTTTATGGATTATTTTGGAAACCAGTTAGAATGTTATTTTCAAAATTTATTAAAGCATATTTTTATAACTTTTTTTTTCTTTTGGACGCTGTCTTTTACATGTAGAGATTTTGCTATGGCTGTGTGGTTCATAAATTGCATGATTTGCAAGCACTAGTAATGATCAGCTTCTGCAATGTATCATGCAGCCAAACAGAAATAGCCTTAAGCAAGTAATATGAATGGCTGTTCTTTACCTAGCACTTACTAAATGGGGTCCCTTTGATCCATGTATCTATGGTGGTATTCTTGAAACAGGTTTTATAAAGTTGACAGGTATGATATTTTACTCCACTTAAGCAGACACAATAAACTGCAAACATAGACCTTGAGCTCCTGATATAAGTCTCCAATTCATATGTCTCTTGGTTGAACTTTTTACATAGAGTTTAGTCTGCCCTCAAATTTCTGATTCTTGTTCCGGGCTCTTATTACGACGTCATAGTCTTATTTATATACTTGCTTGAAGTATAGCTTTGATGGACTATGAGTCTTATCAGTTGATTTTGTAGAAGTCTGCTGCCCTCTGATATGCACCCCACGATCTGATGTTGAGGCCAGGTTGATACACTGTCATCATAACCCGAGAGTGCTTTTCCTCATCTCTGGGGGATTTGCATTGTTCTACAGGAAGCGGTGATAAAGGAAATCAAATCATTTGGGGTTTAAAGCCACTTACCTACTCAGCAAAGTGGAAAAGGAAAGGATGTACTGCTTGAATAGCACCATTACACTTTCTCTAGAACCTAACTAAATCTAGCATCTCCTCCTCCCCGAGTAGTAGTTTGGGAGTGCTTTGGGACTTCATCATGAATCATTCAAAGCCCAGCAGTGTGCAGAATATTGTGCAATGAGATCTCTACTCTAGCAGGTTAAATACTTTTCAGAATCACTTTGTGAATTTGTAAGGCATCAGACTAAGGTTAATTAATAGATATTTGATTGTGATTTTTTTCCTGCATTTTGGAACAGAGACAAGCACTACTCAGATTTTCTTCTCCTTCCTCCCAAGATTTATCCAATCATATGCAATTAAAATTCTTGTTCTAAGCTTTCTGGTGACAGCTTGCAAAACAAAAACTTTCTACTCTCTGCATAGTTTCTTCCTTGAATAGTTGATAGTATAAAATAGTTTGTTATATTGTTAAGCACTTGAATTGATTTTTTTAAAGTTGGGATTAAAGAATTATGAAAATTTGCAAAATTTAAAACTAAGCACCCTAAACCAATGAGCTAAATGGATTTGAAATTACAAGTAGTTAGAATACAGTTGATTAAAACCTGAGAATGCCTAAAAAATGTAAATGCTATCATAGGCAGCAAAATAGATAGTATTGAATGTTGCTGAGGCATTTACACAAACAAATAGTTATATTGTGTAAGAATCTGTATCAAGAGCAGTTGGTGAGCAGAGTCCCTCATTGGGATCATTTCAAACAGAATCAGAGAAGGAGAGAAGAGAAAGTGGACATACAAGGACCCTCCCATACGTAAAGATGATGAAAGAAGTGAAGAAATTCACTAAACCCTAGAACATCTCTAATGACTGTAGAGAATTTGGACTTAGTTTTTCAGCAAGATAGTCAATCTTAAATGAGTAAATTTACCCACACAGAGAATTAGATTTCTTTATTGTGAATGCCAAAGTCTCTAGAAACCTGGATCTCCTCTTATAAAAAAACCTCTTTCACAGTATCCATCATTAACATTGAAAAGCAGCTTTAAGACACTGAGGATTTAAGATTTATAGATTTAATCTCTACAATTCATTCTAATAGCTTCCATTTATTAAAAACTGAATATGAGGCAAGGCACTGTCATAACTGGTTATATTCATTATTTTTAACTCATAGTAAACATGAGAGAAGGGCATAATTTTCTCTTTTTTACAAGTAAAATGATGCTTAGTAGCTTTCCCAAGGTTACATGGCTTGCAAACTATGCACATAGTGTTCAAACTCATATCTGCAACCTTTAAGACCAGGGCCTTTAAGCACAGAACTACCCTGACTCGGGGTTCAAATAAATAGCACTGCACTCCTTCACCCTCTCAATTATCTTTGAACCTATTGTAAGAAAAGCATTTATCTTTATATGAAGGATTAATGGTCTTTAAAATAGAATTTATTAAGGGGGAATGAGGGGAATATAATGGCTAAAACAATACTACATGCAACTAAATACCTTTTATATAATAATGAATCAATAAATGTGTCATTAATTAATAAAACATGCTCTATTTCTTATCTTAGTGTTTGTTATTTACCCTGGTGTTTGTTATGAGTAGCAAGTTAAGCAAGTATCAAAGTAAACTTGATCTTTCTTACGAGGCAATAGGATTTCATCAGTATTATAGTTACTTCCTGTATAGTATAGCCTTGTTCTATACTGCTCTTGCTAAAGGATTACCAGTTTTCAAAATAGCTGTGTTCTTTGTAAAGTGGTGAAGTAGATTTCCAGGTAAGGAGGTAAGGTAAGCAGTCACAGATTCTCTGAGGTGTTGAGAATTACCCTGGGTTTGTATCTAACATTATTCTCCATTTGACTATGTGATCATGGCAAGACGCCTAACCAAGTAAGCTTCAGTTTCCTCACCTGAAAAAAAGAATACTTATATCTATCTTTGGTGGGTTTTGCAAGGATTAACTAAGCTAGTAGGAGCAAACAAGCCAAACATAGTACCCAGCGTGTAGAAGGCACCCAGGACATGTAACTTGATTCTGAGCGTTGTCATTCAGCCCAGAATCCTACAACTTCAAGACTTCACTTTCATCACTGGTCCGTCCATAGCAAGACACAATGAACTATCATAGCACCAATGTGGAAATTCATCTACTTATTTTTTCTCTCTTTAGGTGCTTTTCCCAATACTCTGCGAGAAGTTGAAATAGAGATCATAAGTAATGATATATGTAATCAAGTTAATGTGTATGGTGGTGCTGTCTCATCAGGAATGATCTGTGCTGGATTCTTGACAGGAAAGCAAGATGCCTGTGAGGTAAGAAGAGACTCAGATCCACAAGAATGGGTCTGTTAAGTGGGGATGGCTGTATAGACCAGAGGCCAATGTCATTTCACATGACTCCATGACATTAACTTGTGGGGAAGAGAGGAGGCTGTGAGAAGAGGGGGTGGAAGAACTGTCAGACATACTCCTCATTTAACACCCTATTGAGCAGAATCATCTGTAAAAAAAAAAAAAAATGGGTGCCAGCTACAAACTAGGACTCTGATTAGAGAAAAGCACTGGAAGCAAGTAGTGGAAACCAAGTTAGGGAGCCATACCTGCTTCAAGGCACAGACACAACCAACAGTTAGGGATCTAATCCCGACTAACTGGAAGGCCCTGTGGGACAGGATCTGTGGCTCTCGCTAAGCCAATACAGCATCACTCCACCAGAGCTGCCCACACCTTCGACTTCAAGCAGTGTACGTCCAGATATGCTTACACTATGTAAAAACTTTACCTGTAGAATTTGAAACTGGGTTCAACAGTTTTAGCAAGTCTTTGAAGAATTAAGAATGGCTTTGAGAATTTGACCTATACTGTGCTTTTTTTTTTTTTTTAACATGCAAAGGTGCCACTAGTGACCTGCCATTGGCTGTCTGTCATGTGATGGTAATAAACATTCATCCACTTATTCACTCAAATTTTTTGTGAACTGAGAGGTACTGCAGCACTTACTGAAGGAAACATAAACATTTAAAAAATTACAATGAATGTACAGTCTAGTAATAGAGCACACAAGTAACTAAAACAAACAAAGGAAAGGTCAGGATTTAGCTCCATATTCTAGAATACAAGGTGTCCACTTTTCTTCCTGAGGAGGAGACACAATGTGGGTGGCCCAAGATGCAGCTGGATAATATAACTTAAAGGAGAAACATAAATTTGTCTAAAAGCAGATGTTCTCTTTCTATTGGTTCATACTGTCTTGCTTCCTTTCACCACTAGTACAGTAAAATACTGAGGACCTAAATTAGGATACAAGCTTAAGGGGAAGGAGCTAAGGAGGATTTATTTTGGTAGACCAGGTTTTCACCCTCTGTCCACCAAACACAGAAGAGGACTAACAAGTATGGGAGGAAAATGGAAGGGAAGGAATTGAAAGGCACACGGCTCTAGAACCCCATGTCTGCTTTAAACAAGATTATTTCTTTTATTTTAAAACTCTGTAATGGGCTTCCACATAGTACAATTTTGAATAAATAAGTCCATTGCTAAAATATAAATTTAAAATTATTTATCTAACCCTGGAATAAAGTTAACAGGGAAGTCCTCATGATTCACACACTTTAAACCAGTTCACTAGGTTGAGGGATTCTGCCTCAATTTGGGAGGAAAATCCTCTTAGTAATAAATAGTGCATGTTTGCTTGGAGTGTCTTTGCATGTCTTCCTGCTCTTGAATCTACCAATTGCATAGCATTACGATGTCAAGGACACCTTCCTATCAGTGTGAGTGGAGCAAGGTAAGATTCAAATTCACAAGAGATTGTTTCTAGCTAACAGAGGCTTGAAGGAGGAGGTGACATTTCAGCTGGGTCTGGAGGGCATCCTTTATGTAAGAATTAGCTGCCTAGGCTTAGGTTCAGTTTGGGGTCCCTGATTAGATAGAGCAAAGCTAAAAATGTTATAAGGATAAAACTGAAACCATTCACAGGGACTAAGCAATAAGCTCAATTATCCTATTAATACTAATGGTAAGTAAAATAGAATTCATTTTACTTGTTTCAATTCAAAGCATTAATTTATCAGACATTCAGATGCTGATTAACTCATTTCTGCCTCCTGCTTATCAAATTGACCATAGTTTTTTCTTCTTCTCCAGGGTGATTCTGGAGGACCTCTGGTTATTGCCCAAGATAGAAACATCTGGTATCTTATTGGAATAGTAAGCTGGGGAATAGACTGTGGAAAAGAAAACAAGCCTGGACTTTATACCAAAGTGACTCATTATCGGGACTGGATTAAATCTGAAACTAACATCTAATGTGACAATGACCTCTACATTCAAACTATCGATGTCACGTGTGGTCTCTAGAAAAT
The DNA here is from genome assembly GCF_040939455.1 of Microcebus murinus. Classification (NCBI taxonomy): domain Eukaryota; kingdom Metazoa; phylum Chordata; class Mammalia; order Primates; family Cheirogaleidae; genus Microcebus; species Microcebus murinus. The sequence goes on from NC_134129.1 coordinate 6,332,550, forward strand.
TGTGGTTAGCGTGTGTTGCCATCAAGTTCAAGACACAAATAAGTGTGACCTGTTGACTTTCCCCTTAAACGTGGGAGGCAGGCTTCCTTTCCCACCATCTGAAATGTTCTGCTGACTGCACAGAAGATACCGTCAACTCCACAAAGATCTGCCATTGCTACGGGGTCTGATTTGTTCATCTCTCTGTCCCTACTATGTTCTATTCATTGTAATCTGGCAATTTAATGAGATAAGTACCAAATGCTACATGTTCTCTACTTTTTCCTAACAGAGCATGCCTTCCTTCCCTGATTTCCCTGATGGCTCCACAATTTCTGTCCTTCCTCATTAAATATTCCTTATAAAGAATTTTTAAATCCACTGTACTAGACAAGTCCAGGTTACTAGCCTTGGCCACTGCTAACACAAATGACAGAGGACACCAGACCTGAAACTAAAACCTAAGAGACGGAACTACTGTGAGTCCATTTCCCCTTAGCTCTCAGATGTGCAGTTAACCTGTCTCTGAAACTTGAAAAAAGCTGATTTATGTGTTTATACCCAATGGTGTAGATTTTAATCTCTTTAAACAACTACACTGATGTTTATTTTGGAGCAATAAGTAAATCCTTGAATCTGTCAGCAGACTGAAACTTGAAACTTGAAAAAAAAAGCTGACACATGGAGATATTGCCTGGCACAGGATTCTGCTCTGAACTATGTAAAAATGCCTTTAGGTACTCAGAAATTAAAGGCAGACTTTCTTGGTCTTTTTGTCAAGTTGAAATGAAAAGAAGCAGGATTTAGTGAGAAGGAGCTGCATTTAGCTCCATCTCTAAAAATGATAAAATTTCAAGTCTTTGTCTAAATTTACTTTTCACTTTTGTTTCATGATCTCTTAATGTATTTTACTTAAGCAGTTTTATTTTCAACCAACTTTAAAACAATTAAGAGACCTACAGAATAGGAAGTCAATATAAATTAGATATGAATAAACAACTTACATGAGAAGCTAATATAAAAGTAGACATTCATAAACAATTTGATACGAGATTTTGGTAATAAAGACCTTATTGTGTAATATTTAAATTTACTGTTAAAAATGGCCAGCATTTTTTGCAAAGTAGTATTTATAGAAACTATTGAGATAATCAAGAAAATATCTTTGTACTAGTTTCATTGTGATAAGATTGTCATTTTTATATGTATTTAATTGCATATTTTATAGTACTGTACATGACTGTGGACTAGTATTTAACAAAAGTCTTTTTCTGTGCATCTAAACCTTTGTTTCTGCCGCCCTCAAATACACTTTTACAATTAATTTAGTTAATGAGATAACTGCTGTGCTAAGATTTTCCTTGGGGTTTTATATCAAGTAAGAGTCTTTCTTGCTCCACAGTTTAACATTATTCTATATGTGTTAAAATATATTTATCGTATTAAACATAAACTCATTCTCTTTGAATTATGACTATAATGTAGAGTGTCTCAACGTTGGTGCTGTTGACATTTTGTCACAGACAATTCTCTGTTGGGGGAGGGGGGAAGATTACCTTGTGTCTTGTAGAAGCTTCGCAACATTTCTTACTCCTACATAATGGATGCCTGTAGTACCCCCACGAAGTTGTAACAACCAAAAATTACTCCAGACATTGCCAAACATCCCCTGGAGAACAAAATTATCCCCAATTAAAGAATCACTACAATGAGTTAAATAATCACTACAAAAAAGACACTGTTAAAAACCATGCACTCACAATTTCCTTTCTTTTATTTATTTATTTATTTAGAGACAGAATCTTGCTCTATTGCCCAGGCTACAGTGCTGTGGCATCAGCCTAGCTCACAGCAACCTCAAACTCCTGGGCTCAAGCTATTCTCCTACTTCAGCCTCCTGAGTAGCTGGGACTACAGGCCCATGCCACAGTGCTCAGCCAATTTTTCCTATTTTTAGTAGAGATGGGGTTCCCACTCTTGCTCAGGCTGGTCTTGAACATCTGAGATCAAGGGATCCTCCTGCATCAGCCACCCAGAGTGCTAGGATTACAGGCATGAGCCACAGCGCCCGGCCACTCACAATTTCCCTGCATGAGTTTGGAGATATTTTTCTTTCTTTTATTTATTTTTTTCTTTTAAAATGACAAATCCCTTGATGGAGATATTTTTCTTCTTCCCCTTTTTATAATGCTGATGCATTGAAAATGCTAAAATAAAATCTGTTGTAACTACATTCATATCTATACGATCCCAGGCAAATTAAGATCATTTGGAAACTGAAACTGGTTGGAGAAAGTTGAAAAAAGACATTGGAAGGCTGAGCTGCTACAGGCATATAGTTCATATATATATTAAACATGAATATATATAGTGAGTTATTTGTTAAATGCCTAAATCCTGAATAATTGCACCACATAGGCTCATTTAATACCTTCAGAATGCATAGATACTGCTTGAAAAGGGGTTTTGTATTTGGCTGAGATAGAAGGGCCCAACTCGTCATTACTCACTAACACTGAAGAGTGAAAAATAGAAAATTTTATAAGATCATAAGCACTAAAAGCTACACTGTCCAATATGATAGCCACTGGTGAGATGAGGCTATTTAGATTTAAATTAATTAAAATTAAGCAAATTAAAAATTCATGTTCTCATACTAATCACGTTTAGTCATTAATGTCATACTAATCACATATCAAGGACAAAATAGCCACGGGAGACTACTGGCTATGATCTTGGGTAGCACGTGGTCCATGGGTGGAAAGAGGGCTCTGCATGAGCTACAGCAGGCCCTCCAGGGACCCCACAGGTGAGATGCCAGAACTTCTCCAATTAATACTGTATCAAAGAATCAAAACACGTTTTTGTTTTTTAAATCAGAGAGGTATTCTTATAATCCAAAAAGACAATTTTGGATTGTTGTAATGGCAACCAAGCAAAAGAGTAAAAGCTGATGGAGGAACACCAGAGTGACTTAATCACACCTATTAAAAACAGCAAATTAGAATTTAAGCAAGCAGCCAACCTAATTAAAACAAAAATCGGATTGCACAATATGTTAATGTCATCTCATTGTGGTCATATCCAGGAAATGCTAAGACAGCCAGCAGGTCACCGTGACCCACGCTTGTTGCAGGGAAGGGCAGTAAAGAAACTTCCGCCAAATGTGCTACTATGCTGCCATCTGCTGGTCCATGTTACTTAAAAAATATAATTCGTTGTACAGCTGACCCTTAAATACGGGTATGAACTTATATGTGGATTTTCTTCTGCCTCTGCCTTCTCTGAGACAACAAGGCCAATTCTCTCCTCTTCCTTCTACTCCTCAGCCTACTTAGTGTGAAGATGATGAGGATTAAGACCTTGATGTTGATCCAAGTCCACTCATTGAATAGTAAATATATTTTCTCTTCCTTATGATTTTCTTAATAACAATTTCTTTTCTCTGTCTTACTTTATTCTTAGAATAGAGTATATAATAGCTATACAAAATATGTGTTAATTGACTGTTTATGCTAGTAGTAAAGCTTCCAGTCAATCGTAGGCTATTAGTAATTAAGTTTGGGGGACTCAAATTTATACACGGATTTTGAATTACACAGGGGGTCGTCAACAACCCTCATGTTGTTCAAGGGTCGCTGTAATTTCATTTCAAGCTTTGTATTTGTATTTACATGAGCTGTCTTCCAACATAGAGTAATCCAAAGAAAATCTAGCACTCTCTCCCTGATTTTCTCCTAAGTAAATCAAAATTTAAATGTTTATATATCCTTTCACATTGTTCTCTCTGTTTATATAAATATAAACAAATTTATCTATTCACTTATAAAGGGCTCACCCACTTTTTGTTTCAAAAATAAGATCATTTGATAAATGCACACATGCATGTGTGTATGTCTGTATATGTATATTGTGGAGGAAAAAGGAAAACTTCTCCTTTGCCCTCTAAAGTTTCACTGAAAGATCAATTCACAATAAGGAAGGTTAATAAGAGAAAGAGATTACAAATTTATTTACTGTGCTCATGGAGAGAATCCCAGAGTGATTACTCAATAACCCAATGGGATCCAGAAGTTTATATACCCTCATTTTAGAGGGGAGGAGGGATGGGAAATATAGGTAATTCTGTTTAGGGGCAATAAATGGTTACTAGGGAGAATGAATAGATACTTGTGAGAATGAATGGATGGGGGAAAACAGATTGATTCTCTTTGGAAATTAAATTAACCTGAGAGACAAGTATTATCTTTAAAACAGGTTGGACCAGGTCTGGTTGCATTCTTGATCTTCTTTCCTGTAATATACTGGGATCGCAGGGAGGGGAAGGAAAGACAGTTGTCCTTCTTGATGGATCCATCTGGTTTTATGCAGATAGAGGGAGAGCCCTTTCCAACACCTGTAGATATCAAGGTCCTTTAATATCAAGGATTCATATTTTGGGGTGAAATTTCCTGAGCTCCTTCACTATGTACATATATTAATATGTGTAAATATGTACATATATGCCTTTTTTCTGCCAGAATGGTGAACTAACACAGGATACTTGCTTCCTCCCCCAAATCAACCCCAAACTATAGAAGAAATAGGTAAACATGGAATCCAGGCTGAAACTGGAAACTGAGGCTATCTAAACTAGAGTGTGTAGGGGGGTAGGTGGCTAAAGCCTGGAGTGGAATGAGAGAATAGTTAAGAGAAACGCTTTTTTGCGTTTTCCTCTGGTGTTTTCCAATATCCTGCCTTCCCTATATTGTCTTGAGACAATGTTTACCTTCTTTTTATACCAGAAACTAGTCTCAGCAATCCAGGCCATCAATTTTGGAATTATTGGGATCAAAGCCTACTGAGAAGAGAAGTTTCTGGAAAGGGTAGCACCAATCGGTGGCTTTCAGGTATTTTTTTCTCACCCTTCCCCTTCTAGACTTCCAGGGTTGGTGCATTAAAATTAAGGAAAACTGCTTCCTCCTAGTACTGCTTCATTCCTGAGAGTTTATTAGTGAAATTCTCACTGGAAGAGTCAGCTTCTAGAGGGTCAACAAACAGGAATGATCAATATTAGTTTTGTGGCTCCTGGGGAGCTACTGTAGAATTCATCCCCAACCTCTTCCTTAAACTCACCTTGACTGACACAGGTAAAGGCCTGACCACAGTCCATGCTGCCAGATTGAGGAGCTGACGCCCAGGGAAACATGAAATCATGGTCCACAATAAGTAGACAGAATTGTACAACTTCCTCAGAAAAAAGTCAATAGATGAGATAATATATAACTTCTGAAGCAGAAGCATTAGAATAGACAAAGAATGTAAAATAAACATGATATCAATGCTTAGAAAGATAAGGGAAGATATTAGCTATTTGTCATTGCTCACATTAATCATCTGAAATAAGAATAAGAATGTACAAAAAGAGAACCAAATGGAAAAAATTAGACATGGAAAGTGTGAGTTGAAATATAAAATCACAACTAATGAGTTAAATGGTAGGATAGTTGTAACTGAAAAATAAATCAATGAGTTGAAAGTTCAAATTGAATAACTCTCCCAGAAAAACAGAAGGAAAGGATAAAAACATAAAAATCAATTTTAAAAAGTTCAGAGTTGTGAAAGATAGAAGTAGGAATTCCTACATCCAATTACAAGATTCTCAAATGGAGAAAAACCTGAAAATGGAGATGAGAAAATTTTTGAAAAAATAATAAAGGGTAAGATTTTCATAATTAAAGAAGATTGAAAAACATTGTATAAAAAAGGCTTGTAGGGTTCCAAATAGGAGAGAGAAGGAAAAACCCACATGTAGTTATGTTAAAGTAAATTTTAAAATATCGAGGTAAAAACATTATCAAATATACCAGAGAGAAACAGTGGTTCACCTGTAAACTAACAAAAATCAGACGACATCACCCTTCTCGGCAGCAATACTGGAAACAAGATGGTAATGGAGTAATATTTTTAAAATGTCAAAAGAAAGGAACTATGAGCTACCTAACAAGGACAGTGAACAATGTCTAGGTGACGGGAACACTTACAGCCCTGACTCAAGCATTACAAAAGTGATTCATGTAACCAAAAACATTTGTGCCCTTGTAATAGTTTGAAATTTTAAAATGCAATAATTAATTATTTTTTTTTAAAGAAGAAAAGAACTGTAAAACCTAGAATCTCATATTCTGGACACACCTGGCCCCCACAAATCCCCACAGTAACATGGGAGCCATAATGATGCCATGTGTCTCCAGTAGGAGTATCAACTCAGATCCTCTTTCTAACAGCCCTTGAAACATCTGCGTCTTTCCCTTGCCTGTTATATAGTCACCCAGTCAGTCAATGGCACTAGGTCCCTTTGGGGCAGCGCTTGGGGAGTCACCACTGTCTACACCTACCTTAGTGTGACAGGGTCCTTCCTTCTAGGGACATAGTCACTTCTTCAGACGGTGGGATCTGGATCTGAAAATTGGCTCAAGACTGAGAACTGAGAAAGGGGTCTTCACTTTCTACTGTGGTGATCACCCAGAGCCACTCGTTCTTCCATTTGTGTCTTGCTTTGCTCTTTTCTTTTCTTTTCTTTTGTTGGCTTTTTCTCTTTTCTTTTTTTCCTTTTTGATTAATCAGCACTCTTCTTGGTGGCCCGTTTACTTTTCTCTAAAGACACCATGCTCTTTGAACCACCCCCACAATTCCTCGTGGGTCAAGCACCCTTGGCTGTTCCTCTGAACTTGCCATTTCTTTTTTTTTTGTTTTTTGGGTTTTTTTTAAATTTTTTTTTTTTTTTTTTTGAGACAGAGTCTCGCTTTGTTGGCCAGGCTAGAGTGAGTGCCATGGCGTCAGCCTAGCTCACAGCAACCTCAATCTCCTGGGCTCAGGCGATCCTACTGCCTCAGCCTCTCGAGTAGCTGGGACTACAGGCATGGGCCTCCATTCCCGGCTAATTTTTTCTATATATATTAGTTGCCCAATTAATTTCTCTCTATTTATAGTAGAGACGGGGTCTCGCTCTTGCTCAGGCTGGTTTCGAACTCCTGACCTTGAGCAATCCGCCCGCCTCGGCCTCCCAGAGAGCTAGGATTACAAGCGTGAGCCACCGCGCCCGGCCACCTTGCCATTTGTTAAAGCTCGCTGTGGGTTCCTGGCTTTGGTAGTTAAGCACAGCTGCTTGGCCTCTGTTATTTCAGGGCACCATCATCTCTGTGGACGATCCTAGCTCTGTAGCTGCTTCTCTTGCTGTCAACCTTCACCTCCCTTTAAGGAGAGCCATTGCTGAACTGCTTAGTTACTCTCGAGCCCTCCCACCAGCTCATTCCTAGTGGCTTTGGCAAATGGCATATCCTCTGGGCATTTCCAGGAAACATATCCCCTTGTGTGTCTTCCAGCCTCACACAGTGTATCCATTCCAATATGCCTACTTCCCTCAGCCTCTTCATTTCTTTCTCCACTATCCTCAGGGCAACTGGGACATTTCACCTGCATTCAGCCCTGGATATGGCTTCCTCCAGCCTGCTAAGAGTCACCCTAGCAGCAAGTTTGCCCAATCTCCTTGCATCCTTGCTAGGGTATTAAATTCCATATCTTGAGAAAATGCTTCTAAGCCAATGAAGTCTTACTTACCCAGTCTTCCACTCACCCCTGCTTGATCAAGCACCGGTAAAACCTAATGTCAGAAGCCAGTACATACAAACTAATTCTTACAATCTCTTCGGTGCATAGTCTCTATTCCTTCCTTAGCAGGCCCAGCAGGTCACCAGCTGAGCCACTGGACTGACTGCCAGTGGAAGAGGTGAGGATATCTCTTGAGGAGCCACCTGTTTCCTTGTGGGGGAAGGGCTCTCGTAGCATCTTCCAGTGGGGAGAAGGGCTGGTTTTTACTAAGGAGAGAATGATTTCTTATGTAAATTATGAGGGTTCAGGGGGGTCTGCAGAACCATCCCTCTCAAGGACATCCCTCTAGTTGTCCCATCTTATGTTTCAAGGTCTTAGATTTTTCCAACCAGAGCCCTGACCCAAGCTCAGCAGATCTGCTTTGACTAAGCATTGAAACTCTGGGAGTCTATCGAATCTTTAGCCTGTGGCTTAGTTGTGTCTACACTCTTCCTCCACAGGAGATGCAAGCTTTTTGGTAACTAATTTTCATCCTTAGCCTTTAACTGATTATAAATGCACTTCAGTTTCCCCTTATCCCTATGTAGGATAACATTGCAATTTAAAAGTAAGCAGCCAACTCCACTCCCTTTGTAAAAGGCCTTCCTCCCTCCCATTTTTCAACTGCCAGAACCGTCACACCTACAATGGTGTCCCCTCTACCAGGAAGCACCAGGAAGCTTTCCCAGGTCACTGCTGGTGAAATCGTTAACCATGCAGCTGCCACTTTACGCCAAGGGTTATCTGTGTCCCCCAGCTGCTCAGGATGGCATCCTCTTTACCCAAAAGCCAGTGAAGTGAATTAGTCAGTCTAAATCTTCTGAGACCACTCTATGAGACCCTAACCTGGTTTTTTTTTTTTTTTTTTTTTTTTTTTTTTTTTTTTGAGACAGAGTCTCACTTTGTTGCCCAGGCTAGAGTGAGTGCCGTGGCGTCAGCCTAGCTCACAGCAACCTCAAACTCCTGGGCTCAAGTGATCCTCCTGCCTCAGCCTCCCGAGTAGCTGGGACTACAGGCATGCGCCACCATGCCCGGCTAATTTTTTCTATATGTATTAGTTGGCCAATTAATTTCTTTCTATTTATAGTAGAGATGGGGTCTCGCTCTTGCTCAGGTTGGTTTTGAACTCCTGAGCTCAAACGATCCGCCCACCTCGGCCTCCCAGAGAGCTAGGATTACAGGCGTGAGCCACCGCGCCCGGCCTCCTAACCTGGTTTTAAGTGCAAGAAATTTATCAGAGAAAATTTATGTGAAGAAAATGCTGTGCTCTGTTGGAGGAGTCAGGGAGACAATTCGGAATGCAGTGCAGGTCCGAGCTCTGTGCCATGGAGAAGATGCAAAGAATTGCACAGGGCAGCGCAGTTCCAAGAAAATCTGGCTAAGCCTGTGAGGAGACCTCAAGTTAAAGTTACTCATCAAAGGAATCCCATTGGTCCCGGGAATACCAACCTTAACATTCCTGCTGGGCTTAATCATAGCTGGGAGGAGACTGTGGGAGACTGGGAGACGTGGCCTCCTCGTGAATGCAGCTGTGGTTCACAGCACGGAAGCTGGGCCACCTGCCAATCATCTGTCAATCATAGTTCCCAAAGCACAAGATCTGAGAGGCACATTTCCATGATCAGCACGACCACGATCCTTGCCTAAAACCACACACAAAGGTAGACTCCAAAAATGGATTAGAGACCTAAGTAAGAAGGGAAAAAAATGATCATGTTACAAAAAAAAGAAAAAGAAAAAATTTCTTGCAGCTTAGGAGAGGAGATAGATTGTTAAAGCAAAGCACAGAAAGTATTAAGTAAATACTATTGACTGTTTCTATTAGGCAACAAACACTATGGATAGGATAGAAGACATTTAAAATGTCTAAAACTGACAAAGTAGTGATATCTAGAATATATTAATACAAAATGCTCCTGAAACACAAGGAAAACAGTAATCTCAGTAGAAATATGGCCAAAGGATATAAAAAGGTAATTTACCAAAAAAAAAAAAAAAAAAACCCAAAAACTCCCAAAGCTAGCAACTATATAAATTCTCAAATAATTAGTATTAAGAGAAATACAATTAAAACAAAAGAAAGTCATCATTATATCTAGTGGACAAGTGAAATAATGTCACGTGTAGGCAAGAATGTAGAATTTTCACAGAACGCTGGTGGTAGCAGTCCATTTTAGTCAAATTACATACACGCGTCACCTGTGACCCAGGGATTCTGCACCAGCCCATGTCACGCACTAAGTCACTTTCAAATTGTATTCCAGTACATTTTCTTCAATATTAAAAATTAAAATTAAAAACTTACTGGAGACAGAATTTTGTTGAAATTGATATATGACTGAAAACTTAAGTTTCCCAGCCATTTAACTTTTAAATATCAGCTGTGTTTCTTCTTTGAGCACTTTGCAAACCATCATATATCTCTTTAATAGTTTATTTTTATAATTTCCTTTATAACTTCTAACTTATGCTTAGCTAAACTCTGATAGTTTATAAATGTAAAAAGTGAACAACCTAAAGTTCTAAAAATAGAAAATGCAAGCAGACAAGATTTTAAAAATACTCTTTAACTTTTTAGGACAGATTGACAGCAGGCAAGAGAGATTATGAATGTCATGTTTGTTTTATTTCGTTATTTATTTTAAGAGTTTCTAGGAATGAACACATATTAAGAAAATATAGACAACAGACATATTAAAAATAAATCGGGGCCGGGCGTGGTGGCTCACGCCTATAATCCTAGCACTCTGGGAGGCCAAGTGGGCTGGATCGCTCAAGGTCAGGAGTTTGAAACCAGCAAGAGCGAAACCTTGTCTCTACCAAAAATGGAAATTAATTGGCCAACTAAAAACATATAGAAAAAATTAGCCGGGCATGTTGGCGCACGTCTGTAGTCCCAGCTACTCGGGAGGCTGAGGCAGAAGGATTGCCTGAGCCCAGGAGTTTGAGGTTGCTGTGAGCTAGGCTGACGCCACGGCACTCTAGCCCGGGCAACAGAGTGAGACTCTGTCTCAAAAATAAATATATAAATAAATACATATGAAACAATAAATGAGCTGGGAGAGTAATATAAAAGAAAATGGCAGAGTAGGGGACTCTGGGGACTGATCCCTCCCCAGAAACTGCAAAAATAAATAAAATAAACAAAATACTAATAAAAACTGCCAGAATCAACTTTCTTGAAACCCTACAAGATAGTCAAAGGTTTACAGTGACCAAGTGAACACTTAATTGAGAAGAGAATGGCCAGTGAAGCCCAGTGGGAGATGTTCATGGTGTTTTAACTTACCCTTGCCCAACCAACTCCCTGGCAGGGAGGCAGTCTCTAAGACAGCAGCTCACATTCCTATGGCAGGTTTGAAGTTCCAGGGGAATCATAGCAGATCTTATTCCCGAGGAATTGTGTTTGTCTGTTTGAACATATCTGGAGATCTCTAAGAGACTAACTCAAAAGGCTTGACTTTGTTTCTCCTGAGTAGAGCCTTTTGATGGCTAGAGAAACAGCAACATGGAGTATGTTATTTTGAAACACGAAATGGCTAATTAACAAGCTGGGGTCACTTGGCACAAAAGATAACTGTTGGGACAAACAGTAGGTACCTGAAGGCCTGGAAGGAGCAGGTAGGGAGTAGGATACTTTGGAGAACTGGGGCTTTGGACAGGTCCTGTACGTTATACTGGGGTTGCAGAAAAGCCACATGCATGCACAGAGCAGAATGCATGCTCAGAAAAACTTAAGAAGACTGCAATCTTTGATCTCTGGCTATTCTTTAGACTCAGAAAAAACAGGATGTAAAAACCTAGGAAGAGTTGTAAATGGCCTGGCTGTGTTAAAAATGTGCTCCAACACAGAGCCAATTTGAAAAGACCTGGAGAATTGATTTGTTTGGGGTTTTGCTTTATTTTTTTTATTTTTATTTTTATATTTTTGGTTCCAAGCATTCCAGGAAATTCACTAGCTGACCACTAAGCTAAAGGAATAAAGACTGCAGGGGCCACACATGACAAAGAACAGTCTTTAAAATAGTTTAGAAAAGTCACTAAACACACTTAACAACTACAACTGCAAGCAACAACAACAAACTGTGGGGAGAGGGGATAATCTGATTCCCAGAGTTGCCATATCTTAACCCTTTGCACTCGCTTGCTTTTTTCTCATTATCCATTCGACATTATCCACACTTGACATCCGAGTGCAAAGGGTTAATATTCAAGGTACAGTTTCCTGCAAAAAACATAAATCATGCAAAGAAGCAAAAGAGTACAGCCCATACTTAAGAAAGGTAGAAATTAACAGAAACAAATCCTGAGGAACCACAGACATTGGACTTAGTAGACAAAACTAAATCATCCCAATGACTTTTTGGCAGAAATAGATAAATCCATCTTAAAATCTATATGGAATTTCAAGGGATCCTGAATAGCCAGAACAATCTTGAGAAAGAAGAAAGTTAGAGAACTCACACTTCCTGATTTCAGTACTTACTACAAAGCTACATTAGTCAAAAGAGTGTGATACTGAAAGAAAGACAGACCTAGACTAATGGAATAGAGTAGAGAGTCCAGAAACAAACCCTCACATAAATGATCAAATGATTTTTGAGAAGGGTGCCCAGACCATTCAATGAGTAAAAGACAGTCTTTTCAACAAATGGTGTTGTGAAAACTGGATATCCACATGCAAAAGAATGAACTTGTACCCTTACTTCACTATGTACAAACATTAACTCAAAAGAGATCGAAGACCTAAATGTAAGAGCTAAAAATATAAATGTATGAAAAGAAAACACAGGAGATAAGCTTCATGACATTGGCTTTGGCGATGATTTCTTAGACATGATACCAAAAGCACAGCCCAATAAAGAACAAATAAATAAACTGGACTCCATCAAAATTAAAAACTTTTGTGCATCAGAGGATATTACTAATATCAACTGAGTGAAAAGACAACCCATGAAATAGAAGAAAATATTTGTAAATCATATACTTGATAAGAGGTTAATATCCAGAGTATATAAAGAACTCCTACAATTCAACTAAAAAACAATGCATTCAAAATGAGCAAAGTACTTGAATAAACATTTCTCCAGAGAAAATATACAAATGGCAATAAGCACATAAAAAGATGCTTAACATCATTAATCATTAGGAAAATGCAAATCAAAAATATAATATCACTTCATACACATTAGGATGGGGGAAAGCAGAAAATAACATGTGTTGGCAAAGATGTTGAGAAATTGGAACATTTGGGCATTGCTGATAGGAATGGACAATGGTGCAGTTGCTGTGGGAAAAGATATGACAGTTGGTTTCTCAAAAAGTTAAACATAGCCGGGCGCAGTGACTCACGCCTGTAATCCTAGCACTCTGGGAGGCCGAGGCGGGCGGATTGCTCGAGGTCAGGAGTTCGAAACCAGCCTGAGCAAGAGCGAGACCCCGTCTCTACTATAAATGGAAAGATATTAATTGGCCAACTAAAGATATATACAAAAAATTAGCCGGGCATGGTGGTGCATGCCTGTAGTCCCAGCTACTCGGGAGGCTGAGGCAGGAGGATTGCTTGAGCCCAGGAGTTTGAGGTTGCTGTGAGCTAGGCTGACGCCACGGCACTCACTCTAGCCTGGGCAACAAAGCAAGACTCTGTCTCAAAAAAAAAAAAAGTTAAACATAAAATTATCATATAAACTAGCATTGCCACATCAAGGTACATATTGAAAAGAATTGAAAGCAGGACACCATGTCCATAGCAATGTCATTCACAATTGTCAAAAGGTAGGAGCAACCCAAGAATCCATCAACTGTCAAAAGGTAGGAGCAACCCAAGAAGCCATCAACAGATGAATGAACAAACAGTGTGTGTGTGTGTGTGTGTGTGTGTTTGTATACACAATGGAATGTTTTTCAGATTTAAAAAGGGTAGAAATTCCAACACGTGCTACAACATGTATAAACCTTGAGGACATTATGCTAAGTGAAATAAACCAGTCACAAAACGACAAATACTATATGATCCCACTTATATGAGGTAGTCAAATTAATTTCACAGGAAGTAAAATGGTGATTTCCAGGGTTGGAGGGCAGGGGGCATGGGGAGTTAGTGTTTTGTGGCCACAAAGTTTCAGCTTGGGAAGATGAAAAACTCTGGAGATAGACGGTGGTAATGGTAGCAAACAATGTGAATCAACTTAACACAGTCCACTATTCAGTTCTTGTTTGTACCCTATAGTCAGGGGCATTTACACATATTGTTTCCTTTAATTTATACAATAGTATGGAAAGCTATTATTAATACCATTTGCAGATGAGGATGCCAAGACGTAGAGGGGCCAAACAACAGCTATGTGGTACAGCCAGGATTTGCAGACAAATGTATCTCCCTACAAAGACCGAGCTCTGTTTACAGGGCCTTCTGCCACCCACAGCAGAAGCTGCCATTTATTGCCAGGAAGTGTGTTAGACAGCGTCACACACATTATGCCATGTATTCTCACATAAGTCATTCATTCTACATGGGAGAAAAATGATGCTCAAAGGGTTTGAGTAGCCTGTCCAGATTCACATAACTGGCAGGGAGTCAGAATTCTGTTCCAAGTCCATGCCCTTTTCAATATTCAGTAAAGCACTGTGCCAGAAAAAAAAAAAAAAAAAAAAGGAGGGAAAAGAAGGAATGTAACTATGTGTGCTCATTGTATAGTTCAATAGAATGACCTTTACTACGTTTTTTTCCTGTTAAATATTAGATAAGAAAACATATGCCCATGAACTAAAGTCTTAATAATAGGCAATATTTCTGTAGTGCTTCCATTTCAGAAGGCACTATTCTAAACATTTTACATATACAGTTTTAACTTATTTGCATTCCACAAAAACAGGGCAAGGAAATTACTAGTATTATTTCTATTTTACAGACATGGCAGACACTGCTAAGATTGGAATCCAGGCACTCTGACTCTAGAGTCTATGCACTTAAAGCACGATGTCGTACCATCAAAGATTATTTCAAATGAACTTTCTCTAAGTGTTAGATGCAATGACTGCTGAATTTCCCTTTAAATGGGTACCATTTGGTTGTAAAAGTATAACCAAGGCTAAATACTAAATATTTTCATACATCATGTAACTGTTAAAAAGAATGAAGGAGAGATCTGTATCTCCCCAAATAGAAAGCTCTTCCAAATATTAAGTAACGTAAAACTGAATTGCAGAAGAATGTATACAATATGATACTTTTAAGTTAAGATGCATATATGTTTTTCTGTGGATATATGTTTGTGTTTGCACGTGTGTGTATATGTGTGCATGTGTATATAAATGCCTAGAATGTTCTGTGGAAAGATAGACCCCATAGTTGCTTCTGAGGAGAAGAAAATGGACCAATATTATGGCATGGTCAAACAGGGCTTCAACCTCTTTTCTAAGGTTTCAAGAGCATGTATACATATATTGTTTATCTAATTGAAAAAATTTTTTCTTCTCTTTTGGTTTTCTTCATTCTGATAAATGCTGCTATACATATGTTTATTGCGCTAAGTCACTTTGGGAAAAATCTGGTTTGATATTAATAATTTGTCTATACTCTCGGTGGTATGTATTTTTGAAAGAAAAATTATTATGTACTAATAAATTCACTACATCCCAGTAATACATGGAGATACCTGTTGTTCAAAAAGAATTTAAGGAGTATTTCTTGAGTTACACTATGTGTCTAGGTTTTAAGATCTGATTGTTTTTATTGAGAGCTTTTATATGAAGGTTTCTTTAAGATATTTGTATACCTCCCAATAATCTTCTTTAAACTCTTAATCCTAGAACATTCCTAACATATTTCTCATTCAAATCCTTGCAACCGGCTTCTTCTCCTTTAATAAAATTAGTCAATACCAAAAAAAAAAAATATATATTGCTTTCTTGTTGGGACTATACTGTCTCTGGCTGTTTTCTTCAAGCTATTCTATGGGTTGAGGCTTCTCTGTTCAGACTTGTCAAACTAGTTTCATTTCACTTCAACTACTTGTAATTTGTTTCCTTCTTTCTACTAGCTGTAGACTTCTACTGTATCTAGAGATGTCATACAGTTGTTTGGAAAGTTGAGTTCAGTGGGTGCAGACCTGCAAGATCCTCTTCTTCCTCCTGCCCATGATGTACCGGTGAGTTCAGTTTTGCTTTGTACACGGCTTGTTTGCTGTGCTGGCTGCCAGTGGCCAGGCTCCCGTGTGTCATGGGACTGCTGGGGAGGCTCCATCTGGATCATGTAAGATTTCTGGAATTATTACTGGATTCTGGATTAATCTTTGTGTTTGAAATCAATGTTCTTGTATAAAACAATCATTGTTAGCATTACTTCATGTGGCCAAGTTCAACAGCTAAGATTTTAGAAAAAGTTAATAGAAAACTATATTACACTGTGTCTTGATTGATTCTGATATTTTTGTGTGTGAGGAGGGTGTTCATTTGTTTTAAAACAAACCTCCTTTTGGCAATCTAATAAAATTTAGCTTCTACAGTACTTTCCCTTTAGCTGTTTTTCCTTGTACCTTATGGTCAGTTCTTGTGGACTAACGAAGGGGAGTAGCTGCAGAGACATCTGCCTTCGCTGTCGAAGATCCAGGATTTCCTAGGGGCAGAATGAGGAAAGGAGAGGAGCTCAGGATTGAGAAAACATGTCTATTCTCTAAAAATTCTTTCTGTTAAATTTTGAAGAAAAAGAAAAATATGAATTAAAATAGTGATTTTAAACAGCCATGATGATAATAATAATAATATTTCACCATTTAGATTTAGATTTATGCCATTTTCAAAACATCTTTATGGATATTATTTCATTTAATAGCCAAGACAGCCTTGTGAGTTTAGTAGAAGTATCAACTCCCATTTTAAAGTAAGGAAACTGAGGAAAACAGAAGTTAAGAGGATTTCTCCCCATCTACAGGGCTGTCAGATGCCAGAATCAGAGCCATAAATCCTTAAAGTCCTAAACTCCTTAGAGTTCAGTCTTTCGTATTCGCTCCTACAGCCTGTCTACATGGCAAGGCTACCACCTGGGGAATTTTAGAGATGAGAATTTGGTACTAAATTGGCCACCAAATCAGTGAACTTCACTGGGCTTCCTT
This sequence comes from Microcebus murinus, assembly GCF_040939455.1. Classification (NCBI taxonomy): domain Eukaryota; kingdom Metazoa; phylum Chordata; class Mammalia; order Primates; family Cheirogaleidae; genus Microcebus; species Microcebus murinus. The sequence continues at coordinate 6,349,271 of NC_134129.1, forward strand.
CCCCACTCCTAAAATGCATTGCTGTGTCTGTCCTTCAGTGAGCGCGTAGTAATTGCCAGAGGGTCCCTTTGAGACTGTTGGAAAGGGTCTACTGTGCTTCATACATAGTCAGCACTCCATCAATATTTGCTGAACAAATGATCAAGCAAATTTAAATAACTAGTTTTGGTGTTTTCCTTATTTATTAAAGTTCATTGAATATAAAAATGCATATCCTGTGTTTATGGAAGTCATGATATCGTAAAATAGGATTTCTACTTTTAATATTTCACACCCCCAAAATTATTCTTGTAAAATATTGTCTCATAACTACAGGCACCAAAAGTGCTCTTTTCTTATGAGCATTCATGTATTTACAAGTGTTTGCAGTTTAAGAGGAGTAAGTTACAAGAGTAATATTGGTGCTCAATGGCATTGTTCTAGATACCCATGACACATGTAGGTAAAGAAAGGAGACGGGGAAACACTGAATTCTTATGGTTTCTTTAGCCTGCATTAATGGAGTACTACTCCAGGATTTGTAGGATTTTTAGGAGATGGCAGGTCACACCAACAGGCAGGCTTAGGATTGAGGCAAAGCAGATACTTAATAATTATTACGACTTCCTATGTCTCACCTACATATGGGTTTGTGGTCCTCTTCTCTATATTGCAGGGATTGTTCTGACTTTGGTGTGAATCTCTGTTTGAATTTGCCTTTAGGAATATCTATGTTCCTAGTCTTTTCTATATATTTATTAGTTGGGTGATTCACTCACTTGAAAATCTCAGCTATCTCCCTTAGGAAACATAAAATGCCAAATGACTTCATCAGATTGTTGCTCTATTCCCAGAAGTCTGGTCTCTCTTTTCATAGTTCTTTATTTTAGGCATTTCTTAATAACTGCAAAACTTAGACTCCTCTTCATTATCATTTTAAGAGAAAAAAGTAGTCCTGTAGACTACTAATAGTAGCAGTACCATTGCAAATATTCACATTTTATATTTTCATTTCATTTCAGATAACTGTTCCAACTTTTTAATTTGCCACGACCATTCCCTAATATATTCCAAAACTATATCTTCAAAGATGAAACCAAAATGTCAAAGTAGAGCTTCCACATTTGTTACTGATTGCTAAACTTGGTATAAATTATAAATTAAATATCACTTTGTTGTTAGTCTTCATCAAACTCATAGTGCTTACTATGTGCCATATACACATTATATTATATTAGCTCATTCAATTTTTATGGCAAGTCTATGACTTAGGTACTATTATATTATCTCCGTTTTGTGGATGAAGAAAGTAATAGCCCAACATCACAAAGCAATGATGAGTGGAGGAGCTGGGATTTGAACCTAGAAAATAGAGCCAGAGCCTGGGTTTAACTAATAGGATATCTTGCTTTTTCTTCTTTTTGAAAAATTTCAAGAGAAAAGTAACTTTTTTGGTTTTTTTAATTTAAAATTTGACTAAAATTTTCACAGTGCAGGTCACTCCATAACGTTCTATCTATAGTTGATGAACTGAAATATGTGTTCCTATCGTTGAGATTTAAAGGCTGATTTATAACATCCTCTTCTCTATTTTGTTTTCGTTTCCAATTGTTTGACATTTAGGGAATAATATTTGGTAGATAAAAGAGGAAGGATGGCAGGTATGTGTATAAAGTGCTTGAAAGCCAAGATTATAGGAGTTTATGATCAGATAAGTATGATTCCATAGTAGGTAGTGATTCATCTCTACTGTAATAACAGCTGCCATTTATTACTTATTTACTAAATATGAATCATTTTGCATACATTGTCTTATTTATTCTTCACAATCCTCATGAGTTAGGCCCTATGATTATCCCATATTACAGAGGAAAAAGTTTCCCTAGATCACAGAATTACTGGAAATTAAACTGAAGCTATCCACACCTTCCTAACCCCAACACATTCATAGATGTCTTTCTTAAGTATCTTGGGCAATGACAAGAAATTGACCTATTGGGAATACAAAAATAATATAGGTAATACCAAGATGCCTATAGAAGCGTGTTCCAGGCAGATGAAGAATTAGAGGAATTTTTTAAAAAATCTTTACCTCTCATTCTTAACTTATTGGGAATTTGGTATTTGTGCTATTTTAAATATTAACAGAAAAGTTTACAGTACAAAAGGTTGTTTTCCTTGTGGAAAATGGCTGAGTTCAGCAGCTCAAAGGGAATGATTTTCTTTGGTGAAAGGAGAATTAGCTCTTTGATTCTATAAGGACTTTCTTTCAGGGATGGGCCCCCCACTACAAAGAGAAGAGCAAAGTTTTCTGCATGATGTGGCTCCCTGGAATTCACTATCTTTATCATCTTTGTTCAGTTACATTAGGAGTTAAATAGACTTGCAGGTTGGCCTGGGAAGCTGATCAGCAATTACTTTTAAAATCAGATAGTGTATTTTGAAATTCTTTGTGAAAACTTAGGGGAACATAACCTGTCTGTAAATTGCCTTTGTGCACCTACATTTGTGTAATGACAACATATATCTACAAGAAAGCAGAAAAATAGCCCTGAAAGAGAAAAGATTTGGAGCTTTTAGATAAAATGATAAAGAGCATATGGTTGATAAAGAGCATGTGGAGCAGCCAGAGTGGTTGGCTTTGGGAAGGCTTTTCTAGAAGCAGGAAGATCCCTGTGGAGTAGGGGGTCCATATTGTCTTTGGCTCGACTGCAGTCATCTGTGAACTCACATATATGGAAGTCACCAGCTTAGAGCTTTGTTACTAAGGAACTGCATTATCCCAACTCTGTTCACTAACAATTCTTCCTGCTCCATATAGTCTCAAAGTGTGTGTCTTTCGGCCTGCAAGACTGCAGAAAGCAAAGTCACAAAATCAGTCAAATTATCACCATGTTTTCATTGACAATATCTTAGAAAATACATGCCACAGATACACCCTTCTAAATACTGAATAATTAAACTTAATGATGGTGTAATCGATATGATAAATTGGATTTCATGGCGATTTCAGGTTGTGTGACTCTGAATAAGGTTCCTCTTTACTAACTCTTTCCTTCAAAGAATGCAGAATGCCAATTACATCACGATCACGGACGACTTTTAGCTTTCTTTCCATTTGAACTTCCAATAGTACATTTTGTGTTTCCAAAATTATGACATGAATAAAATGTCCCTTAGTCTTCTTTTGGTTATATGCCTAACATAGAATTCCCTTTTCGTGAAACAGTAGAACCCCAGCATCCCCTCTACAAAAATTAAAGAAGATTTAAATCCCACAGCCTTTCTTTGAAGGTTATAGGGTTCTGTCCTTTTTCATGACAGTCATGGTATGTTCAGTTGTGGTAGGCATAATTCTAAGCTGGCCCCCAAGACTCCCACCCTCAAGCGTACATATACCTTCTCCTAGTAATTCAGTCAAATACTAATCTAGATGCTGCTGTGAGGGGATTTTACAGATGAAACAAGAGTCCCCAAATCAGTGGACTTTAAGATAGAGAGACTATTCTTGTTGGACCCAAGCTAATCAGGTGACACCTTACAAGTAACTGGGGTCTACCTGGAGAGAGAGACCTGAAGTGTGAGAGAGATTTGATGTGAGGGAGATTCTCCATTGCTGGCTTTGAGACTGAAGGGGGCCACCTAGCAAGGAATGGGTGCCATCTGGGAACTGAGAGAGTCCTCTGACTCACAGCCCTCAGGAGAACAGGAACCTCAGCTCAGCTTCAAGGAATTGAGTTCTTGGGTGATGGGTGCAGCAAAAGCCCAGACTCCCCCACTACATGACATATGCACGTAATGGAATTCAACATGTAGTCCCTAAATCTATTAAAAATTTTTTAAAAAATTTAAACTAAATACAAACATTATTTTAAAACTACAAAAAAGGAATTGAGTTCAGCCTAATACCTGAGTGAGCTTGGAAGAGGATCACAAATCTCAGATGTTAGAGCAGCCCCAATGAACACCAGCAGTGTGAGATCCTGAGCCAATAACCCAACCATGCCACATACAAAAGTGTAAGCTAGCAAGTGGGTGTTGCTTTAAGCTGTTAAATTTGTGGTGATTTGTTACACAGCAATGGAAAATTAATACACCTGAGTTTGTTTTATAAGTGCAAGTAAAGCAGGAAAAAAAAAATGCATGAGCAAAAGGGTGCATCTCTACTTAGAAAATGTCTAGATTCCAAAAGTCTTTACTAAGTGTATTTCTTTTCAAATCTGAAGTGACATAATGCAGATGACTAACACAGAATGGGAAGGCAATGATACATTTTTGTTTTCATGTATTGCTTATACATATCCAGAAAAGTTGATAGGAAGTTGAAAGTTTATTTATATAGGATTAAGTAGCTTCAGCTTCAACCTGTGGTTCCTGCCGCTTTTGTAATCTGGTATTGTCCATCTGCTATGTTGCCCAAAGGTATTTTCAAAAGGAGGAAAACGCTTGTTTTTATTTTTTTTTTATTTCAGCATATTACAGGGATACAAATGTTTAGGTTACATATATTGCCTTTAACCCACCTGAGTCAGAGCTTCAAGCATGTCCATCCCCCCAGACAGCACCCATTAGGTGTGAATATACTCATCTCCTCCCCCCTCCCATCTGCCCAACACACCTAATGAATGTTATTACTGTATGTGCACATAAGCGTTGATCAGTTAATACCAATTTGATGATGACTACATGTGGTGCTTGTTTTTCCATTCTTCACTTAGTAGAAAGGGCTCCAGCTCCATCCAGGATAATAATACAAGAGGTGCTAGATCAGCAGGGTTTTTTGTGGCTGAGTAGAACTCCATGGTATACATATACCACATTTTATTAATCCACTCACATACTGATGGGCACTGGGGTTGTTTCCACATCTTTGCAATTGTGAATTGTGCTGCTATAAACATTCTAGTGCAGATGCATTTTTTAATAGAATGTCTTTTGTTCTTTTGAGTAGATGCCCAGTAATGGGATTGCTGGATCCAATGGTAGTTCTACTTGTGGCTCTTTGAGGTATCTCCATATTACTTTCCACAGAGGTTGTACTAGTTTGCAGTATACTCAGCAGGGGATGAGTGATTTTGGACTACACTGCTAAGGAAAATCAGGCCTGACCACCATAGAGAGGCCACCAGATGCCTCTAGAAACAGAAACGAGGAGCAATATTATGATTCCAACATCCTGGTCTTTAAACACCTTCCAGCAGGCCAAGACGACCTGAACCAAAATTGACTTCTTGCTGGGAAAGGCAGGCTAGAGCAACCTGAATGTTTTCTAGGAGAACCAGAAAACTTGTAAGTGTACAATGGGAGAGTAACAAGCAGGCTTTCCTTGTTGCAGAGCAGTAGGATTTGGCAGCCGAAGCAGAGATCTGAAGCCATGGATGGTTGCGGTTCTCGTTGTGTTATTGCTGACAGTGGTGGCGGTGGCCATTGGTCTTCTGGTCCACTTCTTAGTCCCTCGTAAGTAAAATTAGGGATTTTGCTGGGTTTGATTTCATTGTTCTGCAAAGCTTTATTTTCATGTATGTAAATATAATTCCATCTTTAAAAATGTGTAAATTGATCTGTAAATGTCCACATTCAGAATATTCTTTAATGTATTTGGTCATTTCACCAACAAGTAATTACTAAATGCCTATTACATGTGAGTACTCATCTGGGTAGTCAGGTGTGGGGCGAGAGTGGTATTTGAGGCAGGCCCATGAGGAGATCAGCTACTTCTCCCCACAGAGCCAAGTCCCTAAGATAGGGGTCGCCACAGAGGATAAGGAAATTGATAGGAAACAGAGAGAAATAAAAAAATACACAGAGACTAAGGTATAGTTTATAGTTATATATATATATAAAGATCAGATATAACACAGCAGGGAGTACCTAGGAGACTGGTGTATCTCCATAAACACCAGCAATATGGTTAGATTCATACAGGTTTTTATAATCACAGATATCAATTACCAGTTGTCAGGGCAACATATTTGCATATCAGGGAATGCAGTTGCTAGGGGATACAGGTAGTGGGTTAGGGTCAAAAGTCCTCTCAAGGGGCTTCTAATCTATCTAGGTGAACAAACAGGTACAAAGTCTTTCAGGGGCTAACTTCTAAATTCTAAGAGGCAGTTGTCAATTAACAAAGGTGAAACTAAAGAGGTTTAGTGACTCTGTATTTCTTTGATTAGTTATGGTGGACTTAAAGGCAGACAGACAGGAGAGAGCAGGAAGCCCATCTCTATAAAACAGGTTGTTTATAACCCCCGGGGCGCATCTCTGGGCAAAGTGCACTCATTGTCTCCGGCTCCCATCCTGTGGGCCATATTTGCCTTGTCTTGTCTTTCAAGACACAGGGAAGCTCACAGACTTTGAGATACGGGGAAGCCTTCCTGGAAAACATCCCCACCAGAGATCTGAGAGCTCTCCCATGATAGCAGCCTCTAATAAGTGAACCATTGAGTCCACACATTCCTTCAAGACAAAACCCTGCAACTTCCTATTTCTGTCTTTAATATAGTAATATTGGGTTATACAATAAAATGATGGTCTTATGAGCCACATCTCATTAATTCCTCAATCATATTTCCCAACAGTCAGGATAGAGCATTAAGCAAAGTAAACAGATTTCTTATTTCCTGAGAGCTCCCAATCCAGTATTTTTTTGAGAATCTACACAAAAAGATCAAAAACAGTAATTATCTTAAATTTACTAGTAGTTGTAGTAAAGAACTCTCATTACTCATTGTGTATTAAAATTAAAGACTGTGATAAGTTATTTAGTTATTAAAATTGATTCTTTTACTTATGACCATCATCTTCTGTCCACCAACATTTCTAGGGCAAAGGAAAAGCACATGTCTAATGAAATAATGAATTTCAAAATTATTGATAATGTATAAGTATTTTAGGTACACAATATTATCACTTATTTTCAGAAAAAAATTTACTCTTTCTAAAACAGTATTCAGGGATTATATTTTTATAGACTAATATATTTATAATCACACAAATAATTCATTTCTGAATTCTCCTTTTTTATATCACATCTCTCTCTGCACAGAGTACAAACCATTTACATTTTTTGACAAATCTCCAAAATGTCACTCTCGCATAGATGTATGTGACAACAGGACGATCTCAGGCTGCTTACTTGAATGGTCTTTTCTACTGTCACCTTCCACAGACTTAATGGGGGAGAGCAGACTCTATTAGGAGCCTTAAAGGGCTTAAGACCATAGTCCTAGGCTCAATATGACAATCCCAACTGCAGTTTACGCCAATGGCAAAAGATTTTCAAGTCAGTTAATTTGGTTGCACAAAAGCCCCTTTACCGTGACAGTAAGGTTTGACAACAGTATGAATTATGTAGCTAAGTAATCAGGGAGACCAGAAAAAGGCTCAGAGATACCCCTTCCTGAGATCCCTCTTTCTCTCCTAGGTCCCTAGTCAGGAAAACCATTGCACCTCCCTGAGCCAGGCCTCTGAGATCTAGGTTGTTCTGTTTTTTCCATTCTCTAGTGTTAACTCTTTGTAGCTTTGTACCTTCTTTGCACTCTCTGGGCCTTACTCCTCAGATTACCAAATTCTTCAGAAGTCTCACTGCTCTCTCGTTTCTTTCTTCCCTTTCCTAATAGCCAAGCAGAGATCTGATTAACTTATTCCTGTTGCACACTATTCTCACGTTCAACCTCAAACAGCTCTTCCCTACCCTTTCTTTTCATGTTTTCTTGGTGTGCCTGGCTCTGTCACTATAAATCAAAACATACAAAGAAGTTCATTTACTTTTCAACTCACCAACGGGCAATGTAGTAATGAAATATTCAAGCTCGAGACCTAAGTCTCTAGTCTCTGGTTTTAAAGCTTGGCTAGGTCACCTACTAGGTGTACAACACAGAGCAAGTTACTTAATGTCTCTATGCCTTACCTAGTTCCTCTGTAACATGGAGGTGATGCCAATCTTAGAGAGCTGGGGTGAGGATTGAATGAGTTAATACCAGTGAAGTGCACCAGACAGTGCCTGGCACACAGTAGGCACTCAATAGATGTCAGCTACTGCTATTAGCGTATTATAAGACATTGTTATTTTATTATTTTTTAATAAACCTCAATTAGAAAGAATCTCAGTGATATATAAAAGATTTGATATTAGAGGAGCCTATAGTTGAGTCTGAAATCCTAAAAGCTTTGCCCAAATCACTTAACTTCCTACTTTTCATTTTCATCACAGGCCCAACTATGGAGTACTACCACGGCACCTTTAAAATTTCAGATCTACGAGTCAATAGCGATTCTGGACAAAGCAGCACATACCAACTTAAGGACTTACGGGAGATGAGTGAAAATTTGGTAAGTTGGGTAAAAGTATTTATTTATCATTGAATAATGCAGGTGGAAGGGCTTTTATAGATCATTCCCCTCTATTCTGAAAAAATGACTTGAAGACCACCTGCATTAGCATGATTGTAGATTCCTAGGCCCTACCCAAGACCTGCTTAGTCAATGTCTAATGGGATGGAGAGGTGGGGAGAGAGGAGTCGGGGAATCTGCCTGTCTAACAAACTGGTGTTTCTGATATATTACACTTTTTAACTCAAACAACTCATTTAGAGATGGGAGCACTGAGGCCAAGATATCCTAGTCCATTGCTCCCCAATTCCATGACAATATTTCCTCGATAGAAAGCCTAACATATCCAAACTCGTTATTTATAAGACTACATTTTTTAATAAAATCACATGTTAAGATTTTGAGTATTTTAAAAATATATGAGAAAAGAAAAGAAGATCAAAAATGTTCACTTTATCTTGCAAATGTATTAATTAAAAAAAAAAAAAAAAAAAAAACAGGCCAGTGCAGTGGCTCAAGCCTGTAATCCTAGCACTCTGGGAGGCCAAGGTGGGCGGATCCTTTGAGCTCAGGAGTTCGAGACTAGCCTGAGCAAGAGCGAGACTCCGTCTCTACTATAAATAGAAAGAAATTAATTGGCCAACTAAAAATATATAGAAAAAATTAGCCGGGCATGGTGGCGCATGCCTGTAGTCCCAGCTACTCAGGAGGGAGGCAGGAGGATTGCTTGAGCCCAGGAGTGGGAGGTTGCTGTGAGCTAGGCTGACGCCACGGCACTCTAGGCTGGGCAACAGAGTGAGACTCTGTCTTAAAAAAAAAACAAAAACAAAAACAAAAAACCTAGACTTGTGTAATATTCAAGTTATATGCTAACAATTTTGTGAAAGCTAAATACAAGACTTCCCCTAAAGGGAAAAAAGCACACTCAGTTATATAAAATAATTCTGCTCAGGATGCCCATAAATCCTCATTCAAAAACTAAATTCAGATTAAATTCCCTGACGAGAAAGCACAGAAGCACAGAGTTATTTTAAAAGGGAAGAAATGACAGCATATTGTTTTGTTTTAGCCAAAGAATTTATTTTTCAGAACATTTTCTTTCTCATAGCAGTTGTCATTTTTTCATGTCACCATCCTTGTCTATAGCGTGCTCAATGGCAACATATTTACAATGACATCATAGATGGAGTTTATAATCTATATTTTCAGTTAACATTAAATACGGACAGATTTTCTATCTTGTGATCTCATCTTCCCCAACCAACAATTAATGTTTACAAACTGATATACATCTTTCTACTCTTTTAGAGTATCTTAGAAAAGACCATTAGCAATCGATGCTTGAGTAATGCCCGAATGAACCTGGAGCCTGCACACATATATACCCCAATACCTCTTCTACTCCTCTAATACTAAGTGACTCCACGTGACCTCCTCATTGTAAAACAAAACGAAACAAAAAAAAAAGCAACAACAACAACAAAACTAAATCTACCTTACTTAAAAAGATAAACAAATTCATCAAATAATGGAAAATATTATAATTTAACTGTGAATGTTTGAAATCTGTTTCATTTATGTTATACAGCCAACATTACTGTTATTGTGTTAACTAAGAAATTCTGTCTCACTGAAGTAAATGGACAGGAATGCAATAGATCTTAGAATAAGTGAGAGAAATGCAGAGGTGCATGTCCAACAGAAACTGTGTTTCAAAGTGGACATTTAAGTTTTCGTTAAGCACGGGTTTCCAGGAGTGCAAGAATCTCAGGTACAAAAGCTGAGTTAAGTAATGACACGTTATTATCATGCGTACATGCAAGGCCTTTTTCTGGTTGTCATTGTTTATATTTTTAACGTTTTTATTTTTAATTATTATGGGTACATAACAGTTGCATATCGTCGTTTATTTATCCTCCTTCATCCCCATTGCATAAGCCCCTGCTCCCCTCCCCAACAGGCAGCCATTCTGTGTTTCATGTGCATTCTCCATGCAAGTACTTCCGGAAGCAGCATCACTGGGTAATTGAGTGTTCATACGCTTGATGTGACTAAGTGGCGCGGGACTGCTCCTCACAGTGGCTGAATCAGCATGCCCTCCCATCTGCCCTGCGTGCGGGTTCCATGTCCCCACATCTTTGCCAACACTTGGTGTCCTGGTCTGTTTGGGCAGCCATAACAAAAATACCATAGACTGGGTGGCTTAAACAACAGACACTTATTTTATACAGTTCTGGAGGTCAGGGCGTCCCAGAGCAAGGTGATCAAGGCACTAGCACGTCAGTACCGAGTGAGGGCTTGCTTCCTGCTTCATGGAAGACCATCCTCTTGCTGTGTCCTCACATGGTGGAAGTTAGGAGAAATATTTTTTTTCATGAGGACACTAATCCCTTTCACAATGGCTCCACCCTCATGACCTAATTACCTCCTAAAGACCTCATCTCCTACTACCCTCACCTTGGGGGTTAGGATCTTAAATATGAATTTTGGAGAAACACAAACATGCAGTGCACATCACTTGGTATTATTTGGATTTCTAATTTTTGCCAGCCTAATAGGCATAAAGTCCCATTTTACTTGTGACTGAATTTGCATTTCTCTAATTACTAATGAATTTGTACATCATTACATATACTTATTAGCTTTTGGACTTCCATTCCTATAAACTGCCTATACATATTCTTTGCCTATTTTTTTATTAGAATTGATTTTTTATTTGTTTTGCTTTAATACAAATTTGTATTAAAGCAATACAAATAATACTTTGTCTTTAATTAATAAAAATTAATACTTTGCTATATTTTCTAGATATTATTAGTGTGTTGGTTGTAAACATTGCACTCATCTATTCTGTCTTTTATTAACATTGACCATTGTCCTTTATGAAATGGAAATATATAATTTTGAAGTAATCATATTTGTCAATTTTCTTTGCCTTATGATTATATTTTGAAGGTTTTTTTAAAGAAATACTTCTCTCTTTCTAAGTCATAAAAATATTTTACTATATTTTCTTTTATTAAGTTTATAGTTTTACCTTTTACGTTAGGTCTTTCATATATCTGGAGTCCACCTTTGAATGTGATATTAAGTAGAAGTTCGATTTTTATACCCCAGATAGTGTGTCAATTTTCAAATATAACCAATGAAACAATCAGAGCTTTTTTCAATGTATACCATGATTGATTATTGGGTGTACTGCATTTCTCAGCACCTGGGTCTTGCAGAAGAAACATGATCTGTCTCCTTAAATTGTTTCCAATCTCTTTGGAGAGATGTGAGTAGCACACATGAAAATGAACAGCATAATGTGATATAATTAAAGACTAAATTGCATGTTGAGTACAGCAAGTGCAGAAGATTTTCAAAGAAAAGAAATATCAACAAGGGTCCCATGACCAAGGAAGACTTTGTATTATTTTACCTCTGTTTAAATAAGACAGGTGGTTTTCTCCCCCTATTCCCTCCACCAAGTTAGCTTTAGAAGAATTACAGGAAGGGTTTATGCCTCATCCTGAGCCACTCCTGTTTATTGTTGCTAAATCCCAATGAATAAAACCAGATTCTTTCTCTGTCCTGTATGGGTGCTAATTAGATAGCCAAGAAAGACAGGTTGCAGGTCCTGTTCTTCCTCATATTGGGCTTTACCGATTCAAACGCAAATGGAGATCCAAAGTAAAATGAATTCCTGCTCAGATACTGCTGAAATCTATCCCAGTTCCCTGAGATCGTGGGACAGACATTATCTCATCTCCCATATCATCCTTCAGAGAAGATTCCAGAAACCAGACACCTGTGATTCATGATACTCCCACATAAGTAGATCACTTTCATTATTATGCAGATTTTACAAGTTTAAATAGAGGCACTGACTGAGGGAGTTATTCAGTTAGAAAATATATTTCAGAAATAACAAAATATTTTAAGATCATTACAAATGTTAAAGTTATAAACTTGTAATACTATAACAATAGTAACAGCTAACATATATTGAATGGAAAGCGCCACACCAAGCACCTTCTATGTATTATTTTTGTTAATCCTCAATTACAACCTTATGAGGCTGGTACAGTTACTTTTTCAGTTTTTCAGGTGAGAAAGTCAAGGTACTGAAAGGTTAATTTGCTCAAGGTCATGCAGCCAGTAACTGATGCAGTCAGGATTTGAAAGCAAGCATTCTGATTCGAGATTCCATGTTCTTAGCAAATTTCTACCCTCCTGGTGCTTATCATCCAAAGGAATCATCTGTGTGATTTTACCTCCCATCTACCACCCCACAAAATACCAGAAGTTAAGCATTTATCCTTGTTACATTATTCTCTTTCAATTATACTACTAACATGAACCAGTGACCACCATCTCTATTAAGGATGACAACAGTTGGAAGTTTACTTAGGGTTTTCTCTCTTTCAAGAAACACTGCTCCTATGCCCAAGGCAGTTTTAAATTTTATCTTCTTTGTACTCAGAAATATCAGAAACAGGGCCCAAAATGACCCTCAAAATATCCTTGGGACTATAGGTCTAGAGTTGTAGAGACATAGAACTTGGAAACAGAAAAAGATACAAAGGAATAAATGTAGTTTACGAACCCTCTCTAAAGGAATTAGAAGGCAAAGGTGGGGGATTTGTCTCTGATAGACACTGCAGCAGGAAGTTCTGCTGAGAAAAAGCAACTGAGTCAAGGTGAACTTAAACTTAGCGAAGGTGTTAAACACTACCTGAAAGTTGGGATTGCACAAGGAAAGAGAAGTAAAAGATGTTCAGTGCTTAGAGTTAGACTATAGCTAGAGAGAAGTAATTGGATTTTTTTTAAAAAAAAAATTAAGCAGAGACTAGCAAGAAATTTCATGTTCAGAAGTTAGAAAAATTGGATGTAGAATGTGGCTAAATTCTTACTTGAGACCTCAGATTTACCTTCATCCTGTAATTGAAGATTAGGCCTGGCTGAAAGATGGGTATCACTACCTCTACCTTCAATGTGTTTAATTAACATCCTAAAAGAAAAAGCTAACTGATGTATATCTTATGCCTAATCCGAAATGTAATACCTCAAGGAAGGCATTATTGTCCTCTCTGTACGGATAAGAGAACTAAATTTCTGAAGTTAAGGTCTACAGTTAGTAAATGATGGATGAGTGATTTGAAGTTGTATGGGTAACTCCAAACATATTCTCTTTCCATTAAATTATTCTACTTGTCAGGAAAGGACTTACCTAAGATAGGAGATAAAATTATTAAAATCCATATTAATTCTTCTCCCATTTAATTTTTTAAATCCATAAAGATTATAAATCCTGCATGCATGAAAAATATGGATGAAATTGCTATTTGCAGGAAGTTTTTGAGAAAGAAAGCAGTATGAGCTCTCTGTAAACTTCCTGATGAAGTTGTAAAGATAGCATAGTATCACTCTGTCAGCTAATCTATTTAGATTATCATTCATCATTCATCAAATATAGCACTACATTAAGTATTATAGGAAAGGCTAAGAGAAATAATTCTCTTCTCTGTCTCCCCTTTCTGTCTTACTCTCTCTCATAGAGTAATGAAATTTAGAGATTTAAAACCCACAAACCTGGAGAGGACATGAACCTTCTAAATAATGATTTTAAATATTTTTAGTACAACTTGAAACAGATTAGATGTTATAACCTCTTTTAAAAAGATAATTCAGAGATCTAGGTTTTTGTAGAAAGTTAAGTTTGCCCTTTATATTCTTTAATTGCAAATTTTTTTTAATCCTGCAAATTTATTTTGCCTCTTAATCAGAAATATAAATCAATTTCAGATAAAGCTATTCAATATATTGCTACACATTATATGTGATTAGTTAGTCACAGTTGCCTGCCTGTTTCCTTCTGACACTCCACAGAGGAACATGGAGGAAGGACTACTGCAATCAAAGAAATGACTAATAACATCACAAAATATGAGACCCCGTTTGGTGATCTCATTGCTTCCTGGTTTGGGGTAATCAGAAAGTCATACTTGCACGGTGATCTCCCCACACACCCACAGACCTCGTATGACACTGGCTCCAACTGCCTTCTCCAGTGGACCTGGCACTGGGCACAAAGCTTCAGGAGTCACCCCTGATCCCCTGGAGGCCAACACGCCTCAAAATCTCATGAGCATCGCTCAGTGCTCCGGATGGTCACGCTTTATCCAGGCTTGAGAGAATGGTTCACAGCTGACTTCTTGAATCAAAAATAGAGTTTTAAATAAGATATACTAACAAGCTCAAAGGATTGCAACAGAACTAACCAAGAGTATGGTCTTCATATTTAGAGGGCAAAAAAAAACAACCAGGCTGCCTTTGGAGAGGAGAACAATGGGTGTCTTTTAATTGATATAAATGGTTGTACGTATTTTGGAGGTATCTGTGATATTTTGATACCTGTATACAATGAGTAGTGATCAAATCAGGGTAATCAGGATATCCATCATCTCAAACATTTACCTTCTCTTTGTGTTGGGAACATTGCAATTCTTCTATCTATTTGAAATAGTCAATAAATTATTGTTATCTGCACTTTGCCTACTGTACTATCAAATAGTAACATTTATTCCTTTTCTCTAACTGCATTCTGTACCCCTTAACCACCTTTTCTTGCTCCCCCTGTCCCAGTTTCTGATGCACTTGCACACTGCTCGCTGTCACCAGTGGGTGGGACCTCTCAGTGACAGCCTGCCTGTGTGCCCACCCGAGGCGGGCACTGTGAGGGCATTAACAGGCGCTGAAGCAAAGCTGCACAGCCATGGTCTCAATCCTGGCTCCATGGCTCCCTGCTGTGTCACCCTGGGCAAGTCGCTTCCTCATCTATATAGTGTGGATAATAATAGTTCTCACCTCAGAGGGTTGATGTGAAAAGCAAATGAGTGCAGATCTAATGGAGTTGGGTTTCATGCACAGTTGGCAGACAACAATGGTAACTATTCCTACAATTATAACCCCTGCAGTCTCACTATAGGATCTTACCTCAAGGAATCTAATTACCTGAAAATGTCCACAAAGAGAAAAAATTTCCCAAAAACTCATGTGCAGGCCGGGCGTGGTGGCTCACACCTGTAATCCTAGCACTCTGGGAGGCTGAGGCAGGTTGATTGCTCAAGGTCAGGAGTTCGAAACCAGCCTGAGCAAGAGCGAGACCCCGTCTCTACTATAAATAGAAATAAATTAATTGGCCAACTAAAAATATATAGAAAATATTAGCCGGGCATGGTGGCACGTGAATGTAGTCCCAGCTACTCGGGAGGCTGAGGCAGGAGGATTGCTTGAGCCCAGGAGTTTGAGGTTGCTGCGAGCTAGGCTGACGCCACAAGCAGTCACTGTAGTCTGGGCAACAAAGCGAAATTCTGTCTCAAAAAATAAATAAATAAATAAATAGCATACTTAATTTTAAAAAATTCATATGCAATTTTACTTTTACTCTAGGAACATTGATTTCAATTTGATGTAAAACAAAACACATTAAAAAACTCTTGGAAAAATTTCCTGGTAAATCTAAGATTTTTTGGTAAATAAATTCTCATTTTCTTTTATTCATTTGTTTATTCAACAAAAACGTGCTGCATGCCTACAGTAGGCAAAGCACTGTGCTAGATATTGTAGAATGTTAAAGGACAAATCACCATTTCTATGGATAAAAGGTGTGCAGTTAGTAAATAAGAAAATATGTTGGCATAAATAACTATATTAAAGAGTAGGAGGTGTAAAAGGTATTAAAAAAATTAAGACAGAAGGAGGAAAGATTAGTCTGAGGATTAAGGAATAACACCAACGGAAGGTGTTATCCAAAGGTATTAACTGGCCACTTACAAGATAGTTGTTATTTAGAAAAGCACAATGGGGAGAGTGCTATGGACCAAAGGAATAGCCTGAGAAAGGCAAGTGGGCAGGAAAACGAGAGGGCAATGGCTGAAGGTGGTGTTGGAGACTGGGCCAGCAAGTTGGCAATGGAAAGTGAGGCCCTTGAACGCCTGACACTGTGAACAAGAGGGTAAAATGCAGTTGCTCTCTATTCTCTCTTTCTACCTTGAGTTTAGCCCTTGCAGCAATGTAACTTCAATTAAGCCCTCTGTAAGGCTAAAAATGTCTTTTAAAAAGCAACTCTTCTACCGACTTTTCATGGTACCCTTATTATAATTAGAAGAAAGCAACAGGATCCAAAGCTCTTCAAGGCATGGTTTTGGTTTCTTCAGTTCCAAGGAGCTTGTCCAGGGTTATGCTGGGAGAAATAGCTTTTATAGTCCATTTGCCAATCTTCAGTGGCATATCTATCTGAGGTTTGCATTCTCAGCCACAAAACACTCCCTGTGTGAGCAGAGACTGCTGTAAGGGGAGCCCATCGGGAATCATTGGACAGAGAAAGGCAGGCGACATGTACAAACAGAGTTAGTTCGGGAATGACAGCTGAATGACTGGGCGAGTCTGTTTTTTTTGAGTTGACAGCCTCTCCCTAACTCTTTCATTAAACACCCAACTAACCTTCAATTGCCCTCTTAGAACTTAATCTCAGTGCAATTCCCAGCATTTCACAATAATCAAAGGAAGGAGGAACTACCCTGCAAGGGGGGAGGGTCTTTTGCTCAGTGTTAGGAGGCTAACCCCAACTACAGAATCCTACAAATGCCCTAATGTGGGAGGTAAGAGAGATTTATAAATCACTAACTCTATTAGGTTGTGCAACTAATAATAAATTCATAACAAGCTGGCATGCAGCTTCAAAAATAAAAGCCCCTCTGAAACTTCAGGGAACTTAGAATCTTGGCAGAAAGAATGTTTCTGATGGTGTAAGCCTTGATCTGCCAGGGAAACATAATTTCAGGGTCTCAAGAAGCTGGTTTCTGTAAAAACTCCATTCATCAATCAAATCTATGTCATTTTTCTCTGATTTTCCCCCTGTTGCAAATGCATTAGTATAGGAACCTTTTTTACCCATCTTGTGTCCCATTTCTCAACGTGTTGTCCTCAAACTACCTGTATCAGCTGAACATTCCTGGGCCTCATCCCAGACCTGGCAAATGATGTTTTCTAGAGACACGGTCCAGGAATTTCATAAAAAAGAAACTTCTTTGTGACTGTGATCACGAAAGTTACATCTACCTACATTTCTTCTTATGTTGTTCTTTCAACTCTTACTTCCTATACAACCTAACCATTGAAAGATAGAATTGATGCTGAGTTTAGATATTCTTGTCACAGGCCCCTTGCCAGAGGAATTATGTTATCCAGAGTCAAAAACATAATCCGATGCCTTTACCAACAAGTTGCAAACGGCCAGGAATCAATTGTGGGTGGAATTTACTCAGAGGATAATTACAAACCAAACTTCTTTAAATACTCAACTGTTATTTACTTTTCTTCCTTTTAAAATCTATCACTTTTTTTTTTTTTTCAAAAGAAAAAAGAAATAAAATCAATCACTCTTACCTCCCCGTTCCTTTTTGTTTGACTCTCTTTTCCTTTTTTGGACTCTATTGTGCTCCACCCCCACAATGAATACTGACTTGTGGGTGACAAGAAGAGAAATGATAATAACAATGTCCCTCTTGCAAAAACATGTCTTCCAAAATAGTTTTGTTTCTAACATGTAAACCCCATACCACCTCAGCCCATTTAGATTTCCCTCATTTAAGTACAAGTAAAGACATACTTTGGATACCTAGCAATTTCTCTAAATTTTTCTAAATGTTGTAGTTGATTTTAACTTTAATGTGTCAACAGAAAAAAAGCCAAACTCTGTAAAATAATTTTAAAGAGATTTATTCTGAGCCAAATTTGAGGACCACGGCCCGGAGCCACTCCCAAGAGGCCTTGGGCAAGTGGACTCGGTGTGACTGGGTTACAGTTTGGTTTTTATACATTTCAGGGAGACAGGGGTTACAGGTAAAGTCATAAATTAATGTGTGGGAGGCATACATCGGTTTGGCCCAAAAAGGTAGGACATCTCGAGGTGGCGGGCTTACAGGTTATAGGTGGGTTTAAAGATTCTTTGGATTGTAATTGGTTAAAGACATGAAGGAAGCTTTGTCTAAAGGCTGGGAATGTTTTAACATAAGGAGCTATAATCAGAGATAAGCCACTGGACATAGATTTGTTATATGAATTGAGGACCTGCAGGATTGTCTTGCACACCCTTAGGCCTATTAATGGGTTACAAAGAATGTCACCAAGAAGGGAGGGGGGCATGATGAGGCATGTCTGACCTCCCTCCTCCTGGCAGACAATTTAGTTTTAGAATATTTCTTTGGCCATGAGGGGGTCCATTCAGTCAGCTGGTGGGGAGTGAGCCTTAAAATTTTATTTTAGTTCACAAATGCTATTACCAAAAATATATCTTTATAAGTTTTATACTTTATCTTTAGACCAATTAACTGTTTGATAACTGCTATGTGTTCTGCACGAGAAATTGAAGTGAAATGTACATCACATTTAACAGGCAAGGCTGTGTAATTGAGAGAGAAGAGACAGACTCTACAGATAGAAGACCTGGGTTTAGGTTCCAGTTTACTATTATCTGCATGATGCTAGTGAAACTCATGTAATGCCTGAGTCACAGTATCCTCTTTCGGTGGAATAAGAATCAAAATAATTCTTATTTTACAGAGTTATTGTAAGGGTTAAAGGAAATAATGACTATTTTGGTTCCTAATGAAGTATTTATGAATTCCTAGTAGTGATAAGGAAATCACAACTTATCCTTTGATCCCTGAAACAACCTTCTCTTTATTTTTATTTTTTGTCTTTGACAAAATGAGAGTTGGTTTTCCTGCCCTCTATTTAAGGATTTAGGATATTTTGTTTGCACATTTGACTCACCTTCTGTGCAATGTGAATGGCAGTGCCCACATTCAGATGATACTGTTTTCAAGCAGGTACTAGGGGATACCGCAAACCAAACACTAGGTGTGGTAAACCACAGCATCGCAGGTGATTGAAACCGTGCATTCGGCCCCAGAGCAGTAACTTCCCTTCTCCTTCTTTGATGATAAGACCTGCAGCGCCAGGAAAGGGGCCAGAGAGCCACCACCGGCAATCAACTACCAAAAGATACCCAGCATTTTTATGTGTTTAATCTTTATAGAATTGTGAGTGGCAGATCAATATCCTTGTTTCACAGGTTAAGAAACTGAAGCTCAAATTGAGTCAGTAACTTTGCTGAGGTTTCGCAGTTAATGAGTAGTAGGATGGGCTCAAACCCGGGACTGACCCATGGTTCTCTCTGTCACCTCTCAAAGCCTCCTCCCAGCCTCATCTGTGCTCTGCATCTTCCTGCTTCTCCTTCTGTGGAGTTTTAGGAAGACATCTGCTTCCGATAACTACATCAGCACATTAGAATTACTTGGGTAATCTGAGTGCTTAGGTCCCTTCCAGACTAATTGAAACCAAAATTCTGGGAGAAGGGCCCCAGCATCTATAATTAAAAAAAACAACAAAAAACTTGAAAATGATTCTGTTGCACTTTGAAGATAGAGAACCACTGATTTAACACATTGACTGCCACACTAGAAAAAAATATTTTTTTCCTTGGGGTCATGGTGTTTTATTATGAAAATGGAATAAAAACTTCAAAACCAAAATGATCCTTTCTAATTTAATGGAACATCTGTTACTTTTTTATTGTCTTCTGTGTTCTTTTTAAAAAAGAATATAAAAACTTGGAAATTAGTAATGTAAAAGGTAATATGAAAGCTTGAAAAATAGTTCATAAGGGGAAAATATTTTTCTTGACTTGTCAGGCTTAACTGTAATTTAAAGGTAATCATAAATAGAAGAGCAAAATGTATTGACTTCTATTTATTTAATCCATGTTTTTAGAATTAAGTTGTCAATATTAATGGTAACAATAAGAACATCAGGAAGTAAGACTTTCACCAACCAACTGCAGGGTTTTTCCCAGAGGGCCACCCACCAGGTAACATGTATATGCTACAGCGTGGTAGCATGAGTTGCCTGCACACCACATGGCTTCCAAGGCAAAGAGACATGTGAGCTATGAATACACATGCTTCATGAGGCCCAGGTTCAAAACTAGCATGAGTTAAATACAACTCACATGGCAGTTAATTTATTAAATAATGATATTACTTCTGTGAAAAAAAATTTCTATTGTTTTAACATTTAATAAAGGATATAGTATTATTGTAAAATATCTTATTAACACATACCTTCTCTTTCTTGTTGCAATAACAGGTGGATGAGATATTTATAGATTCGGCCTTGAACAAGCACTATATCAAGAACCGAGTAGTCAGACTGACGTATGTATGTTTGGGCAAAGATGGAGTCATAAGCCTGGAGGGACAAAGGACAAAGGAGACGGGGACCCTCATATATTATGTGTTTAAACAGCCTAGGCTCTTGGCTAGGATTTTTCACAAACATTATCTCTACAACAGTTTCAAGATACAGGGCTGACCACATTTTCTACACGAAAAAACTAAGATTTAAAAAAAAAAAACAAACAAAAAAAAAAAACAAAAAACTAAGATTTAGAGATGATTAAGTGACATGTTCAAAGTTCTCCAAGTGACAGAACCAGGATTTAAACCCCATCAATTGATTGTTAAGGCCTGGAACCTTCCAGAGCCCATGACCTTGGGAAAACCCAGCAGCCTGTCATTGCGTGTGCTAGGTGATATTCTTTTGACAGATACATCACTTCAAACATATTAAGAAGGCAAAGTTGACCACAAAATGGAATCACAAGTTTTACCTGTAGTAAAGCCCGACTGACAGGAGGCATGCCAAAACAAAAAGATACTCCTCTTGTAATAAATTTTCTTTTTGTTGTGGTGGAGGGGAAGACTGATTTCAGTTGTGAAAATTGCTCAGAGTTTTCATTTATGTTATTTTGAAAATCACATAGAAGAACATACATTCATAGGCACAAGCCCGTGAGACTTACAGACTCATCTTCTTAAAGATAAGGAATATATTCAGACTTGGATTTATTTGAAAGAAATGATAATTATTTTTCTTACCAATAGACTAATGCCCTGTTGGCAGATTTACTCCAAGATTTTCACTTCTTTACTGAGTAACTAGTGACTTCCATAAGGATTTTATAATATGAATTAGATAATTTCTATAATATTTAGGAAGTAAAGAGCATATAAATGCTGGAATTTTCTAGATTTTCAAATTCTGGTTTACCATAGCATTCTGGTAACATTATCATAGTCTTACAACCTCATTTGGATGATAGCCATTTTCACTATGTAAGTTTTGTGTGGGTCCAGAGAAATCCTACCTAGTAAAAAAAGTCAAGTCCTCTGATTTAAGAGGGAAAACTATTTGGTCATCTGTTTACCAATTTTACATAAAATTATGACTATTTACATCTTTATATTTCAGAAGCTACATGGACTACTGTACATAAAATGTCTACGAATTGATATAATTTCCTCCTTTTTAGCTAAAAGATTCAGGAAAATGGGCCCCTAGTATTTTTAGAGCTTTTATTTTTTGTGATGTAAAAATAAAAGACAGGGAAGATCAATATGCATTGGTTTCAATTTTTAAAAAGACCTGTAATTGTGTGATTTTCCTATTTTAAGAGTACATAAAAATTCAGTTCCACAGGTAAAGGAACTTGAACCTGTTTATATGAAAATCGTTCAAGGAACTTTTCATGTTTAATCTGGAGAAGAGTCACAGACCACAATATTGCTGTCTTCAAATATTTGAGGTAGAAGAGGAAATTTTTATGTATGTTTCACCTGGTAGACCTAAGACTTATGGAATGGAAAATATAGGTAGACATATTTCAACTCAAAATGAAGAATTCTCAAAATCAAAACTGACAAAAGAGAAACAAGCCTCTTCAGGGAATTAAATTTCCCATCATTTTAATTACTGCACTGGGGTTAGAGGACCACTTGTGTGGATGCCGTAGAGGTGATTGATTTGGCCCAGGAGAACACAAAGTTTCTTCTCACCTTCAGAGTTTATGATTTTGATGATGACTTTTTTTTTTTTTTTTGTCTGAGTCATACCTAACTGCTGTAACCAGCCTTCACATGAATAGGGAAAATGCACTCAAAACATAATGAGAGCTAGAAGAGGGAACGCATAAAATGACGTTGGGTCAGAGTGACATGGAGAAGAGTGTGGATGTGAGAGGATTAACACTGGACACTCGGCAGTCGAGGTGTAATTCATGGAGAGAACACATGGGAAAGACCACATGGGACAACACCAGACGTATTCTTTGAATATGCGTCTTTCTCTTGTTTCACAGTCCAGAGGAAGACGGTATGAAAGCTGATGTCATTATGGTGTTCCAGTTCCCCTCTACTGAGCAAAGGGTATTAAAAGAGAAGAAAATCTATAGCATCTTAAATCAGAAGATAAGGAATACAAGAGCCTTGCCAATAAATGCCTCATCAGTTCAAGTTAATGGTAAGCAGGTATCTTTCTATGTGATATGGATTGAGTCCATGTTTTGTCTAATTTTCATTCCAGAAAGTAGCTAGGATTTAGAAGGAAAAAGTTTCAAGTTAAAGAAGTGACATTTCCAGATTTTACTATTCTCTGATAAAAGCGTGTCTGAAGATAGTCATCAAGTGGTTTTCCCGGTAGTCATCGATTGGCACACATCCCAAAATTAAGGCAAACCTTTACCAGATTAACCAAGAGTTAATCTGACCCAGCTATTGCCTCCATGACTAAGCAAGTGAAAAATACCAAGGGTTTAGCAACAATGGTATTTCTGGGTGGGACCTTCCTAAGCCGCAAACTCATTTGTTGCCTTTAAAAAGTATGGGTAGTTTCTATATATGGTGATGTCATGAAGTTTTTGTTAGCTTTTTTCCTATGGACATTTGGAAAAATGGTAAGCCAACTCTGAAGCCACTAAAGCCATCTTATAAATAATGCTTTAAAAATCACTGAACTAGAAGAAAATCACCGAAACCATTTATACATCATTCTACTTTTCTCTTTTATATACATTCTTAGCTCATTATACCATTATCATTTCTCTAAACTAAGAAGAACCAACCTTTATCAAGGCCCGCATCCATGGCCTTTACATGAAGTAACTTATTTAACTTCTATATTCTAATGAATTAGGAAAATTCACCTTTATAGAAGTGAAAGTTGAGCAAAGAGAGTTAAGAAGTCCAATAATTAAAAGGAGGTAAGATTTAAACTTAGATCTCTAATTTTTTTTTCTATTTCAATAGATTTAGGGAGTACAAGTACAGTTTTGTTACATGGTATATCATAAAGCAGTTAATAATAGTGCACTGATCACCTGAACAGTGTGCATTGCACCCAATTGGTAACTTTTTATCCCTCACCCCTCTCCCACCCTCCCACCTTTGGATTCTTCAATGTCTGTTATTCCATTCTGTATGACCATGTGTACCCATAGTTTAGCTCCCACTTGTAAGTGAAAACAGGAGGTATTTGATTTTCTATTCCTAATTTATTTCACTTAGGATAATGGCCTCCAGTTCCATCCAAGTTGCATCAAAGATATTTTTTTCATTATTTTTTTATGAGCTGGTGTGTGTGTGTGTGATATATATCTCACATTTTCTTTATCCACTCATCAGTTGATGGACACTTAGGTTGATTCCATATCTTACTACTGTCAATTGTGCTGTGATAAACATAAGAGTGCAGGAACTGCTTTTTGATATAATGACTTCTTTTCTTTTAGATTAAATAATCCCAGTAGTAGGATTGCTGGATAGAATGATAGATTTACTTTTAGTTCTTTGAGAAATCTCCAACTGTTTTCCATAGAGGTTGTACTAATTTACATTCCCACGAACAGTGTGTCAGCATTTGCTTTCACCACATCCATGCCAACATCTATTGTTTATGTACTTTTTAATAATGCTCACTCTGTCTGCAGTAAGGTGGTACTCACTATAGTTTTTTTTTAATTTTTAATTTTTATTTTATTGTATTGTATTTCAGAGTATTATGGGGGTACAAATGTTTTGGTTACATAAATTGCTTTGCACAATTTGAATCAAAGTTGTAAGTGTGCCCATCAGCTAGATAGTGTGTACTGTACCCATTAGGTGTGAATTTACTCATCCCCCCCATACCTGCTTGATTTCTGATGAGTTTTATTTCCATAAGTGTTGTTTGGTTAGTTCCAATTTGATGGTGAGTACGTGTGGTGTTTGTTTTCCCATTATTGTTATGCTTCACCTAGTAGAATG
Source organism: Microcebus murinus (assembly GCF_040939455.1). Lineage (NCBI taxonomy): Eukaryota > Metazoa > Chordata > Mammalia > Primates > Cheirogaleidae > Microcebus > Microcebus murinus. Next base: position 6,373,771 of record NC_134129.1, read on the forward strand.
TTCTCCAGTTCCATCCAGGTTAATACAAGAGGTATTGGGTCACCATTTTATATGGCTGAGTAATACACCATGGTATACATATACATTTTATTAATCCACTCATGTATTGATGGGCACTTGGGTTGTTTCTACATCTTTGTAATCGTGAATTATTCTGTATAAACAATTGGGTATAGGTGTCTTTTTAATAATATGTTCATTTTTCCTTTGGGTAAATACCCACTGGTGAGACTGCTGCAGCAAATGGTTTGTTTTCCTAGTTCCTTGAGGCATGACATTAAATTGTTAATTTTTTATCTTTCTGTATTTTTGATGTAGGCATTTAGCACTATAAACTTTTCTCTTCACAGTGCTTTTCTGTATCCCTGAGGTTTTAATAAGTTGCGCCATTGTTATTATTGACTGTGGAAAAAAATTTAATTTACATCTTGATTTCATCATTGAACCAAAGATCATTAAGGAAACAGGTTGCTTAATTTCCAGGCATTCATATAGTTGTGAGAATTCCTCTTAGAATTAATGTCTAGTTTTATTCTGCAGTGGTCTAAGAAGATACATGATACGATTTTGATTTTTTAAAATTTACTGAGACTTGTTTTGTGACATAACCTGTGTTCTGTCTTGGAAAATGTACTATGTGCTGATGAAAAGAATATATATTCTGCAGTTGTTGGGTAGACATTCTGTAAATGTCTGTTAGGTCCACTTATTCTAGCATCCAGTTTAAGTCTAGCGGTCTCGTGTTTCTTTGTGCATTTCCTGCCTTATTGGTGTATCTAGTTATGTCAGCAGAGGGACAGGGCCAGCCGCAGCAGAAGCAAATGCGTGTGTGCTTGCTCAGACGGTTTGGTGATCTTCGGAATTCCTGATGTCCTCCATTCCCTGCTCAGCCCTGGTACAAAACTGGGCACAGCTAGCCTGTCAAACTTGACCTCATTCATTCCAGTGATAAGCAAAAGTCCCAGCCCTAAGGAGGGTGGCAGAGGGAGCTTGTGATGAATTGTGTTGAGGTCTCCTAGGAGTGGGAGTGAGAAGGGTAGGGACGGAGGAGACTGAACCAGCTCCCTGGCCTAGGTAGGTAGGGACACAATTCACCTCCTTATCACACCACTGTCATGGGGCTCATGACTTTCAGTTCAGATAGACACTGTCATTTTCCTCCAGGGCTAATGTAGCTGAGGGCCACAGGAAATGCCTGTCCTGTAGCTCTCCACCCAGATGGCCTCGGGGCAAATCTTCTCTCCGTGTAAAGCAGAAAGCTGTGTAGCTTGCCCGTTCTCCGCTGCAGGAAGCTGCATCTCCTTAAAGGAAGAGGCTAGGGCACTTCCTTCTATGCAAGTCTGTCACTGGAGCTGCAGCGATTCCTGAGTGCCCTGGAATGACTGTCCCCTGGTCACCTGTGCCAGTGACCTGCAGGAACAGCCGCAGCTACGTTGGCTGCAGAGTGTCATACTGAGGAGGAGAAATCCCTGACTGGAGGAGAGCATGCACTCTGGTCTCCCTTGTCCCATCGATCTCTAATTCTTTGAGAGACTCCCTGAAAAAGGGTTCTGTGGTCAAACGCATTTTAGAAATTCCATCTGTGATGTTCATCTCTTGGAAATTAATTCCTTATATTACCTTATTCAATATTGGGATGAGTTGGGCTAGACAGAAACTTGTTTACCCTCATACACTAAGCTGCTTCCCCAGCCTCTACTTCCGGCAGGCAAGTGCAGATTTCCCCTATACATGCGATGGACACCTCACTTTCGAGAGTCACAGAAGAGAGGGATTGGTAGGGATTGTTATCAGACATGAAACAGGATGCCCTGCCTTCGTAACAAGATCAGGAAGTGAAAATCTGAGGTAATCGAATGGGCAGGAATTTGCTGGTGTGACAAAGAGCTGCTCAGGGAATAAACCTGAGGACCTCTCCCAAGTGGGAGGGAAGAAACTGTCAAGTGCTTAATCCACCTTCTTTGTTAGATGGGGAAGCAAATGAATTGAGGTTGTGCAAGAGTAGCCATTCTGATCAGTGAAATGATATGTTCTGTGTAATTTCCAATAACCAGTTAATTTGCCAGGAGTGTAAAAGTCTGGGCTATCTGACACCAGAAATGAAGCATGAAATGTTCATTGGCTGCCTGGCCTTTTTGTTCCTTACAGACTGAGCTTGTGAACTTTAGCTTATTTTCATGGCTATCCTAGATTCAAAAGCAGGATGTGCTGATGGAGAACCTGATTTGAGAGTTATCTAATTCTAACTACACTGAGTCACTGCAAGATCAAATAATTGGCCCATGCATTTCCCTCCATTTTCTCACCTGTGAAATTACAGTAATAATGTTTGTTCTTCCCGAAATCACAGAAATATTATAATATACAAGAAAATAGAAAACATAATGGGGAGCAACGAGGCTATTACTACTGAGAAAGCTATTAAATTATGCATGTGCTTTGGAAACTTGAAAGCAATAATATGACTGATTGACTGATAGTATAAAGAGGCAGATCCTAGAAGGTTTCAGAATTTTCAAAGCTAAAAAAGCAGTGTTTACTAACACTTAGGAAAAGTCCATTTAGTGGAAATCTCAGTAGGATCCTTAAGGCAATTCTTATAGGCAAAAACATTGCTCTCCAGAAACACTTAATTTGGGGACTTCCAAGAAATAGAAAATGGCTGAGATTCTAGATCAAGTCTAGAAATAACCCTGTAGCCCAAGATTCATTCATAATTTGTCAAGATTCTGTATATGGTTTTGACAAATACCTGTGTGACATGGGTCCTCCACGAGATGCAATGTGTGCTCCGTGTGCCATCATGATGCTTGCAGCCTGGAAAGCCCTCAGCACTAACCAGATTTCTCCCAGCTCAGAAGTGTGTTAGGGAGTGGTGGCTTTCAAGACTAAAGTGTTAATGTTTCTTTTCACTTCCGTATACCTGGAAAGTAAAACTATTTGGCCAAAATTGGAAATCTTCAACAGTTACTTCTGTATTGACAGTTTACCTCCAGATATGATTATTGCCCCTAAACATTCTATCCTTAAAAACCCAATTACACTCACAGCCATTACACTTAACTCTGATACCATTCTTGGAAATGGGTGACTTGCATCTTTCCCAGACTAAGTTGACAGTGTTTTAACTGAAGAATTCTAAGCATACCATTTTCTACTTTAATACATATCTAAGGACAAATAAATTAAATAGGTTTTTTAAAAAATGAAACAAGTAATTTAGTACCATAGACTACATTTGACAGAAAATTGAGTTCCTTCTGTAGATTAAGCACTAGAGAATCTGTCCTGAGCAATTGATTCTTCACCATACAGTGATTTGGAGATGCTTTTAAGAGTATCCTTGAATTGGATATTTTCAAAAGCTCCCATTTTGCAGAGTTCTTCATCACTAGTTTCCCTTGTGGGATTTATAGAAAGTTAGTAGAATGAAGCATTCTTATTTGGCACAGTGGGGAATAGGATGCCAAGAATATGAGTCTGAGAAACATGGCACTGATAGAAGAGAGTGAAATAGTTTATTTTCATCTGCTCAATAAGCCATTTAACTTGAAAATCATCATAGTTTTCATGCAACCTTCCACTAACTTAAGTTTATTTTCCCCCCAGCTTTACTAAGGTATAATTGACAAATAAAAATTGTCTACATTTATGGTGTACAACATGATGTTTTGATATATGTATATGACTTTAAATGTTTGTATTTCCTTAGTTAGATTTCTAACTTTGTTGGAAATTGACAAAATTTAATCTTAGATTGTGACTAATAATTATCCTTTACCAATATTCAGCAGATGTTGGAAGAGAATACACAATAATTTGTTCATCAAAAAGGAGCATTTTGATCATTTAGGAACTGTGTTCCAAAAGTATTTAAAATATAGTTTGTGTGGGAGTTTTCAAAGTTTTTTCATTCTAAACTCTTTGACCAACAAAAGCCTTATGTGAATTTTAAAGTAAACAAAAGAAATCCAGACAGACCTGTTCTGGTTGAGGCTGGGTTTGAGGATTGGAGACCCATCCACTTGCTTCCTCTTTCCCATCTCCTGAAGTAGAATCCAAAGATTTACCTTGCACAGCTGGAAAACCATGGTTCTGTATTAATACAAACTATTTATGGACTTTAATCATCCACTATTTATGCTTATACTTGAGATATTATCCACCTAATTAGAGGTTGCCTATAAATCTCTACAAAAACTGTACACATACGTGCTATATCACATAGCCATCATCCTGACCAATCTATATGTTTATCTAGAATCCATCTGTGGCCAGTATCTTCTGATAATTCCTGGTCATTGAGACCAACCAGGAGACTATCAAATTATCAATCTTTTTTTTTTTATTTTGTTTTTCAGCAATGAGCTCATCAACAGGGAAACTAACTGTCCAAGCATGTAAGTCCAGTTAGTTTGTATAAACAAGTTCAATTTCTACATCAGAAAGGACATCTTCAAATATTAATGCATAATTTCCCATCTCTGTTCCACATTTTCTTTGGGAATAATAATTGGACAAGAGATTTAAATGCTTTTTTCCTAACTCCAAAACTGATCTTTCAGTCATGTTCAAGAAAAACATTTACATGGTGAAAATCCTGAGGTAATTTGATAAAATATATATATATTATATATATATATTATATATATTTTTTTCTGGTTTGGAATAAGTGGACTTGCTTTTACAATTTTTTAAGATTCTATTAAATGTGCTTTCTGCTGAGAAATAAAATAATGAGAAAATGATACATGAGGAGATAAATCCCATTATCTGTGACTGACCTACAAAATATGCTCAATATATTCATCTTTATAGCTAACAGTGGCTTCACTAAATCACTTCAAATCACTGTGGCCTATAATTTGAAAGATTTTATAAAAGTGATGATGAATTTGAGCAGTGGGGTTTATGCACTTGCCTCTGTGTCTTGTAAACACCCTAAATATTTTTTATTCCTTCATTCAACTAATATCTTTTAACATCTACCAACTACCATTAAGTGTGCCAGGAGCTGGTGGTACCATTGTGAATAATACATGATCCCTGCCCTAAAATTAGCATTTGAAGGTGGGAGAAGATATAAACAAATCAGGAAATATGAAAATAGTAGGATAAATGCTGACGGAGAAAGTGCACAGTGCCACGAGAGTTGGTCAGAGGGTCAGCTCACCTGGTCTCGTAGAGTCAGAGAGTGACCCCTGAAACAGGATAAAAGAGAAGCTATGAATCAAGTGACAGGTGGGGTGAGTGTCCCCGGCAGGGTGAGTGGTGTGTAAAAAATGTCTTCAGGCAAGATAGAATGTAGTTGTTTCTTGTAATTAAAAATATCAGCATGGCTGGAACATAGAATGGGCCCTGAAGGGTAATGAGAAAGTGATGTGATTGATGGTAACCAAGGACCAGAACCACTCTGGGCAACGAAGAGTCACTGAAGGGTTCACACACTTTAGCACAATCACTCAGGTTGCAGGGGCAAGACTGGAGGCAGAGAGATGAATGGGGAAGGTGTGCAGACCTGCAGATGAGAAGAAATGGTAGTCTAAACTAGAGTGATGACAGAGTGATGGAGATTTCTAAAACAGCTGGCTACAGTTGGAGTATAATTAATGCCAATAAAATAAATTTTCTTTTTTGGTGCCTAGTTAATTGGACCAAGAATTAACCCTACCATATTTTCTTTATTAGCCCTATGCTCCAAATAAGCCTAATTCTTAGCAAGAAGCTTAAGTAGCAAAGTCATCTCTGATCTGATCCCCATGATAGAGTACATGTTTACTGCTGACAATATTGACTGTGATGTTTGGGTGGAAACATGGAACCCTCCATCCTGAAGAGTGAGAGACTGGTCATGATACATTAACCCATGCACACCATAGAGCTAGTGACTCCACAAAATAAATGGCAAAGGGGATTCCAACAAATGAGCAATCAATTGTCTGCCCAGTGGGAGTTGCTATTTTGGTGAGGACTTCATGTCAAGGTATCACTGCTGGGTCACCTAAAACTGGGAAACTGTAATCTTAGTAGGAGCTCCCGGGATATCTGGATATTTGACAGTGCAAGTCCTCGGGGCATATTTGACATTTTGTGGTGTGTCAATCCTTCGCAGCTTATCATAGCTTCAGTAGGCAACATATATCCACATGTACAAGGGTAGGGAGGAAGCAAAACATCAACACATTGGGAACTATGAGAATGGATAGTGATGCAGTATAATACATGCTTATATAATGATGGGTGCTCATATTGCATTGCAGTGCCCAATTAGGCTCTCTGTATCAAAGATTAGAGAGACAGTTCTTCTTCCCAACAGATTTAGGGATATGAGTGGTTTTTGGTTACATGGATGAGTTGTATGATGGTGAAGTCTGGGCTTGTAGTGCACCCATCACCTAAACAGTGTACATTGTACCCAACAGATAATTTTTATTCCTTCACTCCCCTCATACTCTCCCCTCTTCTGAGGGGGGGACAGTCTTAAACTTAATGATCTCATCTTTTTCAGGTTGTGGCAAACGAGTTGTTCCATTAATAGTCAACAGAATAATGTCTGGAGACGTTGCAGCCAAGGCTGCCTGGCCTTGGCAAGCTTCCCTTCAGCGAAACAACATCCACCAGTGTGGGGCCACCTTGATCAGCAACACGTGGCTTGTCACCGCAGCGCACTGCTTCAAGAAGTAAGTTATTGATCTTAAGTCAGACCCCATTGCTGCCAAAAAGCCCTGAGTTTTGTCATATTCTTGGTAACTATCAATGTCCCAAACATTACCGAAGTAAAATAAGAAAAAAGTTCTTTTAGGTTCTTTACTAAAATAATGTTACACTTGCATATGTATTTGAAAGTCTTGGTGAAGACAAAAAAATAGTCATTTTTCTCCTCATATTCATCAATCAAGTCCTCAGAGTATGAAATAAAGAAACTGTAAGAAAGCAGAAGTCATCCTAACACGAAATGTTTACTAATAACATATTAAATTAATCCTTTGTCAAACAATGCTCTCCACTTAATACTGGTGTCTGTCTCTGCCAAACACTTGGGCCAGTCTCATGCTAATTGTAAATAATCAAAGTAATTACAAAGTGAAATGAAAATATTCAATGGATGCAGGAAGTTAGTAACTGTGATGATGGGGAATTGCCCAAATCAAATTTAGAGTATTGACTTGTGAAGTTCTGGTAGAATTTGAACAGTTTATAACCCAAATGAGAAATTACCAGTATGAGAACAGCCACTTCAAAAGAGATTTCTTAGAGTATCAAAGGATTAAAAGAGGCTCTTGGACTATACAATAAGACCTTTATAAAACAAAGCACTTCTTTACAATAGTGCTACAAAAGACAAACCCAGGAGTGAAGAATAGCCTATTGTGCTATCATATATTTTTTTCAAGTGAACAATTAACGATTAATTCCTCATTCATTGTGAGCATTTTTGTACATAACTTTGAATACACAATAAAATGATTTTTTCATAATTTTTAGTTTTACTTTTCAAGATAATAACTAGTCAGATCTTTTTATCACTATGACATTTAAAATTTTGGATTTCTTTCTAAGTACATTAACTTTATGGCTTTTCTAGAGTACCAATTATTATGGTGATAACAAAAGCTTCCTGAGTATCTCTGTAAAAGAAGTGTCAGCAGGAATTAGTGGACAAAATATGCCCTGGCCAGCAGGACGGCTGAGTCAGAGATATCTGTGACCTTGGGCAAGTTATTGAACCTTATTATTTTGGGAAATAGAGTAGATCACCTCATGTTCATTTAGACCTATAAAATTATGACTTTTGTTACCATGATAAATTCCATCCACCTAAAAGTATAAATATATGTAGAGACTCTCAAGGTTTTATAGAATATATAAAAATCTATGTAGATTCTTAATGTCCAAAAGACATGAGAGTTCAATAGACTGATATAGTAGAAAGCCAGAAATCCCTTACGTAGGTGCCTACTAGTTTTAGACTAAATACTTCAAAGTAATGGGGAACTTACTTTGCCAAAGATAGCCAGTCTTGTGGTAGATAGTTCTATTTTTGCAAATATCTTTATAACATTGAACAACAAATCTGCATTCTAATAACTTCCACCACTGATACTCATTGTTTCATCTGAACAACAGAGACCAAATTTATTTCTTCATTAATATAATATTTGTTCCTTAGTTTCTGTTTTTCAGGCCAAACATAAAATGAGTGAAAATCTCCAAACTATAAGTGAAAATAAACATCATTATTTTCACAGGACCAAATTTCATATGCCCTACCATATTGGTTCTCTCCTTTGAATGCTCTAGATTTTGTCAGTCTCTTCCTTAAAATATGTTTCTAAGAACTAAACACAACAAGATAGGTCATACATGACAAAGTAAAATAGAAAAGGCTCTGGAAAAGATAAATAATATAATTGAATGCAAAGGTGACAGGCAGTTTAGTAACCAAAGAAGACTATCACAAAACGTGATGATTAAGAATGTCTGTTGAAATACTGAGGGCATTTTTATGGCCTGCCGAAGATATCTAACCTTCACTATGTTCTGGACAGTATATTTTCCAGACTTGGCAGATGATATGGAAGTTACACTCATCAAATTAGCCGATGACATAAGACTAATAGAGAAATGAATGTGTTGGGAAAAAAAAAAAAACATTAATTTTAAAAGGACTTTATCTTAGAGTAATGAGCAAGAACTAAATGATTAATTTTAGCAGGTATAAATGTAAGGCTCTAACTTGGATAAAAAAAAAATCCAACTATATCAGTATAGAAAGCAGAAATGTGCGTTAACACATGAAGACTGGTTAGAAATTTTGGGCCAAAGATTAGCTCACTTTGAGTGAGTTGTCCCTAAAGTTATATTGTAATTTAGATTGCATTAAAAGAAATGTAGAGTCCAGAATAAATGAAATGTTAGACTCTTTGTTGGTCAGATCTTGCCTGGGATAGTGAATGCTGTTCTGAATGCCATGCTTGAAAAGAACTTGACAAATGGTCCAATGACCAGCAGCATTCATATCACTAGGGAATTTGTTAGAAATGCAAGAAAAAATATATATATATACATATATATAGAGAGAGACAGAGTTTTACTCTGTTGCTCAGGATGGAGTGCAGTGGCCTGATCATAGCTCACAGCAACCTCAAACTCCTAGGCCCAAGTGATCTTCCCACCTCAGCCTTCCAAGTACCTGGGGCTACAGGTGCGTGCCTCCATGCACAGCTAATTTAAAAATTGTTTTGTAGAGACAGAGTCTCGCTGTGTTGCCCAGGCTGACTGTAGCTCACTGTAACCTCTAACTCCTGGCCTCAAATGATCCTCCCACCTGAGTCTCTCAAAGTTCTAGGATTACAAGCATGGGCCACCTTGCCAGGACAGAAATGCAAGAATATAAAGTCTTACCCCAGACCTACAGAATCAGGAGTTGCATTTTAATAAAATGCCCTGACACTTTATATACATGCTGAAGTTTAAGAAACACTACCCTAGGACACAAAAATTGTATTACCCTGAGAAAGCTGTGGCAGAGACAAACACTGTAGTCATCTGTCTGAAGTCCTCTCATGTGGAAGAGAATTAGAGAATCAAGGAAAACCTCATCAACAGGCAGAGCTGATGAAAGGGATTTCAAGGTAAAGAAAGGGATTGTAAGGCAAAGATGATGCCCCCATCTGCAGGAGTTTTCAAGCATGGACAATCACCACTTGGGAGTGTTTTTGTAACAACTATCACCAATTGTTAAGCTCCACCATGCTACAAACATTTGGTTAGGTGATTAGGATTTGTCTAGCATAATTCTTACATCCACCCTGCTTGGCAAACCCTTCTTAGTGAACTCTCTTTTACTGAGCTGGATAAGAAAAGTTAAGAAATTTGCTTAAGGTTACAATGTTAGCAGGTGGTGGAGTTGAAAATAAGCATGTGTCTTCTTCCTGCTGAATCCCATCATCTTACTCTTGATTTAGCATCTCTCACGTCAGGTATTTCTTTCAGGTGTGTCATCTGTCAATGTAATAAACACAAGCTGTACTAAATAATATCAAGCTATTGGTGTTTGAAAGTTCTAGAATGATTGTTTCCACTTGTGTTAACACAGTTCAGGTGTGTGCTTTACATTTACAAATTCAAAAAACATGATTTATGTTAAGTTCATCTAGGCATAATTAAGGGAACAGCTTTGTACCACTAAAACTTACAAAAGACTGATTTATAAACCAAAAAAGGCAATGTAGGCGTGCTCTGAACAGTTGTGTTCACAAACCAATCTTTATTTAGTCTTTCTCAGAGTATTTTTTTGCATATCAAAATGGTGTATGAAAACAAATTTTTTAAATAATAATAATCCCAGCACAATCAACAGCTGTCAAATTGGATTCAAATCCCATTGATGCGTTTATGTGCTTCTACTATGACTAAAGCTACCTACCTATTAAGAAATAATTAGGTTGAGAAACAAGTATCTCTAGGGACAGTATCTGTCTCTTTGCTTATCACTCATCGATGATGTTAGTTCAATTAATTAGTTAAGAAACATCACTCTTGCTTGGTAGAAGACAGTGTCCTACAAAGAGCAGAGCAGAGAGAGGCAGGCAGCATGTATGATAATGAGGCAAACAGTTTAACCCATCTTGGACTTATTTTCATGAATTGGAAAATGAAAGCTTTACTAGATATCTTTCATCATTACGAAATGATCTCTCTGATCCCTGTGTGCTCCATGCCCCGCCAGTTGCTCAAGCTCACAAGCTAGAGGTTAACCACCCTTGATGGTCTCGCAGAGGACTCCTGCAGCCACCTCCGGCCGACAGCCTTTACTGCATCTCCTCTCGACCTTCAACAATCTATTCTCCAGAAAGAACCAACATGATTTTTAAAAAATGTAAATGAGACTGCATCACTCCTCAACTTAAAATCATCCAGTAGATTCCCTTGTCGCTTGAACAAAATTTAAGCACTGTATCATGACCTGGAAGACACCCTAAAATCTGGTCCCTGTCTCTCTCCCCAACCTCATGCCCTGCCATTCCACCCCCTGTGTCTGACTGCAGACCATCTGGCCCAAGGCTTTGGGGCTTCTGCCTGGACACGCGTCGCCTTGATCTCCTCGCAGCTCTCATCAACTATGTCTCAGTCCAATGTGCTATTCTCAGAAAAGCCCTCATGACCCTGTAGTACTCTATTCCATTACTCTATTTTATTTTATGCATAGTGTTTATCACTGTCTAAAGTTATTCATCTACTTGTTAATTTGTTTTGATCTTTTCCCTTCCTGGAAATCCCTTCCTGCTCCTGTGAGCAGGAACCTTATCTCTTTTGTTCCCAGCACTTTGGATAAGGCTCGGTACACAAGATGCTCAATAAATATATGCTGAGGGGTTAAGGGAATGGTATTTTATGTGTCTTACAGTTCTAAAATTCAATAATTCAATATAGAATTTCTCCTCTAATATGCCATTTGTATATGTTTTATGTTTAAAAATATTAGCAATAGGCTATATTTAAATGGTCAGACAATAATTGCAGCCAAGTATTCTCAGGATAGTATTTTTTTCTTTTATTAGCCTAAATGCAATTCATGTAGCTCATATATTCTGTGCGGTTTATATATTCTGTTAATTTCTACCCTTTTCTAGCAACGGAAATCCACATCAATGGACTGTTAGTTTTGGAACAACGATCAACCCTCCCTTAATGAGAAGAAATATCAAAAGAATCATTGTCCATGAGCGGTACCGCTCCCCGGCAAGGGAGTACGACATTGCTGTCGTGCAGTTCTCTCCTAGAGTCACCTTTTCAGATGACATTCGCCGGATTTGTTTGCCTGAAGCCCACGCCTCCTTCCAACCAAATTTGACTGTCTACATCACAGGATTTGGAGCGCTTTACTACGGTGGTGGGTGTCTTAGAAGAGTAAGCAGAGCCCTATTTAGAGCAGAGCAATTTAATCTTCAACAATATTACTGTATCCTGCCGGCCATTTCCACACAACTTGGTTGAATTAATTGGGGTTCTTGTTCCTCAAGTGACAGAAATTAACCCAAATTAACCAAAGCAGAAACAAAAACAAAATACAAAAACCCAGCAAACTGGGCCCGTGTAATTTGAGAGTCAAGAGGTACGACAAGTCTGGCTTCAGACACAGCTAAATTCAGGAGTTCATGGCATGTCATCAGGTTCTGAAACTGTGAACCTTTTCATCTCTTAGCCTTGATTTTCCCTATGTTGGCTTCATTTGGAGAGATTCTAGCTCCACACAGTGGCAGAGGTGGCCACCAACAGCTCGAGGTTTACATCATTCTCACCTGGTAGAAGAAAGAGCATTTCTTTCTCTGTCAGAATCCACATTAGTTTCAGAAAAAGCCTCTAATCATCCCCACTTGTGTCCAGGGCTACTAAGATTAACTGGCAAACTCAAATATACTTTATATCTTTGCAGCAAACTTTGCTTCAGTACTAAGGGGACTAATTTGAGGGTCACTGTGACTAAGAATTGTGTAGAGATAAATCAAGCATTTTGCCCTCTGTAAAATGATTCAACTTGACATATTAACTAAATCTCCTGAGAAATAATAATAATTTAGTTATTGAATTTTTGAGGCATTCTCAGGGAGCCATATTCTGGAGTCTATAATGTGGTCCAGGTACATATGCATAACAACAGCTATGCATTATCAATTAAAAAAAAATCATGTGCAGTTGCTGGGAAGGGTCTCAAGCTTTAACTCTGGGTTTGAGAAGATGATAAAGGGCTTTTCTGAGAATGAAAAAATCTATTCACAGAATTTTGTACAGTTTATTTATATACAAGAAGCCATAAACAATAAGCCTTTGATTCTGCCTTCACTAAGGAACTAGGAATAACCTTTCACTCAGCCAGGAACAGGCTTTGGGGTCTCTAGGTTTTCTCCAGATGTCTCATGTGGTTTTGTTCCATCTTATACAAGCTGAGATCTGCATTGCTTTCTTGAAGGTCCTATTACCAATCACAGGAACTATTATTCAGAGTTTGTTCATCCCAATTGAGTAGAGCTGCAAACCTGACCCCTCTCTATGTATGCACTCTCTCCAAAGGGTTTTCTCTTACAATTGGGTTTGCAGTCTCTATTTTGTAATGCTGAGAGGGAAATCCTAAGTCTCCTTTGGCTTGGTAGGAAGAATCATTTTCTGCCAGGAATGTGAGGTTGGCACAGAAATATAATATAACTGTCATCACACCTTGTAAGTAGCAACAGAATCTGAAATTTATAGTACACTCCACCCAACAACACTATACACATTTATTACAAGTACTCATGGATCACTCACCAAGACAGATCATATCCAGGTCCATAAAACAAATCTTACCAAAGTTAAAAGAATTGAAATTATACAAAGCATATTCTCTGATCATAATGGAATCAAATCAGTAACAGATAACAGAAAAATCTCTGAATTCTTATAAATTAAACAATATACCTGTAAATAAAGAGGAAATCCCAAAGAAAGTTTTAAAAATCATAGAACTGAATGAAGGTGGAAAAATATATAAATATACTCGAGGTACAGCTAAAATAGTGTAAAAAGGGAAATGTATATCAAATCATACATCAGAAAAGAAGAAAGATCTCAAATCAATAATCTAATTTCCTACCTCAAGAAACTAGAAAAAAAAGAGAAAAATAAACCTAAAACAAGCAGAAGAAAGGAAATAAAGATATTAGAAATGATTGAAATCGAAAATAAGGAAATAGAGAAAATTAATAAATAAAAATCTGATTCTTTGATAAAATTAATACTTTGTGAAAAATGTCATTCAGCATTCCCACAGTTGATAATATATAGTTCAGGGATGTCCAGCATTTATGGGATATGCTTTTCATAACTTGGAATACATTTTACCAACTAACTTGCTGAAAAAGCTATGAATGTACACTATCACCTACAATATATAGTCTCTCAATTTCACCTTACCCTTCCCAGCAACTGGACATGATTTTTTTTTAATTGATAATGTAGTAGGCAAAAAAAAAAAAAATCACACACCAATTATATTCAATGAACAGAAAACTTGAAAAATCTTTTAGCATATTTCTGTTTCATACTTATATTTTCTGAGTATTTTTTAAAATGTGTTTGCAAACACCTTTCCAGATATAAATCTTGACATGATCTTCTGAAGAAAGTCATGTTTATATTTACTGTGTACTTTTTTCAAATTTATTTACTTATAAATAAATATGAATTGTTTTTAAATTTTAAATTAACATATAAAATTGCATGTATGTCATGTGCAACATAAAGTTTTGAAGTATATATACATTGTGGAATCTTATATCCAGCTAATTGACAAATGCATTGTCTCACATAGTTATCAAGTTTGTGGTGAGAACACTTAACACCCACTCTCTTAGCATTTGTCTTGAATTAGTATATCAGCAATGTAGTTACCATCAGCTGGGGTGGTTGAGGGTGGGAGGAATTGGGGGGATGTCAGTTTACAAATACATATTTACTGTTAGTAGGAATAAGTTCAAGAAATCTATTGTACAGCATGGTGACATAGTTAATGATTATATATTGTATTCTTGTATTAGTTTTCTATTATTTGTAACAGATTACCACAAACTTAGTTTTAAAAAACATTCATTTATTAATAACCTCACCTTTAATTAGTAACCTTTAATTCATTTATTAAAACCTTACAGTTTTCATGAGTCATAAGTTCAGACACAGCTCAGCTGGATCCTTTTCTCTGGGTCTCACAAAACTACAGTCAAGGTAGCAGCTGGGTTGTGGTCTCATCTGTGGCTCAGGGTTCTGTCCCTGGCTGTGGACAGATTCCATTTCTTGCAGCTATAGAACTCATGACAGCAAGTTTCTTTAATGCCATTAGGAAAGTGTTTCTGAATTTAGGGAAGGCTAAAGCCCTTTTTGATCTAACCTTTTGATGAACTCAAAGTCAAAAACAATTCCTTCATTTTTGCCGTATAACGTAACCCTGTCATCAGAATGACATCCATCGTAGTCATGATTCTACCCATACTTGGGAGAAGAGGAATCACAGAGGAATATTGTGAACCATCCTGGAATTCTTCCAAACACATTCTTGTGGTTTCCCACACAGTGTATGATTTGGTATAAAGAACCCCTGAATGCTTGTGCTATTCTTAGTTTTCTACCTAGTCTGCCTGCCATAATTAGTTTCTACAACTCAGGATCTAGTTTACCATCTGCAGCCACCAACTTGTAATACATCAGTGAAATCATTGTCATTTAATGCCATTAGGCATGTGGAAGCTTTTCATATTAATAAAATGCAAAGAATAAAATAAACGTACAAATACTATAGTCACTTTATCAAGCCCAGGGAGAAAGCTAATTAGGCATACAAAGTTTCTGGGAACAATCTGGAATATACAACTATAAACTTCATAAAAAAATAAAATCCCTTCCTAAAATATATAATCTGATTGTTATTGAAGTAAAAGTACAAAGATTTTCCAGAAAAATAAACAGAATGATTTTCTTGCTTGTAGAGATATTTATAAAAATGTGATAGGACAATAATTATGATTAAATATGACAAATTTTAATGAGAAATTCTTCTCTCTAGAAACTGCTATTAGAAACTCATCTGCTTTCTTCACTCTAAACTATGCTGATTGTAAATACTTAAATTACTTTTTTTTTCTTTAAGGGGAATCCCAAAATGATCTTCGAGAAGCCAAAGTGAAAATCATAAGTAACGATGTGTGCAAGCAACCACAGGTGTATGGCAATGATATAAAATTTGGAATGTTTTGTGCCGGATATCTGGAAGGAATCTATGATGCCTGCAGGGTAGGTTGGAGAGATTATTTTGATATCAATAACTCAAATATTTTTATGTGTCCCAGGAAATATTCCATGTCTTTATATTCTTACCAAATATAGATATCATGTCAGCCTGAAAAAGTTCAAAATGCAAATTTTGCAACCCAAACATATTTTTCAATGTTTTTTAAGCAAAATGAAATAAGAGCTTCTCTAATCCTGTCAAACAAAATTAAAATCTCTTGATAATCAGATTAAAATCCAAAGATTAATGAAACAGAGTTTCTTCCTAATAGGGCTCACATTCTAGAAAGGAAATAATCATGAGCAATGAACTACGATGTGATATTACAAATGATATAATGGACAGCAGACATTTTTTCCTTGAAGACAACATTTTTGGGACAAGTCTCAGAGAGTTAATATTTAAATGAGACCTGAAGAATAAATAGCATGTACCCAATTATAGGATAAGAAAAGAAAATTATGGAAAAGAGAAGGAGCGAAGCCAAAACTATAAAATTATAATTCATATTTTAAGAGACCCCAAGTAATCTACTGGGTCTCAGCAGAAGGAGCACGAGAGGTAAGAGAAGTAGTTAAAGGCGAGAACATGGATCTGCCCATGTTGTAGACCCTGGTGTCTGCCCTGTGCCCTCCTCTGTCCTCAAACATCTATCCAGCATGTATATTTTCCAACCAAGGCACGAGTGTGTTACTTCCTGGGGACAGTTCCTTTTTATCATGAGATTCTTTTTTTTTTTTGAGACAAGAGTCTCGCTTTGTTGCCCAGGCTAGAGTGAGTGCCATGGTGTCAGCCTAGCTCACAGCAACCTCAAACTCCTGGGCTCAAGCAATCCTCCTGCCTCAGCCTCCCGAGTAGCTGGGACTACAGGCATGCACCACCGTGCCCAGCTAATTTTTTCTATATATATTAGTTGGCCAATTAATTTCTTTCTATTTATAGTAGAGACGAGGTCTCACTCTTGCTCAGGCTGGTTTCGAACTCCTGACCTCGAGCAATCCGCCTGCCTCGGCCTCCCAGAGTGCTAGGATTACAGGCGTGAGCCACCGCGCCCGGCCTATCATGAGATTCTTGAAAACTCCAGGGAGGTGACTCTGCATGGTGAAATGATGGGAATGGTGTTGATAACCGGTGGCAGAATGCCCTGCCCAGACTCCCACAAACCACACAACTGGCAACTTCTATCAGAGAAGGAGCAGGGAGTTTTGCAGCATGGAGGCCGGACAAGAGCAGGATCTGGTCCACAGTGAGCCTCGGTTGCTCAGTTGCTGAGAACGTGGAGAGAGGCAGCCAGAATTTAGGGACTCCAGCAAGAAGGCTATGCCATGGGGCACAGGTGGCAACAGGAGTATAGGAGCAGACAGGATGGGGGGAATCCATGTGAACAAGGAGATTGATATTCCCCAGGAAGGATTGGTGGTCAAAAAGAGGCTTCGCTGGATTGGAGAGCAGGGGGAAGATTTCTGCCTGGCTGTGCAAGTGAGTTAGAAGACAGAGCTCTAGTCATAGAAAAACATGGGAAGTTGTCAGGGAAATGACTCTATGGCATAAGGATCCAATACAGGAATGCTGTGATTGTAACTGGGGGACATGGTGAGGCATTTAGTCTGTCTGAAAAAAATAAAAATAAAAAAACAGAAGTCCAGGTAGCAGCATCAGCTTGACTTTCTCAAATTTACCAAATGTTGGTCTAGAGCTCAATAAATCCGCTGCCGTATATATATAATCGGTCCCAAAGTCTGCTTTTTCTTTTTCAACCGGAGATCTAGCCAGGCCAGACCCAAACCCAAATGACAAAAGGATCGGATTGCTGGTATGAAACTCAGAAATGAAAGATGTTGACAACTTGGTCCATATTTATAATTCTGCTGTTGTTTCCAGCTCAGTCAAGAGTTTACAAAAAGAAATATTCTCAGTTGTAAACACCACAGAGGCAGCGCCATACTTCTTGGAGAGCTTTCCCAAGATGACATTTGAAATCATTTCAGAAAACAGTGTTGGCACCATTGTTCTGGAGTACCCACAATTTAAATTCAGGTAGTTGAGACTATGTAGGATAGGAAAATTAGTCCAGAATTGTCCTTGGCCATCATTTCCTTTATTCTAAATCTCTTCATTTACTCACTCAAAAAAATGTGTAAATGCCCTACTACCGTGTTTCCCCGAAAATAAGACCTACCCATAAAATAAGCCCTAGCAGGATTTCTAAGCATTTGCACAATGGAAGCCCTACCCCGAAAATCACAACCCATGCATTTCGTTGCTGAGTGGTAAAGAAGATGAGCAGCCCTTCTCATCTGCCCCATGGTGACAGCTACTATCCCAGAGGTGACTGGAAAGGTGCGGGCAGCCGCACCAACAAGGTTGGCTCCACCTGTCAGGTCCCGGCCATCCTGTGCGTGCTGCAAGCTGAGGCTTTGAGGGGAAAATAACACAAACCCTTAAAATAAGCCCTAGGGTGTCTTCTTGAGGAAAAATAAATATAAGACCCTGTCTGATTTTCAGGGAAACACGGTATGTGCCATACACCGTGCAGGTACTGGAAATAGACTTATGATCACAAACCATCATAGAACCTGCTTTCAGGGAACATACTGTCTGGTGGATGAAATATGCATTAATCAAAAAATTATACCAGTGAAAGAAAGTCAATTGAAAAAGAAAGCTTGGGAGGAAAAGGTCGTGGTCTATGAGTATATATAAGAAATGAACATGAGTAGCAGGGGTGGCTGGAGTTGAGCTCGTACCTAGAAGAGGAGTAGGAATCAAGTAGGAAGATTGCCAAAGATGATGCAGGCAGGGAGAATTCTTAAAGCTTTGGGGGAAGAAGCATCAGAGCTGCATAGAATTTCTTGACAGTATCTCTAGAAGATAGAAGACAGTGGAAAATGCACACAAATTTCAAAGGGAAAATGATTTCAACTTAGGTTCTTGCTCATGCAAACTAATAATCAAATGTGAGAGTAGAATTAAGAATTTCAGGTAAGCAATGACTCAAAAAAATGTTCCTCATATGCCTTCTTGCTTTGGAAACCACCTGAGAGGGAACCTCAACACAATGAGGAAGTAAATTACGAAAGTAGGAGACATGAGACCCACAACATTGTGAATCCAATACAATAGAATACTGACAGTCCCAGTATCCAGTCCACATTAGAGCAGAAGAAAGGGAGGGAGGAGGGTTGGGGGGAGGAGGGAGAGAGAGACAGAAAGACAGGGAGACAGTGTTTGAGAGAAATTGAGATAGAGAATGTGTCTGTGTGTGTGTGTGCTCATGCACACGTATGTGTTGAGATGGAAGGATATCCTCAGAGGGAGTAAAAGAACTGGCAAGTTATCTGATGCACTTGCACATTAATATTAATAAAAATCATTGTTAAATCCTGGTAGATCTTTTGGAGCATTCAGCATTTGCCACAGGTACATAGAAAACCAGCCAAGTGTCAAAGTGTGTTATTAATTCTAAGAAATCAAAGTCTGGCCAAAAAAAAAAAAGTAACATAATCAAAATATATAACTTGACTCCCCAATAAAAAACATTTACAAACTGATATTAATGGAAACATTGGCTGTTAATTTAACCAAAAATGGAGATGCTATCATGTAAAGATGTGGTGAGAAAAAGTTGCGAAGAGGTTATAAAACAGCTAAATATCTTCCTACTATAACTGAAAATCAATATATGCTGTCTAAATCTGGAAAGAACAATTTGAGCATATTATTTAGTGATAAGGAGTTAGATACTATAAGGAATTATTAAACAAGCATGAAGTGGCTACCCCAAGGGGACACACAAGATGAGGCAATGAGGGACATATAATTGCTTTTCAGCCTCTTAATGTTCTTTTCTTTTTCTTTTCTTTTTCAACTTGTGTTGTTTACTTTAACAAAAATAAAATTCGATTTTAAAATGTGAAAAATTGAACCTGAGAGCTCTTTATAATTTTGAAATCCATGTATCAATTAATCATTCTAGATTGGTCATCTATACATATATTGTCTAGTAATGAAATATGCGGTTCATCAAAATATCTTAAATAAAAAGCTCTATGCTTAGGTAATTTTTCTCTTTTCTTTCCTTTTTTTTTTTTCAGGGTGATTCTGGGGGACCTTTGGTTGCAAAGGGTCTTAAAGACACGTGGTATCTTATTGGAATTGTGAGCTGGGGCGATAACTGTGGTCAAAAGAACAAACCTGGAGTCTACACACAAGTGACATATTACCGAAAATGGATTGCTTCGAAAACAGGCCTCTAATTCACCATAAAAGTTAAACAAAGAGAGCTGTATGCAGGTCATACAGGCATGAGAATCAAAATATTCGGTGGGTGTAGTACAATGAAATGGGATTAAATGACTGGACCTGGAACACAAGACACATAACATGATTTATTTTAAAATCACTTTAATCAACCAATAATCCATAACCAATTTATAAGGGATTTCTATTTGTAAGGTAATGGATCCGTTTAGCATGGCTTGAAACATACAGCAGCGATACTTAACTCTTATAAATCATGAAAGTTATCACTTGAGGCCAGGCGTTCAAGACGAGCCTGGGCAACATAGTCAGAGTCGCTATGAAAAATTTTAAAAATTAGCTGAGTGTGGTGATGTGTGCCTATAGCCCCAGCTACTCAGGAGGCTGAGTCAAGAGGAACACTTGAGCCCAGGAATCTGAGGCTGCAGTGAGTTGTGATTGTGCCACTGCACTCAGCCTGGGTGACAGAGACTCTGTCTCTTAAAAAAAAAATTAAAAATAAAAAAAATAAAAGTCTCCAAAAGTCGGAGTGTAAAGGAGATGCAACACAAATTTTTGAAGACAGTCTGTGATAGGTTAGGGTAGAGTGCCTTTGTCAAGGGTGTTCCCTTAAGTGATTTTGAAATATCAAAGAATTCAGGAAACCCTTAAGTAATTCCTTATTAGTTCTTTGGAGCTCACAGTTCCTTTTCTTTTTCTTTTTCTTTATTCTTCCAGGTTTTCCAAAAAGCTTTTCCTCCATAAAAAAATAAATTTGGTACTTCTAAATTCATTTGAGGGACACTCACAAAAGAAGGTCATGTAGGAAATAAACTCTGGTGGTAAATCAAGCCAGAGATCTTCTAAACTTTTTTAGTTGCAAAACCTCTCTAATTTTTTGGTGATTTTTTAATGCACACACACACAAACACACACACACACACACAGATATTTCTTACCCTACAGATATACTTAGAGAAAGACTAATTAATGAATTATATGTATATATAGTAATTAGTTAATCAAAAATGTATTTTTGTTATAAAAATTTGGGGAAAGGTGATGGTAAATTCATGAGCAATCCCAAAACAAGGACCCAAGAATTTGATATTTTATAGATGCATTTACATATTTTGACCATCAGGGGGAGATTTTGTCCATTATTAGCATAAGATTAAAAGCCTGAAATAATTGAGGATTTACTAATGCCTTGAAGAATCAAAGGGCATTGTCTTTCTCCGTAAGGGGGAAAAAATGTTATTCCCTTATATTGCTACAGTAATTTTCCCCTAAAGCTTGTGGCAGTATTCTTATTGTTGCAACTATGAAACTCTAAAACAAAATTTTTAAATAAGTATAAATTCTGAGCACCTATCATATAGTACTTGTGAAGGAGAAAACATGCTCTCTAAGTAAAGTGTCTTCATGAAGTCATTTAGAAAATCAGGCTCATGTCTTTCATAATACAATGAAATGAAGACTTTGCAGTTACTCAGTGTGGCAATGCCCACAAACATCAGGGCTTGCAGGCTGGGGAGTCATTTATTCATGTAGCCAAAACAAAACATTGGAACAATGGACTTATTTTATAAACAATTTCCCCCATTTTCTATTGAGAAGACATGAGAATAATGCTAAAGTAAAAAAGATATGCAATTCATACACAAAAAAATTTGATCCATAGTTTAGACTTACAGAATTTTAAAGTTCAGAAGAGATTGTGCAAGTCATAGAGGCCAACACACTTATGTTATGGTTTAGAGAACTGAAACCAGAAAATATAAATGATTTGGTGAAGCTATAGGCAGTTTGCATCCCCACTGGGCCTAGAACTCAGGTATCAATTTCACATTCTCTTTTCCTTACAAATCATCTTTTTCACTATCTATATTTATTGAATCATCAGATCTATAAAATTTTCAGCGAGAGTTACTGAATCTATTTTAAGTGAGGAAACTCTTAGGAAATTTAAATGATGGGATTCACTTAGGCAGCTGGCTGCCAATTCTCTAAACTCACTTCAAGACAAAATTGCTTCTTCATATATAGTTATACATGGGCATATAAATTATTCTATTTTATGGTGGTAAAATACAATTCTGACTTTTACTGTTAAGATTCAGGAAATGATCTCAGAGTTGTAAACTTTGTGTTTCTAAACGGTTTTGTGCAGCATTTCATTTGGGTCACATATAAGCAAGTATTGATTTATCATTTTAAATCTAATAAAGTTGATGATCAGAGCATTCTACAAATGATATCACTCAGTCTGTGTTAGGTCAATAACATGAATCTTTCAACTGCTGTGTTAACCAATCTCATTTCTTTTAAATAACTAGTTTGGATCGTTCTGAAGCAGGGTTCTCAACTTTGGCTCTGTTGACATTTTAATCTAGATAACATTCTATTGTAAGAATCTGTAGTGTTTGTGGGAAAATACTTAGCAGCATCCCACCAGACACCTGTAGCATACCCCTTTACCAAAATTATTATAACCAAAAATGTCTCAATATCTCCAGATATTGGCAAATGTCCCCTAAGTCTGTGGTTCCCAACCCCCAGAACTGGCCTGCACATCACTGCCTGAGCTCTGCCTCAACCCGTCTTCCATGAAACCAGTCCCTGGTGCCAAAAAGGTTGGGGACCACTGCCCTAAGGGATAAAACTGTCCCCTGTTGAAAACCACTATTTTAAAGCATTTGACCATTTTTAGAAATGTGAGAGATTCCTCAAAGTGATGATAGTGGATCTTCGAAAACTACAGTTTACTGATCAAGCTGAACACTCACTATCGTGTTCCTAAAAGAAACAGCAGAAAACATGACTAAGCTTCAGGCAGTGTCTGTCTCCAACACAGACTGATCTTCCCATACACAATGAACTCAGAGAATTTCTCTCACGCTCCTGCTTAAACTAGACCATAGTCACACAGCACCATGGAATTGTAATGCGAAGATAGGGTTTTATGGAAAACACTTTATCTAGTAGAGTTTCTCTACCTTGACCACAATCCACAGCCAAAAATATATTTTACATCACAGTTTCATACACATACATAATAAAAATTGATATAGAAGTTTTATAAAACAATACTTACTAAGTGCAATGAAATCTAGTATTTTCTATTCTACCTTTTAAAAAATGCTTACCCCACCAACTAAATGGATTTCACAATCTAATGGGTCATGACCTCCAGTGCCTATCAAACATTCTGGAATAATCACTCACTATCATTAACCTTCATTTGTTATTATCTCATCTTCTCCAGCCACTCTCCCCACCACCTTCGACCTCTCCCTTTCATACTCAAAATACAGTTGTGGTCAGATTACAATGCCATTAGATAATTCTATTTCCACGCTCTCAAATCTTCACTGTTCTCCCTTTCTCCTGAAAAATAGAGCCTAAATCTGTGTCACCACAATGCTTACGACCCTTTACAATCTTCTGACAACCAACAGAACTTTTCTTTTGCTTGTACTCAGTGCTCTGTAACACTGGATGTTTCTCTCTACTTACCGAATACACCCTGCCCTTCAGCCACACCGTGGAGAGAGTTCTCTCCACTCTGCAAGATCAAGCTCAAACATCACCTCCACCCAGTATACCTTTCTCGTTTTCCCAGGCAAAATGACTCTCCCTCTAAACCTCTTTGAATTCTTCTGTTCCTCCTCTGAAGCACTTCTGATATTACCCTATGTACTGTAGTTTTTATATACATGTATCATCTCTTAACATGTCTTAAGTTCCAGGAGGCTAAAGACTACTTTGTATCTCTCACAGTATTTAGAACAATATTCTACATATATCATATCTTAGATAAATGTTTTGTGAAAGAATAAGTTAAGGGAGGCAAATTATGATGCCTACACAGTCGAGAAACCCCAGTTCTCAGTTGTTAGCTGCTCTTCCCATGTCAGTTTCCCTCACATCGCTTTCCAACCTGCACGGTCCCACCTTGCACCTTCTTGAATGTTCCTAAAAACCTCCTCTCTCTGCCTACACCACATGTAACCAAAATACGGGCAGGCTCTTCATACATGCCAGTCACCTCCCAGGAGGTCCTTTAACTAAAAAACATTTTCCCATATATCCTTGAACGAGCACATCCCAAATCCATAGGAATATCTGGAAACAAGGCAAAAAACCAAAGCTTGGCCATGCAGCACTTCACATTCCCTTTGTTTTTTCTATCAGTGTTGTCCTTTCTTCCTTTTTCTCCTATAGACCTCACAAATCTGGATACTTCCAAATGGCCTTATTAGATACCTCACTGAGGCCCTTCCTTGTTGAATTTGCCTAGTAGGAGACAACAGAGATGTAACTAAAAATCATATACGATATTGAATTTTTAAATGCTCACAGGAATAAGGGCACTTGAATTTCATTAAAAAGTGATATTTGGTTCGTAGATTTTAGTTTTCTATGTAAGACTGTCCTCTCATTTTCATTAATAAGTAAGATTTAATTAGCAAACTAACTTGTTTAACTGTTTTGATATTCTCTAAGCTCAGAAGCCTTCTCCCACACTGGAAGTCACTACATTAAGTAAAGGGGGAAAATCCTAAATGTCACGCTGTAATCCAAAACTATACTAATGGAAATGGTCTGGAGCTCATGGGCTAATAAAAGACTGCAAAACAGTGAGTGAGAATATTAACACCTATACGTAGGAGCCTGAGGCATCCAAGCTTGGATAAAGATTCAGTAACTGAAAAACCACTTCTAAATGAACTATCGTATTTAAAGCTAAAGTTAGAATTTCTGAGGTCATGGTTCAGAGAGAAGCCAAATCAAAAGCCATCTTATAGATTTTTAACCGGAAGATTTTAACTAGTAGGGAAGGGAATCTAGATCCAAAGCCACTTAGATAGAAACAAGAAAAATCTGAAAGAGAACAGGTTCAAAGGAAAAGTGTGAAAATTCAGAACCTAATGCATAGACTAACAGTAAAACCAGGCAAATTTTAATAAAGTGACTATATTACTGGCAAAAATAAGGATAGAGGAGTTAAAGATACTCTCTCAGGTTTATTAATAAAAAGACCCACACGTGTTTGCTGAGATGAGAGGTAGGTTACTACAATAATATGTACCTTTGGCTAGTACTCCCTTAAGCAGATAGAAGTAGTATTAATAGCTAGCTGGGAACCTCCCCTCATGCTTGGGTTTTCTGTCTCTGGTTAATGTTGCTGAAATGTGCAGTACAAGTTAGAGTAGGGACTTAGTAAATCGAGCATAGATGAGAGCTATAGAAGAAAGGATGGATGTCAAATGAGGGGAAATTAAAGCTGAAAGTTATGAGAAAAATATTAATAGTTGCTAGGACTTCAGAGACCCATTCAGCAGACCTCTGGACTCTGGCACTGGCCAAAAGGACAATCAGAGGGTGTATTCTACACAGTGGCCTTCCCTAAGGTTATGCAATATGGACACTTGTACCTGGTCTTAGGTCCCAAGAGACCATGCTGGTGATACTCTTTTGTGGCGTTTGGATTTCCCAAATGCTAAAAAACTTCCAAATGCATAATGGTACAGCCACCGTGAAAGAACACTTGGCAGTTTCTTAAAAAACTAAACATACCCTTACCATACAATCCAGCAGTTACTCTCTTTGGCATTTACCCAAATCAGTTGAAAGCTTATGTCCTTACAAAAAACCTGCACACAAATGTTTATAGAGGCTATAATTATCAAAACTTAGGCTGGGAATGGTGGCTCGAGCCTGTAATCCTAGCAGTGGGAGGATCGTTTGAGTTCAGGAGTTCGAGACCAGCCTGAGCAAGAGCAAGACCCTGTCTCTACTAAAAAATAGAAATAAATTAATTGGACAACTAAAAATATATAGAAAAAATTAGCTGGGCATGGTGGCACATGCCTGTGGTCCCAGCTACTCAGGAGGCTGAGGCAGGAGGATCGCTTGAGCCCAGGAGTTTGAGGTTGCTTTGAGCCAGGCTGATGCAATGGCACTCTAGCCCAGGCAACAGAAGAGACTCTGTCTCAAAAACAAAACAAAAAAAAAACAAAAAAACCCTTAGAAGCAACCAAGGCATCCTTTAGTAAGTAAATAGATAAATAAACTGTAGTACATCCAGACAATGGCATATCATTCAACACTCAAAAGAAATAAGCTATTAAACTGGGAAAAGACATAGAGGAGGCTCATATTACTAGGCTCATATTACTAAGTGAAAGAAGTCAATCTGAAAAGGATCATTTGTCAGGGAATAGTAGGGGTGGGGGGCAGGAGGGATGAGTTGAAGGAGCACAGGGAATTTTTAGGGATGTGAAACTACTCTGTACTATACTATAATGGTGAATACATATGTCAAAACTCATAGATTGTACAACACCAAGCGTGAACCCTAATGTGAACTATGAACTTCGGGTGACGATGTATGTCGATGTAGGTTCATTGATTATAATAATGTACCACCCTGGTTCAGGATGTTGGTAGTCGGGGAGGCTGTACGTACATGGTGGGTGGAAAGAAGATATATAGGAACTCTTTACTTTGCACTTAATTTTTCTCTGAATCTAAAATTGCCCTAAAAAATAAAATCTACTTTAAAAATGCTACCAGAGCCTCAGAGGGCTTTGGAGATATGGGAGAATATAGAGGAATACAGAAGTAGAATATAGAGTTCTGGGCAAAGGCATTCAGCGAGTTAGTATAACGGAATTAATTCTTCTGTAGCTGAAGAACTCTTCTGTGGCTGAATTGTGTTTGTAGAAAATACAAAATCAGAAATTTTTGTAATTATCAAGCTGAAACTCTTCTTACCAATAGGTATAAGCAGAGAACAGGAACCAAATGTATTTTTTTAAATAACTGAATCACTGAATATTACGTATCTTAAAATTCTGCAGAAATGGGTGGCAGTGGTGTGCAGAGAGAGCCAGTGCAAGAGCTGATAATTTCATGAGTGTGTGGGAAACCTCCAGGCTGGAGTTACATCAATGCGAGTGTAGAAAATCAAAGATAACAAGTAGGCTTTGGGAGTTAGTAAAAGAAAAAACAAAACAGCAATTTTCCAGATTACCCTAAACCCTGTACTTAGCCTTGAAATAAATGTTATGGGTTTGGGTGTATTCGATGACATTGTGTAGTATGGAAGGTCACAGAAAATCTCTGCATGACCTGCTGAATATTTTGTGTGGGCTATAATGATCAACAAGGCTAACATCATAGCACAGAAAAAGTGCCAGGTTGAGCAGCTCCCTGGCTGAGCTGTGTGGTCACCTTCCTTATAGAGCAGACAACTGCTGGGTTCTGGGCCTTCCAGGCCGTCTCAGGAGTCTCGGGCACCCATTGGGGCACTGTTGTCCACAGGAATTCTCCAGCTACCCTTGAGGGATCATCTGCACTGGTTGGAACCGGGGAGCTAAATAACCTGAAAATTCTCAAGTTAGATATCCTACAGGAAAATATCTCTCACCAATCCCTGGTAACCTGGTTTCCAGGGTTGGAAGAGCCGTCTAGCGGTGTTGACTATCTGAAGCCTACACGCTGAACAAGGGGGCAGGAACTGCGGTAGCACAGGCCATGGGGTTCTAGGCACATGGTTCTAGCGTGCTGGTCCCCCTTAAAAAAATACTGCTCTTTTAAAAATACATTCGTCAAGATCACTTGTTTATTCTTGGAATCTGTGCAATAACAAGATTCAAATGCGTTTACACCTACCTAACGGGTACAATGAACACTATCTGGGTGACAGGCACACTTATAACCCTGACTCAAGCATTACAAATGTGATCCTTGCAAAAACATTTGTACCCTTGTAATACTTTAAAATGAATTTTTAAAAAAATTGAAAGAGTAGTGTAGTCTGATCAACATAATGTCAAAAGAGTATTTCCAAATATTAAAAGTGTGCTTGACGTCGTGCAAGCGACATATTTTATCTTTTGGGGAGCTTGTTCCTGAATAATTAGGTATGAGTGGATGTCCCTGAAAAAAGACAATTGCTAACACTGGAGAATCAGTTTCAAAGATGTAAGGTAGGGTTAGTGTCGTTGAAGAGATTGGAGTGATCTTTGAATTCATCTATAGAATTATCTATAGACAATACATAGTTATCTTTGGGGTTACAGGAGAAACCTCTTTACCAGGCAAAGCTTTTGTTTTTCTTTAAAGTAACAAAGACAAAAACGTATGAAATGGACCACTGAGGCACCTTAAATCTTCTTGATCAACATTGACCGTTCCCGCTTAATGAAAGTTGTCAATTATCTTGCTGGGATCCAGTCCTAGCTGAAAGATCATTCAGAGTTCTTATCAGTGCTCTTCTTGAAGCTATATTGAAAGTAGAGGCATAATCTGGCTCCATCATCTGCCGCATCATGGTGGTCCCACACAAGTTCTCACCCGTGCCGCAAACACACAAAGCTCTTTCTGTCTTACCAGGAGTCGGAATGGGAACTGGGAAATAGCAGGCAGCCACTTCTAGGTCAGCAGTCACACTCAGAAATGGCCACAGCCATGCTTCCCCTCTGAAGACAGCACTATTTCTGCTGCAAAAGCATAAACACTACTTCTGGCCTTTCATGAAAACTACTCTAGAACACCCTGGCCCTCATGTTGCCTTTCACCAGGCTGTTTTAAGACTCTAACAACATACTCTGTGGACTACCTCTTGATTACAGCTCCTCCTATTTAATTCAGATTCCTTATCTACTTTTCATTTAGAACCTTCTCTAGAAAATCAGATCACCAGTTTGTAGCCTAGGACCAATAATGCAACAAACATCCAAGGTAAGCTGGACAGTTTTTCCTGTTCCATGACTATAGACTATTCCTTAATCCCAGACAACTATTAGAGTATTAAATGTTCTTGTTCAAAAGCCTTGGAAAACAAATAAGGATGAATCAGTGGAAATGCATCAATATTACTAAGCAAATAACTCAAGTGCATGCTATCCCAACAGTAAACGAGGATTGTTGTCTTTGTGTAGGAAGGAAGTTATGATGTTGTTTCATGGTTCCAAATGACCTCAAACCCTGTTCAAGTGCCTCTCTAAAGTCATGTGTTTCATAATTGCATGAAAGAGTAAAACACTAATACAAAACCTGGTCATTGACGCTCATCTGAACCAATCGAATTGTTCATTCAGATAATCTTTCAAAATGTTTTTGAAAGATGACACTACCAAATTACACATTTGTTGGACAGCAGGTAGTGTAACAGAGGTAAACAATATGAAGTTAGACAAAATTGACTGGAATCTCAGCTCCACAGCATACCAGATGAGTGGCTATGGGTCTGTTATTTGAACTCTGTCAATTTTATGTGTCAACTCGTCTGGCCATGATGCCCAGATATAGGGTCAAATATTATTCCGGATGTGTCTGTGAGAGTGGTTTTGGATGAGATTAACATATAAATTGGTGGATTTTGAGTAAAGCAGATTGCCTTCCATAATGTGGGTGAGTATCATCGGATCAGTCGAAGGCCTGAATAGAACAAGAGGCTGACCCCTATCCCCAAGCAAGAAGGAATGGCCTGCAGGCTTGGATTGCAACATTAGTTCTTCCCTGGTCTCCAGTCTGCTGGCCCACTCTGCAGATTTTGGACTTGCCAGGCTTCATTATTGCACAAGCCAATTTTTTAAAATAAATCTCTTTCTATATATATACATATCATATTGATTCTGTTTCTCTAGAGAACCCTGAATAATACAAACTCTTTAAGTCTCAACCTCCTTAATTGAAAACTGGGGACAAGTACACCTATTTCATGTAGTGTCAAAGACAATAAATGGAATATACAGTAATCAATTTTTGTTTGGCAATATCAATGTAAATTTGTCAAAATCAAAATCTTAGGAAAATGAGATGATTTCTTAAAACCAATATGAGAATTTTTTTTTTAAATTTCAATAGATTTAGTGGGTACACATGGTTTTTTGATATATGAATGAATTTTATAGTGGTGAAGTCAGAGCTTTTAGTGCACCCATCACCCAAATAGCATACACTGTACTCAACAGGTAATTCTTTGATCCTTCACCCTCCCCCCACCCTCTCCCCTTCCAAGTCTCTAAAGTCCATTATACCACTCTGTATGACCATGGATACCCATCATTTAGCTCCCACTTACAAGTGAATACATGTGGCATCTGTTTTTCTGTTCCTGAGATACTTAGGATAATGGCTTCCAGTTTCATGCATGTTGTTGCAAAAGATGTTATTTCATTCCTTTTTATGGCTGAATAGTATTTCATGGTGTGTGTCTATATGTGTGTATATATGTATACACACATACATATATGTACATACACCCATATACACCACATTTTCTTTATTCATTCATCAGTTGTTGGGCACTCAGTCTGATTCCATATCTTTGTAATTGTGAATTGTGCTATGATAAACATTCTGGTGTAGGTGTCTTTTTGATAAAATGACTTCTATTTTTCTTTTTCTTTTTTTTGAAACAGAGTCTTGCTCTGTCACCCTGGTTAGAGGGCAGTGGGGTCATCATAACTCACAGCATCCTCAAACTCCTAGGCTCAAGTGATCCTCCTGCCTCAGCCTCCCAAATAGCTGAGATGACTTGCACAGGTCACCATGCCTTACTAATTTTTTTCTATTTTCAGTAGAGATCAGGTCTCGCTCTGGTCTCAAACTCCTGACCTCAAAGGATCCCCCCACCTTGGCCTCCCAGAGTGCTAGGATTACAGGTGTGAGCCACCACACCCAGCTACTAAAATGACTTCATCTCTTGATCTGTTGGCCTCACCATACCTAAATAAAAGTAAAATCTACACTTAAAAGACAGATCCTCTTACTCTGTAGATAAGCAGCAAACTTTGTCTTGAAGGCGGATCTGAAGGAAATCTCCATGTCTGCTATAAGAATGATTTTTTTAACAGCTGAAACACAATTGCAGTACAACAGAAAGCAGTGCATTTTTATTCAATCATTCAACAATTCAAAATTATAAACTTTTATAAATTATTCAAATTAGCGAATGAATGCTTAACTACATGCCAGGCAGGGACGATAGCTACTGAGGCCACAGCAGTCCTTTCTCTTGTGGACTCTATGGACCACTGTGCAATAACTTCAAAAAATGTGCCGAGTGTTGTGATGAGCATGAGAGGAGAAGAAAATTGATGTGGGATCACACATTACAGAGGAACCAAACTACAGGAAGAGTTAAGAAGCCCTTCCAGGGGAAGAAGCTTATAAGCAAATCTTAACGACGATTCCAATTTAGGAACTAAGAAGAAATGTTTTGAAAGAGGTCAGAAAAGATGATCCAAGGGGACGGGCCTAGAACAGATACAGAAGCAGCACATTCCAGTTTAATAACTAAAAGAAATTCGATGAGTACAGGGTGTAGAGTGCAGGGTGTGAGAAGCAGGGTGGGAAGGGAGGATGAAGGTAGGCAGGGACCAGATCTACAAGGCTCTGCCACTCATGTTAGGGAGAAATGGACTGTGTCTTAAATGCAAGCGAAGATACTGGAGAGTTTTTTTTTTTTTTTAAATAGTGACATAACTAAATTTTTAATAATAATTCTTGTTGGTAATTGAAGAACGGATCAGCGTGGAAAAAAATTAGAGGCAGAAAGACTAATCAGAGGGCTGTGGCAGTGATCCAGCCGACAGATCACAGTGGTCTGGAGTCATGTGGTGGCACTGGGGACAAGGAAAAGGAGAGAAAGGGTTTCGACAAATATTTATGCACATGGAGCGCTGAGAAAAGAGATGGAGTCGCCTGGGTTTCCGACACAGAACAACCGGTGTGAACGGGAGGTCACTTGTGGAACTAGGGAATACCGGAGAAGCAGGTTTAGAAAGAGGAAGGAAGAAGATGTGGACACAGAGCACAAATGCAAAGATTAACCTCCCAAGGGAGGAGGAATCCTCTTCCACTACAGCAGGAAGAATACAGGCAGATGAGTATAGATCTATAATTATGATAACAGGAAGTTAAGGGAGTGTCCATCTGAAGGCCTCTGTTTTTCTCTCCAATAGTAGAAAGGTAAGTCGTCTGTTGAGAGCAAAGAAAGGGAATAAAGGATAGAAAACAAATGTTTAGGGAAGAGTAGAGAAGATTTGGAATCTGACAAGGGAAACCTAGCTGCATTGCTGGGCAGCACTGAAGAGCCAGCTAAGACCAATAGTGATGAATTTATAATGCCATCAGTCTTAAAATAGATGCTACTTATGACAGTCACCGATATTCATAGTGCTCTGGTTACTGACCAGATAAAAGATCACTTAAAAGCCTTTTGTGGATATACTGAATAATTTTAATAATCAAGTTTATCAGCCAG
This sequence comes from Microcebus murinus, assembly GCF_040939455.1. Lineage (NCBI taxonomy): Eukaryota > Metazoa > Chordata > Mammalia > Primates > Cheirogaleidae > Microcebus > Microcebus murinus. The sequence goes on from NC_134129.1 coordinate 6,406,116, forward strand.
AATTTCCAGCAGATGAAATGTTTATGGTGTTGTATAGTAACTGTATTTTATTTATTTGATCTGATTGCTTCTCTGAATGTGGAGAACAAGCACAAGAGTCAAATCTGTGCATATATGCAGGAAGCTGGAAATTATCCCCCATAGAAGAAAATGACTCTACACAGCTCAGAGGGACTAATACTTAGAACTTAGGAGACGGGTAAAAGACACACACATCTTCCTCTAACAAGATACAAGGGTGCCTAAAACCAAGATGCTTCTTTGACCTCATACTATTAAAAACTGGCAAAAAAAAAAAAAAAAAAAAAAAGACTTACATGCAGAAAGCACAAGAAAATAACTGCAAACATGAAAGCTATCACAGTTTGTAGTGGGTGTTGGATTTTTTAAACCATGTTTGTATGAACTCTTTGGGAGTAAGATTGATTTGGAAAAGAAAAATAACACGTAAATCTAGGAAAGTGGTCATTTTAGAAACATCCAGGGCCATTTCCAAACACGTATGAGCTCTGCACCCCTCAGCAATTGTAACCCCCCACACACAGCCTTGAGGATAAGTGCATGGCAAACTGCCGAACCTGCCCAGTGCTTTACTTTCGTTAGTTCATTTCATATGATTTGACTGAATGTGATTTTCACAACTCTCTGAGAATGGTATTTTAACTCTCCATTTATACATGTCAGAAAACTGAGACTTTGGAGATAAATAACTTTTCTGAAACCTGCTGGGTAGTAAACTAAAGAGTCAAGATTGTATTCGAGGTGTATTCCAACTCCAAAGAGCACACTGTTTGCACTACATCATGCCTTCTGAACAGACAAAGGCCTTTGAAACTTGGCAGGATGTACTTATTTACACTCTTACCTCCAACTACTGCCACCAGTCATAATCCACAAAATTAAATTTAGCCACATAGGGTTCTTACTTCATAAAAAAGTAAAATAGAGAAAGCACCACATGTACTCATCATTAAATTGGCACTAATTGTTCGACACTTATGTGCAAAGACGGAAGTAACACTCATAGGGTGTCGGGCAGGTGGGAGGGGAGAGGGGGATGGGTAAATTCACACCCAATGGGTGCAGTGAGCACTGTCTGAGGGACAGGCATGTTGCAGCTCTGGTTCAGGGGGCTCAAAGGCAATACATGCAACCAAAGCTCCATAATATTCTGAAATAAAACAAAGCAAATTTAACCACACTTGAAAAATCTGATTATTACCCAATTTTAAATTCACATTTATAATGAATATACATACTTGTATTTAAGTGATATTTTACAGCTTTCAAAATGGTGGCACATTAATTATCTTTCTTTTTCTATCTTTACAATAACTGTGTGAGCGAGCTCATGACAAATTCATTACCAACTACAGCCATATGACTGCTGCCCTGAACTTGATGACTAAACAAATTCCAGACTGAAAGAAACCACTACTGGCCCACACCTTCTTAGATCACCTGCATTTTGGTTGTTTGTTTTCTGCTCATATTGTTAAGACAGGTTCCATTGGATGATTCATACTTCCTTCAAAACCAGGTGTATTATAGACATTTGCAGAGAAATATGTTCTGAGTTTAAGATTTAATGATTTGAAGATATTCTCTTTACCATGATCTCCCTCCCTCGACCTTGGCAGTCAAAAGAACAGATCTCAATATTTCTTACTGCAGAATTTATTTTCCATCAAAGTATACAGTCTCTATCTCCCTGAAGACTGTTCCCGTCAGTCCTCCTCAGTTGGGTTGCCTTGGTTTTGTGACTATTCAATTGCTATTATTCTTCCAGCTGATCAGTCACAAATCAAGCCTGTAACGGGGGGAAGAGGATTGGCTATTTTGTATTTTTTGTATCATGGGATTCTACATTCCTTATCCTTACAATGGCTGCCCCCTTAAGAATAGAATAGGTCAAGACCTATCTTGCCACTCCCTAAGGATCTGAAGACTAAGAGTCAATACCTTATTAAATGCTCCCTGTTATGAACAATTCCTTTGCCTCACAAACCATAATTTCCTGCCCCACCTCCCTTTCTGTGTTGAGCTCATCACCAGCATGCAGGAAGTCACTTTCAGACTAAATTCAGTTCTTCCCATGACCCTCCTCTGACTCATCCCACGCTCTGCTGTGCACAGTGACAAGGCACCAGGATCTGCACTTACACATGAAGTTGTAAACAACGCTTGTTAGCTAAGTACCTGCTGGGCAAAAGGGCTTTGCCATGTATTCCAGGAAATATGAACGATGTACGTGAGAAAGAATGCCTAGTTAGGAAAAAGTATTGTAAACACAAAAACAGAGGATAACACTTCAAGTCCTAGAAAAAACTATTAAAACAAAGTAAATTTTCAAATGCCATTAAAATATTTAAATCCCATTGAGCCCGATAAGACTCTAATTTATTCTGAGGAAAAAATTTAGCAGTAAGGTAAAAAAGAAAAACAGTATGTTTGTGAAGATGGTCATTAAAAGAATCATCTATAATTAAAAAATAGAAAATGTCTACATACTTCACATGGGAAGATGATTCCAGTGTCTTATAATGAGTCTATTCAGTGCAATACGATTCATTCTTTACAGTACAGCCCTTAAAAGTGTTAATAACTGACAAAACTAGGTACTATATTTGTGAGTTTTAAATTATATCCAAATACAAACTTATAAACATATAGCTACTAAAAATAAAGACTAGTAATAGGGATATGCTTATGAAATACCATTAAATATAGAAAGCATAATGCGCTTATGCACCATGATACGATATAACTATGTGTGAAAGTACTTGAAGTTAACATGTGAAATGAAAATAGTTTAGGCAGCTTTGTTTAAAAATTTTTTAATATTGGCCGGGCGCGGTGGCTCACGCCTGTAATCCTAGCACTCTGGGAGGCTGAGGCGGGCGGATTGCTCGAGGTTGGGAGTTCGAAACCATCCTGAGCGAGACCCCGTCTCTACTAAAAATAGAAAGAAATTAATTGACCAACTAAAAATATATATACAAAAAACCAGCCGGGCATGGTGGCGCATGCCTGTAGTCCCAGCTACTTGGGAGGCTGAGGCAGGAGGATCGTTTGAGCCCAGGAGTTTGAGGTTGCTGTGAGCTAGGCTGACGCCACGGCACTCACTCTAGCCTGGGCAACAAAAGTGAGACTCTGTCTCAAAAAAAAAAAAAAAAAATTTTTAATATTATTATTTTTTTAACTAAAAAGACCAATGGCAGAATGTCACAGAATCTAAAAATATATTTCAGAAAGGCAGCAAAGAGCCACTTATTCCTGTTCCTGTTGTCTGGCTTGCACATTATATAAAATATGTGTTAGGTAATTGAACACATCTGAAGTTGCAGTCACAAAATAAATCTGTCAGCCAGCTGTCAGTAATTTACAAGATAGGGTCACAGATATTTACTGTTGAAAGAGTCCTCTGAGACTCCCTGACTTAGCTTCCCATTTTATCAGTGGATACCTGAGACACATGGAGGAATAAGTGATTTTTTTTCCTTAAGTTACACAATTTGTTGGTGGAAAAGATGAAACTGGTATATAAGTTTTAACACCTAAATTCCATTAGAAATTCCAATTTTTTTTTTTTTTTTTTTGAGACAGTCTCACTCTGTTGCCTGGGCTAGAGTGCCGTGGCGTCAGCCTAGCACACAGTAACCTCAAAGTCCTGAGCTCAAGCCATCCTCCTGCCTCAGCCTCCCAAGTTGCTGCGCCCAGCTAATTTTTTCTATTTTTGGTTGTTTGGCTAATTTCTTTCTATTTGTAACAGAGATGGGGTCTTGCTCTTGCTCAGGCTGGTCTTGAACTCCTGAGCTTAAGCAATTCTCCCGCCTTGGCCTCCCAAACTGCTAGGATTATAGGCGTGAGCCACCGCACCTGGCCCAGAAATTCCAATTTTTTAACATTCATTATTCCTCACAGAATAACTCCAACATAACCTTCCAAATGCTTCTTGGCAGCACGACAGAAATGCCCTTTTTCACTTTCCCACTATTCTTGCTTCTGTTTTCTTGGGTTCTGTCTACAAATACCATCCCACAGTCTCCATTTCATCCTAACCCCACACGCATTCATACTACCTCCTCTGTCGATTCCCCTTCTAGTAGTAGTTTGTTAGAACACTTTTTCCAAAAGACAGTATTTAGAAAAAGACAAAGTGGATTTTAGTTCCAACTGTTCTGTCCCACAACTCTGTGCACCTACCCAATTACATCTCTGCAACTCCTTTTCATATATTATAAGAAAAACAGTATTAATCACAGATGAAGGAGTTCAGAGGTAGTGTCCATTAATGTATGAAAAGTATATTCTGATAGTTCTTGGCTTGCTGTGGCAAGGAATGATGTATATGACAATAGATAACATGGGCAAGGTGTCACATTCTCTTAAATTAAAAATGACTCTACAACACGTGAAGTAGTTGCAAGATTTCACAAAATACCCATCACCTGTAATTGTGTTTCATCACAATTTACCAGAATAAATGAAATTCTTACTGATTTGTGAAATGTCCTGTCTGTTTCTCATTCTGTTCCACAAGTCATACTATTGGTTCGAGTTGATTCCTTCAGACTTGTTTAGCAAGTTAGATTTTAATTATGTGGGATTTCCTCCTTTGTCTTCAGCTATAGATCTCACATAACACATGAGAGTCATTCATTTGAGTGGGAATCTCCAAGCAGTTGTATAGGCAAGAAAAGGACCTCTTCATTAAGGATTAAAATGTATAGGTAAGTCCTGTGCTTGTTCCTTAGATTTAGAAGTTTTACTGTATCTTAGAGCTTGTGAAAAATATACAAAAGCTTAAGAAATTTCAGCTGTCTCTGGCAATCTTCTAGTTATTTCTCCGAAAACTTCAATGAAATGCTTAGATATTATTTGGATAATATTGTTTAGATTAAGATGCTTAGCTGCTTGACTGAATTTTTTACAAAATGAAAAAAACCTAAATAGACTGCTTAGCATTAAAACAACATATCTTTAAATAAGGAAGTGTTTTTGTTTCTCATGTTTAACTTTTCAGAAATTGATGTGTGGATTCTAAAAACGTAAGCAGTAAACAATTTATGTGTTGTTTTAAAACTTTGAGGGTTCTGTATTTTAACTTTCATCACAGTATTATCACAAGCTATTAAATATGCCATGAATCCTGAAGTCCATCTTAAGAAAATAAAGACAGTATTTATCTACTTTTTATATAGTTGTAGAATTGGTATTTTCAAGAAAATTTTGCTAATACTTAAGATAAAAAATACTTGTCTAGTTTTCTTTTTAGCTATTGAATAATTATTTTCATATAATTTTACATAAATAGCAGCAAGTTACGGCAAAACTACAGTCAGATGTTACAATCTCAAAACAATGAAAATCATTATATAATTTGAAATGTTTACATGTGCACTTGAATGTATATGTTGTATATATGAAAAACATGATACTGACAATGTTGAAAATAAAATGATATTGAAAACAAAAACATGGACAATGTTTTGGCTATAATAAGTGCAGTTGGATTTATTTTAAGTCTCATGAATATTGGAAAAAATCGAAAGTTAAACCACTTTAAATAATAAAATATATGTACAATTATGTGCACTTGAATATGTATATGATGAAAAATGAGTAGTAATCTAAGTTTCCAACAATAGAAGAAAATAAAATAAATTATTTCATATTCATACAATCAATACGAGGAATTCATTAAAATAGGTTAAAATCTATGAAGTAATTTATATATTGAGTATGTTCTCATTTGATGTGAAAAAAGCTATCACAAAATTGTATTTACTCATCAACTATCATTTTGTAAAGATATACATGTGAAAAAGTCTAATAAGGAATGTGAAAAGCGAATTAGGTTTGTTATATTAAAGTGGTGACCTTATGAATTATATTTTTCCATTATTACCAAACTTTCTATAACAGTGTAATATTGCATTCCGTAATCACGATGCATTTTAAAATGTATTTTGCTAGAACATTTTAATTTTAAAGAAATTTCACTAATTTTTAAAATAATAGCTCCTTTATAAAGCAGCTTAATGACATCAAAATGTCATTCGAAGGAAAACACGTAAATAGCACAAATAATGAAAGAGATGTACATTTTCTTGAATGGCTTGAATCAATCTAATTTCTAAATTGATCGATCAAGTACACAGAATTTGACAATCAGTTAGTGCCCACTTTGCCAATGACAAAGAATTTGGTATCTAGGGACCACACTTTTGGAACTATTTTCTCTCTTAAATGGGTGGCATCTACTACTAATCATTAGTAACAGGATATCCAAATCAGGTAGGTGAAGAGAAATGAAATTGTATAAAATGTTTTTTTAGGTAAGTGTAAGTAATTTTTACATACTTTTAGATAAATCTTCAAATAATTCTGAAATACCTTTGGTTGAAAAGGGCTGTCTTGGATGGTTTGATTGCTTTTATATACAAATTAAACCCCCAGACCTTTTCCTAGTTGTCCTCTCCTGAAGGTTGTGAATATGGAGTGTTCTTTTCTGTATCCACCTTGTTCTCCTCTTCTTTGGAGAAGAAAATCCTACCGCAGGGCCCAGGGGCCGGGGCAGCCATGTCACTCATTTCAGATTCCTGGACATGTTAGATTGTTCTCAGGTCCACCAAGATTACATAAAAAGTACGAGATGAGGTTGGGGAAAGATCTATAAACTGGAATTCAGAATGTGGTCAAAGGAAATATTTAAGGTAATTGAGCATAGCTCAGGAACAGGCAAGTCTTAGCAGGACTCCTTCCACCATAACAAATCTTATTTCCATTTTCTTTCCTTTTGTCCATGCTCATGACATGTTTGACTGCAGAGACATACCAAAGCCAGTCAGATGCCCCGCCTCCCAAGCGCCCAGAGAACAGGAGACAAAAGTGGAGGGGGAAAAAAGCCATCACTGTAAAAAAAAAATGCATTCTGAACTCTGCCTGCTGTTTCAATTTTGTTTTTTGTTTTGTTTTGTTTTGTTTTGTTTTTTGAGATAGAGTCTCACTCTGTTGCCCAGGCTAGAGTGCCGTGGCATCAGCCTAGTTCACAGCAACCTCAAATTCCTGGGCTCAAGCGATCCTCCTGCCTCAGCCTCCCGAGTAGCTGGGACTACAGGCATGCACCACCATGCCCGGCTAATTGTTTCTATATATTTTTAGTTGTCCAGCTAATTTCTTTCTATTTTTTTAGTAGAGACAGGGTCTCGCTCTTGCTCAGGCTGGTCTTGAACTCCTGAGCTCAAAAGATCCACCCGCCTCGGCCTCCCAGAGTGCTAGGATTACAGGCGTGAGCCACCCCTCCCAGCCTCAATCCTGGTTTTCAAATCACTATTTTAACTTTCACAAACCACACTTAAAATCGTAAATCATTAGGCAAAGGGCATATATCTTAATACAAATTAGGCAGATGGGACCGATTTACCTTTACAGCCATGGAGCCTCCAAATAGTGCATTTAAAGTACAAGTTTTTGTGTAAAAATCTTGGGCTGCGTGCTAAAACAGTCGCCACATTCGACCAGAATGTTTTTCCTAACAGTGGTGTGGGACGGGCCCACGTTATGATACATAGGAGCAGCGGTCCCCAACCTTTTTGGCACCAGGGACTGGTTGCATGGAAGACAACTTTTCTGCAGAGTGGGGAGTGGGGGAGGATGTGGTTTCAGGATGATTCAAGCCATGGCATCTATTGTGCACTTTATTTCTATTATTATTACACTGCTAGCCTCTCTGCTAATGAGTGTCTGTGCCTGTGGCCGCCCCCGGCGCTAGCATCACCGCCCCAGCTCCGCCTCATCACCGGGCACTAGATTCTCCTAAGGAGCCAACCCGGATCCTCCCTCGCATGCCAGTCTGCAGCAGGGCTGGTGCTCCCCTGGGAATCTGACGCGGGCCCAGGTGGCCACGTGTGACGCGAGTGATGGGGACCTGCTGCTGTGTGGCCCCACAGGCCATGGACCCTACCGTGGGGTTGGGGACCGCAGCACAGGAGGATCAGCTGCAGTAGGTCATCCGGAATCATCCGGGAATTTTCTAGCAAATTCTGTCGGGTCCACTGCTGATTTGCCCTCCAGCAGGCACTCCTGAGCTGTTTCCTCAGAAACTCATGACTTGTCTGACTCTTACGCCCTCCCAGCCCCCAGGATGAGTGTGGTTGGCACCCCAGAGAGTCATGAGGGAGAGAATCAGCTCCTACTGCTGTAAGGGACCCTAAAATCCTTCAGTCCGATTCCTTTAAACATACTGCTCCAACACGAAGGGTCCCGCTCTCTTGAGCAAGGAAGGCTTGGCATGATTTCACAGCTGTTGAGGCCCTTCCACAATTATATCCCATCAGCTAACTGACCTCTCACCACTTTGCCCAGCATAACAGTTACATGGCATGACATTTTAGTTATTTATCTATTTTTATTTATTTTTTTTTTTGAGACAGAGTCTCACACTGTTGGCTGGGCTAGAGTGCTGTGGCATCAACCTAGCTCACAGCAACCTCTGACTCTTGGCCTCAAGTGATCCTCCTGCCTCAGCCTCCCAAATAGCTGGGACTACAGGCATGCGCCACCATGCCCAGCTAATTTTTTCTATATATTTTTAGTTGGCCAATTAATTTCTTTCTATTTTTAGTAGAGACTGGGGTCTCACTCTTGCTCAGGCTGGTTTCAAACTCCTGACCTTGAGCAATCCTCCCCCTCCCAGAGTGCTAGGATTATAGGTGTGGATCACCATGCCCAGCCTGGCATGATATTTTAATTCCCTTCATTTTTTCATGGCTTTACCACTGATGGCTATATTGCTAAAAAAAGTCATATGGTTCAGTTCTACCTGCACGTGAAGTTCATATAAGTGAGTTCAAAATTGTATTTTGTTAATATAAGGTGTGGAATAGCTAATTCATGGTCACAGCTATAATGATATTCCATTTTCAGAGTATCCTATCACTAAAATATCCACTCTTGTGGTACTTTTCCATTACAAATAATGTAGCTCTGCACATTCTTGAACAGGTCCAACGGCACAAATATGCAAGAGCTTCTCTTGGTATGTTCCTACAGATGGACTTTCTGGGTCACGTGGTGTATTCATTTTTGTCTTTAATCTATTTTCTCTTTTCTGATTACAAATACGTTCCCATTGCCACAGCTCTGAAAGAGCTCTGTGTTTTAATAGTGGGAACTAAACCAATCTAGGAGTTCATGAAAGGCCTGAGGAAACTTGAATGCAGAACTAAAGCAGAAACTGAAATACAGGCTGAAATCAGATCATGCTGATCTTTGAAACCATATTAAGGATTAAGGCAGTGGGAGTAGCACTAAAACTTGAGTCATGTCTACATAGAAAGGACCAGACTTGGCATTCAACTGGATGTGAGGGATGAGAGAGGTGTCATGTATGATTTTTTTTCAGCATATTACAGGGGTACAAATGTTTACGTTACTTATATTTCTCTTGCCCCACCTGAGTCAGAGCTTCAAGTGTGTCCATCCCCCAGACGGTGGGCACTGCACCCATCAGGTAGGTGGGACGGGGTGGACGGGATGGGTATAATCAAGTATGACTTTCAGGTTTTCAATATGAGTAACCTGGTGAATGCTGCTGCCATTTACTCAGAAAGAAAATGCCAGACTTTTGGTCTATTTGATGGAACAGAGAAAGGTCATTAGCATTAGAAAGGAGAAGCCAATCAATTCAACTTTGGAAATGTTCAGTTCTAGGCACCAAGTAGAGATGCAGTGAGATATTGCAGTCTGGAAATCGTGTACAGATCAGTGTTTCTCAGAGTGCAATCTCTGGTTTGTCTATGAATGTCTGAGTCTCCAGGGTATATGAGAAAAATGCAGATTTATGAGCAGCAGGACCAGACCTACTGAAAAGTGTGTCTGGGCAGGTGTTGGATACAGTACAGGAATTTGCACTTTTCCAAGCTCCTCAAGTAACTCTTATGCACACACAAATTTAAGAACTGTTGGCTTCGATGGTAATAGAAACTGACTGAATGAGATCAACTAAAAAGAAATGAGAACACTCGGGACAGAGCATAGAACAACGTCAGACACTTAAGGTTGAATGGCAGAGAGTGAACTATTTAAGTTCACCCTAGTTTGAAAGATATTTAAAGTGAAGGTGGGGCCAGAAAGATAGGGTATAGAATCATGAAAATCAAAAGAAAAAAAAGTGTTTCAATAAAAAGGAATATTCAAAGGTAGGAAATGCTGCTAAGAGCCCTATCGTCCCTCAGAAAGACACGAGTACTTCAAGGCAAGGACAATTCTTTGGCCATTTTTCAAAATCCCCTGAGTGCCTAGCAGAATGTTACAGTAAGTACTCAATAGCTGTTAGTTTTTTCAACATTCATTCAATAATCATTGTATTTACAGAGTACCCACCATGTCCTGGGTTGCCAAAACCAATAAGGCCTCAGAAAAGGGCATAGACAAAAAAGTCGAGAGGCCTAATTCCTGACCCCTCTGTGGCACCAATTACTCTGTCTACAGATTAGTTAGTTTATCTGCATAATAGGCAAGTTGGAGTGGACATTTTTGAAGCTCCATTCTGTTGCTAACATTCTATGATTCTAAAGAATGCTACCAATTTTACAAAATATTAGTATAAAAGATTGCATCATTGTGTGCACCTGGAATATATACAATTTTTACTTGTCAATTAAATATTCTAAATAAAATGTAAAATGTATATCAGTTCTATCATATGTTTAAAATTTATATTCAGGAGAGAGAAAAGAATCACTCGTGTATGTGGCTCTTCCTGCCAGTATTAAAAACCATGGCAATGGCTGGGCATAGTAGAACATGCCAGTAGAACATGCCATAGTAGGGCATGCATTAATAGTAAAATGTAAGTCCTGTCACCTTGGAAGGCTGAGATGGGAGGATTGCTTGAGAGCAGGAGTTTGAGACCAGCCTGGGCAACACAGTGAGACCCCATCTCTACAAAAATAAGAAAATAGGAAATTAAAAAAAAAAAATTAGCTGGACTAGCTACTTGGGAGGCTGAGCCAGAAGGATTGCTTGAGCCCAAGAATTTGATGCCATTTAATCCCATACCAGTGCTCTCTAGCTTGGGTGACAAAGTGTGACCTGTCTCTAAAAAAAAAAAAATGCAATATTCACCGAGTATATAGGGCCTCACTTTCATCATTGAATCCATTCTCTTATTGTACACATTTACTTAATGAACAGAGTATTGAAAAGAAAATATATCTGCAGCATTTTTCATGACCTCTGAGGAATACACTCTCTAGAATAGGCCTCAAAAATGTTCCTTGTGTAGACTTTGGGACTCTGTATGTTTCATTATGACACAGAATCATCCTGAAAAAAATGCTACTGAGAAGCTTAATTCTCTCCTTTGCAGTCTGTCTGGGCAAGATGCAACTAGGATTCAATTCAGAAGGGATTGAGTACAAGATGTTTCTAAAAATATATTGATACAGCTAAATGTTAGTCAAGAGCATTTGAAACAACTAATCTTGGGTTTGGTCCATGATTCACTGGAAACCCTTTTTTTGCTATAAGAACAATTATCTTTTACTAGATTGAGTTAAATAGAATTGTCAGGTTTAGTCTCATTCTGAGTTCTCAGTTCTTGGTGTGCTCATGGCCGAAGAATCACCAGACACACCAAAGTAAGGCAAGCATGAGGTGAAATTTATTGGGGGGGAGCAAGACAGGATTATAGGGCAAGAGCAAGATACAGGTTTACAGAGCAAGATGCATCCTCACAGATGACGACTGGACCCGCTGTCACAACAGGAAAAGAGAGTTTGGTTATGGTCTGCGACTTGTTTTATAGTGCCTGGATTGGGACCTCCCCAGTGGCTCAGACATCACTGTGGAACCACTTTGATTGGACAGTTGGGAGTTGCGTTACTACGCATGTGAGTTGTTCTAGGTCAGTTTCTGGACTCTATGATACCTGTGCTGCTTGGCCCATGGGCTAGAGAGTCCTCTGCATTCTTTTACAGCTGGAGTGCTGAATTCTGATGGCAGATTCATGGGGTATTCCCTCCTCCCTCAGGTATGGGAGTAGCTCAGAGCAGGATTGGGGTCGGGCATGACCAAGATAGGGGTCTGGGGCCCACCTTGTCCTTCTTCCCAGGTGGGGCAATGGCACCGAGGCAACAGCACCCACTTTGGCCCCTAGGAGACCGGAATCCCTTGCTACCTACCTAACAGAATGAACCATGATGAGTAGAAATGGGGCTCTGATTCCAGCCTCCACTCTTCCCCCTAAATGACTGGTAATAAACCCTAGCCAGTTGCCCCAAGACGATAGTCCCAGGATATTTCTGGATTCTCCATTCTATCATCTCCTCTACCTTATTTCACCCAATATGTGCTGAAATGTCTTTCTTCCTCTAGGCCTAATTGTCTCCTTGGCAATTGTTAGAATCTTCTTATGTTTATGTCTACATATAAAACAATCAGATCAATCATTGGAGGATGCACACATTTGGAGCAAAAACCACTGCCATATGCTCCTCCAGAGTGTGAGGTACCAATTCCTCACCTCTTTGGGACTCTACTTTGTAAACAGACAGTGATGGGTGTGGAATATCCTGACACTTTCTATTGACTATTACAAATCGAGTTACACTGAGCTGAGCATAGGAGCTCCTAAATCCCCTATCCATTTATTTCCTGTAAAAAGCAAACACGTATCTACACGTTATACATCACTTAATGACAGAAATAAGTTCTGAGAAGTGCGTCGTTAGGCAATATCTTTGTTGTGCGAACTCCATAGAGTGTGCTTACTCAAACCTACATGGTACAGCCTCCCATACACCTAGACTATATGGTACAGGCTACTGCTCCCAGGCCACAAACCTGTACAGCATGTTACTGTGCTGAATACTATAACACAGTGGTAAATATTTCTATATCGAAACATATCTAAACATAAAAAAGATACATAAAACACAAAAATAAGGTATTATAATCTTATAGGACCATTGTTGACCAAAATCTCATTATGTGACTCATGACTGTAGTTCTGTAATATAGGGGCAGTATTTTTTCACGAAGTGATAAGTTAAGGTTTTGAACATTTCATTATGATGCTATAGCAAAGGAGGACTGTCTTTGTACTTGGACTTTAGGAAACAAAGAAGGATCTATTATGCCTTTCTCATCCAAAGGACCGGCAGGATGGCTAAATAGTAGAAAGGAGAGTTTTGTTGGTGATATCAGTTTGCAAGCTGGGAGAAAATAATCTCTGGTGTGGGCTGAGACTATCTCTGTAGAGGGAAAGTGCAGGTCGGCTTTATACCTCACGGGTCTACATTACACAATAGGATCATACATATTCAGCAAGTTTGGGGGGAAAGCTATACATATTTATGAGGGGAGCCAAGTACATGTTCAATGTATAAACCTATGTAACACACATCTCATGTTTGGGGTTTTAGTATTAAACTGAGGTGTAATTTGACTATGTCAAAAGTTGAACACAGAGACTGTGTGCAGTCTCTCTGAGCTGGCTAAAACTGGCCTAAGGTCTGTAGTTGCTCATCAGAAAAGAATGTTTGTAAGGCAAGTCCTTTGCCTAGTCAGAGCTGTAGTGGTCTAGGTTGTAAATCAGAGGTAAGAGGAGTCTGATAATTTGCATGATAGCTCCTGTTTGTTAGGAAGTTTAGCAAGAGTGTGGTTTTTCTTGCAACCATCTGAATTTAGGGAGTTGCCGTGCCAAACCCTAAACCCTTGGCCAATCATTAACTTTTGTTTCCTTAACCTTAGGGTCCATCTTAGTTGATAAAGGGGCATCTATTTCTGTCTTTCAGATCATACCTTCAACAAAATCACTGTGGTTTGTCTACGAATGTCTCTAATCTAGTTGTATCTAAGACCTTTGCTACACAAAAAATAGACCTTGGACCAAGAGCTTTGGTATCATCTGGGAGCTTGCTGGAAATGCATGATCTTGGGTCCAACCCCGGATTCATTAATTTAAAATTTGGACTTTAACAGGCAATTCATATGTACATTAAAACGTAAGAAGTACCAGACTAGATAATTGCTATATACAGCAACAAGACAGTCTCTCAAATATCCAAATGCAGAGAGAAGGGTATAGCTAGAAGCTTCCTTATGTATTTCGACATGAATAAACCTGCCCTCTAACCTGGTGTGCGATACATTTCCCCATTCTTCTCCCACAGAAACACTCAATGCCTTGAGCAAATTAGAACTCACAGAGCAGCATTTTCCTGAGTTCTGGGAACACAGTTCTACTCAAAAATGCTGGGTATTTCAGAAATAAATGTCTCTGTGCTTGGATAAGTTTAAGAAACACTGCTGTCTTATCCGTTCAAGCTGTAGAAGGGAAGGAAGAAATAGGAGAATTGGGAATGTGCAAAGAACAACTGGCTTTTTGTCATTTGGCAACTTGAATTTAAACATAAACTTTTCTTAACAGATGCAACAGTTCCTTTTGTAAAATAAGAAAAAAAATTTTATAAAAATAAATAAAAGTAAAAATGTAAAAGAATAAAAAAAGATAAAAGAAACATAAACTTTCCTCTGGGACTTCTCAGTCATTTTTCCAATCTGACACATGACAGGTGATGAAAATATGCGTGACACTCTTCCATGGGTCCCACCGGGTTTATAAGCAATTCCCAATGCACTATTCATGATTCCACTCAGAAAATAAGAAAATGCAATGAGTGGGAGGAACATTATGATTACTATAAGTTGTGTAAGAAGTAAATCATTTCAAAACTCTTGTGCTTTCTCAGTTACTTAAAACAAATTGCTTGCCATCAATAGTAACACCTCCCACCTGCCAATATCTCACCAAGAATTGTTGCCTAGGAAATGGTATTGGAACCTGAACTGAATGGACTGTTGATGAGGCATGTCTTAGTCTGTTTTGTGTTGCTATATAGGAAATACCTCAGGCTGGTATTTGTAAAGAAAACAGGTTTATTTGGCCATGGTTCTGCAGGCTGTACAAGAAGCATGGCACCAGCATCTGCTTCTGTGAGGGCTTCAAGAAGCTTCTAATCAAGGCAGAAGGGGAAAGGGTAACAGACTTGTCAAGCGGAGAGAGAGGGAGCAACAGAAGGGGGAGGAGGTGCCAGGCTCTTTCAAACAACCAGCTCTGGCATGAACTAATAGAGAGAGAACTCACCCCTTAGGGAGGGCACGGGCTACTCATGAGGAATCTGGCCCCATGACCCAAACACCTCCCACTTGGCCCCACCTCCAACACTGGAGATCAACTTACAACTTGAGATTTGGAGGAGACAAATATCCGAACCATGTTAAGGCACGAGGATGGCAACACAGATATACCATCTCTTTCCATAGTTTAAAATAAAGTATATATTGAATGAAGGTAGAAGCAGCATCTGGAAATTCCTGCCTTACAATTAATGGGTGCAGAGCTGTTTCAGAGCTCTGATTTGAAAAAAGGAAACACTCTGAGTTTCTTTGAGTAAGTCTTCCATGGTCAAGAAATTCTTCCCCAGAAAAGGCTACAAATCAGCCTGACTCATGAATAAAGACTCTTTGCTTTGGCCTATGCCACATTCCTTTACAGTCTTTCCAGGGCCAGAATCAATTCCTCTCCTAGCCAATGCCCTTCTAGGGTCAGTTCTTGAATGCACTGAACATAAAGAAACCAGAGTAACAGGACACTGTCTTCCAAAATAAAGGTATTATCCGTGAGTTGGTAGGAAGGAAGAAAGGAAGGAAAATATAAATCCTCACCTTCACAGAATTTCTCAACCAATGGAAAAAGAAAGACAACAAACAAAATAAATTGTATGATGGGGTATGTTAGACAGCTGTAAGTATGCTGCAAAATAATAAAGCAAATAATAACAATAAAGCAGGAAGAAGAGGTGCAATTTAAAATAGGTAGTTAGAAAGGTCTCACTGAGGAGATGTTAATCGAGTAAAGACTTGCAGGAGCTGAGGGAGCGAGCCCTGCCAAAACCTGGGATAAGAGCTGTCCAGGCAGAGGAAACAGCAGGCATAAATTTAGTGATGTACCAAGACCATCTTGTTTAATTAGATACTTACTTCCCTTTTGTTGTGGGTCAGGGAGCTTACTACAAAAGAAGCACTCAATTGCAAAATAGCAGATAAGAATAAGGGCTCAGCCTACAGCTGTGAACTAATGGGAAAAATTTATCTAGAATTAAATCTTTGACCTTGGTCTCCTTATACCATGCCCTAAGTACCTGAAATAACCCGCTACTGATTGATGTTTCAATGCAGTAGGTGTGGTCCTTCCATCATCTGTTTAAATAACCACACACCCAAACACCCAGCATGAGTAACTATTTAAATTGTTTTCATTCATTTGACTACCAATGCCTCTTTTAAAATTAGCATAGGAAGACAGCCAAAGTGGCTCACACCTGTAATCCCAGTGCTTTGGGAGACTGAAACAGGAGGGTCACTTCAGTACAGGAGCTTGAGACCAGCCTAGGCAACATAGCGAGACTCCATTCTCTACAAAGAATTAAAAAACTGGTGGGGCATAGTGGCACACACCTGTAGTCCTAGCTACTTGGGACACTGAGGCAAGAGGATCACTTGAGCTCAGGTTACAGTGAGCAGATACGATAAGGCCACAGCACTCCAGCCTGGGTGACAGACCAAGACCCTGTCTCTATAAAAAAGAAACCAAAAAACAGTATAGACCAAATTTCATATTCCTTTCTTTTCTATTTGTACGCCACAGTAAAGTTTTGTTTTCTATCAGTCATAGATCATTGTATCTTTAGTCTCATATATAAAATGATTTCACTTAGAACAATGGTATGACCATATATCATGTTTGTAAATGTTAATTGATAACTGCCCAAATTATATTTATATATATATTTATATAATCACAATTACCAAGTACTTCTACTTATTTCTAGATACCTAAGCCTATAATAATGAGAAAGTCCTTGTGAAATCAAATTCATGTATGCCTACATTTATACCTAGAGATTTATATTGTAGGTCTCTATTCTTTAATCCAAATGTAGTGAAATGAGTTGGTTTCCCAAACTCTTTTTCAGAGCTTTAAATAAACCTCTAAGATAATGACTTTGAAAAGAAATCCGCCATCCCCAAGATCTTTGCTCAGCCTAGACTCCTTTCCAGCTGACTATTGGGAATTAACAAAGTAAAAATATTGCCAGTCACTAAAATTAAACATTATAAACACATCTCAAAAAAATCAAATTATCTATTCATGTGACTACTCAAGCTCAATCCTCAGAGTTTCACTTAGACTGTTATTCACTCTTGCCCCAGCACTAAATCCTATACCAGGGAATGGTCCTAACCCTTCCCTTTCCACCTCTATAGCCCCTACATGGCCCTAGACCCTCCTGTTCCATTTATGGACTGATATATTACTTTCCACATTGAGACCTCCTACCTCCTACCTCCCTCCTATTGCAGCTCAAACAGGCCACCAGATTAATCTTTCTAAAACACTGCTGTTCTGTTACTCCTCATTTCAAAAGGCTCCGTCAGTGATGCCCTAAAGTAAACAAAGAGTTTAAACCCATATTTGCAAACTATATATCTGACAAAAGACTAATACCCACAGTCTACAAGGAATTCAAACAAGTCAGCAAAGAAAACAAATAATCCCATTAAAAAGTAGGCAAATGACAAGGACAGATGTTTTTGTTTTTGTTTTTTTATTTCGGCATATTATGGGGGTACAGATTTTGTTTTTAAAGGCCAATGAATATGAAAAAATGCTTAATATCACTAACCACTGGGGAAATGCAAATTAAAACCACAATTATATACCATCTTACCCCAGCCAGAATGGCCATTATTAAATATTTAATATTATTAAATAGTCGAAAACAATAGATATTAATAAGACTGTGGTGAAAAGTGAATTCATATACTCTGTTGGTGGGACCGTAAGCTCACACAACCTCTATGGAAAATAGTATGGAGATTTGTCAAAGAACTAAAAGTAGACCTACCATTCAGTCCAACAATCCCACTACCGGGGTGTCTACCCAAAGGAAAAGAAGTCATTACATCAAAAAGATATAGGTACTCATATGTTTATCTCAGCACAATGCACAATTGCAAAAGTATGGATTCAACCTAAGTGCCCAACAACCAATGAGTAGATAAAAAAGTGATACACACACACACCATGGAATACTACTCAGCCATAAAAAATGAAATAATGTCTTTTGCAGCAACTTGGATAGAACTGGAAGCCATTGTCCTAAGTGAAGTAACTCAGGAATGTAAAAAGAATTACTGCATGTTCTCATTTGTAAGTGGGAACTAAGCCATGGGTACTCAGGGGCACACAGAGTGGTATAACAGACATTGGAGACTCAGAAGGGCCAGGGGTGGGAGGAGATCCAGAGAGGGTGAGGGATGAGAAATTACCTGTTGGGTACAATGTATACTAGTCAGGTGATTGTACACTAAAAGCCCACAATAAAACTCATCCCTGTAACCAAAAACCACTTGTCCCCCTAAATCTATTAAAATAAAAACAATAAAAAATTAAAAAAACAGTTATTGAAAGAACAATCTTCACTTCTAAAGCTCTTGCTATTATATTTCAGTTTCCCCTATAATGATGCCTTAAATCGTGGTGAACTTTAGCTTACAAATCATTATCATATGCACTGTTTTATTTAATTCTTTTTTCTTGGGGAAGGTACTACCTTATCTATTTTAATAATTTTTTAAAAACTGGAGCTTAGAGTAGTTATGTCTGATTTGAGAGCTCATAGCTTTTATTTGACAGAGAGAGAACTTGAATCCACATCTCCAAACTCTAGTCTTTCCACGTCCCCTTAGAAGCCATCTACAATGCAAGAATTAAACACTCTGCTAAGAAGTTTAAAGTCAAAGGAAAATCGTTTATATCTCAGGCTCTTCGTTTTGAAGATATGACCAACATTAGAACGAAGAAAATTCCAAAAAGAGGAAATTATTATGTTTTTATTGGAAAAAATTAATCTTACTTATTGCAGGAACATTAAGAGAGCATTATTAACAAAGATATATATTACACAACTGAAACTATTTTTCAATTAAGCAGCATCCAAATAAATTAAGATTTGATACACTGTGTTGAAGCATAACCTACAGTCTTTTCCTTCTCTAATAATTGTTTTATATAGCCTAAGTTACATCCTCAAATGCTAGAGTCCAAAGGGGAAAAAGATACCAAGTTCAGTTTTGAACTGCTCTATTCAAGGTGGTTGTAAAGCATCCAATTAATCATTAGAAATGATGGTGTGGAGCTCAAAGAGAGAGGTCAAGACTGATGATGTATTTTTAGGAAATAGTATTATTAATAGATGTGGATTCCCATGCTTCTTTCCTGTTCGTTGTAGCTTGAAGCAATTTACTCAGGGAGGAGATGTATGTGAGAGGAAGTGCACGTTCTTTGATTCAAATCTGCCTGGTTTCCCTTTCCAGCTCCGTCATTTCTGAATAATAATGAGTTAATTACTGTCTGAGCCTCACCTTCCCTATCTTTAAAATGGGATCATAGCACAGACTTCACAAGGCTAATGTGAAGATTGGCAATATGTTATGTACAATGCCTGACACATAGGCTCTCACAATAAGGTGTAGAAAGATAAACTTTCCAACATTCATGCAATTTTTTCCAAGTTAATAAAAAGGAGAAAGAGAGAGAGAAGGAAACTGGTTAAACAGGTCACAACTGAATATTTGCTTTGCTATTTAAAATTCAAGCTCCAAAAATCTCCCTGATAAGACCCTGCTTTCAAAGCAAAATATTTTCTTGGACAGATTTCCATTGCATTATGAATCAAAATTGAGATAGTGTTTACAAGCATATTTTCTGTAATAGTTTACAAAATAAATACTGTACAGACTTTAGTTTATGTTAGCATAAGCTTTATAATCAGCAATATTCAGAGATTAAACTCCAAGTTGCACTACTAACAAGAGAGCAGATATTTCTTCAGCTTTTTCTATAGGGTGGAACAATTCATTCTTATGTAATTAATTATGGCTTATGAGATTAAGGTAATTTGGGCTACACACCCTTTCTTGATTGAGTCATATGTCTCATGATGCTTTTCAGTCACTGAGTTTAAGATGTTTTCTGTGAACTGAAAGCTAAATTGTCTCTAACATCATTCCCATGGGAGGCTCATCCAAGCTGCAGCACATGCTGACACTAGCCTTTGGTTTTTGTTTTTTGGGGGATTTTGGCCTGTAACTTAATCTTTGTTTTTTAGTACTTCTCACTTTACACTTAGAGATCTTGACACATCAGTTCCTCTCTGTAAATACAGCCAATTCCTAATTGTTGTTGCAGGGAGGATTAATCAATTTAAGACTTATTTGGCTTTTTGGGTTTACCCTTGCTCCCAACTCATGTCTCTTTTGGGCTCTCCCACCGCTCAGCAGGCACTAATATTTATTGAAATCACAAACGCCAAACACTGTGCATTTGTGATCACATGTAACTGGCACAACAATTCTGTGAGATAACAAATGGGTAAATTGAGGCCAGAAAAGTTAGAAAATACCAAGCGCCAATTTTCTACAACTGGAAAATTACTTAGTTACCAAACTCTAGACTCTGGACCAGTGTCAGTGAAAGTCAGTTTTCACTAGTATATAAAAATGAACAAATAAGACTAATGTAATAAAGATATCGTAAAGTTAAAGCATTTTTTATTATTCTTAGGTTATTTCCTTCCTATTTTATGTATTTAAGTGCCCTTTTATTAAATTATCATGTCAATAATCAGGGTCAATTTTTGTAATCTTTAATGTGTTTATTCAACAAAATTGAAAGTTGGCAAATCTTTATCTGTCTCCAATAATCTTCTGAAATGTTACTGGCCCCAGAACTGCAGCATATGATGTGCAGGTGGTACAACGCAAAATAGCAAGGGGTGCCCGTTTATAGGCCTGTGAGTTGGGTAGAGTCCAATCCACACCAGGCAACCCTGTTGTGAAACGTAATTAATTATCTCACAGCACTGACCCTCAGGATATTCCTTTCTCACTTTTACCAGAATGTTGGCAAAACAAACTAGAAAAAAAAAATGAAAATCAGACTAAAATCAGGCTAAATGTAACTGCTCTGTTTTGGCTTTTAAATCTGAAACATGCTCAGGAATTAACATATGCAAGAAATATCTATAAATATTATAAATGTTCACAAGACACCTGTATATGCCAAGCCTTCTGCAATGTGTCAGAAACGCAAGCATGAAAACCCTCAAGGGGCTCACAGGCAACTGGATAAACTATTTAACTACAAGTAGATACTTCGTAACACTTAACATGACCTCATTTGATCTTCCAAACAACCTTGGGAGGTAGATATTATCATTCCTATCTTTCAGAAAGAAAATCTCAGATAAATGACAATATGATCTTTAAGCCAACAAGGGGTAAAACTGGAATTCACACCCAGCTCCTCTGGTGACCTCCCTCCCCAGCGTGACAGCGAGTGCCTACGCATGTGGTGGAGGAAAGAAGGCTGCAAACAAGACAGTCCGGGGCTCTCTGCCCAACACAGCACCAAAGACTGTACTAGCTTGAGTCTATTGACTTACACTGCAGTTGACGAATTCATGGGGAAAGATGATAAATCACATAAATCCCCTGCTGTTGAAGCCATTCTAATGCATTTCGGGGTCTTGCTACTCTCCCTGATCCCAGCTCTCTGCCTCTGTCCACACTGCATTTTTAATAGTATGGAGAATGTTGCAGTGAGGAATGCTGACTCCCTCCCCACCCCACCCCTGCTTCTCCACTTCCCTTTACCCTTCCTCCCACTCACAACCATCTCTCTGCAGTACATGGCTGGGATGCCGCCCAAGCTGTTGTTCTTGAAAACTGTATCAGTTGGCAGAAAGGGGAAGCCATTCCAAACCATCGATCAGATTCCCTTATGCTTCCCCCAAACTACTTAAATGTCAATAGTTCTGTGCTAAAACAACAACAGCAAAACCTTAGAAGGAAAACCATTAAGGACAGCCTTGTTCAGCTCAGGTTTGTTTCTAGGACTACATTCCTACAAATAGAGCCATGTACAAGCTACGGGACTGAGCAAGACAGATGATCGTGGCACTGAAATGATGGTTTCTCTGAGTGAAATGAATGACCTGTGATTTTCCTCTCTTGTTCCAAGGCCAGCACGGGGACCGTCCACTTCAAGATTTCTGAATCCGTATGTAGTATGCTTCCTTGTCGTCGCAGGGGTCGTGATCCTAGCGGTGACCATAGCTCTACTTGTTTACTTTTTAGCTTTTGGTAAGTACCAGAGGGGTTTTACTTTTCACTCTAAATAACTAAATATACTTTCAGATTAAAAGTTGTCATTCTTTCTTTTATTGCTACTTTCATTTCTTAATATAACATGATTATATATCTCATCATTCTTCTCTAAATACACATTCATAACTACATTTTCACTCAATCAGTACTTTTCTCTTTTTTCGCCATTTTTAGCATAACAAGCATACTTTTTGTTGTATACCAAACATTGTTACTTAAGCAAGGATTATTCTTTTTTTTTTTTTAACACACAAAGCCCTTCAATAAAAGGCAAGGATTATTCTCTCCAAAGAATAAAAGCTCTTGATACTTTTCTGATGCTAAAATTTGCCCATTTTGTTTTTCATTAATGTGATAATTTCCCTCTTCATTTAATACCCTGATAAAATCATAAAAGTTAACCTGTTTCAACACCTAAAATCTGGATTACTAAGTATTTGTTAATTCATGCTCTGCCTCCTGAAAACAGTCCTACAGGCAGAATAGCCTGTATAATGATCAGGAAATAAATTTGCCGTTCAGAAGTAGAAAGGGGTAAAGCCAAACTTTAAAAAAGATTACGTTCTTTTATTATTTGTTTCTCTTATTTTGCTTAATTTTTTATTATTGTATCACCAAAAAATTAGAAAACATGGACAAGAAAAAATATAAATTCATATAAAGAACATAAGAATTTATGCCTTCTTCACTCAAAGGGAACTTTCCCTAAAAATCTTGGCGAATATTCTTTCAGATGCTTTAATGTGTATATATAAAATGTGTCAAATTTTACTAGATGATATTACACATTATAATCTTTTTGTCACTTAAAAATATACTTTAAGTTTATTTTTATTTAAGATATAATTGTTACATAATTAAAATCCATTTAAATCATTTAAACAGATATAATTCTGTTAAATAATTTAAATTACTTAAAACATTAAATCATGCAGGTGGGCACGTGGGCTTGTGGAAGTGTGGAAAGAAAAAGAGAGCACATAATTTATAATATGTTCTGTTGTAAATAGGCAGAGATGCTTAACTATGCAAAGGTTGAAATGAAATACTCTCGATTGTGCAATAAAATTACCAATATTAGAAAAACCAATATTGGGGAATAATCATTTCAGCCAGTCAAGTGTAAAGACTGTGGCTAAGTTTTGCTTTTGACTGCATTTTGCTACCAAATTACCTGGAGTCAACTATTCCTAAAGTGAATTGTAGAGGAAGGGAAAAGAGACATTGAGTTTCAGATTAAATGAGTGAATTGTCACTCTTAATGACACTATTGTCACACTTTAACACAGAGGAGGCACCTAGGTGAGACTTCTTCAATCTTTGTGCCAGTGTTCACTTATGGCCCCAAAATGACTTGTCCCTCCATGACAGAGGACCTCCCTTCCCCTGGGATCTCCAACTCTTGCCCCTGATGGAGGTATTTCTCTGCATAAGTAATGTGTATTAGTGATCAAAAGAAAGCAGGGTTTTTTCCTGAGACAGATTCTATTAGGCTATGTCCATGTTCATAATGTTTCTGAATTATGTACAGGTGTGTTTCAGGGATTTTTCTCTTTTGGTGAAAATAATTCACATTGGACAGATTAGATATCTTGCCAGTAGACTTATCTTCTAGCTTATTTCAGAAAAACTAATGACAAATCACTAACTCTTCTATATGGAGAATAGCATTTGAATACTTTTTAAAACTTCAGAATTACTTTGGGTTCTTTCTTAATGGCATATAAATAATAGGCCATTATAAACATCCATTAATATTTCTTGAAAAAATAAACCACAAACCTCTCTAAAATATGGTAAGAATGAAAATTATAGTATTTCTGAATAATTGTTAATTTCTCAAATGCTCACTCCGGTTTTCAAACATCTTTAACAGTCTGGCTTTGCCAGTCTTTTTGAAAACCGAAAAAACAATTTATTATCTTTACATTTATAGTAAGCATAGAGTTTTCTCTCTTTAAAAGAAAGCAAAAATTTTTTTTAATTGTATAATATAGCTTCTCATAATCCCAAATAAACCAAAAATTCAATTACTTAGTAAAAGTGAGGCTGATCTTGCCTTTTCTTTCTTTCCCAGATCAAAAATCTTTCTTCTACAGAAGCAGCTTTCAAATCCTGAATGTTGAGTATAATGATCAGCTGAGTTCACCAAGTACACAGGCATACAGGACTTTGAGTGAAAGAATCGAATCTCTAGTAAGTTAATATTTGTCTTTGTTCTTTATTCCATTGTAAAATTAACATAATAAACCTAATATTTTGTGATGTATTTTCAATTTCTGGATGCTCCACATATTTTCCTTCCTTGAGTGGAGTAAGATGTGTTTGTCTGTGCTTTTTTCCAAGTTAGTTTACTAGTATGCTCATTCTTATTCACATCTTAAGTCATGAGTAAAAGTGTCAGAAGGGCCATGTGTACATAAGCATTTTATTTGGTTATGACCGCAAAGGCTGGAAATCTATTGTCTGTGTAATTAAACACTGAGATTGCCTTTTTAAAACCTTTTCATTTTGCCCTCTTCCTTCTTTCTTATTCCAGCTAAACACACAAGGCAGTAGGTGTTAAAAGACATTTTTTACCATGTCAGTAATAACATGGATTGGACAACATCGTACTGTTCAATGATAGACATAAAAGTTTGAAGGGAAATATGGATATGCAAAGCCAGCTTGGATTCTCACTTGAAGAGGCCCACCTACCTTCTCACTTCTATCCTTTGGCTCATGGGTCAGCCATTATGTGCCCTACTCATTTTCATGGCTGCCTGCCAGGAAACCTCACAAGCACACCCTTGACATTCATGTATCAGCACAGGCCAGGGTCTGGCCTTCAGCCCTGCAGAGTTAGAATTGACCAGTCTCAGAGTTGTTCACTCACCCCTACCTTTTTTAAAAAGAGGCCAGTCGTGGTGGCTCACACCTGTAATCCTAGCTCTCCGGGAGGCCAAGGTGGAAGAATCACTCAAGGTCAGGGGTTCAAAACCAGCCTGAGCAAGAGTGAGACCCTGTCTCCACTAAAAACAGAAAGAAATTAATTGGCCAACTAAAAATATATAGAAAAAATTAACCGGGCATGGTGGTGCATGCCTGTAGTCCCAGCCACTCAGTAGGCTGAGGCAGGAGGATCGCTTGAGCCCAGGAGTTTGAGGTTGCTGTGAGCTAGGCTGATGCCATGGCACAGCCCGGGTGACAGAGTGAGACTCTGTCTCAAAAAATAATAATAAAAAATAAAAAAGAGTCCTAAAAATATAAATTAAACCAATGGTTTTAAAACTTTAGCATGTAACAAAATCACCTGGCAGTCTCACAGATTTCTGGGCCCCAATGTCAGAGTTTCTGATTCAGTGGGTCTGGGCGGACCCAGGAATTTGCACCTAGCAAGTTCCCAGGGGATGCTGACGCTAATGGTCCAGGGACCACACTTTGAGACCCACTGAGTTAGTCTGTAATGAGAACTGTCACAGCTGGGGGACTTTATATCAACATGCCTAACACATTTTTTTTCCTAGAGACAATCTTCATGGGAAGCCAAATTATGAGAAGGCTGCTTGTTGAATGTAGAATAGAGCAAGGGAAGTTAGGTGTATCTGTTAAATGTTTAATGAGAGCAGAATAGTCAGCTATATCAGAATGATTTGAGGAGAAAATCTAGGCCAGGAGGCAGAGATAGAGTCAACATTGGGGAACGTGAGTTTATTGTGTCAGAAGTGGGAGCCTCCTGTTCTTTCGATAAATATCTGTCCAGCATCAACCCTGCCAAATGCTGTGGACATAGTAAAATGGAGTAGATATGGGGCCTGCCTTCATGGAGCTTAGTCTGGAGGGGAAGGCTAAAGTCTTCAAATACCTGTAATGCAAGATATACAGGAGTATGTGGCATGACAGCAACATAGATATGAGTTTGGGGGGAGGGGAAATGTGGAGGGGAATTAATCATACCCAGTCATGGAGATCAGAGATGGTTTCTAATAAAAGATGACTTTTCGGGTTGGGTGTGAGAATGAGTAGGGCACACAATGACTAAAATTTGAGCCAAAGGATAGAAGTAAGAAGGTGCTTAGCTAGCAACTTTGGATTTTATTTTGTAGGCAAAAAGCTTGGAGCTGGATGGAGGTAAAATGAAGAAAACAGGCTCTGACAGATTCAGCTTCAGAGTGTATAAATTAAATTAGAAAGACAAGAGCCTGCACACAGTAAGACTAATTAGAAACTCAATACAGTGGTTCAGAAAAGAGCAAAGGGGTTAAAAGCCTGAATTAGGGAATGTTCTAGAAAATGTGAAAATTCAGATAAAATTTCATCTTGAACTTAAAGCAACCTCCCTCCCAACATGCTCTTAAAAATATGCAGAAATATTTAGTAATATTATTTGTACCATGAGATCCCATTATTTGAAGTTGAAACCAATGGACATGCCTAAATTTCTTGAAGAAGCTACTAGAGATACATACACATCCTCGAGAAGCCAGTCTAAGGATAGCTATTCATAGTGAAGTCCTTACATTCACACAAAGTTGTAATGTTCAGCCGTGCACCCATCTTAATACAGGAATCGAACCAGAAGGGTCTACGTAGGGAGGTTCCAGCTTCATTATGCAGATTAGGACTCAGTTATTTGTCATTACAGTGAGATGCTAGAGATGTCCTCAGCCCTGTTGAGGTCACTCAGTTCCTGCCAGAACAGATCGGCTATGTTGGATCAACCCAACTTAATGGACCATATGTGAAATCACAAAAGGGTAATTTGGAGAAAAATGGCATAAAGCATAACATATATTCAGCAATATGAAAGGACATGAACTAAAAAGTACTATAAGCACCTTTGGAAAACATTCAGTAAGCCTTTAGAACAACTATCCCAACTGACCAAAAATTTTTCTGTGTTCTAGCTTGCTATTCCTAAATCATTCCAAAAATGTTCTATAAAGTATATTGCAATGTGTGTATAAGCCTTTTTTTTCAAAAGAAAGTAGTTTTAGTATTGTCATAAAGATAATATACAACATGTAAAAAATTCAGGGCATCCAGGAGAAGCAAAGAATCAAAAATACACACAAAATCTCAACACTCATATTTATCCAGTATTAACTTTTTGATGTTCCAGATATTTTTCTGTGCAAACTGCATATATAACACATGCACAAAAACATAATTTTATGTCAGTGGAATCAGATGATATGTGCTATTTTACAATCTTTTTTCAAAAATATGACAAAGGTATTTAAATATCAATAAATTTAGAAATATACTATTTTATATAACTAAACGGTAGTATATAAATATACAATATTTTATTTAATTAGTTCTCTATTGACAAGCATTTAAATTGTTTATACTTTCTCACTAATATATTCAACATTCTCATGACTACCCTGGTTCATACATCCTTGCATACTTGAGTGATTATGTTCTTGGGACATACTCCTAGAAGTAAAATTAACAAATTATAGAGTCCATGTATTTGTTATTTCTCTCTAGAGATTTTTTTCTCTATTTTTAAAAAAGGTTCTATTTTAGAACTATTTCAGGTTTATAGAAAAGTTACTATATTACAATAGTACATGTTAAATTAATTAACCAATATTAATATATTGTTATTAACTAAATTCCATACTTTATTTAGATGTTCTTAGTTTTGCCTATTGTTCTTTTCTGTTCCAGGTTCCCATCCAGAATACCCCATTACATTTAGTTGTCATGGTTCCTTAGGCTTTTGTCGATTTTGACAGTTTTCTCACATTTCCCTTTTTTTCGATAACCTTGATGATTTTGAGGAGTATTGGTCAGGTGTTTTATAGAATGGCCCACAAGTTGGTTTTTTTTTCTGCTGTTTTTCTCATGGTTAAACTGGGATTATGGATTGCAAGGAGGATGACCATACACAAAAAGCGTCATTTCCACATCATATCAAGGGGGCTTATATTATCAACATGACTTGTCACTGTTGACCTTCATCACCTGGCTGAGGGAGAGTTTGTCAGGTTTCTATACTCTAAAGTTACTCCTCCCCTTTTTCTTACAATAATCCTTGGAAGGAAAGAAGTCACTATGTGTAGCTCACATGCAAGTAGTAGGGGAGTAGAGAGCTATGCTTCGACTATTTGAAAACTATTTGAAATTTTTCTCTTTGTCTATTCTCCCCATGTATTTGTTTATTCAACCATTTGTCTGTGAATTTTAACTATTTAATTTCTACATTGCACTCCAGAAGTGTCGAGCCCCAGTTTATATTCCCACCGGCAGTATATAAACATACATAAGTATGCTTATTTCTCCACAGCGTTAATACTGGGCATTGCAAATCTTTTTACTTATCGCTGATTTAATAGGTGAGAAGTGATATCTCATTATTCTTTTCATTTGAATTTCTTTGATTACTAGTGAAATTTAATGTCCTCATATATTAGTAGGTTGTTTTTATAATGTCATTTGTGAATTGCCTGGTCATTACCTCACTAATTTTTTTTATTGGAGCATTTGTTTTTAATAGGTATTTGGAAAACAAACATCTTTGATTATTAAAATATTAAAATTTGTCTGTCATTCATGTTGTACCTATTTCTCTGATAAGAGATTAAATTTTTAATCTGGTTTATAATGTAGTTTATTATGCAAAATAGATTTAATTTTTACATAGCCAAAATTATCAATTTTTTATAATTTTTCACTTTTGTGCTCAGAATGGCTGTCTTTACCCTAAATATTCATTTACATTTTCTTTTGGCACTTTTATTCCAGTCATCATAATTTTATCTTTGATTCATCTGGAATTTTTGTTACTGAGGTAGAGATCTACTCTTCTGCACTCCAGACCTTTCTCCCAGTTGCCAGCTAGATGTCTCTACTTGATTGTTTCAAGCATCTTGCATACATTAGTCCCCAACTCAAACTCATGATATCCCCGCACCATTCTAGCCGTCTTCCAATGATCCCTATCCTTATTAATAGCAATGCTATTTATGCAGCTATCCAAACCGGAGACCCAGAATTCATACTTGAAATACTGCTATCATTCCAAACATCCAATCCCTCATCAGCCCCTAAAGAATTTATCCCACATATTTTCCTCAAATCCATTCACTTCTATGTATATCCACTACCTCCACATCCAAACAAGCCATCACCTTTACCCCGAGGCACCAAAATAGCATCAAACTAATCTGTTCATTTGCATTATTTCTTCTCTAGAACTTATTATCCATATGGAGCAAGAGAGATTGTTCTCAAATTGCAAATCTGATATTTGCAATTTATAAAATATAAATATATAAATAAAAATATAATAAATTTTATAATAGATTTATGAAATATAAATATATTATCTTTTTGCCAGCCTTAAACTTCATGAATGTGGGGTCACATAATTATGTGGAAACTTTGTCAGTGCTTAAAACCAACTAGTGAAATTAAACTTAGAATCAGACCTTTGAATGATCATATGACAGTGTTTCAAAAATTATAATTTCTATCAGTCATACTGTAACAATGAATATATTAATATTTTTAAATGAATAGAATAAAATACCTAGGTATTTGTTTTATAACTCAGCCTTTTTAATTTCTAATTTTATAAACAATATACATTGTTAGTAGTTTATTATGACATATATAATTTATAAGTAATATACATGTTTTGACTACTCATGCATAATATATTTTACCTATAGGAGTACATAGTAAAAATATTTGGAGAACACTGTAGTAATAGGTTATATTGCCATGTTTCTTATTTTATCTTTTCCTTAAAACTGAGCTTTCCAGATCTTCTGATTAAACGAAGAGAAAGTTGTAATGAGAGTGATTAAAATCACAAAAGCACTAGAAAAATAAAAAGGGATTCTAAAGTAAACTCATTTGAATGGGTTAATAATGTTGGAGGGAGGAAAAACACCAAAAGATTGAATATAAAGCTTATGAAAAGTAAATGCATAGTCTCTGTGAGTTGCAGTAGTCAACTATGTACAGATAAATTATTTTAGTACACCTTTGACTACCTTCCTTTTGCAGATGGAGAAATTGAGGGGAAGAAAGATTACAGAGTTCATTACAGTTCTCAAAACAAACTAAACTAACCTGGCTCTGTGTTCTCCATCGCCTGCCCTTTCCGCTGTCTCACTGGCATGCTCTCCCAGCACCTGCTCACTGATTTTCCACCAAGCATTTGATAAGTTCTGATAAAAGAGTCAATAGTGACATTTTCACCCACTTTGTGAAATATGGATCTTATCCATAGACCTTTTCTTTCACCCTTGTACATGCATATCAACCAATTAATCAATTTATTGTCTCTATGTTATTTATTAGCTTAGCCCTCACTAAATTGCTGCATATTGCTTCTATATAACAGAAATATCAAATTAAAGTGGATCTGTAACACTTTTCTGCAGTCTAGCCTGTGCCAGTGCAATGCCAAATTGTGAATTAAAATATAATTACAAGAAACAGTTATCCTAATTTTAGCTTCAGCTAAATTTTCCTTCAGCTTTTGACAGTTTCTCCTACTTCTGTTAAAGTCAAGTAAAATTAAATTATTTTACTAAAATACCTCCTATAATATGCCATAGTAATAAAAACATTAATATTAAAACCCATCCTTCTAAGTAGATAACTGGAATACAGCTCACCAAATGACAGTAATGGCTAATTCTAGATCATAGAATTTAGAGTGACTTTTTGCTTTCTTAATGATTACTAGTATCTCTTGAATTTTTGATAAAGGAAAATAAATTTGACATAACCAAAACTCTCAGTCTTAAAAAGTTTCAAGTCCTCTCTGGAAAAACAGAAAATTATCATATTATCAAAAATCAAGTTGGTCTGATATCAGTCATTCTATAGAAATTGGTATTGAAAAAGTAAGATATATGATAGTATAATATAAATTGCATAAACTTCACAGTCTCAAGAAGAATTTGCTTTAAATCCTGGCTTAATGCAATATTCAGCATGCTTCTTAATTCCCTCACCTCATCCTCACCTAAAAATATCCACATCCACCTGGTGCCACCTCACAGTACAGATGCACGTAATCCACTTTTCATTATAAAACTACAGCACACCTGACCCTGCATCTCAGAGAACTGTGGCGGTCACAGAAGCACTTCTAGTTGACTGTGAAGCTCAACTTTACACCTCAAGGGAACCGTCCTTGCTGGGACCGGGCGACACCAAGAAATTACCAAATGAGTGAATGCGGTAGTGCACACCTGTAATCCCAGCTACTCTGGAGACTGAGTGGGAGGATCCCTTGAGCCCAGGAGTTCAAGGCCAGTCTGGGCAACATAGCGAGATCTCATCTCTAAAAAAATTAAAAAGTAAAAGAAATTGCCAACTGATGCTCAAAGTAGCCTCTGATGCTTAGGCACAAATCAGAAATGACCAAAAAATAAAAAATAGAAAAAGTCTGCCCTTTGCCTCTTTTTCCCCTTCTCTTCAAGCTTTCTATTGCTACTCATTTTACTCTGGTTTAATCTGGTTTCATTCATTTTAAAAACAGTCATTGGGGAATCACACATTGTGAGTTGTGTCACTGGACTTCCCTAGTGTTGTTAGCTTGGCTCCTTCCCTTAGTGACAGCCACCAAATCATATAACATAAGCTCTCCCGGAGTAAAACATCGGGTGTGTTTAGAGTGACTTCCAGTGAAGATGCATCCTGTCCAGAATCACCTACGTGTGATAGATAAAGAAATAGGCACTGCATCAAAAGGTCACAGGACCTGCCTAAGTCAATCCCATGTGTGCAGTGGTGGAACCGAATTGAACTGAAAACTCGGTTCTCTACTCCGTGTCAACATAGCCTCATGTTGCAAGGTTGGGAGGAAGGAGAAGAAGAACTGTAATTACAGAGAAGTTTTTTTATTTCTTTCTATAGGTTACTAAAACATTCAAAGAATCGAATTTAAGAAATCAATTCATCAGAGCTCATGTTGTCAAACTGAGGTGAGTGGAACTATATCAAAATATATTTAAGTATAGATACAATTTGGCACCTTTGACTTTTGTTCACAGAATGGATAATGAATGATATATTCGCACAATTTGTCACAATATTACTGAAATACAATCCTTGGCAGCTTAAAAACAATGCCTCCCCTACCCCCCCCCCAAAAAAAATGTCACATACAATCTCTTTAGCTACTAATGTAAATAACCATATTACTCCAATTGTTAGTGGAAGGAGGAGGAAAGGGTGGAGAGGGAGTTGGGGTCCAGGCACAGTAACAGGGCCATCCTATGTAAACTCAGTGGGTATCATTCGCAGTGTGGTCCATGTAAACAGTTCCTCCCGGAGTTGTGCAGTGCTGTGATTCAGGTGTATTCATCCAAGATCAGGACACCATAACCAACATCAAGAGTGGCTTTTTGGTTTTATCTGTCTGGAGTGCTATAATAAAAGGGTGCTGTTGCCAAATATAAGACATGTTTGTCATGGACTAATAACAGGAGGACTAGCATCATGCATGCTTATCTGCCCTTCCTGCCTCAGATGAATATGCACCTGTCCATGTGATGTGATGCATAAGCCCTCCCAACTGAAATAGTCACTTTCACTGACCCTCCCACAAATGCCTCAAATGAGGATATTGCTCAATCCTTCAAATAACATGGAAAAGTTCTTTGGTAGGGAGAGGAGCTATACGAATTCTTTCTCAAATACTAACATCACAGGAAAATTAATTCTTCTTATTCTCTGGAGAGTCACCTAGTAAGTACCCAGGGCACAGAGCTCTGGTCAGGTGAGTTTTGATGAGGAGTTAGAAGAATAGGAAGAATAGGAAGAGCCCATGAGATGGGTATTTTCCAAAACACATTTCAGCCAATGCAATGCACATTCACTTAGTACCTTCTTATCAAAAGCTCTGTGCTAGCCACTCATGCTCAAAGGTGAATAAGCCCTGGAAACTCATAGAACTAAATGAACCACCTGCATTTTCTCTCCTTTTGTTCATTTTCCATCTACCACTCAATCCTCTGCAGTCTGGCTTCAATCACACCATAAAATACAAACTGATTTTGCCAAGTTCAACAATGACATCCAAATCACAAAATCCAAGGAAACCACATCAGTCCTCTTCTTGGACCTCCCAACAGTATTTGGCATCATTGGCCTGTTGCTCCTTAATAGGACAATCTCTTGGTTCCTATAATCAGATTTTCCTTTTATCTCTCCAGCTGCTCCTTCTCAGTTTGCTTTGCGAGCTCTCACTCCTGCTCTGTACCTTCCTCAAATGTTGGTGAACCTCAGGCTGTGCTGGAATCTTCTCATCTCCTCTGTTCACATCTCTCCTTCATCTCTTAGTTCACACTCTCGCTTCATTGCCACTCATATGCTGATTCGTCTCAGACTTGTAATTCTACACCAGTCCTCTTTTATCTCTAGACATTAATCTACACAGTTGCCTACTTGATATCATTACATGGATAATTCTCATTAGCTCTTCTAATCTTACTGCTCTTTTATTTTTTCTGTGCTCTTCTTTAGCATTGCTTTAGGTGCACATTGAGCTTGCTCATGTCTCTTAACCTGTATTTGATCTTTTTCATCTCTTTATCTGTGTAGATTGTGTGTAATTTCTTCATCTCTTTCAGTTAACTAATTTCTCTTCAGCTATGACTATTAGTATTCTGTGTAATCCATTTATTTATTTCAATTTCAATGAGTATGTTTTCCTGTCTGCAAGCTCTATTTGTTTCTTTTGAGACTATGCCTAGTCTTTTCTTTTTAATGATGTCCTCTCCTTAGCTCAAATTTAAGATTTCTTCTTATATGTCATTAATCATTTCAAATAGACTTAACTAATCTATGTAACTATCTATTAATTCTATTATGCCAAGTTTTTGAGGATGCTCTTGTTGTTGTTTTGACTCTAGCTCATGATGTATGGTTTACCATTGGAATTGCATGCTTATCTTTAATCCCACCTTCTGAGTGGGATCCTATGCAACCTGGATTTAACACACATACCTCCAGAGCATTTGCTTCTGTCAGACACCCTAGGGAAATCAGAAGCACGTGGATTATTTTTTTATTAATTTCTTAGCCTGAAGGTTCTGGGACTATGCTCGTAGTATTAATGCAGATTCAAAGATTATACAGTCATGCCCATGAGTATAAATTCTCAGGTGAGACTTCTTTTCTTCCATTTAGAGCTGGATCTGAGAGACAGATAAACTTCTTTTTCTTTTATAAGATAATGAACAGATTTTTTTTTTCATTCTAATGCATGCTTTCACTGGGGATTTAGTTCTTTGAGACTCCTGGTTTTATTCTGAGACTTCAAGTTCATCCCCCTGTTTTGCACTAGTCCACCTCTAGTCTCTGTGTAAATGCTAAACACAAGCCTACCGAGTATTCTAGTCTTACCACATAATATTCATGTCATTCTTTATTTTTGGTCCACAGAGATTTTCCTTATTTTCATGTGGGCTCTGCTTTTTATTTGAAATGGAATTTATTATATATTATCTAGCATTTCTGATTGTCTTATATGGAAAGGGGTTTTTTTATTAATTATCTAAGCTTCCACGTTGCTAGACATGGAAGTTGTCATTATTTGTTCTATGTCTGCTTCTCCACTGAAACTATGGTAGCCGTGTGTCTTGGCCACAGCTAATTTCTGAAGCTCAGAGTAGAGCCTAGCACAAGAAGGTGCTTAGCAAATATTTGTGAAATAAATATTAAATTAGAATCTGGAACAAATATTAAGTCAGAACTGTCAATTGAGATGAGAAGAAGAGGCCAAGAGTGAATATGAGGGCATAAAAACCAAATTTGTTTAATGTACTTTTTCAGAAAAGAGAATAGCCAACATAGGTGGAGGAAGTAGTTTAGGTGGTAATTTTCATAGAAGAGAGTGGAGTTTACCTAAGTTTTAGATAATCAGAATCTTTAATCAAGTCATCAAGATTTGTTATGAGGCATATCCATGGTTAATTGATATGGGTGATGAAATCTTAACATATAACAAAAGCTAAAATTAGCAGTTCTAGCCAGATGAATGGGTCTAGGTATCTGTAAGTTGAGTCTCTAACGCACACAAATTTGGAAGTTCACCACTTTGTAAGTTTGTTTCAGGAGATGAGCGTTCTCATTTAAGATCAGTGAAGTCTAATATCAGCTAATACTTAAAAGAGCACACTTACTGTATGCTATGTAATCTTCTTAAAAGTTTTACATATATTAATTCGTATAATCTTCATAACAACCCATTTTACATGTGAGGAGACTTAGATAAAGAAAATTAAGAAACTTAAATATGGTCACACAGCAAAGCTCCAGTATTCTGACTTCAATGCCATGTGTGCTATCGTGGGTACCAGGTACTGTAAATTGAAATCAAATTTGTGGGATGACATTATGATATAACATTACATGTGAAAACACTGTTATGTCAATCTGTTCTATAGTTAAATTCCTAAAGTGAATTCTTTTTTTAAAAAAAAAAACCTTAATGAAGAAGAATATATAAATAGAACAGTAGAAAATTATCATAATTATCCACTTTAAAATATATCTTTATGGTTTACAGGCGAGGCAATGGTGGTGTGATAGCAGATATGATCATGAAATTTCGATTTACTAGAAATAACAATGGAGCAATGATGAAAAACAGAATTAAGTCCATTTTACGCCAAATGCTGAATAACTCTGGAAACTTGGAAATAAATCTTCCAACTGAGATAGCAAGCAAGTACCATTTTTTTATAAACTCTTTTTATGTCCATATATCCCTCAAGTTTACCAATTCAAATTCACATTTTAATTAAATGAAAGGCTGACTTTTCTTTCTTTGGAATTAAATTTTATAAAAACAATATATTAAAAAGCTAAATATTACATATAGTTCTCTAATAGAAAACATTCTAAGATTTAAGAATCACTTGGCATTCATATAGCAAATTTTGTTTGCTAACAATTCTTATTAATTATCGCTCCAATACTTCTTATGAGGAACATTATTGTCAGATGTGCAATTTGGGGATGTGCTATAGAAAGGGTAAGTAGATGCTCAAGATCAGAGAACCATTTTATTAATGATTCACTTCACAGATTCCTTTATTTTTCTTCCTAATGTTTATAACATTTGAAATTACAAAGTTATTTGTTTAAGCTTGGATTTATCCTACTATGTAAGCTTCCAAAAGGCAAGAATCAATCTTTCTTCTTCATCCTATTCTTCTACCACCCAGCATCTAGCACATAACATATATTCAATGAATAATTGTTGCGTGACTGAAAGAAAAGAAATACTTAATGTGTGCATCGAATTTAAAGACAGTCCTCCAACTTTGTTATGTTCCACCAGCCTAATAAACCATAATTTCCTTATAATGAGCTCAAGATTAACAGGACTATGGTGGCTCCCACACTGGACTGATACGTACCTATCGTAGTTGTACTGATTGTGAAAACATTGAAATGCATTCCTATTTGTTGGTTAACAATCACTGTATTCAGCCTACAAAGTTATCTCCCAAGATCTTTCAAATCCCCTCATCCTCACCCACTCCTAGCTCTTCCCCTGCAACTAAAGAGTTATGCTTGGCATAGCAAGAACCTCTAAGACACTGTTCCAACTCCATGGCCTGGCCACATCCTTTCTGATTGGCTGATGACCATGCACTAGTTTGTTACATAATCGAATATTACCTCTGCTCCCACACATTAAGAAATTCTTCCAAAAGCACTTCCTAAGTGTTTGTTATTTGTTTAGCGTTGTATTAGACCATCTGGGAATACCAGGGCAACATAATAGTTTCTACCTCCCAGGAGCTCATAATCTAGTTGAAGCAAAAGACATTACAACACAAGAGTGTTTTGACAATCAAAATAGCATATTGTCAAGTGCCCAGTGTAAAGCAGAAACAGTGACCACTGCAGGAATCCAGGAAAGAAAGATACCAGAGTGCTTGGGATCTCTCAGCAAAAGCTTCGTGAAGGAGGATGGACCTGGACTTTGAAATATGGGTAGGATTTCCATATTTTGAAATGAGAGAAAGAAATTTCCAGAGAAGGAGAGCATGGGGGAACTAGTTTGTAATAAACACAATGCTTGATAGAACAATGAGGAGAGGGACTTGCTGGAATGATTGATTTGTGCTGTCATCATTTTCATCACTGGCATCAAAACACTTATTTAGTGAGCACTTACTATTTTTCAGGCATGGCTTTTAGTGCCTTGTGTGCATTTTTTTCTTCATTTAACCCTTATAAAAATTATATCCTATAGATACTTTCATTGCCCCCGCTTGGAAAAGACAGGTAATTGCCCCGGGTCCCACAGTCACCATGTGGGGCAGTCAGGATTCAAACTTAAATCTTTCGTGTTCAAAAAATGAAGAAGAAAGGTTAACGCTTTCTTTACTTCACATCTCCAAAAGGATGAATTGGCTCCACTGATCCTTGCAAAGCAAATGTGATGCCCAAACCTTGTGAAACTTCCAGTGGGAAATAATTTTGCGTAGATTGGTTTTAAAGAGCATGAAAACCTGTTTTGACAGGTTTGGATCTTTTTTATAGGAAATAAAAACACTGATTTCTTAGTAAAAATTTCGAGCAAGGAAGAATGTGAAATAATATAAATTTGCAGAAACGATTAGTCTGGTAAAGTAGAGGTGGATGAATTGAAAAAGCTCAAATGTTCCCTGGTGGCAGGGAACTCAGCTTGAAGGTTATCGTAATATGCAATGATGTCAAGTGATGAAAGCATGACTGGTGTCAAATGATGAAAATATGAACTTAAGTAGTAGCAAAAGGGAGGATGGAGGTAATTCAAAAGATAGTTAGGGGGCAGAGGTACAGAATTTGGAAACCAATAAGATGTGGGAATGATGAGAAAGGAGTAGTTGGAAACAGTTTCAGATTTCTAGCTACCAGTCGAAGTTGTGTTATTCACTAAAGGAGGAAATGGAGCAAATTTTGGATAAAACTGGTCACGTTGAGTTTGAGATGCTGTTGGACATGCAGGGAAGACTTCCTGTATGCAGACCTTAAATTGAAATAGACAGACCTTCACTACCTGATCCTGGTGTATATTCTTTTTCAGGCTCCCCCACTGTGTCCTGCATGCGATGCATGCACTACTAGCTCTCCTGATTTCATTGCTTTGCAAACATCTCACATCACCATGCATTTGTCCCACTATTCCTTCCCCCTGGAATGTCCTTCTTCCCCTTGTTTTCCTGAAAAAATCCTTGTGGTCTTCAAAATACAGTATAAATGTTATTTCTTCCAGCTCAAATGCTATTTCCTCCCTGATAACTTCTGGGGTTATCTTAGAAAGCATTGGTTATTTTCTCCTTTCTTCCTTTCACTTTGCATTTAAATTTATTTCAATGATCCTTGATTTTCTATCTGTAAATGATGTGAGAGCAAGGCTCCTGTATTTTGCTCACTGCTAAATCTGAAGCACATGGAATAGTAGCAGTAGAGTAATAAGTATATAGAGGTACATTTGAATAAACAAAAACATCAACTTCTCTTATAGCATTTATCACATTGTGTCTGAATGGCTTGCTTACGTTTCTGTTTTCCCAACTAAACTGAGTAACTTGCGAGCAGAGATATCTAACAAGTATTTGACAAGAAATTAAAGCATAAACTTTAGTGTGCATAACAACAAATTGGGGAAAGGTGGTAAACACAAGATATTTTGGGAGACCATGACTTAGAGATTGTTTCAACAGGTCTGAGATGGAACCTAGAAATCTTCATTTTAGCAAACACTCCAAGTGATTCTGATTCTGGTTGTCTGGGTACTACACTTTAAGAAATCACAATGAAATGATACATCCCTTATTGTGTTGATCTTATTCTCTCTCTTTTGTTTTCAATGCTAGCACTTACTCCTGAGGCTACAGAAAATCTTATTACTGAAGGTAAGCTTTAAAATTACTTTGTTAAATATGGTTTTCCCAAAATATAAAGAGTAAAATTGCCAAGTCTTTTGAGTGGAACCTTTATTCTTAGTTTACTTTGCTGAGCTGTTGTTGAAACAAGACACTGCTAATTACACTGGCCCATGGAGTGATGTTTAGGTTTCCCCCTTCCTTCTGAGAAGGGAAGAAGTAGCAATGGATTACCCATTCTGTACTCAAGCTTGAGCTCATAAAAATTTTCTTGGCAACTTTGGGAAGCTTTTACTGTCCTGGTTCTCTGTTGGCATTTCTGTAGACGTGTAAATTATGTTTGCTGATACCATTTATGTGTCTTCTTCTAACCACCAGAATTGATTGCTCTTTTTGTGGATTCAGGTTAATCATAAGACATAATAAAAAGAATTATAAAGTCTTGTCAGTTTGGGATCTATAACCTGAAGGAAAAGTCACTATTTTCCAACATCATCCTATATACTCTCGGGCTAGGATAGCAGAAATATAATCCCTAGAAAACATCAGTTTACTTCTCTGGCCAAGAGGATGTAGTTAGAAATGCATTTGATATATTTGGATAGCTGGTCTCTCTCAGATACTTAAGGGGTTTTTACAAGGTAATGCTACCCCCATGGGTCTTTTCTAGGCTGTCCCACTTCATTATATATTTAATGCATGGTTACTTTTAATGAAAATGTGCGTAAGTAATTTACTAGGGAATTTGTTTGAAGGATGCAGCAAAGGAACCTGTGCTCCATGTATATTCTTAATGGAACTCTGGTCCTCCTCTATCTGGGAAATTTGCTAGGAAAAAGAAAGCTTTTGGGTAGCTGTCCTGTTGAAACAGAGCACCACTTAAGAGCCATCCCAGCAGCAATAGAAATTGTTGTGATTTACCTCTAATTTCTTAGTAATACAGTAAATAAGAAAAAAATGACAAAAATAGGTGTTGAGAGGAATTAAGTGATCAGCCCACCCTAGTCCATTTCAGCTCTGGCCAGTGGAGTGCTCCTGGCTCTCTAAGGCATGTAAGTAAACTTTATCTATATACTAGAAACTCTCCATCACCCTCAAGAATATTCTGTGGGCCTACAGCAACTCCTTTTTGAGGGCACATTTGGTAATATATCATCAGTTCTGGAGGTGGGCTGGAACCTTCATGATGAACTGCAATACCACTATGGAGTCTTGGATGAGACCAGTTTTCTTCCAGGTTCAATGTGCACATGAATTTCTCAACAAAGTGTAGCTTCTGATTTGTCCCCTGGTGTGAGTCTGAAAGTCAGCATTTCTGACAATTTCCCAGGGGATGCCCATGCTGCAGGCCCACAGAGCGCACCGTGAGTAACAAGGCTATTGGGAAGGAAGGAATTTCCCCAAAGTCTGTACCCTGAGCTGGCACATCTAGCACTGACCTATCTTCATGAACCTCTACTCATGAGGAATTCCAGAGAACTCTAAAGCAATTCCAGAATTTGAAGCCCAGATGCCAATTAAATTCAGAAATGTTTTCTAAAATGCAGTCTATATGCAACAATAGGGACACATGTAGTCTAAAGATGCAACATATTGATAATGCTTTTCTGAAAGTCTAGCACGTCCTGGGGAAGAATTCATAGTAGACGTAAGAGTTGTAAATTATATAGAAACTCTGTAGCATCTCCTAAATGTGAATGAATCATGATCTTCCCAGCACATTAATGCCTTTTTCTCATTAGAATGTGGGGCTCGTCCAGACCTAATAACATTGTCTGAGGAGAGAGTCATTGGAGGCACTGAGGCACAGGAGGGAGACTGGCCGTGGCAAGTCAGCCTACAGGCCAACAGTGCCCACCATTGTGGAGGCATCCTGATCAGTAACACATGGATCCTGACAGCAGCTCACTGCTTCAGAAGGTGAGGCCACAGCTACCTACCCATCTGGGAACCATTAGGATGGACGAGTACGTAAGGACTCCACCTACTACCTCCAGGATTGGATTGAGCCAGAAATAATTCAGTGCAAAAATAAATAAATAAATAGATAGATAGATAAGTCTTTTCTTCCTATTCATGAGAGCAAAAATACTTTTTCTCCTTTAGCTTGCTAATTTACTGCTATTTCTGTTTCAGTTAATAAGCATATGATCATCATAGTAAAGAACAAAGATTTATATGTCATAATGTTTCATTTAAATCCTAGCTATGAAAGCTTAGGAAATTTACTGAACCCCTATAAGCCTCATATTTTTTTCAAGCTAGGAGCAGTACTATTATCTATACCTTAATGTTATTGGTAGGCTCGAGTACATTAATGTTACTATATGTTAAATGTTAACAAAATGAATTGTTGTAGAAGATTTGCTCATTATATCATGGAAGCTGGGCAGCCAGCTGATGGTTAACCTCGAGACTGCCCCATGCCATTAATTTATGCTTCAGAAAAATTATTGGATATCTAGTATGAGTATAGTATTATGGAAAATAGAAGCTACCACAATAAACAAAACATTGTTTCTGCCTTCAAGGAGTTTACATTCTAATAATGGAATTAGAATGCACAAAAACTGATCAATTGTAGTGAGAAGCATAAATAAAATAAGTTTAGACAGGTTACAAGAATTCTTAACTGAGGTGACTAAAGACTATTGCTAACGCTAGGGTAACATGCTGCCAGTGGAGAGTAGGTTGCACAAACTCACCCTATCGGTACAAAGAAAAGATTACACTGCTCATAATGGAAGGATTTCAGACTTGAGCATGACTAAAACTTGTTAGTCAGACCTGCCTTGTTACTAAGGCATCTTAGATCTCAACAGTTGTTGAGAACTAAACTCAAAAAGTTCACCCAGAAAAGTAATGGTGATCTGAACTCAAGTGTGCCGCTGACTATATCTATTCTTTTCTGAGACTCTTCTGATCATCTGCCGCCATCTAAATCTGACCTCCTTATCACATATCCAAAGTCTTCCATAGTCAGATAAATCCACTTATGTCTCAAAGTATGTGTCTTGAGCTTCAGATAAATAGCATTATTCTCTTCCATTGAACTCTGCCTATATTTCCTTATGTATGAGTATCTGCTCAGTGTGCTTCTTCTCTCTGAAATGTTAATATCCTTCTATCTCAATTTTTTCCTACTTAAAATTTTTAAAATCTTGACAATTTCTAAGAAGTCCTTTTCAGATTTGAGGACACTACCTCATAATACAGTGCCTGTTACAAAAGTATTTGTTAAATTAATATTCTTTGTCCATTTTATAATGGTTTTCCTGTTCATTTATTATTGATTTATAAACTTTTAAAATATATTCTGTAAAAATTTTAGATCTTAAACATTGCCAATATTTTCTAATGGTTTCTCATACATCTGGTAAATTTATCTATAGTATGCTTAATTTTGATTTAATGAAATTCATTCATTTTTTACTTTATGGTTTATGTTTTGGATGTTTAACCAAAAAGTCCCAATTCCTAATTCACAAAGATAATGCCCTGCTTTTTTTAATGTTAGTGCTCACTCTCACTCTCTGTCCCCCCATACATGCATATATACCCATATACCCTTACACACAGACACACACATATGGGTGTGAAATGAAACTGGAAGACAAAAATAAAAAATATAAACTTTATTTTTTCTCAAAATAAGCTCCCTCAAGCTCAAGATACTTTTGTAAACAATGATACTAGCCATTTAGTCCATCCCTAAAGAACTGAGGGGCCTGGGAATTTAACCATGTCGATGTAGTCATTTTTACATTATCAACTAAAGAAAAATGAATGCCCTTTAAAGATTTTTTTAAATTAGGAAACAAAAAGAAGTCAGAAGGAGCCAAATTAGGACTCTAATGATTTCCCATTGAAACTCTTACAAAATTGCCCTAGTTTGATGAGCAGGAGCCTGGTGGAAAAGGACTCTCTGGTGAACTCTCCTGCAAGATTTTCTGCTAAAGCTTTGGCTAACTTTCTCAAAACACTCTCATAATAATCAGATGTCATTGTTCATTGGCACTCCAGAAAGCCAACAAGCAAAATTCCTTGAGCATCTCCAAAAAAACTGTTGCCATAACCTTTGCTCCTAACCGGTCCAGTTTTGCTTTGACTGGACCACTTCCACCTCTTGGTAGCCATTGCTTTGATTATACTTTGTCTTCAGGATCATACTGGTAAAGCCATGTTTCATCACCTTTCAAATTATTCAAAGAAATCCTTCAGGACCTTGATCCCACTTGTTTAAAGTTAACATTGAAAGCTCTGCTCTTGTCTGCAGCTAATCTGGGCACAATAGTTTCGACACCCATCAAGTCAACTTTAATTTTTCGGTCAGAATTGTGTAAGCTGCACCAATTGAGTTATCTGTGGGGTTGGCTATTATTTCTGCTGTTAATCATCGGTCCTCTTCAATTAGTGCACAAGCAAGATGATTTTTTTCCTCTCACATTGATATTGATGATCTGCCACTGCAGACTTCATCTTCAACATCGTCTCATTCCTTCTTAAAATGAGTTATCTATCTGTAAACTGCTGATTTCTTTTAGTCCTTGTCCCCATAAACTTTTTGTAAAGTATCAATAATTTTACCATTCTTCTTCCCAAGCTTCACCATAAATTTGATGTTATTCTTGCTTCAATTTTAGCAAAATTCATGCTCTGATAAGGCCTCTTTTCAAATTGATGTGTTTTGTCCTTCTTAGTGCCTCAAACTAGATCCTGTTCAGACATGTTATAACAAGTTAGTACAAGTTTATTTCAGTGCAAAAAAATTTGAAATCCAAACATGCATAGTTTGTTCACAATATGCATTCTTCATGAACCTGTTGAAGTTGTATACACATACATACATATACCAAAATATTCAACAACTATCGTACTTAGTACACAAAAATCATTCATCTGTTAATAAGATGAGGATGCTCTTTATCATAACTACTCTTTAAATGTAGCTTCTGACTAAAGGTAAGGAAAGGAGAAAATAAGAATTGAAAAAAAATGAATTAAAACGAAAATGTTCATCATTTCAGACTTCTAGTTTCTTGCATGGAATGATATAGGGAAAAGGGAGAAATCAAAGAGGACATTTGCTTTATGCTAGCTATCTTCAAAGCATCAGAATATCCTCACTGGAATAGAAAAATACCAAGATGTTTATCACACCAAGATTGTCTTCTAAAATCTTTCTGTATTTCTTTAGACAAATGACCATTCATTCTGCTAGTGAAGAGTTAAACTTATTTACTAGCTTATAAATATATATTATAAGGAATGTGTAGCAAAGAGATGTAAATCCAATAGTTCCTAGATGATGGTGAGGGAATGACAAATACAAATCTAAATGCTTAAAAATTCGCTATTCAAATAGCATGTTTTCATATTTTTTAGCTACTCTGAACCTCGTCAATGGACTGCCACATTTGGTATTAACACAGCATTTCCTCTACTGAGAAGAAGAATAAGACGTATTATAATCCATAACAATTATGAACCTATAGCTCATGAAAATGATATTGCTGTTGTACAACTTGACAGCAATGTCGACTTTACCAAAAATATCCATAGGGTGTGTCTCCCAGACGCTACCCAGAATATTCCAGCTGGTTCTACTGCTTACGTAACAGGATGGGGAGCTCTAGCATATGGCGGTAAGTGTCTCAGGAAAAATAAAACAATTTAACAGTAGCAAGATCTCCTGTTATTTACTATTATGTAATTTTTAAAATTAGGAACCACCTAGAGGACAGGTTCTACAAACAAAACCATCCTATATTCTGGTCAACTTAAGCTCTGACTGGCCCTGAATTTCCTCAGCAAAGCAAAGCAA
This sequence comes from Microcebus murinus, assembly GCF_040939455.1. Lineage (NCBI taxonomy): Eukaryota > Metazoa > Chordata > Mammalia > Primates > Cheirogaleidae > Microcebus > Microcebus murinus. Next base: position 6,451,095 of record NC_134129.1, read on the forward strand.
TGCCCCTAGAAATTATCAGAAATTCTCAAATACAGTAACTCTCAAATATAGTAATGGGGAAATTTAAAGGCAAGTGATAAAGAAACATGATTTATTTAATAATCCAGAGATTCCATAGGACTTAAACAGCTTTCCTATAAAGAAAAAAAAAAAAAGGATTTAGATAGGTATTCTGCAAGGACTTTAACACCCTTAAGGTATTAATCACCTTAAGGATGAAACAAACCCTGCCTCTAGGGCAATAAACTCCATGTGTATATAAGCATTGCTCATACTTATTTATTGAATGAATAAAATGGAAATTAAAATGAGGGCAATGTGAAAGAGCAAATAGAACCAAGGGTAGAATAAGAGCATCTGCCAGTGAAAGAGTAGCATCAACAATTTCCCTGGGCTTTTACCCATGTCGTAGATCATTTTTCCAAGGAATAATACAAAGCTTTGCTTGTCCTCGAAAAATGTTTTATTGTGTTATTTTGGCCCAAAGTAATTTGGTGTAATAAATAAAATTTGTGCCAGTCATGAGAAAAGTGCCATTTTGAGAGTGCATCAATATCAAATAGATTAATTCTTTAGTCTTAAAACCAGACTGGTTTCTCTTTTGCTGATAGATTAAAGGTTACTCAATATGTAACCTTCCAATCCGTCAGTAGATAATTCAATTTTAAGACAGCAAACGTAGTTATTTTCTCCAAAGCTCTAAGGGGCATTGTATCACAAAGCTAAAGAAAAAAAAAATCCGTGTGAAGGAGTTATGCTTCTTTCTATATTACAGAAATTTTTTCTGGGAAGAAACTCCTACGTACATCTTTGGAAGCCTTCACTGCTGAATAGGAAAAAATGTTTGGAGTACATTTATTCCTTCTCAAATTAATCATAGAGTCATTAATTTACATATCCTGAAGTCTGTTTTTTTCTGTTTTTATACTAAACAGGCCACACGGTTACAGATCTAAGGCAAGGACGGGTCAGAATAATAAGTAACAATGTATGCAATGCACCAGATAGTTATAATGGAGGTATCTTGTCTGGAATGCTGTGTGCTGGAACACCTGAAGGTAGGATAGTGGATGCATGCCAGGTAAGCTCAAGACAATCTTACCCATATCATCATCCAAGAGGTTTATAAGCACTTGCTAACATTTGCCTGCCCACTCTTGATAAGACATCATGCAAAAAAATTCCTCGCTATAGAAAAATGTCACAGCAAAAACACAGTAATAGGCCAGTAGTGAGAACTGGTTAACTGAAGCATGCATGCATTATTTAAAGGAGGCAGGTGCTAACCAGATCCATGCCGTACTTGCCGTGACAGTTGGTGATTCACACACTGACCCTTCTCCCCATCTAGACCAGTAATTAGATAGGTATGTAAGAGCTAGCTACTAAAAGCGGTCAACTAGCTGGCTATTCTAGAAGCACACTTGATCGTAATAGCTGACTTTTATTAGTATTGACTATATGTCAGTCTGTATTCAAAGTGTTTTGTATGTTAAACTCATTTAAACTCATAAAATCATTATTTACAGATGAGGCACAGAGAGCCATTAATTAGCTTACCAAAGATCACATAGCTCTTAAGTGGAGCATTCAAACCCAGACTATGTAGCTCCAGAACTCACAGACTTAACCCATCATGCAGTACATAAGATGTACTAAATTTGTCTCCCCAACTAGATTATTACATGCACACACTACATCTTGGTTGGTTGGTTTATTATTATGATTGGGTGGTAAGTATCTCATCAGGAGTATTTTGCTTATTACCATATTACTTTCTTTTGAATTATTCAGCAAAAGAATACTTTTTGATCATATACTATGCATCAGACACCATGCAGGGTGCTAAGAATAGGAAGATAACTAAGACTGCTAGAAAATCATTCAACAGATATTTCCTTAACACCTCCTACAGGCAAGGGTCCTCAAACTTTTTAAACAGGGGGCCAGTTCACTGTCCCTCAGACCGTTGGAGAGTGCGCACTGTGGGCCTGGGACAAGTCGGCTGCTAAGCAGGACAGGCAGCGGCAGCAAAAACACCTGGAGGGCCGGGTGAATGTGCTAGGCAGTCCTCATGTGGCCCGAGGGCCGTGGTTTGAGGATGCCTGGGCTAGAAGCTTAGGCTGCAGCAATGCCCAGAATAGGTATGCTCCCTTTCCTGTTGGACTTTATGTATACCTGGGAAAACAGACCTTAAACAAGTATCATAAATGCAATGAGTATTGCAAAGAAAAGGAGCTGCTACAATGAGGAGAGCTGAACAGGAGCACAAATAAAAGCACAAATGTGCTTTTATGAAATCACATATAGAAGTCCCACTTATCTTCCTATCCTTAGCACTCTGCATTGTGTCTGATCTATAGTATGTCATCAAAAAACATTCTTTTGGTGAACAATTGAATATAAATTTAAATGGCGATAAGCAAAACACTCCTTATGAGATACTTGCCAGCCAATCATAATAATAAACCAACCAACCAAGAAATATTTGCACATATTATACCCTAGTTGGGGAAGAAGCAATGGCAGAGACATACACAGGGTAAGAGTGCCCTCAGTGAGAAACTGATCAAGCCCGAAGCTGGAAAGGGTGAGAGTGGGGAGGAAAGGGGTAGGTCAGAGAAGGCTCCTTGAAGGTGGACAGCTCCTTGAAGGCTCCTTGAAGGTGTAAAGGGGTAGGTCAGAGAAGACTCCTTGAAGGTGGTAGGAGGCAACTGGGCTGTGACTGGGGCAGTCCGGGAAGTGTGCTTCTCATCTTCTTCTCAGACTTGCTGTAGGGACAACCTGTATCATTGGGGGATTTCAGTAATTTTTGCATGACTTAGTATAATATTTCAAAAGGAAATAGGCTGCCTTTATTGATATAATGGATGTAACTTCTTCCTCAACTGCCATAAAAATAAACTCCTCAATATTAGGGCTTGCTCTGCACTTCCGTAATCAATCCTTCTGTTTCCTTCAGGGTGACTCAGGTGGCCCACTGGTACAAGAAGACTCACGGCGGCTTTGGTTCCTCGTGGGGATAGTAAGCTGGGGAGACCGGTGTGGCCTGCCAAATAAGCCAGGAGTGTACACGCGAGTGACCGCCTACCGCAACTGGATTGCCCAACAAACTGGGGTCTAGTGCAATAAAGGCATCTCTGTTGCAAAGTCTGTATGCAGGTGTGCCTGTCTACCATCCCAAAGCTTTATTTTTCAGTTGAAGAAGAACCTGGAAGTGTGCTGTTTTAACATCCTGTTACATAAATATGGCTCAACAAACAATATTTAATCTTTATTACGATAGGTTTTCTGTTTTTCAAGAAAACTATATGAATGTTACATAGTATTATGACTGTGCAACAGAAGAAACATATTAAAGTAATCACAGAGTTGACTATTTTATTACAATTATGATAAGTGCTCGTAGTAAGATAAACAGGCATACTGAGAGTGTAAACAAGAGGAACCCGACTAGTCTGGAAGGTCAGAGGGCTCTTTTCGGAGGAAGCTGATAAGTGAGTCCAGTGTAGAAACTTGCAAAGGAAATAGTGGTAGAATAACACTCAAGACAGAAAGAACAGTGTGAGGCAAGAAAAAATACTATTTATTAAAAATTCCTGGTTACTCACTATTGTATAGGCTGTGTGAGTTTTAAAATTTAAAAGTGTGAAATCATTGTACAGTCCTGTACCAATGTTAACTATCCTGTAAGAACATGCTTCCATAGAAATTCACTGATGAATTTCAGGTCTTTAAGGTCAAAGCTAAAATAGTTCACTCCTCAACTGAGACCAAAAGAATTATAAATAATTTTTATGATGATGTTTATTAAAAATATCCTTCATCTACATAAAGGAGAGATTACATCTACTCCATACAAAAGCTGAGAAATATACCTACACAACCTTTTCAGGTACCTTGCACTTTTTAACAACTAAATAATAGTAATGTTAACAACTAAAGATTTGACTATCAGGAAGAATTTCCCACTACCAACTTCCCACCATTGGCAGTTGTTTGTGGGCGTGAAAGGATCTTCAATAGCTAAATCTAAGTGATGAATTAAAAGTTAAAGAGGCAAAAAAAGGGGGTGGGAAGAGTTGGTTTGCAAAGAGAAAGGTTAAATAGCTTGATATCAATAAAACTATCTTCAGGAGAGAAAGAACTTTCTTTTTCTCTGTCTCTCACTGTCTCTCTCTCTTACACACACACTCTCCACCAAAGAATATAAATTCAATAAAAGCCATTAAAATTTAATGGCACAGCAATCTGTGTAATCTGAATCACAATGTTACTGAGTTTTTATGAGCTCCTAGTATAGATAAACCTTAGCTATGCATGATCATCTACACATCAGGGTTTCCTTCTGCTAAAAGCTAACTCTCTACACCTGTGAATCAGGACAGCTCTATGCATGGTGGTGAAATTTTCTTGTATTTCCTGATGTAAAACTGTGAAGAAACCTACATTAAAGCTATTTCTTTCAATGGAAAAAAAGTTGAAAATGTAACCAACTCCTGGTGAACTGTACAAATAAATCTTTGCTATGCTTTATTTCAAGTAAACTCTTTTAAAATCGTTTTTCTGCCTAATTATTTACGAAAGTTATGATTTCTGAAGGACAATCCAAAGCAATTCATTTAATTGGCTCCTCAATGAGAAAACTGCCAACTAGACTCTAAAGGCTTGGAAGTTTCTGCTGCGTTATAATCAGGGTTTATAACTGCACCCTGTGAGGACAACATCAAACTGGTAATTTAGAGTAAGCCTCGAGGGAAAGTTGTCCTTGTGCTTGGGTGTATTTGTGTGTTTGTGTCTGTGTGTGTGTGTGTGTGTGCATGCTCTCATATAATCCCAGACATATTTGTGTTTATTCCTATATTTTGAAAGCTACATAAAAAAGGTATTTATTTAGCAGAAACTAGAGCAAATTCAATTATTCATTGAAAACAACAAAGTTATTTAGTAAAATATGCATATTTTATGAAAATATATTTGAAAACTGGAGGAACCCTCATTTTAAGAGCTTGTTTTTCTAAATATATGTATGGGTTACATTTTCCTGACACCTAACTGACTTCACAAAAATAATTTTGAATAATTATGGAGGAGTGGTGATTTATAAATGCTTTCAGTCCTTAAAAAATAATTCTTAAAACTGAGGAAGAAATTTTCTAGCACCTTAATTCAGCTGTAGAGTTATTAAGACCAGGGAAAATTCTGTTTGGCATATATACTAACCTAGGGCCCCCCAACCTATGGTGAGTCATATAATTATTTCATTATACATTATACTGTAATAATAATAGAAATAAAGTGCACAATAAATGTATGCACTCGAATCATCCTGAAACCATACCCCACCTCCCTGGTCCATGGAAAAATCGTCTTCCGTGAAAACGGTCCTGGTGCTGAAAACGTTGAGAACCACTGTGCTAACCAATAAAAAAAGGCATGCATACTAACCAATTTTTAAAAATAAAAAAGTGGATATTTGATATTAAAATTGAATCCTCCTGAGTTTAAAATAATGAATGAAAAAAAATTATTCAAGAAAGTTTAGAGCAAACAGCTATTTACACAGGGTCATGTTATCTATTGTACTACTTGGAAGTCTTGATTGCAGGGTGTAAATCAGTCCTTTAGCAAATTTATTGAGTCCTACTACATTCTAGGCTCTCTACTATACACTAATGAAATAAAGATAAATAAGGTGTAGTATTTGCCCTTACAACATTCAGAGAATAGTGGTGTTGACAAACATATGCAATATAACACGATGGATGGAATGATATAGAGTACACTTACTACAGGATAACAAAAGAAGTGGGAAGTTTCTAGAGGACTAATGGGAAATATATTTATTTTATAAAATTACAAATTCAAAAGTGAGTCTTTCAGAGCATCAATTTGCCACAAACCATAATAATTACCCCGTGGTTAGGGAAAAGGGAGCTAAGAACTTCTCAGATTAGGAATCTAAATCTTTCATGGGCTCTAATTTACACAATACACTTCCTTTTTGTCCAATTTGCTAAATACGGAATGGTTCAAAAAGACCCCAAATAGTTTCTTCTCTTCATACTTATTATATGTCTACATAATTCAAACATTAAAACCCAATCCTTTCCTAAATAATAATATTATTTAGAAATAATAGGATAATTTCCTATGAGGAAACAGGTCATTTACCCCCATATTTCTGGTGATTTTTTTTTTTAATTTAGAAATGGAGTCTCTCTGTGTTGCCCAGGCAGGAGTACAGTAGCTATTCACAGGCTTGAACATTGCTAATTACTCGAACTCCTGTGCTCAAGCAATTCTCCTGCTTCAGCCTCCCCAGTAGCTGGGACTGCAGTGTGTGCCACAGCACCAGGCTTGCCGGTTCATTTCTATAAGAAGAAGTTGTCTTTTGAAGGAAGAGGTTCTTATCACTAGAGATTATTTTTAATTATGGGAGATTTTTAACCAGAAACTGGATATTCATCTGCAGAAATGTTTTGGAAGATTTCTGCAATGGGCTGGGCTTAAAATTAGATCATTTCTAAGGTCCCTTCCCAATCTAAGATACTACCTATAATCAGAAAATAGTTTTGAGGAGCACGAGATCTCTGAGAAAAAGAGGAATTGTTGTAGCACAACCAGGTTCATTGCCTGCTGCTCAAGAGGAAGCCAATACCCTGAGACAGCAGGGCTACAGCATGGGAGGAGTGTAGTATCACAGATGATATGAGAGGAGATGGGAAGAATTTCTCAAGTCTATCTCCCCAAAAATTTGGGAGAAAGAGATTTTAAAGATAGCTTGGCAGGCAAAAGGCTAGGCAATTGGGTCTGCTAATTGGCTGGGTTCTGGGCAGACAATAGGGGTTTAGAAATTGTCTGCTGAGTTAGTTCTTGGGTAGGGGTCACAATACCAAGTTAAACCATTTCCTTGGTATGGGACACTGGTCTGGGTGGACCATTCTTTCCACCGAAATGCAGGGCCATCTTAAAAACGAGCCTTAGGTAGGCCAGACCCAGTGGCTCAGGCCTGTAATCCCAGCACTCTGGGAGACCGAGGTGGGCAGATCACTCAAGGTCAGGAATTCGAAACCAGCCTGAGCAAGAGTGAGACCCCCGTCTCACTCTAAAAATAGAAAAGAAATTAATTGGCCAACATAAAAATGTATAGAAAAATTAGCTGGGCATGGTGGCACATGCCTGTAGTCCCAGCTACTCGGGAGGCTGAGGCAGGAGGATTGCTTAAGCCCAGGAGTTGGAGGTTGCTGTGAGCTAGGCTGATGCCACGGCACTCTAGCCTGGGCAACACAGTGAGACTCTGTCTCAAAAGAATTTAAAAAATGAGCCTTAGGTTACACAGGGGTGATGTTATCTATGGGGAAAGTTAAGAATCTTTATAACCAGGCCGAGCGCGGTGGCTCACGCCTGTAATCCTAGCACTCTGGGAGGCCGAGGCGGGCGGATTGCTCAAGGTCAGGAGTTCGAAACCAGCCTGAGCAAGAGCAAGACCCTGTCTCTACCATAAATAGAAAGAAATTAATTGGCCAACTAATATATATATAGAAAAAATTAGCTGGGCATGGTGGCGCATGTCTGTAGTCCCAGCTAGTCGGGAGGCTGAGGCAGAAGGATTGCTTGAGCCTAGGAGTTTGAGGTTGCTGTGAGCTAGGCTAATGCCACGGCACTCACTCTAGCCTGGGCAACAAAGCGAGACTCTGTCTCAAAAAAAAAAAAAAAAAAAAAAAGAATCTTTATAACCATCAGTTATGTGACTCCTTGGTAGAAATTATAGGAAAGCAAACTAGGGGACAGTGGCTGGTTATTATCATTATTTTTAGTTATGCTTGTGCCTTTGCAAAGTTTAGGCCCTTACCACAGTTCTTGACTTGTGCCCCTTTATTAATTCATAAAGGGTGAGAATTTTGGAGTATTAGGATGTTTATTTGTTTGTTTAATCTAGTGTTCAACCATGTAACAAATCATCTAAAGAAATCAAACCAATCAGAATTAACAATTCATTTTGGAGAAAGAAAGCAACTGAATGAAAGAAACTGAGGAGATAATTCAAAAACTGATTGTACATTTAACCTACCTCCAACCATACAAATGAGACTAAAATTACTAATGCAATAAAAATCAGTTGTTATGTATGAAAGAGTTTTTTTCCAACAAAATTTTATCTATCTATCCATTTACCCCTATTTTTCATCTCTCCATTTATTTATTTATCAATTGGCTCATCATGTGCCAGATACTATTTTATGCTACTCAAACTGAATTTTAGGAACGAGCAAGCCAGGCAAAAGAAAAAGCAAATATAAAGGTCCTGAGGTGACGACTCTACTTGTGATTAAGAAAAAATAAAAATTTAAGCAGGTAGAAATTTTTCCTCTCAAGATATATAATCAGTAATTTATTTCACAGATAGTATACATTCTAAAAACCTATTTTACATTATTCCTTAATTTTAATGATAATTAGCATGACATCTTTTTCTAAAGATCTAAATCATATGCAAAAAGAAATGTCACTCTTTAGCAAAACGTGCAAGATTCTCTCATGTTTGGAGCTTCCAATCCTATAAGGTGAAGGATTTCAGTTACCTCCAGTCTGGCTGGGTAGTTGTGTAAAGGCCATCTCTTTTTAGAGTAGACTGCATTGAGCTCCTTTTCATAATTTGTGCCAAAACAAATCCTGCCTGATCAGGAAAAATTAAAGTGGGAAAGCTTCAAAGTTTATGTTATCTTGTTACCACTATTTCCATTTTCTCATTAAATGAGGTTAACATTAAACCTTTATTTTTAAAAACACAGATATGGCAAAGTGCTTCTCTTAAATTAGTGGGAAAACAGTAAGTTCTCATAAAAATGTCTTGTGGATCTCTTTCTTTTATAAGAATGAAGCGTACCTATAGTATTATGAAGTTGGATTGGTTACATGATTACAGAACTCATTTGGGTAGAATTCATTAAGTAGACAATTTCTCTGAGTACTAACAATATATCAAAAGCATGATAATTAACATTTTCAGGCCTACCCTGCTAGTAAAATCTAGACTATCCAAAACTTCTTTTATTCTGTCTGTTAAAACTTGCACCGGATAAAACAGTTTTATAAGGACATCTATTTTTTTTTTTCTGGTGGTGTTTTGTTAGAATACTCCCACATAAGCTGATTTTCTGGCAGGGTAGACTTCTTTTAGTCTTTTGGCCAATTTTGAAGTTCTGTTTTAGCTAATAACATTTATTTTAATTTAGAACTTACGCATTTCCTTGTTAGCTGTTCTACTTCATTGGGGGTATTCGTCTTTTGCTAAATATAAACCACAGGAGCTAAAATTCCTTTTTTCCTCGGGATTTTTGGGAGAATAATGTGACAGGGACTAAGCAAAGGTGACTAACGCCTGACGTTCTTTGCAGTCACGACCTGCGCATTGCTCAAGTATCTGAGCAGGTCGGTCAGGTTGGTTCCCCCATCAGGTGGCACAGATTTGGTTTGGGGGCAGTAAAGAACTGTTGGCTTAATCGTTTCCAATCAGTTGCTTTGCCAGTGTGTCCATACACACACACACACACACACACACACACACACACACGGTGTGTCTGCTTAACACTGCTGACTGTTTAACTCCAAGATGACTTTACAGAGCCATGATGAGCTCTTACTTCTACTTTGCAAGATCGTTTGTTCAGGCGTCAAGCATACCATATACATCTTACATGTTAAGGAATAAAGTATGAAACTACGTCAGAAAATTTCTCATTAGCAAAGAATAAATAAAATGTCATACACACAAAAACAGTTTTCTTGTAGATAAAGTAACTAATCATTCAAAGTATGAGCTGAAATATAAGAGTAATGATGATGATAGTTACAATAGCTGATATTTATGAAGCATTTGCGAACCACCAGGCCCTCCGCGTAATACATCTAGGAGAGGTATTAGTATTATTACTACTATTTTTTAAGGGGAAGAACCTGAGGTTCAGAGAAGTTAAATAAGATGTCTAAGATCCACAGAGCTGGTAAGTTGCCAAGTCAGGATCTGAAACCAGGTGCTCAGATTCTAAAGCCCATGTACTTATCCTTTAGAAACTAATTTTTGAAGTTATTTGACTCTTTTACATATAAATACTATTTTTATCTTCCAAATTCAGAGTTCTCAACCTAAGAATCACACAAAGTACATTATAGTGATAGTCATGTAGTGGCGTCTACATGATGAGACTCATCATGTTCTAATAATTTAGATTTTCTAGAGTCCTTATTTAAATATACCCTGGCTCTAATTCAGGTTGGAACTTTTGGAATCCTGACACTCAGAGAGTTGTTGAGTTTCTCTATGCTCTTCTGCTGTCTGGACCTATTTCTCACTCCTAGTGCGATGATATACCATATATGCCTCCTTTTTGTACAGTTCTGCTTCCAGCTGTGTGCACCACATGGAATCTGGCCTATTTTCCTTCTTTTCCTGGGCTTAAATATGCCCACAGCTTGTACCCATGAAAATCATTTATATAAGCCTCATCTCTGTGACCAGCTATTTTCAACATCCAAGCCACAAATGCTATTATCTCAGGAGGTTTTCTAAGCTTCCAACCCTCGAGAATGGTGGAGATGTCTGTGCAGGGGAAGAAATATTGGCTGCTCCCAAAATCTATGCCACATTTTCTCATAATAAATAATTCTGATAGGATCCAAAGTCTCAAGAAAGATCTCTTGAACTTTTCATTCAGCTTTTACTAATCACCCCTTCCTTAAAATCTCACCAAACCCCTTGTTATAATAAAATGTCTTTCTATCTTTAACCCTTGACTCCTCTACCTACTGGAGTTGATACTTACTCCCAGCAGTCTGATGCATCCCCTGTGCTTCCTCTAGCCATGGCCTCCAATAAAACTCCCTCCTTTCCAGGAAAAGAAACTAAAGCTTCCATACATATCAATGCAATAACAACAGATGCTGAGGTGGAGCTGGGATGGAAGTACATACAGGGTACTGTAAAGCTTCTAGGCTCGAGTGAGTCAGCCAAAAGTGGTGTTCTACTGCAATTTTAAACTACTATTTTTTTTGCACACATGGATAACTGGATACTATCTGCAACTGCTAAACCTTCCTTCTAGCTCTGATGCTGTCCTAACTCCATGCCACTAATACTCACTCATTCTCATCGTGGGCCACCTGATATTCATGCGCCTCAGGGTGTAATTTCACTGACATTTTGTTGTCCCGAAGAGGCTTAGAATGCAACTCTGTTTCTTTTTAACCTCAAAGGCATCCCTTTCTCTATACTTTTGAGAGTCAGAGCAATTTAATGAAAAAGATATAAATTTGCATGAACTGTCATAATTATAAGCAATAAAAATAGGATCATAAAAAGTCAACACTAGATACAAAGGTATGTTTATACCACTTAATTGGTTGAATTAGGAAAAAAATCTTAAAATTATACTACAGATGGCATAGTCTATCTAATTATATTATTTGAGTGAAAAAAGAACTAGATTCTCCTTTCTGCATTCTCTGGCTTCAGGCAAATGCTTTCTCCTTCAGGTAGCTAAAGTTTAAGGTGTGTCTTATCTAGTCTCCACACCAGTATCAAAATTGGCTGGCAAATATGAGAATGCTGTCCACAACTTTGGAAAATTACTGGTTAAACCCATTTTTTAAATAAAAAATCAACAGCCTGTAGGTTTCAGGGAGTGACAGTAAACATTTTAGGGAGGAATTCATGAAAGGATGATGCATGGTTGAGGGAGTGAAGAGTTATGAGTTGGAAAGCGTTCAGACCATAATGGAGGGTTGGAGCTTGGAGAGCCATTACTTTGAGGGTTTTCATTGAAGAGGAGCAAAAGAGAAAACTGCCACTTTGGAAGTGGATTCTGGGGAGTGAGAAATGCAGCCATGTGTCTCCAAATCCACAACAATGTGAAACTGAGTAAAGACTCAGCGTCCTTCGCAAATCAAGTGGCTCTACATCTTCCACAGTCACGATGACAGAGTTTTAAATTTTGCCTCCACTTGAGTCATGTGATTGGTTATTATTTATGGAGTGGCATACATACAGCTCATGTTTTACTAGTGTAAAATTCATAAATGTTTGGGAAGCACTTTGAAGATGAAAAGTTGTGTAAGTGCTAAGTATTATCATTGTATCATTATCGTAAAACACATAAGACTCACAGAATCTTGTAAGCTAAATAGGAGGAGAATGACTGCACTGCCCAGCACTTGAGGAGAAGATGGCCAAGGGACAGCCTCAGTGGGGACAGGACACATGGACAGCTCTGCGGAGCAGGTAGGATTGAGGGGGCTGGGCAGCAGGCGGGCTTGCCATTGCTCCTCGGGGAAATTTCCTGAAGGGACCAAATTCATTGAAGTAACTTAATTTGGATTTTGAAGTTTGAATACATGAGTTGCTCCCTGAACTTTTTTGTGGAAATAGGAGTAATGTAAATCCTAAATAAGAGAAAAACAAATGTAGAAGTAAGATAGATAAACTCTAATCGTTAGAGTCTGTTTTGCTGATTAATTTTTTTTTGTGAGAAAACTTTCAATCATTAATTAGTATGTGTATGATTGCCAAAACTTGAAGCCGATTGGGAGATTTTATTTAAAAAAAAATAATTTTACTATGAAAATTGAAAGAACACAAGCTAGTTACAAATCTATTTCGAAGGATGTATGTTGATATAGAGATGTTAACAGTTATGTTGGCAATAAGCTATTTTACCTATAGGAAGTGGCAGTCCAAAGTTTAGGTGCTCATTTTTAATTACTGGAACACTACAGTGCTTTACTGCTTTACTGCTGTACATTTCTACTGGTGTGACTTAACATTTTAGTTAGAAACAAGAGCAGCAACATGAGAGGATTTTATTCCTTTACATTAGCAATTCGATAGCAATTGGCCTGAAAGTCAAGAAAATGTGCTAACTGGTTCAATGGCATACACAGATGAACAAATAAATTTTACTCTTTGATTCTTAAGCTAACCAAATTAACATAAAGATAATTGTTCATGTATACACTACATTCTTTCCTGGCCCTCCAACAAAATGCATGCCTTGATAAACCTATTGAGACTGACTCATATTTTTAATAAAATTTTAGATAACTTTTTAGTTGTGATTTTATACCATCGTCCAGATTCTGGGTGAACAGTATAATCTTGGGTCTAGTGTAATTTCCAGATAAACAGCTTTTTAATCAGTCACTTCACATGTTCACATTAATATTTCATTTAATTAGCTGTTAAAGAAACCCTAAAATCTTTTCCATCAAATTAAATTACTATTAATCCTTTTGATTTAATTGACAAAACTAGTGAAAATGTTTCATCTCCAGCTTCTAAGTACTGTGTTCTATATTCTTCATGTCAACTTGCTCAGCTCCTTATGCTCCATAAAATGTGTAGAGAAAAAAAAATGTGTAGACAGACTGTGATTTTATCCTTTCAGGGAATTAATAATTTTTTTGAACAAAGAAAAAAATCCATAGGTTGACAAAGTTTAATTTTCCTTTTGAATTTGAAAGTACACACACACACACAAACACAAACACACACTGAATAACTCTTTCCAAATCAATAAAATCTTTTGCAAATAGGAAGAACATCTGAGTCTTAGAAAATTCAAAAGAGAATGGCAGAAATAAACAGTGTATCTGCCTTTAAATTTTTATATTTATTAACCATAATTTCACATTTGTGAGTCAAGATAGATAGGTCACCTTAGTGATCTTAGATTTTGGCTCTAAAATAAGTGAGAGTTGCAAATTTAAGTGGCCTATGATTTAATTTTCTTTCTGGAGATCAGGGAAAAAAATCCAAACTTCTACCCTAATCCAAAAAACTCTAACCCTAACCCAAATATACTGATAAGGACTAGAAGAGAAATCTCCACCTTGAATGCTAATTTTTTCTAGACTTGAAACATCCTAAAGAGAGAATATTGTCCTACAGTTTCCCCTTCTTTAAAATTAGGAAACTGGAATAAGTGATTTACAAAGTCTCTTCCAGTTCCCTCACTCTAGGCAATTTATGTTAGAGGAAAGTTTGAAGCCACACAATACTCCCTATTAAACAAATTCTTGCTTACAAGAATCACTGTATATCATCTTATGGATAACTAAAAAGGAGAAATGATAAATGTAGGGCATTTGTGTATCTATAGATTTAATTATGGAAAAATTATCATGATTAAAATGCATTATCTCATACTGTCATCCTCACTCAGAACTTTATCTCCACATGGACCTGCTATTAATTCTTACAATAAATGTGCTGAAGTTGTTCCCACCACAGAGATGTCAAAGCAAAAATTGCACCAAACAGTTAAACGGGCAAGAAGAACTTTGTCCCCAGCATCATTTATTGAATAGGGATTCTTTTCCCAGTGTGCACCATCTGGGGGATGGACACACTTGAAGCTCTGACTCAAGTGGGGCAAAGCCAATTTATGTAACCTAAACATTTGTTCCCCTGTAATATGCTGAAATAAAAAAAAAAAGAAAAGAAAAGAAAGACTTTATTCAAGGCTATATAGCAAAATAGGGGGGAGAGGCCAGAGCTAAATCTTTTTTTTTTTTTTTTTTTGCTTTTTATAATATATATTCTTTTTGTTTGTTTGTTTCAGAATAGTATGGGTGTGCAAACACTTTGGTGACTAAGTCTTAACTCTGCTGAAGTAGAGAGCAGTAGGGTTTAAAGGCTGGAGGGAGAGGGAGAGCTCAGGCCATCCGTGTGAGCTGATTAGTTTTACTCACAGAAAGAGTAAACTTCTCTTGTCTTTATGACAGGAGGTAGTTTTCCAACTTGAAGCAGGTGCCAAATGAAGTTAGGCTCCTACCCTCCCACGAAACTAGGAGATAGTGGTGCTGTCTCCTTTAATGGTTACCTTTCCAAGAGATGACTTTCAGGTCCTTGAGAAGAAAGATGTTTCCTGAGTTATAAAACTGGAAAGGGGCTTTTAAAAGATTTACATGCACTTCCAGGGGGCAGAGAAAGAATTTACAATGACAAAGTTTTTAAACTAAATGCCCTAAGAAAAAGGAGATCAGGGCCTAGAGTCAGGCAGAAGCCTATCGAAAGTTTAATAAAGCTGAGGGGAACATGAAGGACGTCTTGGTCAGGGCCTTTGCACCTGATCTTCCTTCTTCCTGTAACATTCCTCCCCCAGATCTTAGTACAACTCATTCCTTCTTGCCATTAGGGTCTCACCCCAAAGAGGCCTCCCTGAAGTTGTGTTCCTACCTCTACCCTTCAGCCATTGCTCTGTTATCTTCTAGATAGAACTACCTAGAAGATTGTCTTGTTTTCCTGTTTACTTTGTTATCTTGGTTATCTGACCTGTTCATCCATCTCTTCTACTGGAATATAAACAGCATGAGAGCAGGGACCTTGTGGTCCCTGATGTAGCTCTGGTACCTAGAACTCTGTTTGGCCTATTGTGTGGACTAAAACATATTTGGTAAATGAATGAAAGTTCAACAGTGGAAAGGAAAATTACCTGTGAAAAAGAATGATAGACTTCATATAAAACTAAAAATTATTCTGTGAGTCAAGAAAAGGTAAAATTAAAATAACTTTTAGTTCATGTTTTCAGTGATACAGAGGATCATATGACTCTAATGACATCAAAATAAGAATCCATGTGTCCATACTTTGTTTAGTTTTAGATTATTTGACCCAGGAGAAAAGTGCAGACTGACATTTATGGTTTGACAGATTATTAAAAATAAACAGAGTAATATGTTATGTCCTCGTCTATTTTTGTTCCACAGTGTTACAAAGGATTAGAAGTGGATATTTTCAGGATCTTTCTTGAATTATATAGAACTCCAGGGTGGTTGTGGATTTTCAAAAGTACAAATACAGAGAAATGCCTAGGAAGAAGAGGGGAGACAATAGTTGTAACCCCCTTTTAAAATTTCTGGCCTATACATTTGCAGCTTCAGGTCAGAATCACAAATAAATCCAGTCTAATGTTTCTGCTCTCTGTCATGATTTCCAACAGGTGAGAGACAACTGGCCCACTCTTGCTAATTGTACCACCATTAAAAGAAAAGCAAAATATTAAATGTGTCCCTCATTTTACCTGTTACTTTCATTTTTTATTTTCTGTTGGCCCTTCCTACAGAGTCTGCAATGGATTTATAATACATAGATATGTTTAAATGAATAAACAATTCTTGTGCAGCAATCTGAGATTTTCAAAATATTAGTATCTCCATATCCATTATCTCCATATCCATTATATTTTAAGTATAAGATACTTAAAATATATAATGTTGCTTATAAAAACACAGCAAATAATATTATTATCCCCATTTTAGAGATAAGGAAATTTAGATATAGAGATTACAAACAATTTGCTGGAGTCAAGGAGTTGGCAAGTGGTAGAGCTAGAATACAAACCCAATTCCCCCAAATCTCTTTTCGCTACTCCATTATGTCCACAAAGTACCATTTCTGCTCCTTTGGGAGGAAATAGGAGCTGAGAGCTATGTTAACAAAGGCTAGATTAATTCCACTAAGAGTGATGGAGGCTCAGTAACAAAAGCATAATTTATTTGTCTGTTTATGTTCTGCAGCCAGAGCCCAAGGAAAAGTGATAATACACACTGTGCTGAAGTTCAAATCCCGTTTTAAAAATAGTGCAGCAAAATTTGGGAATAAGATCAAAACCATCTTACAACAGAAGTTAAAAGGTAAAACTGGGTCTTTATGTATAGATCCTTCCTCATTTAAATTTTCAGGTAAGCCTTCTTATGTATGGTTTTCATCTTCTGGCTTGAGTATGGTGTTTCGTTATGCAAATGAAAACAACATTCCTGTCTTTAAGGATATACACAATGATAGTTACCTTTAACCACTATTAAAGTAATCAAGGGTCCAAAATAACATTTCTTTGCAAAACAAGGCAGCCTTGAATTCTTATAGCTTATTCTGTGGGTCATGATTTCTCCCTTAGTTCTTCTGGATGACTCAAGAATCTAGACTCCTGAATTCCAGGATTGTTGGAGCCCCTTTAACAAATATCAGAGCTGCTTCTTGATACAGCTGTAATGCACCTTGTCTCTCCCATGCTTATGTGCAGTCTGACTCTTGTTTTCAGTCACTTAACAATAGCATGAAAACAGCCTCTAAAAGGCAGAGACAACAGTGCCTCCATTCCCAGGATAATGATAAAAGTACAGCTGGGTCAACAGTTCTCTGCTATTAATACAACAAATTTGACCAAGAGCAGAAAAACATTGCTACTCCTACAGGAAGGACTAAAAGGTTCGGGAGAGAAAAAAAAAAAATCCAGGTCAAGGGTTCATTTGTATGGAACATCAAAAGGATCAAAAAGCAAAACCTGAGCATGCTTCTCCTGGATTAGAAGCCATCGTGTTGTTGAAATATGACTCTCCTCAGTTTATTAGATCCTCCCTCTTAGACCCTTCCTTCTCACACAGCTTGCCATGTATATGGGATGACCTTAAAAGAACAGAGAAAAATAAAGCAGCTCTCCAATTTTGCAGAGAATTTGCTTCCAAAGATGTATTTTTAGAAATCCACTTGTTAAAAACATGAACTCAAATGTAAAGAAACATAGCATTATATCCCTGATATTCCTCCAAACTTTAAGAATATTACATAAGATCCCAGGAAAACAAACACTCAGAGGGTATTCTCCTGACCAATGATTTTTTTCCAGTAGTTTTATTTATTACAATGTTATCTATAATTTTATGAAGAGCTGTGACTGTTACGTGTGACATTTTAAATGTTTTGGTATTGTCTTAACCTCTACCTTATTTATTTATTATGGAAACTCCCTATGTCTCCCTCTTTACCCCCCATCAGAAGCTAGATGCCTTGCAAAACTGACTGGGGGGTTTCACGGGTGCAGGATCAAACCCAGCAGCCAACATGGCCAGCTCTCCAAACCACACCGAAAGGAGCTGACACAAGGCTTTCCCTGAGATGAATTGCAAATCTTTATTAGTCACTTCATAAATGGGTCTGTGCCTTATGAATCTGTGAAAAGCTTATTCAGGCAGTCAAAGTTGCTGTCATGACATCTTATTGAATAGTCTGACCTTATTATGTTGTCTAATTAGAGTCTAGTTCAGTTGCTTGGAGCCTGCACCTAAATACATCAATGTTATGAATTTCATTTTCATACAAGCTGCTTAACATAGAGGTAACAGTCTCTACTTCTTGTAGCTTAGACATCGTTGGCCAGACCTGTGAGTGCAAGGAATGCCTGAATAGAGCACCAGTGTTCCTGTATTATTATGCCCAGAAAGAGAGGATATAGTACAGTAGGTAAGGTCATAGGTTTTTCTGAAAGATGGCCTGAGGTCTGATTCCCAGGTCTTGTACATATTAGCTGTGTGACTTTGGAAAAATTACTTAACATCTCTTTGCCACAGTCTAACCATCTCATCATAGGAATGATGATAATAATAAAAATATAATACTTCCTATGGTTTTTATGAGGATTTCTAAGACCCAATACATATAAATTATCCAATACATATAAATTACCTAAATAAATAAAAAATAGAGAGTATCATTAATTGTTGGGTTTTTATCAGGAGGAAAAAAGCACTCAAAATATATTGTCCTATGGATTGTGGATTTGCAATCCAACTTTATGTACATGTAGATAGATTGATAGATGATTGATCGATATATAGAGGATTGGTTGATAAACTATTATTTTTATTAGTAGTCCCACTCCTACCCTCCTCCCAAATTCAGGCTACCCTATGGGTGAGAGGAAAGAAAGTGGAGACATCCCTCAGGGATAGTGGCCTTGCAAAGCACTAGGACAGTAGGGACAATTACACCCCTCCACCTCTAAGCCCCCACCCAAAATAAATCAGTTTATTTCACAGAGTTTTAGTTTCTTTATCTTTAAAAAGCAGATTGTGATATCATATACTTTGTAGCGGGTTTTTTTTCTGAGAATAGATGAACAAATACATCCAAAGCACTTAGCACAGTCCCTGGTACAGCGCAAGTACTCAATAAGTATTACTACTGGCCAAGATCTCCTTCTGTATTTCATATATATGCACATATATGTTTATATATATATACACATATATATGTATGTATACATATATATATATACATACATATATATGTATATATACACACACACATATATGTTCTGATGACTATACTTGAATGTTCACTGCCCAGTCAACTGAATCGTAGAGAAAATACACGTGTTTTTTATATATGAATTCAAAGTAGGGCAATGAGCCCATTTTAAAAGATTTTACAAGTCATAGGAATGAAGTAAATCAGGGATAAAAATTATTGCCCATGTAGAAATAAAAACAGTTAAGCAAAATGTCCCTTAACATTTCAGCACTTAAAAATTATATCTACCCTGGGAAAACTACTTTATGTAATAAAATAGTTTATTTTATTGGTTATAATACTAAACCAAACCAGGAAAAAATTTAAAATTATCTATTATTGGCTTAATTTGTTTATTCATTTATTGAATAAGTACTGATTGAACACTGATTATGACTCAGGAAATTGGGATAAAATTCTGCCTTACTAATTATTTTTGTTTATGCTAATATTAAATCCATTTCCTTTTTCTATGTACATACCAAATGATACAGGAATTAGTATATAAAAAGGATTTTGTGTGATGATTTTTTAAAAAATTTTGCCATGGATGATCAAAACTAAAAACCAAAATCTGACAGAATTTTGATTTAGCATTTGTATTCTCTATAACTGATTAAGTCATATATCCCAGATCATTAGCAAAACCAGAAATATTGAAAATAGGTTACTGATTTCTAGTCCAGAGTAAATGCATGCAAATACATTATTCATTGCACAGTGTACAGCTGGAAGACTTTAGAATTGGAAAGACCTTAGAGATCTCTAGTCTAGTTGCCTCATTTACAGATAAAGAAAATGAAGATTTAGTTAAGTAAAGTGACTCATCCTAAGTCATAAAACAAATAATGGACAGATCTAAGACTTGAACCATGTCTTCTGAGCCTAAGTGCACTGTGTTCTCTACATTATTTTTATGAATCAGTTTAGAACTGATGGTTACACTAAAAATCTGTTTAAGTTGTAGATTTAAAGGTCCTACAGAAATAAAAAAGATCTTCCTTCTTTTTCTAAATCTGTAGTCAATCATTCCAAATCTAAATTTTTAAAATTCTGTCCTTAGTTTTAGCATCAAATAAGGAAGGATGTAAATCCATATCCAACTGAAAGAATTACTGAAGGGGGGCAAAATAGAATGTAATACATTAAATGTAACGAACAATTATAAAGTATAAAGGCATGATGCACTTAACTATCACTGCCATAAACTACCAAGTGAGAGCTAAGAGAACATAACACTAGACTAGGTACACCAACTACAAAACTGCATAGAATACCATATAGTGGATCTTTCCTGGAAACTCTGGAAGGAAAAATCCAAATCAGTCTTTGTAAAAGCAAGGAAATGCCTCACATGCAAAAGTAAGAGTTTTAAATGAAATGCCTTATAAAGTTGAATGCTCATAACTTTAATAGACATAATTAAGAGTATGACTATCATTTGTTTTAAAATAATATAATAGGCCAGGAGCGGTGGCTCATGCCTGTAATCCTAGCACTCTGGGAGGCCAAGGTGGGCAGAGCGCTCAAGGTCAGGAGTTCAAAACCAGCCTGAGCAAGAGCGAGACCCTGTCTCTACTAAAATAGAAAGAAATTAATTGGCCAACTAAAAATATATAGAAAAAAATTAGCCAGGCATGGTGGTGCATGCCTGTAGTCCCAGCTACTCGGGAGGCTGAGGCAGAAGGATTGCTTGAGCCCAGGAGTTTAAGGTTGCTGTGAGCTAGGCTGATGCCATGGAACTCACTCTAGCCTGGGCAACAGAGTGAGACTCTGTCTCAAAAAAAAAAAAAAAAAAAAACAAAGAAAGAAATGGGCATGAACTGAAAGGAATCCATAGTCTTCCCTGCTGAATGAGACACCAGAGCTATACCATCAAAGCACAGACCCTTATAAGGTGTCTGGGAATCTAGAAGAATCAAGCTAGAAAAGTTCCAATCTCAAAGTGCTAATCTTAAATATTAACTTCTTGTTCAATGTGTGTCCTCAAAAGGTCCCCTTAGAAACACACAGATGCCACATCAAATGTATAACACATATGTTATCACATACATAATCCACTATTCACTACACCAGTGTAACTCTCTAAATATACTCTGTGGTATGTGTCTTGTCCTCTCTTCATCATAACAGTCTTTTGCACTGCTTCCGAAGCTCAAAATCAACAATGGCTTGAGTCACTGCAGAAGCACATATAATATCCAAATAAAAATGATATTCCTTATTTTTCATATTTCTTAAAATATGCATAGAAGTTAAAAAATTTGAATTCTACCTTAAAAACTACCACCTGTGTATACAACTCATTATTAATTTAATTAATTTTATAAAGATTTAATTAATTATATTTCATAAAACCCTTAACATTATATCTTCAGAGTCAAAATGTATATAACTTTACCAACGTTTACCAAATGATGTGAAATGTATAACCACAGAGTCAATTCTCGGTGAAAATATTATGAATGAACGTCTGTGGTGAAAGATGATTTCTGTGTCATGAACCAATTATAGCTATTACCTCGCTCAATAAGTCCATATACATTTATAGTTTTTGAGTTTTCAGAAATCTATCACATGAACCTTTTTAAAATATCTCATAAAGCACATTACATAACAGAATTCCTCTATTATTTTTAATGTTGGAACCATAGGAAGAGTATCTAAAAAGTAAGATTCATCAACTAATTTAGCATTTGTACTCATGTAAAGTAATAAAGTCACCTAAGGAGAGTTAAAGCCTGTGGTTTATGTAAAATTTATATTGTAAATGAATCTATAACTACTATAAAATTTTTTCATATACTTTAAAATTATACTGTTTAGTTTTCATTATCACTATCTGTTTCAGATTTCCTCTTTTAAGGAAAAAGATATTCATTGAAATCAGACCCTCCTTCTTATCAGTGTATCTAAAGTTCCTAACCCTGGCAAATATGAACAATGGCCATGGATCTGCTGTACCGCAGACCCCAACATCCCATTTAGAGAGCATCAAGCGTTTTCCTAGTCTAACGTTCAATAGTAAGCAAATTTTGCCTATTTCGGCCCCAGTGAAATAAATTTCTTGACTCTCTTCCAAAAGAACATTTGTCATCAGCTGTTCCAATTCCCCCATTCCCCCTCTATGCTAAGGTCCATCCAATTTTCTAGGCATGCTTCTGCCATAGCATTTATCACATTGATTTTAAATGATTTACTTAGTTGTTCATCCCTTCTACGAGAGTCCAAGTTCATTAAGGTTCGGGTCCATGTCTGTTCTTTGTTCCTGGCCTACAGGAGAAGACCAATGCATATTTTCTGAGCCGTTTTGTAAAAACGGCTCTGTCTTACTATCCTTTGATGCAGTCTCCTCCTTGGCAGAAACAGTATCATTGGTTTTTTGTCACTTCTTTTATACACGGTACATGTAAACAGAGATAACATTGTTGACTCTTGATTCAGAGGTAAATCTACAGGAATGCTAGCCTTCGAGGGTGAGTCAAGGGACTTAAAAAGAATGAAACACAAACAGCCACAGCAGTGACTCAGTCCAATGAGGTGGAGGAGGTTCTCATTCATAGTAAACTGTCTCCAACCTACCCAAGTGATAATTATTCAATTAAGTTCTGGGATAATATAACTATTAAAAGTAAACTATAAGTCAAAAATAATTCTTCTCTTTAGCGAGTCATATATAAATACAGAAAACTTCAAAGAAAGAAGAAATTTCTGTAAATATAATAAAGGTTTCTAAATATTAATAATTAGTTCTTAAGGTATAGGAATTAACATTTTTCCAGTCCAGATAAAATTTAATTATTTCCGAAAATCTTAATATGATTTTATATATTTTACCAGGGATACAAAACTCAAAGCTTAACCCTAGAGGTATCACATCCAATAAAAAACTAGCCCCTGGAAGGCAGCTGTGAAGGATTAGATGGAAAGATGGCACCTTTCTGTTTAAGTAGGTGTGGCTCATATCAACTCATGGCCTTGCTGACTACTCATAGGCCTGATTACTGAATTGTTCCAGCGTTCTTTGTTCAGACAGGTTGACTTTCTGGTAAAGGATTCTTGTCTCTCTGATTTGTTGTGCAACCTAATGTAACAATGTGTAACTGTAATTGGCATGTAAAACTGGATACTCCTCGGATTTATAGACATCCAAGAGCATCATAAAAATGAACCATATTAACATAGCATTTAATTCATACAGCAGCTGGTGATTCCTCTTTGAAGAGGAATTTTTTAAATGGCTTGTGGGCTTATGGCTCTCTGCATCTGAAATTTGAAGCATGACTCATTCATTCACCCTCTCCTCATATATTCCCCACATAAACAGGTTTGCAGTTCTGCAGGGATATGGGGTCCACAGCAAAATTCTCTGGAGTAAACAATTTCATTCAGTAATATTCCCTGAAATAACTTGTCTGTCCAGGAATGAGTAGACAGTATTAAAATCTGCCTCATTCCTGAATAAAATTCCTTTGACCCAGAATGAATGAAAAGTTGGGATGGCATGCTTACCCAAATGTTTCAAATAATTGAAACTGAACACATAGAGAATTAATTTTTAAAGGATTAAAATATAGTAAAATGCACTCAACACAAAAAATACGCTAAATATAACAATGTATGTACTCTCTCTTAGTTATTAGCATTATTTGTTAAAGTATATAGTTATTAGAGTTATTAGCGGGGTTCGCCAAAAAGCAGAGCCTGAGACAGACTTTCATAAAGACGCTGATTTGAGAGAGAGTGAGTTGGCCTTCTCTAGGGGCAACTCTAGCTCCACCCCATGGGACCTCACAGACTGTATTTGAGAGCTGTATTCCCCAGCGAATGAAGTGGAAGCTTTTGCCAGTCAGCTCCCCTGTTACCTTAGTCAGTGGCTCTAGCAGCATTAACTCCCACATTTCCTTTGTCCATCTGGGAGCGTCCTATAGGTTTCTTCTGAAAGATAGTAAAAAGCAGGCGTCCTCAAACTACAGCCCACGGGCCACATGCGGCCCCCCCAGGACATTTATCCGGCCTGCGGGGTGTTTTTACCACCGCTGCCTGTCCTGCTTAGCAGTGGACTTGTCCCGGGCCCACAGTGCGCATGTGTGGAATGTGCCCCGCACTCTCCAACGGCCCTCCAACGGTCTGAGGGACAGTGAACTGGCCCCCTGTTTAAAAAGTTTGAGGACCCCTGGTAAAAAGTCTTAGGTGCTGATTTGAGAAGGGTATGTGTCAAGTTTCCCCTGAGCAAAGCAGATCCAAATCGATGTGGTCACCACAGCTGTGGCTGGAATAAGAGACAAACCAAGAACAGTTAAAGTGGTGCATAAGAGGTGTCAAATACATTCAGTTTTCTGAATATTTGGATTGAGAATATGGTGCAAAAATCACAATTTTTCCTACATTTTAGTACTTTCCAGGATCCATACCTCTTTTTCAGGTAACTTACAATGAGGAACTTGAGTGTCTTTTTAGAAACAGAAGAATGAATACAATGATTTTATTACTCTCTATGCTAATTTATAAACATAGAAATTATATAGTTGAGATTACATAAAATGATTATACTTATAGAATGATGTGCTCCAAAAGTAAAATAATATTAATATTAAAATGTGTCCATAAATATTTTCACTTTCTTTTCACTTGACTTTTAGACATTGCAATGCCAGCAGCAGAAAATCTTCTCAATACCTGTAAGTTCATCAATACTTATTTTCTAGTGAAATTTAATTACTTGGATGCCAGAAGATACCTCCACTTGAGAGGCATCGTGGCACCCATAAAGAAGGAATAGGAAGCCTGCTTTTAGAAACGTGTATAAAAGTTACTGGAGTTGGCCTTAAATTTAAGGCCAATTTAAGTTGGCCTTAAGTTGATTGATATCATGGATTTAAAATGAGGAACACATTATCACATGCCACATGGAAGAGGGGATACAAGAACAAACAGTGGTAATTAAGAACTTAGAGTCTAAAATCAGCTACCCATGAGTTTTGAGTCCCAGATCTGCCACTTACTAACTGAATGAATTTACACTGGTTATTTAATTCCTCAATGCCTCAGTTCCAAATAATTGTGAAGATAAACATAAGGTAACACAAGTAAAGTATTTATAAGAGTGCATGGTTCATAATAAGTATTCAGCAAATTTAGGCTATTAGTATTTTCTATTTTGCTAATGAAAACTCCAGGTCTAGGAACTCACTGTGGAATGTTGATACTAGAAGCCAAATTTAGTGTGCAGGGAAGTCAGCTGCCTTACATGCAAGCAGCTTCCTCCTTGCTGGTTGAGGCGTTCTGCTTCCATTCTCCCATTACCTGCCCTAGGAAATACGATCCCCTGGGTTGCTGGAACCTGGAGCAGGATGTCAGAAGGGGCATTGTTTTTATCTGGGGACTGAGACTGATTGGGGCAGCTGGATTAGAGGACTCACCCTGCAGAGCCAGGTGACATGGCCCTGACCCATCTTGCTGTCCCTCAGTCACAGCACAGCTATTTCTGAAAAACCTGAGCAGAACTTAGATTGCAAAGCTGTATTAGATTACTCTTCTCTCTTACAAATTTTGACTGAACAATCCTCAAGCAACTTAATAAGATATCTTAAAGTCAATATTCCAATGAAAAAATTAGTGCCAATATGATCAAAATCCGCAATTGAGAATTTGTCATATCAGGTTCATAGAAGTTAGATAGTCAAGATAGGAATAAAAACAGAGGAAAGAAAGAGATCTGGCTATGTAGTTACTTGTTAAAAAAAAAAAAAAAATCAGCTGATTTGTCTATCCCCCAGCTGGAAAACTAAATAATCATCTATAACAGTATTCTGAATTTCACTTGGCCTAACTAGGACTTTGATCATACTTAAAAAAAATTTTTTTTAAAAGAGGGTAGGCTGAAAACATCAAATAAGGTTAAAGAAAACACAGAGCTTTGGTATGTTCCGCAAAGTGTGTTAGAATGTAGTAATAGATGATGGAGTAGAAGTTAGAAGGGAAGGGAGGCTACAAGAGATTCAGTAGATTCACTGGTGTTTCTGAAAGTATTGGCCAGCAATCTTCATTATATTCCTTAAATTCTTGAAATTTACCATATTATCTCTTTTGACATAACAACGCTACCAGGGGCCTTGCAAAGACTTCAGTGGAGTTAATAACAAGGTAATATTGCAGACGTGGCAGCTGAAAGCTTAACAGACACAGCAGTCACGAGTCAGCGAGAAATTAGAATGGAAGCTGATGCAGGGACACATGTTTTAGGTTAGAATTCTGAGTAAGAGCAGAAGCATGGAAGGACAGTCACCCAAGGGAGGTTCTCCTAGCCCATGGAGATGCATCTTTGTTTTATTATTTCTCTGAAGGAAGTTGAGTAAAAGCCAACTTCCTTTAGGAGTTGTCCAGAAAGAAGGGAGGATAGGGAGGAACCACTATTCCTCCGGGTTCTGGATTATTTGTTTGATCCTCCGTAGCATCCGTGATAAGGAAGTGGAAACAAAGAGAAAAAGAAAAGGGAATTCCATTCGATGAGTCAGTGTGAGCGCTGTCTCATTCAGAAAAAGCAACCACAAAGGCTCTCGTTCAGCTACATGATTTTTATGAAGAGGATACCTTAACAACCTGAGGTTTGGGTTGCAACGAGAAGATAACCTAGGATTAGAAGCAACACAAAAACTAAAGGACTTCAGAGGACTAGTTAAGGCCTTTAAAAAAGTCTACGTGAAAACCAAATTTTTTAGGCTGGGCATGGTGGCTAAAGTCTCTAATCCCAACACTTTGGGAGACCAAGGGCAGGAGCATTGCTTGAAGCTGGGAGTTTGAGACCAGCCTGAGCAGCATAGCAAAACCCTGTCTCTACAAATATTTTGAAAATTATCCCAGTGTGGTCACACGTACCTCTATAATCCCAGCTACATGGGAGGCTGAGGCTGGAGGATTATTTGAGCTCAGAAGTGAGCTATGATGATGCCATTGTACTTCAGCCTGGACAACACAGCAAGACCCTGTCCGTGCCTCCCCCACAAAAAAAAAACAAACAAAAAACAGAAAAATATTTTTAATAAAGTAATAAAAAAGTCTACATGACTCTCTCCTATGTTTCTAATGCCTTTCTACCCTCAGGAAAGAATACCTCAAAGCACATCTAGTCACCTATAATTAATGTTTCTATGAAGCAATTGGCCATCTACCCTTTCCAACTTATTGAAGTATTCTCATTCTTGGTATAAGTACCTTTCTTTCATCGAGAGCTTCTCAACCATAACACTACTGATGTTTGGGGACAGATAATTCTTTGTTCCAAGGGCTGTCCTGTGTATTACAGCAGCAGTCCCCAACCTTTTTGACACCAGGGACCAGTTTCATGGAAGACAGTTTTTCCAAGGGGGCTGGGGGCACAGTCCTGGTGGGCTGTTACCTGTCGCTGGTCCAGTGGTTGGGGACTGCAGTATTACAGGATATTTAGCAGTATCCCAGGTGTTTTGATGCCAGTAGCCTTCCTTGGCCCCAATTGTGACAGCCAAAAATATCTCCAGCCTGTCAAATACATATTTTCTGGAGAGACAGTGCATTAAATTGTCCCCAGTTGAATGCCATTACTTTAATCTATGCCCACACATTGATTACGGCAAGTTTTTCATTCTCCAAATGCTTTGAAACATACCCATTACAGAAAAGAGCTTTGCAATTAAGTATAATTTTTATTTCAAGATGTCTCATGGACTTCACATAGACTTTCATTTAGACTTCATTTATACAAACATTTGTTGAGTTACTTTCATGTGGTAGGTTCCCTTTGGTAGGTTCTAGAGATACATTTTTTAAAAAAAGATATGGCCCCTGCCCTCTAAAAATATTTATTAGGAAATGACAAACTCTGGTAAAAGATACCATAAGCTGTTAACAGACAAGCTCCATGCTATAGTTGGAGTCAAGAGAAGATAGTCAAGGGAATTAAGAAAAGAAAGAGTCAGAAAGACAGATGGAGAGAATAATAGTGAAGTGTTATTACTGCAGATTTGCTTTAAAGACTTAAGAATCTACTATTTTTTTCTGGCTTTAAATAGACACTAGAGCACATTCCTGACTCGGAGATGTATATAGCTGTGGAGACCGGTTATCAAAGTTATAATATTATCTTCATGTGTTATTCCTTTGATCCAGGCATTGTGTGCTGTGACTTGAGTGGGAGCATATTGATGTCTATTGTCTCATCAATATCTCATTCACATTCATGTTCATTCACACTTTCTTATGAATGTTTTCATAGCACTCATCACTCTAGAACAACTGCTCACTCAAGTTAAAAAGCACATATTCCCCTGTGCAACTTAGTATTATAACTTCTACAGTTATTGTCTTCTAAATTCAAACATTTAATTCCACCCACCTTTTATATCAGGTCATGGTGAGATCATAGAGATACATAAAGTGCAGTGAGTGATGGAGAACGGGGCAGGAATATGTTCATCTATTCTGAATGAATTTTTAGAAAATCTCACATCAGCAGTAAGCTGGTCCTAACTTCTCCAAGTCTGTGAGTTTTTCTCTATTAATAGTTAATGGAGGCCAGGCACGGTGGCTCACGCCTGTAATCCCAGCACTCTGGGAGGCCGAGGCGGGTGGATTGCTCAAGGTCAGGAGTTCGAAACCAGCCTGAGCGAGACCCCATCTCTACTATAAATAAAAAGAAATGAATTGGCCAACTAATATATATAGAAAAAATTAGCCGAGCATGGTGGCACTTGCCTGTAGTCCAACCTACTCTGGAGGCTGAGGCAGAAGGATCGCTTGAGCCCAGGAGTTTGAGGTTGCTGTGAGCTAGGCTGACGCCACGGCACTCACTCTAGCCTGGGCAACAAAGCGAGACTCTGTCTCAAAAAAAAAAAAAAAATAGTTAATGGGGACACATGTCACAGGAGTTTGTTTACTATAGCAATGTAAATGAATAGAAATGAATACGCAATATCAATGCTAATGAACTCTATTTTGAGCAGGTTGTGGACAACGCACAATAACGCCCCCTGGCAACAGAGTGGCAGGGGGCCTGGGTGCCGAGGAAGGGGAATGGCCCTGGCAAGCCAGCCTCAAGCGGAACAGTGTCCACCGACGTGGAGCCTCTCTGATCGATAACGGCTGGCTTATCACTGCGGGTCACTGTTTCGTAAAGCAAGACCTCAAAGCCACTCAACTATCTAAAAGTCTGATAATATTTTTTAATAATATGGCCCCATAACTGTGCCTCCACCTAGCCAGCGTTGTGAGGTATAGCCTCAAAACTGCTCCAGGAATTATCAGTAAAATAATAGCCATAGTCAGACTGGAGCAGGGTTTGTGGAAAGTGGCATTGACATTTCGACCGTATAATTAGTTCTCTGTTATGGAAAGCTGTCCTGTGAAAGTGTAGGGTATTTAGCAGCATCCCTGGCCGCCACTTGTCAGCAGCACCCTTCAGTGTTGACAGCCAAGATGTCTCCAGACATTGCCAAATGTGGAGGACAAAACTGCCCCAGTCGAGAACCACTAGGTTACAAACAGGCACTTGTACTTCAATTTTATAGAGAAACTATACGTCCCAAATTGAACATGGGTCTTTTATTTCTTTCTCATTATTATTACATTTGTTTTGATTTATTTAGTCATAAGTATTTTCATTCATCCTACATCCTCCCATATAAGTACAGCCCTATTTAAAATGATGATTTCGTTAAAAGATATATATTATTAGTGAGGAACCATCGGGGAAAAAAAAACGATATATATTATTGCACCAAAAGTTTGCCCTTTTGTTACCTAAAAGATTTTTACCCTTTTGTTTGATGGTATTTCACATTAATTTCTATTGGTCTTCTGTAGCACTTATTGGTTTTTCTTTAAATAAAAATCCCTCTCAGAGTTGATCAACTCTCTTCAAAATCATGCTTGCTTATTAACGTTGCTTTAGTGGAGAGTCTGAAAATGTTCCAGCAGTACTTTTTTTCAGTACTTAATATAAAAATCATTGATTAACAAATAATAAAAGTCAAAAAAGATCTTCCTATTTATAGTTTTCAATGGTTAAAAGAGAGGATTTGTACTATTTTCTTAATTTCTCTACATCCATTCTGTCCCACGTCCTTGCCAACTTTTTATTTAATCTTACTACCTTATGTTGTCATTATTTGTCTTTATAAATCCCATTGAGTCTTTTCTGTACAAAATAAGAAATAAAATATAGTTTCCATGAGTTATCTTCTAAAACATAGCTTATTGAGTTATTCAAGATCTGTTCTCATTATCATTTTTATTTCTTCACTTATATATAGCTTTATTTTTGTATGCTTATAAGCATTATGGAGACTCAAAACATAATTGTTCAAAAAAATGTCAGAGATTAATTCTTACAACTCCAATATATAGGACTTCTAATAAATAAATTTATTTTCTTTAGGGACAATTATCCCAAAGAATGGAATGCTAGGTTGGGGCTTCTTTTAAGTGATCCTCAAACACAGTGAGGTATCAAGGATATTATAATGCATGAAAATTACCATTACCTGGCACATGACAATGACATTGCTGTTGTGCACCTGTCTTCGCCAGTATTATACACAAGCAACATCCGAAGAGCATGTCTTCCAGAAGCTACTTATACGTTACCACCCAGTTCAGATGTGGTGGTAACTGGTTGGGGAACATTAAAGTTTGATGGTGAGTTCCTAACCTCACTCCATTACATGGTTGTATTTTAGGAGTTAAAAAGAAAAGTACTTAGAATTACAAAACACCTGAAAAAATACATTCTCTGGATCATTTTTAAGAGCACAATGTGGAATGAATTGAAAATTATCCTCAACAACATTTATACAAATCTATAATTTCATAGAGCTGTTTACCATAATTCTGCTTAAAATGGCAGTTTTTACAGAAATGTATCATTTAAATAAGTAATTCGTTTCTTCCATTTCATTCATCATTCATTCAATAAGCATTTATTTTGTTCAGGAGTGGTGGCTCACACCTGTAATCCTAGCACTCTGCCAGGCTGAGGTGGGAGGATTGCTTGAGCTCAGGAGTTCAAGACCAGCCTGAGCAAGAGCAAGACCCTGTCTCCATTAAAACAATTTTTTAAAAATTAAAAAAAAAACATTTATTTTGATTACCATATTTGTTCCAGGTACTATAAAACAGGCAAATATTCCCGCCTATTTTCTTAGCACAAAAAAAAAGGAAAAAGTTTTCATTCTAAGCAAAAGAAGACAGACAACAATCACAAAATAAAGTCAATAAGTAAATAACATGGCATGTTTTGTGCAAGTAAGTACTATAGAAAAAATGGGCTACCAGAGATTGAGTATTTTTGATGAGGTGAAATGAGTAGCTCTCAATGAAGAGGCAATACTTGAGCAGAGACTATTTAAACTTGTGCATCCCTAAGACCCTAATCATGTAAAGATTTAGGGGCTATTTATGTTTATAAATGTATTTTGAAGGCAGAAAAAGAAACCTAAAATTAATTTCAAGATTCAGAATTTATAGTAACGAATTTAGCTGAAAATCTACAAATTATCATGAACTGTATGTTTCTGTAATATGAATATTTCATTTTGCTTTCTAAGGCATACGTGTAATAAATATAAAATTCCAAAATAATTCAAAAAGAAAATAAATCCTATCACATATGGATGCATACACTGAGTATTTCTAAATATGGTCAGTTTTAGAAATAGCTTTGTGTGTTCATAAACATTAATTGCTTTTTTGTTACTAAGAACAGAGATAAATAAAAGCTTAATTAAGCGTAATTTGATCTGGAAATTGTACATAGTGTTAAAGTTACATACTAATAACCTAGCCAGAGAGGTTAATATTGACGTTAGCAAAAATCATATAATTTTCCTGTCCTAGGAACAAGTCCTAATATACTCCAAAAGGGATTAGTGAAGATTATAGATAATAAGGCCTGCAACAGTGGAGAGGCATACCGTGGAGTCATTGCACCTGGAATGTCGTGTGCCGGGTACCTGGAGGGACGAGTGGATGCCTGCCAGGTAGTTCTGCCTATTCCATTTTCAAGAATTTTTTCCTTGTCGTTTTCAATTTCCAATTAACCAGTTCACTTTTCTCATGGGATTGACAATTTTTAAAGGCTTAAATATGTTTTATAGACAAAGTACCTAATTAAAATTATATTGATATCAAATAGATCTCATTAAAAGTACTAAAGTGCCAAATCACCCTTACTATTTATAAGAAGCTGTGAATAGGAGTGAGGAAGAGATGAATAAGCAGGGAAGAGATGAAATGGATTACTGGTGACTTTAGTTTGGCATTTCACTGAGAAACACTTAACTGGATCTAACACCAAAAGTTACGATCATGGAACTTCCCTAATCTGGCTCCAACATCCTAAATATTTTATTTATTTAACAATCCTTATATAGCACTCCCATGTGCTAGGCATTGTTTTAAGCACTTTACAAATATTAATTTATTCTAGTTATGCCAATCCTCCACAGCATGTTTGTCCTATTTTAAACCCTATTTCTAGATGAGGAGACTGAGGCAAAGAGATCAAATAACTTGCATAAACTTACACAGCTATTAAGTGGCAGAACTGAGATCTAAACATGGAAAGTGGGCTTTAGTGCCCATACTCTAAACTCTGTGCTAAGCTGCTTTTCCTTATGTGTAATGTGATTCTAATGCCCCTGTTGCTGTTTATGAGTACTAACCCTAGAGCTAACCAAAGTACTACTATAATTATCTAGGCAGGCAGAATTGGTGATAAATCCGGGAAGACCCTTATATTATTCATACTTTCTTCCACGTAGTGATTATTTATTAACCTATGTGCCAGACCCTATACTAGGTGCAGAGAAGTTAAATTGAATACAGCATATTCACACACTCTAGGTAGGAGCTAGCAAACACACAAACAAGTGTTTGCAATACATAATTATCATCTCTAATTACAGTCTTCTATCTTTCCAACTGTCCCACTAAACCTATGCTTCAATGTCATGAAGAGCTTAAATCTCTGTTCCTTTTCATTTCCTTCCAGTCCATCACCCACAGCCTCATGACTCTCTCCTCACCTTGCACA
Source organism: Microcebus murinus (assembly GCF_040939455.1). Taxonomy (NCBI): domain Eukaryota; kingdom Metazoa; phylum Chordata; class Mammalia; order Primates; family Cheirogaleidae; genus Microcebus; species Microcebus murinus. Next base: position 6,484,286 of record NC_134129.1, read on the forward strand.
GCCCAGAACCTGTGTTTTATTATTGCAACCACTCTATTTGCAGCACCCTCGATGACTTCATCTTCTGCTGTCCCCACACCCATCCTCATAATGTGCAACCGCAGAACAATCTATCAGCTTTATTTGCCTTTACATGCAAGCTGCTGAGCACAGCTAGAAGAAATTTTGCCTTCTTGTAAACTGGAGTCATACAATCATAGCCGGGTCTTAAACACACTGCACAATTTTTCATGCATTTTTATGGTGCTGTGTCAAACATTCATTATATTCTTTACCTACCTATCCCAACATGCCCTTATCTCTTTTAGCATGTGACATTTTTCTCCTGCTATCCAGAAAAAATGAAAGGAATATGGGAACGCCTTTAATTTCCTTTCTCTTTGACACATATATATTTCTACTCATTCTCTACCTTAGGCACGGGAACAAGTTTCTCTTACTACTCAAAGCTAATCTCTTGCCTGTGTTCTTCACCTGGTCTCCTTACATGTACACAGGTATTTGAGATTTCCATTTATTTGCGCTTTCTTCTGTATTTCCCAAACTGTCCCACTCTAATGGACTCTTCCTTACATTCTATAAATATTATCAAGTCTCTCCTTTCAAATCTACTCTTAGGAACTAACACAACTGAATACTAACTTAAAAAAAAAAAAAAAACAAAACCAAAACCAATAATCTGATTTAATAATGAGCACATGACGTGAATAGACATTTTTCCAAAGAAGAGCATTTCCTGTTTCAAGTGACCAACAGGAACCCAAAAAGATGCTCAACATCACTAATCATGTAAATTAAATGTAAATTAAAACCACAATAGGATGACACCTCACACCTGGCTATTATCAGAAAGATAAAAGATAACAAGTATTGGTGAGAATGTGGAGAAAAGGAAACCCTGTACACTACTGATGGAGATGTAAACTGGTATAACTATGATGGAAAACAGTATGAAGTTTCTTCAAAAGATTTAAAATAGACAAAACCCCAATCTCCACCATTATACAATTTATCCATGTAAGGGAATTTAACTTGTGCCCCCTAAATCTATTAAAATAAAAAAGGAAAAAATTTTTCAAAATAAAAATGGAATGACTGTATTATCCAGCAATCCCACTTCTGGGTAAATGTCCAAAGGAAATGAAATCAGTCATGTCACAAAGAGGTATCTGCATCCCCCTGCTTGCTGCAGCATAATTCACAACAGCTGAGATATGGAAACAACCTAAGTGTCCATCAGCTGGTGAATGGATAAAGAAAATGTGATACACACAGAGGAGCATTGCTCAGCCATAAAAAAAGAAAGAAATCCTGCCATTTGCAGCAACATGCATGAACCTAGAGAACAGTAGGCTAAGTATAATAAGCCAGACGCAGAAAGACAAATACTGCATGATGTCACTATTATGTGGAATCTTAAAAAGTCAAACTCATTGAAACACTCTAATTATGGTTGCCAGGGACTGGGGGTCAGAGAAAATATAGGGATATTGGTCAAAGGGTATAAGCTTTCAGTTACAAGATGAATAAGTTCTGGGGATATAATGTGCAGATTGGAGAATATAGTTAATAATAATGTATTGTACACTTGAAATTTGCGTAGAGAACAGATCTCAAGTGTTCTCACAAAAAAACATTAATATGTGAGGTGATGAATAGGTTAATTGTCTTGTCTGGGGGACCATTTCACAATGTATACATATATCCAGACACATTTGTACACCTTCAACATAAACAATATTTATTTGTCAATCAAAACTTAATTTTTTAGGCCAGGCGCCGTGGCTCACGCCTGTAATCCTAGCACTCTGGGAGGCCGAAGCAGGCGGATAGCTCAAGGTCAGGAGTTCGAAACCAGCCAGAGCAAGGGCGAGACCCCATATCTACTATAAATGGAAAGAAATCAATTGACCAATTAATATATATAGAAAAAATCAGCCAGGCATTGTGGCCATATGCCTGTAGTCCCAGCTACTTGGGAGGCTGAGGCAGCAGGATTGCTTGAGCCCAGGAGTTTGAGGTTGCTGTGAGCTAGGCTGACGCCACGGCACTCACTCTAGCCTGGACAACAAAGCGAGACTCTGTCTCAAAAAAAAAAACACAAAAAAAACTTAATTTTTTAAAAAGATGGAATGCATCCATCTAAGAAGGAAAGTAGATGCAGATGTGGACTGATGTAGGTAGGCTAAGAAGTAAAAAAGGATGGGACCAGGAATGGAGGGATTGCACCTGTTACTCTTCACTTACTCTATGAATTTGAAAGTAATATGCCAGGTTTGGAATGAGGAAACTGGATTTTTAAAAGTTGTGAAGTGGAAAAAGTTTGGAATGGTTGCCCTGAAATACGGGAAAGGAAGCTGGCTAAAGATGTATAAATATTGCTGAGAAGCGTTATTTGAGCATATAAATTTGCAACATGGTTTTATTTCACAGCATATAATTTGGCCTGGGCTACTATGGGGAGGTGCGGAGGGGATGCCGGGTGACTGACGGAATGCAGCCTGCCTAAAGAAAGACAGGAGGGAGGAGATGAGCTAACACGCTAACGGGGAAGAAAGTGAGGTCGAAGAGCAGATAGAGTGAAAAGCAAAATAAGTGGAACAAAAAAACCTAAGGTACAGGTACATGTAATTATAATACTGAACAGTGGCGTTTCAGAGGTGGGGCCGTTCCTGGTGATGACAAGGAATGGCATGGAAAGGTTGAGTTAAACGATCAGCGTCAAGGAAGCCAAGAGACCGTGGGCTAAGGTATTAGATGTACCCTACAATAGATGTTGGAATCATCCAGGATGACGGGAAGGATTGGGACAAAGGAAATGCCAGACGCCAAGATATTCCATCATTCTTAGAAAATGGTCTAAAGATCAGTAGATGAAAACTATAGGAAATGTAGGGGGGGCTATAGCCAAATTACAGAATTCTGGATATTGAAGCAATGCTTACATAAGAATGAAGAAGCAATCATCTAGTGTTGGTGGTGCTTAAATACAAATCTCCCTTTTTCCCACAATCTGCCTGCAAATAGGGGAGTTTAGGAAACATCATCAGAGAGTTCCTCAGCACATTGATGACTGTATAAGCAATAATATGTTCATTAGCTCCTTTAGATAATAATCAAGTTGAAATTTTGTATACATGTGTTCCATTCTTGTATTGTTATATCCAAAGACCTGGACTTATATCCTTAAGTGAATGATCATAGAACACAAAAATATTTTAGACTATAATCATTTTAGTATTGAAATATCTAGGGTTTTCCCCCTCTTCTGTCATTTCCTGTCTTTACTACAAAAGAGAAAAACATGCAGCACTCACCTTTAAATTATAGTAATTGTATATATTCTTTTTCTCTCCAAGGTGACTCCGGTGGACTGCTGGTTGGTGCAAATTCTAAAGGCATCTGGTTTCTTGCCGGTATTGTAAGCTGGGGAGATGAATGTGCTCTTCCAAACAAGCCTGGTGTCTACACTCGAGTGACATACTATCGAGACTGGATCTAGTCCAAAACTGGTGTTTAGTGCTCTGTAGATTAAAGCTCAAAGGTTATTACATATGCTTGTTAAATATGTTTATAATTCTTAAACCACGTTTAACTTAAATATCACCTCTCCTTAAGCACGTTTAAAGTAGTAAATTTAAACACATATGGTTTTAGAACTATGAAAACTTTCTATTTATTAGAATTTGACAAAGGTTTAGTGAGACTAATGGACTAGGTAGGACATACAGTTTTCCCTTTTAACTTTTTCCAGATTGAAGATAATTATAGGAATAAATACGATTACAGTTTATTAACAAAGTATTCTCTGCTAATTTGCAGATCCAGATTATTTGAGGGAATCATAGAATAGGTACTAGCAATAAATATATGTAATCTCCTGCTGACAAGCGCATGGAATCCACAGCATCAACATAGCAGTAGGTTGTAGTCTAGTAAATTGCAGTAATATTGCCTATAAAAATTACCCAGGAAAAAGCTATCTACTAGTTTTCTTTCTGCTCTTTGTGCCGATGCTAATCCCACCTCTATTTGTGGTTTTCTCACTTTGAGTAACACAAACGACATGATAATCTCCTGGGACATATTGATTAGATCACGATGCTTATTGACTTGTTCCCATTCTCTGACCAGCACTAGTGAGCATTACTACCATGTGAGCACCTTAGCGTTGATCAATTAGTACCAGTTTGATGGCAAGTACATGTGGTGCATGTTTTTCTATCCTTGTGATACCTTACTTCAAAGGATGGGCTCAATCTCTATCCAGGATAATATAAGAGGTGCTAGATCACCATTGTTTTTTGTAATTGAATAGTATTCCATGGTATACATATACCACATTTTATTAATCCACTCATGTATTGGTGGGCATTTGAGTTGTTTCCACATATTTGCAAATATAAATTATGCTGCTATAAACATTCACATGCAGATGTCTTCACTATAGAATGTCTTTTTTTCCTTTGGATATCTAGTAGTGGGATTGCTGGATCAAATAGTATTTCTATTTTTAGCTCTTTGACGTATCTCCAACTTACTTTTCACAGTGATTGTACTAATTTGCAGTCCCACCAGCAGTGTAAGAGTGTTCCAATCTCTCCACATCCACGCCAGTATTTGTTATTTTGAGACTTTTTGATAGAGGCTATTCTCACTGTAGTTAGGTGATATCTCATTGTAGTTTTGATTTGCAGTTCCCTAATGACTAGAGATGTTGAGCACTTTTTTATGTGTTTGCTCTCCATTATTCTGTCTCCTTTTGAAAAGTTTCTGTTAATATCCTTTGCCCATTTATTGATCGGGTTGTTTGATTTTTTCTTGTTGATTGTCTTAAGTTCTATATAGATTCTTGTTATCAGTAATGTGTAGAGAACAAATATTTTCTCCCATTCTGTAGGTTGTCTATTTGCTCTAAGAACAGTTTCTTTGGTTGTGCAGAAGCTTTTTAATTTGATCAGGTCCCATTTATTTATTTTTGCTGCTGCTGTGATTGCTTTGGGGGTCTTCTTCATAAATTCTTTACCTAGGCCGATGTCTAAAAGAGTCTTTCCCTCATATTCTTCCAGAATTCTTAAGGTTTCACGCCTTAGGTTTAAGTCTGTTATCCAACATGAATTGATTTTTGTGAGAGGTGAGAGGTGGGGATCTAATTTCAATCTTCTCCATGTGGTTATCCAGTTTTCCCAGCACCACTTACCGAATAGAGATTCTTTTCCCCAATGTATACTTTTGTCTGCTTTATCGAAGATTAGATAACAATATGAAGATGGTTTTATATCTGGGATCTCTGTCCTATTCCAAAGGTCTAATCTCTGTTCTTGTGCTTGTACCATGCTGTTTTGGTTACTATACCCTTATAGTAAAGATTTAAGTCTGGCAGACTAATGCCTCCCAATTTTTTGTTTTTGCTTAAGATTGCTTTGGCTATACGAGGTCTTCTACAGTTCCAGATGAAGCATACAATTATTTTTTCTAAATCTGTAAGGAGTTATGGTGGAATTTTGATAGGGATTGCATTAATTCTATAGATCACTTTAAGTAGAATGGATATTTTGACAATATTGATTCTACCAATCCACGAGCATGGTAGGGATTTCCACCTGTGCACATCATCTACAATTTCTTTTCTCAGTGTTTCATAGTTCTCCCTATAAATATCTCTCACCTCCTTCGTCAAATATATTCCTAAATACTTAAATTTCTTTGATGCTATTGTGAAAGGTGTTGTGTCTTTGATTTGATTTTCAGTGTGACTGTTATTGGCATATATGAATGCCACTGATTTGTGTACATTAATTTTTATCCTGAGACTTTACTGAATTCATTTATCAATTCCAGGAGTCTCTTGGCTGAATCCTTGGATTTTCTGGGTATAATAGCATATCATCGGCAAGGAGTGAGAATTTGAACTCTTCTGCCTCCATTCGGATGCCCTTAATTCCCTTCTCTTGTCTGATTGCTCTGGCGAGGACTTCCAGCACTATGTTGAATAGAAGTGGAGATAGTGGGCAGCCTTGTCTGGTTCCAGTTCTAAGCGGGAATGCTTTCAATCTTTCCCCTTCAATATGATATTGGCTGTGGGTTTGTCATATATGGCTTTAATAATTTTAAGGAATGTCCCACCTATGCCTATTTATGTTTTTTATCATAAAAGTGTGCTGGATTTTATCAGATGCTTTTTCTGCATCTATTGAGAGAATCATATGGTCTTCATTCTTGCTTTTATTTATGTGGTGAATTACATTTATAGATTTGCATATGTTGAACCAGCCTTGCATCCTTGGGATAAAGCCCACCTGGTTGTGGTGAATTATTTTTTTGATATGCTGTTATGCCAAAATTTTGTTGAGAATTTTTGCATCTATACTCATGAGGAATATTGGTCTGTAGTTTTCTTTTTTTCCTACATCCTTTCCTGGCTTTGATACCAAGGTGATATTGGCCTCATAGAATGAGTCGGGGAGGATACCATCTTTCTCAATGTTTTGGAATAATTTCTGCACTATAAGTATGGGTTCTTCTTTGTATGTTTGGTAAAATTCGGGTGTGAACCCATCTGGTCCGGGACTTTTTTTATTTTTATTTTTTGGAAGATTTTTTATTGCTACTCCAATTTCTGTGCTTGATATTGGTCTGTTCAGGAGTTCTATTTCTCCTGATTGAGCTTAGGGAGGTTGTGTGTTTCCAAGAATTTGTCTATTTCCTTCACATTTTGTAGCTTTTGAGCATATAGATTTTTATAGTATTCAAAGAAAATGTTTTGCATTTTGATGATGTCTGTAGTGACCTCTCCTTTTTCATTTCTGATTGAGTTCATTAAAGTCCTTTCCTTTCTAGTTCTTGTCAATCTAGCAAGAGGGCTATCAATTTTGTTTATCTTTTCAAAAAACCAGCGTTTGGTTTCGTAGCTCTTCTGTATAGTTCTTTTGTTTTCAATTTCATTTAGTTCCACTGTAATCTTACTTATTTCCTTTCTTCTGCTAGGTTTAGAATTAATTTGCTCTTCCTTTTCAGTTTCTTGAGACAGTTTATTATTTTGTTGATTTGTGAGCTTTCTGTCTTTTGGGATGTGAGCATTTAATACTATTAGTTTTCCTCTCAGGAATGTTTTTGCTATATCCCACAGGTTTTGATAGCTTGTGTCCCCATTATCATTCAATTCAAAGAATTTTTTGATCTCCACCTGAATCTCTTCCTTCACCCAGCAGTCATTTAGCAATAGATTGTTTAATTTCCATGACTTTGTGAAACGGTGACCGTTTCTATTGGAATTGATCTCTAGTTTTATACCACTATGGTCTCAGAAGATACATGGTACAATTTCTACTTTTTTAAATTTCTTGAGGTCTGATTTGTGGTCTAGGATGTGGTCAACTTTGGAGAAAGTTCCATGAGCTGATGAGAATATATACTCATCTTTATTTGGGTGGAATGTTCTGTAGATGTCTGTTAGACCCATTTGTTCTAGAGCTCTGTTTAAGTCCATTATTTCTTTGCTTGTTTTTGTTTGGATGATCTGTCCGTTTTACTTTTGCTATGCTAAAATTTATGCTGTCTGAAATCAGAATCGCTACCCCCACTTTCTTGGTTTCCATTTGGCTGAAGGTTTGTTTTCCAACCCTTGACCTTGAGTCTGAAAGCATCTTTGTGGGTTGGATGCATTTCCTGGAGACAGCAGATACTTGGCTTGTAATGTTTTATCCACTCAGCCAGTCTGTGTCTCTTCAAAGGACAATTCAAGCCATTCACATTTATTGTGAGGATTGATATTTGGGATAGATTTCTGTTCTTATCATTTATTAATGGAGATCGAATATTTTCTTTTGAGGGTGACTTTTCTCTCTGATCTTTCATGTTTCCAGTGTTCTTTTGCTGATTCTTTCTCATCAGGCTACTGTCAAGAACTGGGGGTACTAGGGCTGGTTTATGGCTTTAACTCGAAGTCTCCTTGACAGTGCTGAGGAGATGCACTCTGGTGCTGTTGCCTTAGAGGTGTTTTAGCCTGTTGGATTGTCCCTGACCTATCGTCTTCACCCCTTGCCAAAGAAGATTGGTGAGTTTGGACCCCTTACTTAGTCTCCCAGGTGGTGAATCACTCTTGTATGAGTGACTCCACTGCCCTCCGCTAGTTTGAGAAGGAAGGTGCTGTGTTGAGCTATGGGGTTACCCTCTCTGTTGTTGCTTTTAGTTTGTGTGGAGGAGTCGATTATCAAAATATTCCAATACCTTTGTATTGGGCTCTAACCCCCCAAAAGTGTCCTAGTCTTTGGGAAATGTCTTGTCACTCCCACGGGTTACTTGAGCCTTGTTGCTGCTTTAGGTGGGGTAAGAAGAGCAACAGGTGCCTGCGAGCCTGAGAGCACATACTTCTGTGGTTGCTTGATCTGCTGCTAGAGGGGAGCTGCTTATATGCTATTCAGGGCTCTTTTGCCACACTTGCGAGGCAGGTCCAGGTGGGGGGCAGATTGCTGGTTGGTGCAATTGCTGAGGACTCTAGCCAAGATTTTCCTTCCCGGACCACAGCCCCAAAGCTGACAATGGCGATTAAAACCAACCCACTGGACCAATTAAACAGTCTGTCCCCTTTTGCTTAGTTCCAAGGTCCTACAGATTCACCCTAGTCCCACAGAGAAAGCGACTTTTCTCCCTTCTCTCTACCTCCAAGTGTGTAGCCTGCCCTGTTGGGTTGGAGAAGGGGTGTTGCCTGAAACTGCCATGCATTCCAGCCCAGAAAACCTCTTCTCTATTTTCACCCTCCTGCAGGGGCAGGGTCTGCCCTGCCGTAGGGAAAGTCAAGCAAGACTAGCAGCAGAACTGGGGGAGAGGCTTTGCCAGAGGCTGCTGCCGGGAAAGAGGCTTCTCTCTTTACTCCACCCAGTGGTGGGGTTAGTCAGGTGGCCTGAAGTACAAGTAGCCAGGTGTGGAGTGGGAGGGAAGCGCTGCTGGAGGCCACCATGGGTCTCAGTAAAGAAAGAGGCCTCTCTGGTTACTCTGCCCTTCCAGGGATGGACTTCGGTGGGTGTGAGGTAGGAGTGGCCGGGCAAGAGGACAGGCTCCTCTAAGCCATGGGGCAACTCAGCCAGGAAAATGCCTTCTTTCCTTACTCTGCATCTTCAAGCACAGGCTTTGACCTGCGGGCACAAAATGGGAAGCGGCTGGGGGCAGAAAGTTTGCAAAGTTGCCTCACTCCTTACTCTGCCCCTTCAAGGGAGGAGCCTGGTCAGGGTGAGGTAGAAGCGGCCAGGCTGGAAGCTCCTCCAAGGCTACAGCTTCATGGCAACTCAGACCAGAAGGCAGTTGGTTTCTCTCATCCCTCTGCCCCTTGAAGGGCAGGGTTTGACCAGCAGGCTCAGAGGGCAAGCGGCTGGCTAGGGGCTCAGTGCCTATTGTTCAGAAAGTGGCTTCTCTCATTTCTCGCCTCCTCCAGGTGTGGGGTCTGCCCTGCCTTCGGGGAAGTCAAGCAAGTCCAGCTGCAGAACTGGGGGAGACACGTTGCCAGAGGCTGCTGCGAAAAGAGGGGTCTCTACTTACTCCACCCTCCAAAGGGTGGTTTCTCAGTGTGGCCTGAAGTACAATTAGCGGGTCGGGGTCGAGGGGCTGCCCCATACCACCTCGGGTCTCAGCCAAGAAAGCTGCTTCTCTCCTTTCTCCACCCTCCCAAGGGTGGAGCTTGGTAGGCCTGAGGTAGAAGCGACCAGGCCCAGGGAGAATCTCCTCTGAGGCCATGGGGCTGCGACACCCCAAAAGCAGGCTCTCTCTTTACTCTGCCCCTCCAAGGCCGGAGCTCAGTAGACATGGGGTAGAAGCAGTCGTGCGTGGGGACGAGCTCCTCTGAAGCCGAGGGGCAATTCGGCTTGGAATGAGGCTTCTCTGGTTACTCAGCCCGTCCAAGGGAAGAGCCTGGTCAGCGTGAGGTAAAAGCAGCCAGGCTGGAAGCTCCGCCAAGTCCTGGAGCAAGTCAGCCAGGAAAGTGGCTTCTTCCGTTACTGTGGATCTTCAAGCACAGGGTTTCACCGGTGGGAGCGAAAAGTCAAGGAGCTGGGGGCAGAAAGTTCATAAAGTGGCTTCTCTTGTTCCTCTGCCCCTTCAAAGGAAGGAGCCTGGTCAGCCTCAGGTAGATGCAGCCTGGCGGGGATCTCTTCAGAGCTGCAGCCGCCTGGAAACTAGGGCTGGAGGGCAGCCTCCCTCGTTCCTGCACCCCTTGGAGGGCAGGGTTTGACCAGCAGGCTCTAAAGGACCAGCTGCTGGCAAGTGTCTGGGGCCTCTTGTTCAGAAAGTGGCTTCTCTCATTTCTTCCCTCCTCCAGAGGGGTGGGGTGTGCCCTGCCATAGTGGAAGTCAAGCAAGTCCAGTGGCAAAATTGAAAGAGACAGGTTGCCAGAGGCAGCTGTTAAAATGGAGGCTTCTGTCTTTACTCCACCAGCCCAAGGGCAGGTTAGTCAGCTTGGCGTGAAGTTCAAGTAGCCAGGCGGGGTAGGGTAGGGGGAGCTCTGCCTGACGCCACCGTGGGTCTCAGCCAAGGAAGAGGCTTCTCTTTCTCCACATCTCCAAGGGTGGAGCTTGGTAGGCCTGAGGTAGAAGCAGCCAGGCCCCAGGAGAATCTCCTCTGAGGCCATGGGGCTGCGACACCCCCAAAGCAGGCTCTCTCTTTACTCTGCCCCTCCAAGGCCGGAGCTCAGTAGTCGTGAGGTGGAAGCCGTCGTGTGTGAGGACAAGCTCCTCTGAAGCAGAGGGGCCACTCACTCGGCCTGGAAAGCGGCTCTTCTGGTTACTCAGCCCATCCAAGGGAAGAGCCTGGTCAGCGTGAGGTAGAAGCGGCCAGCCTGGAAGCTCCCCTGAGGCTGTGGCTATGGCCGCATGCTCAGCCTGGAAAGCGGCCTCTCTGGTATTGGGCCCCTCTAAGCGTGGACTTCGGTAGGCGTGAGGTAGAAGCAGCGGGGCTCGAAGCTCCTCCAAGCTGTGGAGCAAGTCAGCCAGGAAAGTGGTTACTGTGCCTCCTCAGGCGCAGGGCTTGACCTTGGGAGGGAAAAGGCAAGCGGCTGGGGACAGAAAGGTCATAAAGTGGCTTCTCTCGTTCCTCCGCTCCTTCAAAGGAAAAGGCTGGTCAGGGTGGTGTAGAAGCAGCCAGGCTTTAGCTCAGGCGGCCTCAAACTATGGCCCGCAGGCCACATGTGGCCCCCTGAGGACATTTATCCAGCCCTCCAAGTGTTTTTGCCGCCACTGCCTGTCCTGCTTAGCAGCCGACTCATCCTGGGCCCACAGTGCGCATGTGTGGAATGTGCGCCGCTCTCTCCAACGGTCTGAGGGACAGTGAACTGGCCCCTTGTTTAAAAAGTTTGAGGACCCCTGCTAGTTCCTCCAAGCCTTGGAACATGTCAGGCAGAAAAGTGGCTTGAAACCGTAGCGCACGGCAGGGTCTGGGTTGTGGACCCCATAAATGGCGGCCGCCCATGCTGGGGCCGACTGTTTAGGAGTTGGCAGGTGCCGGATTGGGGAGCTGAGTCAACAGGACACCCCATTGTCTCTTGTGTGTCAGCTTCCCACAGTCTGGTGCCAGTCCGGCAGCAGGTCTTGCACTTTCCGGCTGGCCCTGAGCTGGCCTAACCGCCCGCAGCAGTTTCCAGGGTAGAGTCCCCTTTTCATTGTTCACCTCTGTTGCTCCTGTCCTGCTGCCCGCCAGAAGCGAGGTGCTGTCTCCGAACTCCCTCTGGCGGTAGCTGGGACCAGTCCCTGCCCCACCCAGTGCAGCCCTGGCTCAGAGCTCCGGGAGTTCAAGACTCTATTGTCTCCTCTCCACAGAGCCCAGTCTCCTGCAGCGATTGTGCAGGGACTCCAGGCAGGTCCCTGCCTGAGAGGGTGTGGACGCCAGTGGGGAAGCAGGACATTCTCCTGTGGGTCAGATGCCACTGCACTCGCTGGCCGGTGGGCAGAACCGTCCCAGGCTCTGTTCTCTATCGTTTATCTCACACTCTCCCTACTCTGCAATCCTATCTCCCATTTACTTTTTTCTTTTTCCTGTGTCGTGTGTCCCTCACTGTTTCTCTGTGGTTTCACAATGCTGTTCTTGTGGGGGAGTGATCCACTTGTGTGTAGCAGGCGGGGTTCTTGGCCTCTTTCTCTGGGAGCAGGGAGCCAGGAAGTCACCTTAACTCTGCCAGTTTCCCCTCCCCCTTTCTCTTTTAAGTATGAAGGTGAGGCCAGAAGATGGTTCTTACATCTACACACACTTAATAGTAAAATTCTCCTCAGACACATGGGCTGTGTTTCAATATGTGGCTTGAATAGACCATGGGAATAACACCACATTGCTTATGTCCAAACTCTTAACATTCCTCAATCATATAAATTATCAACCACATTAAATAATACAGAAATGTTAGGCCGGGCGCTGTGGCTCATGCCTGTAATCCTAGCTCTTGGGAGGCCGAGGCGGGCGGATTGCTCAAGGTCAGGAGTTCAAAACCAGCCTGAGCAAGAGCGAGACCCCGTCTCTACTATAAAATAGAAAGAAATTAATTGGCCAACTGATATATATAAAAAATTAGCCGGGCATGGTGGCGCATGCCTGTAGTCCCAGCTACTTGGGAGGCTGAGGCAGGAGGATCGCTTGAGCCCAGGAGTTTGAGGTTGCTGTGAGCTAGGCTGACGCCACGGCACTCACTCTAGCCTGGACAACAAAGTGAGACTCTGTCTCAAAAAAAATAAATAAAAATAAAAAAAAAAAAAATAATACAGAAATGTTGCTTCCACTTCATTCTCCTTTTGCCCATACAGAAACATGCTAGCTGAGGGCACAGACGCCTATAAATGCCTCTTACGCCAAATTAGCAGGTCAGTTGGCATTTATCCAAATTTTACTTCAACAGGGTGCTTTTTCAGACAGTATTCCACTAGTGGAATAGAAGTTTACCCTTTTCTTTTTCATTGCTGATAATCTTACAGCTGCCACTTATAACCTTCATTTTGATGTAAATTTTTTTCATAACCACCCCCCCAAAATTCACTAATAATAACAGCTCACGTTTACTGATTATTTTACTGTGTGTTAGGCATACTTTACATGTATCAATACATTGAACTCTCCCAACAAACCTGTGAGGATGGTCCCTTTGTTATCTCAACTTTGTAGCTAAGGAAACTGAGGTATAGAGAAGTCATGTAACTTGCCTAAAATCATAGACTTTATCATTGACTGAGATGGGATTCACAATCAGACAATTGGATTCCAGAAATTATATTTTTAACAACTATACTATGTTATATAATATGATTATAACTAAGGTTCTACCTAGCATAGTATTCTAAAATGTAATGTTTGTCATAAACTTCATGGATGAATTAATTCAGTAGCTTTATTATTTAATTGCTTTTAAAATATTTGACATATCTTGTTATGCATTTATAAGAATTGGTATTTCTACTTTTGATGTTTTATAAATTAAGCATAAACAAAATAAAACCATATGCGTATTGGTCAGGATTCTTTGGTTGCAAGAGACAGAAATTCAATTAACACTAAATTAAGTAAAAAGAAATGTATAGGCTTATCTAACTAATAAATAGCTAGGGATCTACATCATTTAGCATAGGTGAGACTAGATCCAGGAGCTCAAACATTGTTTCTATCTCTAGTCACATCTTAACTCTCCTAAGTCTTCATTCATGGGCAGACTCTTCACTCTAAGGTGTTACAGACATGTTTCCTTATTCCTGCTTAGATCAGCAGGAAAAAAAATGCTGGACAAAAAAATCACAACTATCTATTACTCAATACAAAATGTGCTACATTATGAATCAATACAATGTTATTCAAAATCATATAACCTTCATCCTGCGAAGATACTACATAAACTGAGCTGCCACCTGCCCAGGCAAATGCAGAACACTGTGATCTGAAACCATTAAGAAGGCAAAACAAATTTGTATTATCATAAAAAAATCATATAACTTCACAATAAACAGAGATTCTATATTTTCATGTGTTTTTAAGTTGTGAGTTACAGATTATGCATGCTATGCATATTCTATTATCTTGGAAAAAAGCAATATGAACTAGTGATTTAAGCCACCAGTACTTCTCTATACCTAATTTCTTTGTATAGGTAAAGTGTATAAAACTCCTATGAGAAAAAAAGTAAATTTTTTTATTTTTAATTTAGAAAATAATTTAACATAAAGACAGATATGTTAACATATTTTTAAAATGTGCTTCCATATAAGTCTGGTTTAAGTGAACCAACCTGCATAATAATATATAGTATAATAATAGATTCCCTTTTTCTCTCTACAAATCAAAACAATATGGGCTATAATAATTGTGTCTTCCCACCTGGACACCAGTATCATAGCCAGTGGGTCTCTTCAGATTCAGGCATTTCTGCTAAAAATAGTATCTAGCAAGAATTCATGATGAGAACAATGAAATTGGAGTCTCATCTTATACCATACACAAAACTAACTCAAAATGGATTTAAGACTTAAACATAAGACCTGAAACTGTAAAACTCTTAGACTAAAATGAAGGAGGAAAGCTCCTTGACATTGGTCTTGGCAATGATTTTTAGAAATGATATCAAAAGCACAGGCAACAAAATCAAAAATAAGCTAGTGGGACTACATTGAACTGAAAAGCTTCTGCACAGCAAAGGGAAATAATCAACAAAATAAAGAGGCAACCTATGAAATGGAAGAAAATATTGGCAAATCATATATCCAATAAAGGTATCATAACCATATATCCAAAATATATAAGGAACTTACACAATACCAAAAATACATATATATATATATACCTGATTTAAAAATGGACAACCTGAATAGACATTTTTCCGAAGAAGATATACAAATGGCCAACAGATACACGAAAAGATGCTCAACATTACTAATCATCAGGGAATTGCAAATGAAAACCATGAAATAACACCTCACGCTTGTTAGAATGGCTATTATTAAACAGACAAAAGAAGACAAGCGTGGGTGAGGGTGTGGAGAAAAGGAAACCCCTGTACAATGCTGGTAGGAACGTAAATTGGTGCAGTCATTATGAAAAACAGTATGGAGGTTTCTCAAAAGTAAAAATAGAACTGTCATATGATCCTGCAATCCTACTCCCAGTAGATATTCAAAGGAAATGAAATCAGTATCTTAAAGAGATATCTGCAGTCCCATGTTGATTGCAACATTATTCATAGTAACCAAGATATGGAAACAATCTAAGTGTCCATTAATGGATGTATACATTTTTAAAATGTGGAAATCTTACATTTGTGTGATGAATATACCTGGAGGACATTATGCTAACAGGAAGACAAATACTGCATGATCTCACTTACATGTGGAATCTAAAAGAGTCAAACTCATAGAAACAAAGATTAATTGGTGGTTGCCAGGGACTAAGGTTTGAGGGAAATAAGGAGATGTTAATCAAAGGGTACAAACTTTCAGTTATAAGACTAACAAGTTCTAGGGATCTAATGTACAGCATGGGTTGTAATGGATGTGTATTTGACTGTAATAATCATTCCACAATGTATATGTATATCAAATCATCACATTGTATACCTTGAATATATCTTTATTTGTCAATTAGGTATTTTAAAATTAAAAAGGAACTTTGGAATAATAGTGAAAACTCAATACACTGAATATAAATAATTACCAAGTTTATTAGGTAGGTAAGTTAAATACAATACAGATATCACTCTAAGTTCTGCATGTTGAAATATACTTTGTTCTTCAATCTCTCCTTACTATTAGTAGAAAGCTAGTAAAATTTTAATGAACTTCAGATACACTTTTAAGTTGGTTTCTTTCTTCGCAGTTTTAAGCCTCATGCCGTTGTGACTGCTATCAGCTGAATTATCTAGCATCGCTTCCAGTGTCTTTGGCATTGTACTCGGCTGTACAAGTAATTCAATAGCTAGTGAAGCCAGTTTTATTTACTGCTACCTTTACTAACATTTTCACTTTGATCTCTGACTCCTCTCATTTTTACTCTGCTGCTTTTCAGAGCTCTTTTACTGAGTAGACTGCTTTGTTTCTGCCACTAAAAAAAAAATCCATTTAGAACTTCTCAGAATCTTTTTGGTATAATTTGTTTACTTCATTTCAGAAGCTCTCATAATTTAAGTGGAAAAGATTGGCTTCCTCAAAAGTTTCACCAAGAAGACTTTTCACCGAGTAAACAATAGAAGACAAAAACCACAACCTTTCTAGAGACTTTATTTTCTTCATTTTCAAGAGTCCTCTTGCTTAAAAAAAAAGAACTAAAATACATACATTTTCAAACACCAGAAAAAAGGATCGTCTTATCACATTCCCTTTCAACTCTTCGCCGCATAGGGGTTTTAATATAAATTCAAATTAATTATTTTTCTAAGATAAAAATATACTTTCCCATATATTTCAAATAACATCTCTTTAAAATTTGCTTATTAAAAAATATAAACTCCATAAGATTATGAGCTCTCTGTCTTATTCTATTTCCCATTGCCTAAAACTCTGTCTGGAGCATAATAAATATTTGTTAAATAAATGGATGAAAATAGGGATGAATGAAATTATAGTTCTTATGACTGTATTAAAGAAAACATGTCCAACAAATGAAAATAGATCATTTTAATGAGTGGAAAACCTGCATAATAAAAGAGAATAATAGGAAATGAATTTGAAGCTAAAAGAGAACGTAAAGGCCATGTCAGAAGTTTAACAGATAATAGCCATGAGACATAAAAGGCTTGAGTGTCACACAAGAGGACTGGGGTCTCCTGATTCCCAGTGTAGTGCTCTTTCTTCTATACTATACTCATTATGAAAATATAGTTTAAATTCCATTACAGGGAATGCTGTTGCCCTCACACATTGATTTCCTAGAATGCTCTTTGAACAGATTGCACTAGTTGTAATGGACATCGGCAATGTTCCACTCAGGCTGACTTATCAGATATTAACACTCCTCCATTAGCTGTTGAGAGTGTTGGCTGTCCAGGGCTCACTGCTACCCTCTTCTGAGACATGCCATCAGTTTACGGGAACCACCACCCAGGTATACCTGAGAAATTATCTTTCTCCCCACCTAACAGGTAGGCCTCAGCCAATCGGTAACTGCTACAGGAGTACAAAAGCTCAGCCTCCTTTCCTAATGATGGGGTAACTCTGCAGTTCCATTGACACCCCAGTGCTCCATCTGGGATCGGGCTAAGGCTACACTTCAGCTGAACCCATACTTGCCTTGATTCTTCCTCTGCCCTGTCTTGCTTTCCTCACTCTCTTAGAGGTGTTGCCTGAAATCATTCCCTCACTTGCACAAGAATCCCCATCTCCAGCTCTGCTCTAGGAAACTAGACTTAATACATTAGTTGATTTAGTTTATAAATTAATTAAAATGTTATTAATAGAAAAAAACAGTTTTCTCCTATTTTTCCTAAAATACATGAATGCAGTTTTCTAATTCAATCAAATCTAGTACGGCAAACCCAACCAGATCTTTACTCTTCCAGAAAATTTTGCCTAAAGTTCATCATTCCAAACATGAAGTTTCCCTGTATTATACAGTAAAGTTGGATGCAGGTGGTTTAATCATTTAAATGTAACTGTACTGATTTTAGGACATATTCTTGTATTTGAAAAAAACCCTTGTTATCACTTTATCACTATTTTTTTCTTTTTTCATTGTCTCTTTCTCACAGGAGGGCAATGCAAGAACATTTCTAGGTAACTAATCATAACCCTGGTTAGTAGAATTTCAGTTAACCAAGTTTTACTCTTCAAAGGCTTTGGCTTTAAAAGATTTTTCTTTGTCCCTGTGGATGCCTTGATGATCTAGTAAAGAAAATTCTATACAACAAATATTATCATATCACATATTTATACTCCAATCTATGAAATTACTCTCTACAACAAAAGCCTTGTATATGTGATATATGCATCATTGACTAGGAGAAAGAAAGGTTGTTTATTCTTCCATTTCCTATTATTAATATCATTCCTACCTTTGAAAAACAATAGTAATAAATTTTCAAATTACACGATATAGCAAAACATTTTAAAAATCCAGATAAAATAATGTGTAAAAGGAAGTGGTTTACGGGACTAAAAATACTTTTCAAAGAACTTCTTAAATAATTACAATTGTTTTATTTATTTAACTACATTTAATTCAGTTCATGATATAATGAAACGGGTTTTCAAGTCTGTTTTAACCTTATGTCCTAAAGATTTTTAAAATACAGAATTCATTTTTATAAAATTCAATTTTTAAAGAACTGTTTTATTAAAAAATTATCATAAAAGAATGCCATTGTCATTAACTCTGAAATGAATATTTATGTTTATGAGGAGGGAAAATCAGATTGATGAGTGGGTTTTTACATGAAGTGGAGAAGCAGAGTTAAGAACATTGACTAGAGGCCGAGCGTGGTGGCTCACACCTGTAATCCTAGCACTATGGGAGGCCGAGGCAGGAGGATTGCTCAAGGTCAGGAGTTCAAAACCAGCCTAATCGAGACCCCATCTCTACTAAAAATAGAAAGAAATTAATTGACCAACTAAAAATATATATACAAAAAATTAGCTGGGCATGGTGGCACGTGCCTGTAGTCCCAGCTACTCGGGAGGCTGAGGCAGGAGCATCGCTTGAGCCCAGGAGATTGAGGTTGTCGTGAGCTAGGCTGATGCCATGGCACTCTAGCCTGGGCAACAGAGTGAGACTCTGTCTCAAAAAAAAAAAGAGCACTGACTATAAAGCCAACTTACTTAGACTCAGACCCTGGCTTTGCCACCTAATAGCTGTGTGAGCTTGTCACCTAACATCTCTATACCCTGTTTCCCCTTTTGTATAATCAAGGTAACAATAGAATCTAACCCAGAAGGTAGTTACAAGGATCCAATGACTAAATATCTACAAAGCACTAGAATTATTTCTGGCACATAATAATTTCTATTTTGGTGTTCGTTAAACAAATCTTTATTTACAACAGTTTGACATACTTGTTAAAGAAAAAATTGCATGACTTTCAGATTTGTTGCTTGCCTCCCAGCAATTTTGTGTAAATACTTCCTCATAATTAATAATTCATATTCCTTCCTCAAATTTTTCCATTTAAACTTGAATTAAAATATTCCCTCTTTACATAGTTTGCAATTGTCATAGACATTATTCTTGGTTAAATAAAGTCAGTCATTTAAAAAATAATGCAGAACCAGCCTAAGTGTCCATCAATAGATGAATGGATAAGAAAATGTGGTTTAACAATGGGATATCACTTAACTCGAGTGAGAATGGCCTTTATCAAAAAGTCCCCAAACAATAAATGTTGGCATGGATGTGGCGAGATAGGAACACTCCTCCACTGCTGGTGGGACTGCAAACTAGTTCAACCTCTGTGGAAAGCAATATGGAGATACCTCAAAGCGATACAAGTGGATCTACCATTTGATCCAGCAATTCCACTACTGGGCATCTACCCAAAAGATCAAATGACACTCTACAAAAAAGACACCTGCACTCGAATATTTATAGCAGCACAATTCACAATTGCAAAGCTGTGAAAACAACCCAAGTGCCCATCAATTCATGAATGGATTAATAAAATGTAGTATATGTATACCATGGAGTACTACTCAGCTTTAAGAAACAATGGTGATACAGCACCTCTTGTATTTTCCTGGATAGAGCTGGAACCCATTCTACTAAGTGGAGTATGTCAAGAATGGAAAAACAAGCACCACATGTACTCACCACCAAATTGGTATTAACAGATCAACACCTAAGTGGACATATAGGACTAACATTTATTGGGTGTCGGGAGGTGGGAGAGGGGAGGAGAGGATGGGTATATACAAACACAACGAGTAAGATGTGCAACGTTTGGTGGATGGACATGCTTGAAGCTCTGACTCAAGGGGGGAGGGGGCATTGGCAATATACATAACCTTAACACTGTACCCCCATAATACGCTAAAATAAAAAAAAAGAAAATGTGGTTTATATACACAATGGAATAGCATTCGGCCATAAAAAGCACTCACCATGACAGTTAAAGCAGCAACACAGAAAAAGTTCCCAAGTGGTCCCAATGTGAAATGATCAGAAAACATATAAAGGAACATAAGTATTCATTATATATAAATATATACACACACACACACACACACACACATACACATATATAAATGCAGTTACTGCATTTATACAGTATTTTCTCCAATATCTAGTTATGCAATAATGTGCAATACTAGCAAGTACATTATTTGAACAATTATAAAAACAGACAATAATAAAAAAAATGGTTAATCATTTTTTCTCTAATTTTAGCTTAATCTGACCATTAAGACTGATTGATAAATTTGAACACGTATTAGATCAAATCGATCCTAATAGTGAAGCTATGAATCTGTTGTAAGATAGTTTTAAATTAACATAGTGTTTGAATGCTAAACAGCGTGTTTGAAAAAGAAAACAAAGAAATGTTTTTGAGAAATGTACTACTTTCTTAAAACACCGGATTTTAATTGAATTAAGTTGAGGTGTTTCTAGTATTTTTCTTCATTTTCAGTTTGTTTCTATCTGTTGGACAGAACACTAGCACTAAATCGTTTTTTTTTTAATCTCTTCATTAAAGTTATTTGAATCGTAAGTGACTTTTAAATTTAAAATTAGACTTTGAGCGTCCTTCGCTTAGGAAGAATGTTGTGAAAACCAGGCCATCTGCTCAGTGGCTACAGTTACAAGCGGCCCTCAGAAGGTGTTTGGCTCGCTCTGTTTTCCCACTCTGCCGGATTACAAACACACAAAACAAGTTCACCTTGATCTTTCACATTAAGTATCCCAGGGACAAAATTTGACATAAATTTAAACCTATGACGTTTCCATCTAAAGAAGGCAGAAATAAAACAGGACTTTGGGTTCAATTCCAACAAAACATCAGAAGTGCTGGGCAAGCACAAGTCTCAAAGCTCTGTCTCAGGGGAAGCATGGCGAATAATGCCTCTCCTGAGCAGGATCAAGATCACTGCTCCGCAGCCAACCACAGCGTCCCGCTGATGCAGGGCAACCTCCCCACGCTGACCTTGTCTGGAAAGATCCGAGTTATGGTTACTTTCTTCCTTTTTCTGCTCTCCACAACCTTTAATGCTTCTTTCCTGTTGAAACTTCAGAAGTGGACTCAGAAGAAAGAGAAAGGGAAAAAGCTCTCGAGAATGAAGGTGCTTTTGAAACATCTCACCCTAGCCAACCTGTTGGAGACTCTGATAGTCATGCCCCTGGACGGGATGTGGAACATCACAGTCCAGTGGTACGCTGGAGAGTTCCTCTGCAAAGCCCTCAGCTACCTGAAGCTTTTCTCCATGTACGCCCCGGCCTTCATGATGGTGGTCATCAGCCTGGACCGCTCCCTGGCCATCACGAGGCCCCTAGCTGTGAAAAGCAACAGCAAGCTCGGACAGTCCATGATTGGCCTGGCCTGGATCCTCAGCAGTGTCTTCGCTGGACCACAGGTAGGCCGTTACTCATCAACTTGTTAGGATATGGTGAGCACAGATTTCCTATCTAAACTTGAGTAAAGGTCTTATCAAAGGAAGAACTGTACGATCTTTAAGAGCTTGAACTCTGAAAATTCAATAAGTGGAGTTTAATCCTGGCCCTGCTCTGTTACCTTGGACAAATTTCTTAACCTCTCTAGGTTTCAGTTCCTTCATTGATAAAAATGGGGGTAATGCCTTCTTCCTGCTTCTTTTGTGATGATTAAATGAATAATGTATTAAAGTGGCTAACATAATTTCTGGTGGGTAGTAAACACTCCCCCAAAAGATATTTATTCTCAAAATTGACCTTATCCTCATCCCATTTTTCCATCTATTTTTCCTTTTGCTCTGATTGACATGGATTTGATGCTTAGTTGAGAGAATTTTTTTTTTTTGAGACAGAGTCTCACTCTGTTTCCTGGGGTAGAGTGCCATGGCATCGGCCTAGTTCACAGCAGCCTCAATGCCTGGGCTCAAGCAATCCTTCTGCCTCAGCCTCCTGAGTAGCTGGGACTACAGGCATGCACCACCATGCCCAGCTAATCTTTTCTATATATTTTTAGTTGGCCAATTAATTTCTTTCTATTTTTAGTAGAGTTTTGCTCTTTCTCAGGCTGGTTTCGAACTCCTGACCTTGAGCGATCCACCTGCCTTGGCCTCCCAGAGTGCTAGGATTACAAGCATGAGCCACTGTGCCTGGCCCAGTTGAGAGAATTTTTAGGAACTGTGAAATTTTCATAGGTAGAAAATATTTTTTTTTAGAACATTTCTTTTTTTTTTTTTTTCTTTTTTGAGACAGAGTCTCGCTTTGTTGCCCAGGCTAGAGTGAGTGTCGTGGCATCATCAGCCTAGCTCACAGCAACCTCAAACTCCTGGGCTCAAGCAATCCTCCTGCCTCAGCCTCCCGAGTAGCCGGGACTACAGGCTTGTGCCACCATGCCCGGCTAATTTTTTCTCTATATATTAGTTGGCCAATTAATTTCTTTCTATTTATAGTAGAGACGGGGTCTCACTCTTGCTCAGGTTGGTTTCGAACTCCTGAACTCAAACGATCCGCCCGCCTCGGCCTCCCAGAGAGCTAGGATTACAGGCATGGGCCACCGCGCCCAGCCCTAGAACATTTCTTATTGGCGATTTCTTGAGTGGGAACTTTTAAGAATTCTGTCACTGCAGCTTAGGGAGATTTATTCTTGATCAGTATGTTGTTCTGCCATTTGCAGCTGTGTGGGATGGAATAAAGAAGAAAAGTGGGCAATCTTGGACATTTGTAAATCTGAATATTTCCTTGAAGTTAGCTTGAATTTTGCAGGAGGTAGGTTGTTGGGAAAGCCATATGACTGTTGATATAATAACTGCCCTATGATAACAGAAGGCAGATATTGTTCCAGATTGTCTTCATCAGAGGCAACTTGGTTAATTGACCTACAGAATCTACCATTTCAACAGTCAGATCTCTGAAGAAAAGAAGGATAAATTCTTGCAAATAACAAAGATCCCTTAATAACAGATAAGTTGTCTCTGTGTGCATAAATATACTGTACGGTGAGCCCAGGATACAAGGATGTGTCAAGAAGTAAATCAGACTTAATTAGGATCCTCCAAAACTTTCCTTTACAAATGGAAATTTATCTAGACATTCTAAACTGGCCCAATGGTTTAAAAACAAAACACTGCCAGGCACAGCTCACTACATAGTGCAAGACACTAGAAAGCTGGGTAACTAAAATTTCTCACTAATTCCTCACTTAACTATTTTTTTTGGATTTTAGATAAATTTAATTAGTGTGCTCTATGGCAGGAGGAATGGGAAAAACTAAAATGTTTTGATTTTCCTGGAGAAAAATATATTATAATTTCTTCACAGTGACTGAATATACAAGAGTAGGTTTAACAAATATGTCATTTAAAAATGAGATTATTTAGCTAAGGCTTATGCTCTTGAAATGTTTCATTTTGTTTCTTGAAAGTGTAAGTACTTTCATTTGTTTTCTTAGAGAAGATAAACACAAGTTAGAGTCCTCACACTGAGGTTGGTACTGATGAAACAGAGAAATAGTCCTCAAAGAAAATGTAGTTCATTTGTGAAGACAAAACTTATATAAAACTAATACAACTAGATACTAAAATTTTTTAAACCTATTACAAGGATAAGAAGACACTTGTTTGGGTTGAAACAGTGAAGGAAGCTTTTAGGGTAAGGTAGAATAAGCTTAGTTATTAAGATTGATTGATATTTGAATGGAAAAATAAATGAAGCATCACATATAATTTTCAATAATGGTTAAACGTGTGACTGATTTTCATAGAAGACTAATTTGGTTGAAGTGAAAGACTGAGAGTTGGGAATATTGAGAAATTAGATTTGGTGGTCATCCTTTCCATAGCAACTATTTATTTGTCATGAAACGTTGTGATTATATGTGTGTCTGTCTTTGCCATTAGGATATATGCTTCTAAATGATAGAGACTGTATTGTGTTCAAGACGACCTGTTGACGACCCAATATTTATCACAGTACCTAATTAAGATACCTAGCAAAAATAGAAATTAAAAATGTTTGACTAAATGAATGAATGAATGAATGAGCAGCATGATAGATTTGTATCATAGAAGACATTAATAGCTGTGAGAATTCCTGAAATTAATGTGAGGGCCTCATAGTCTTTGCAAGTCCTGTGCAAGAAGTAAACTGATTTTTTTAAGCAAGAATGTTCAAGAAAAGTTACGTCTAGAGTGGAGTAGAGTGAGACAAAGAATCTTTTCAAATAGAGTGAAGTGAGACAAAGAATATTTTCCTATCATCTGGCAATGAGGTGATTAAGTTGAGGGCTAGAGCGGTATGGGATGATAAGAGAAACATTTCAAACAAAAAACAAAGCTTGGCAACAAATTGGATTAAGGGAATTAATAATAGAACAGATGAAAATAAATCTCCAATATTTTTGGCCAAAGAGCTTGAATGATAAAACTGTTGAAATAGCCAGGTAGGTTAAGAAGAGGAATGTTTGCCCATTTGTTTGTTTGTTTGAAGGAAAAGGGAAGGCAGGCTATAAGAAGAGGTAAAAACATTTGCTTTAGGACATGACTATTGGCAATGAAAGTACAGCTATCTGGAAAGCAGCTGGTAATTTGAGATACTGATATAGATTGAAGTCCAGACAGAAATAAAAATAAGTTACTGTGACAATAACTGAAGGACAAATCCACAGTTTCATTCCCTTTAACCCCCCAAGCTATAAATAAAATATTGATTTATGAGTTTAATTATTTCTATCTAAGTATATCACAGCAATAATAGAAATTTAATGCCAATACTTATGTATCTTAATATAGCAAAAAGAAAACATGAAATTAACTTTGAATTGTTCAGGAACTTCATGTAATAGTCTGACCTAAAATACATTACTTCTACCAAAGAGCTTTATGTAAATATGAGCCACAGAAAATGATGGTACTATTTTATTTTGTAAAACAAATGACTCGTCCTCATTTTCAACAACACTTTAAATCTATAAAGCACTTTCTGAAGTTTCCTGAGAAACCTCACATAAGTAATTCTATTTGATACTTACATTAACTCTGAGGTAAACAGGAAATGAGTTGCTATTTTTATTTTACATACAGTAGAACTAAGGTCTAAACCTTTGAAAGCAATGGCATTCAAACCTTTTGGGCAATAACCCAAAGTAAATTCATGCTACATCAAGATCTTGTCTCTTTCTCTGTGTCTCTTTCTTTTACACATATAACTGAAATAAATATTCTATTCTGTTCCATTTTATTTTTTAATGTTAATTACAACTCACTGCAGTGTTAAAAAATACTGATTTAAAATGACTGGGGGCTGGGGACCGTGGCTCATGCTTATAATCCCAGCACTTTGGGAGGCCAAGGCAGGAGGATCCCTTGAGGCCAGGAGTTGGAGACCAACCAAAGCAACATAGTGATACCCTATCTCTACAAAAAATTAAAAAATTAGCCAAGCATGGTGTTGTGTGTCTGTAGTCCTACCTACTTAGGAAGCTGAGGCAGGAGGATTCCTTGAAGCCAGGAGTTTGAAGCAACAGTGAAATATGATTGATCACATCACTACACTTCAGCCTGGGTGATGGGTAAGACTCTGTCTCTAAAATAATAAATAAATAAATAATAAAAGCATTACTTGGCGTTTCCCATGTCACTTGGCCTTTTTAACTCATGCCTTTTAATTAAGTGCAGTTTTTCTTTTATTATAGCTCTCTGATCTCTCTCTGAATTAAAGAGGTTCCAACTCTGCCACTGTTATGTATATTTGATGGGGTAGACAAGAGATAGACCTTATTATCTCTAGATTGTGACACACAGTGAGTGTGTCTCACGCTTCACCACGCTCTATGCATATGCACATTGACAGTGGTGCGTCCTGTCACAGCTCATTTACATTAAAAAGGCAAATTTAATCTTCATCCTTTGATGCACATATTGATTTTTTATCACTTGGGTAATTCATACTTCAATTGAAAAAAAACTAACAAACTAGTTGTCACAACTCAGGCCTGGGAACCTGGGAATTCGTGATATTTTGCTAGAGCTCAGTATGATCAAATTTCAAATTGGCCACCCTGATTTTCTACCTTCCTGATTATTAACCTCAGAAGCTAAGTTCTATGATGATTCGTGTATGTATTTTCAGAAGTTTCACCATAGCACAGCATAGAAACTTTCAAACTTTTTGCTAGCAATAGCATTTAAAAGAAAAAAAATCCTATGTGGAGCCCCAATAAATGAAACAAATATAAATGGAGCTGCTCTAGTTAAAATAGGGTGAAAGGAAAACTGGTCCTCCGTTTGGTTATTCACTAACTCCTAGTTACATTTCCTTTAAAGAGCTCCCCCCCCCCCATCCTTTGCAACAAAGTTGAAAGCCCATGAGATAGTAGAAATGTCATGGGAGTATTGAATTTAAACAGAGTTGGGTTCAAATCACAGTACTATGAATTACCAGCTATGTGACTCTGAGCACATTACTTAATTAAGTTTAAGAGAGTAACTATAAAGAACAAATTGTACAATATATAAAATCATCTATGAATAGTTTAAGACTTTACACTTTAATTTTAAACAGTTAACATTTGATTCATTCTTATCCTTTCTTCTTCCCTTTCTTTCTTCTTTCCTTCATAAAAGGGTTTTTGATGTCAAGAAATAAAAAATACAGAAATGTGAGTATTAAAATTAAAGAACTAATCTTTAAGAAACAGCACAAAGAAATGCTTATATAAAGGTGGATTATTTCAAATTTTTCAAAATTATAGCATGCATTCTAACTGATGAGTAAATTTGGCCAAACTATCCCCTGGTCACAGTCTATCCTACTCACTCTGAAATGTACATATGCCAGAGCATAATAATTCAAGTCTTGTAAGTATCATTTCTAAAAGTAGGTTGGGAAGGAAGGGAGGGAGAGAGGGAGGGAGGGAGGGAGGGAGGAAGGAAGGAGATAGAAAGAAAGAAAGAAAGAAAGAAAGAAAGAGAGAGAGAGAGAGAGAGAGAGAGAGAGAGAGAGAGAGAGAGAGAAAGAGAGAAAGAGAGAGAGAAGGAGGGAGGGAGAAAAAAAAGAAAAAGAAAGGAGGGAAGCAAGGAGAAAACATGCCCTGGGTGTAGATCTGGTTTAAGGCCATCTGTGGTTAGGCTATAACTATAAATTGAGCAAAAAACATTGTCTAGATAGGGTGTGTCCGTATCTAATTAAAAATCACATGGTTTCTAATGATAGTCATCTAAGACCACAAGAACTTCAGAGTAGCAGATTATTTGCCGAAAAAGTTTATGTTACTAGCTTATCTGTGTTAATATGCAGCATTACATATTGACAACTTTTAAATTCTGTAGTTAATCCAGGCCTGCAGGCAAGAAATGTGAGCCACTTCTTTGCCTTTGGGGTAAAAGTGTGCAGCTTAAAGATGTGTGGAGTACACGCAGGGAACTTACTGGTATAGAATGCACTATTGAACTTGACAAGGAGTTTCAGTTCAATAAATACCCATCATTGGCAGATAAAAAAACAACAAAAACAAAAACAAAATAAATAAATAAATACCCATCACACATGTACAACATGACAAACATTGTGCCACCACATGGTAACAATGTGCTATTAGCAAAAATAGCAAAAACAATAATGATAATGATAAATAATAGTTGAGGACATGAATATGTGCCAGAAATTGTGATAAATGCTTTTACGTGCAGCATTTCATGTAATGTCCCCAACAACTCTATACATTATATGCAATTATTATCCTTATTTTACACATGAAAAAACTAATTCTACGATATTCTATAGCATGCCCAACGTTATTGTCTCATAAATGGAAATATCACTGTACCTAGTTAACTCTATAGTCAGAGCTTTTAACTGCTACACTCTGCCACGCTATGCAACGTAATATTGTCTATTTCCCTTTTTCATGTAGGAGGCTGGGGAAGGAAAAGGAAGGAAAAATTTAAGGTGGGAATAGAAGGTTAAAAAAGATTGGGAAAAAAATATTTGGTATGCATTTATAAATATATAAATAAATATATATGGATACACATAGAAGTTGCACATATCCTCAATATTTTATAATGATAATGGTTAAGATTTATATACTGCTGTGTGCCAGGCACTATTCCTGCATGTATTAACTCATTTAATTGTCATAACAGCCCCTACAGGTACATACTGATATTATCGTCATTTATAGATGAGGAAACTGAAGCATACCATCTGAATATAATTACCTTTGAAAAAGGTTAGGTAATAGTGTAATTAGTGTGGGGTAAAGTAAGGGTTAAAGATATTCTAATAATGAATTGCATCTGTAATTGACTGTGAAGAAGGAAAACAGAATGTTCTTGTTTATGGCAAAATAAAGCAGACACTGATAAGAACTGGGGCTAGGGATAAGAGAAGCGAAACACAGAAATTAAAGAAATATAATCCAAGGACAAAGGAATCACTGAAAGTGAAGTGGATCTCTGTATTAATCATTCAAATGAACATGGCCTTGGAGCACAAAATAAACTTAACCAAGGCTAAATCTAATTAATTTATGGGCAAGTGAGATTCTGAATTTGTATACACTTTACTATATCTCTCTTTTAAAATGTATCCATCTACCTTGCATTACTGCTGTCACACATGTTTTATAACTCTACTACCAAATATTAAATTGTCTGGTAGGAAAATATATCTGGTTCATCTTTTATGACAGAGAGCCCCTGATGTAGTTAATTTTACCAAAGAGTTGCTTAAAAAAATAAGTATTTGTTAAATAAAGATGATGACCATTAACTGAAATTGTAGTACTATGTTTCAAAGTCACTGCTAAATGAAAGTTTCATCGTTTTAGCTTAAAAACATGTAACATTGCAGTGAAAATGTGGCCCAGTGCAGAGCAGAAAGTCAAACTCTTGTAATCTGGTTCTAAGTCCAATTGGGGAAGTGTGGAGGAAAGTGAAGGAAGTAGCTAAGACTTTAAAGAAATGTAAGATTCTCAGGTTCTGTGTGAAGCAACCCTTCCAAAGACTTCTACTCACCACATCTGTTGAGTCGAATTCAAAACTGAATTTTAAATAAGATCAGGTTGGAAAGAATTATGGAAAACTGAAAAGCTCACTTCGTAGTGTATAAAAAAGTTTATCTGAATTGTAAGATAAAATTAGTTCAATGTACTTGTATGGGTTTGACTTCAAGATCAATAATAAGATCATTAGATGCTCCCTAGTGGATTCATTTAGAATTTCTCTTTTCCCCTTGAAAATGAAAAAAAGATCTGAAACTGAAAATCAACTTTTTAATTTTTTTTAACAGGTCCAGGGTTTCTTTCATTTTTGAGGTGACATGACTGGGAATGAAGTTTGCCTTTAAAAAAAAAAAAAAAAGAATACTATAAAGTGTTTCTTGCCATGCTTGTAAAGTCTAAAAAATAATTCTGTTTCTTATATCTATAATTAAAAATAAAATTTCTAAACTCAATCAAAAACTTTAAAAAATGAATACAACCTCTCATTTGCTTAAAATAAAAGATTTTCTTTACTCTTGTTTATAGCTCTGTAGCAATCTATTAAGTGGTCTACCATAGTTTATTCAGCTACTGCTCTGCTAATTGGCATTTAGATTATTTTCAACGCTTTAGAATCACAAATGATATATCAATGAATAACCTTGTACATATGCATTTTTATATAATGGGAGGTATGAGTGTATCTTCAGGGTAAATTCCTGGATGTGGAATTGCTGGGTCAAAGGTAAATGCATGTGTAGTTATGCTATGTTATTCCCTTCCATAATGTTTGTACCAATTTGCATTCCCACTAGCAATGTATGACAGTGCTCGTTTCCCTACGACCTTGCCAACAGAGTATGACTGTACTTTTTAATGGCTGCCAATCTTGATAGTGACAGTGGTATTGCAGTATAAATTTAGTTGACATTCCTCCTACCACAAGCCAAGTTGAACATCTTTTCATATGTTAAGGGCCAGTTTTATATCTTTTTGGTGAACTGTCTGTTCATGTCTCTTCACTACATTTTAAGACAATGTCATTTTAATGGGGTTTTCTGTCTCTACAATAAAATATAAATATGTATTTTGGGGGATACGTTCTAAGTGCCAATCACAATTTTAGGTACTGAAGATATAACTGTGAACAAAACCACTTGCAAAAATTTGCTCAGCATGATTATATCAGAAATTGAAAATACAAAGAAAGTTGAAATTCTTGGGTGATGAATTTCCAAAAAGTTCAAATAATTTCCAAAAAGTTCAAAATCTTACAGCTCAATTCACACCCACATTTTTTTTATTCACATGGTTGTCAATGTGCACCAAACATATTTTAAGTAAACATCCACTTATATCATAATTTTTCATAGAAATGCCAAATAGGAAGGAACTTAGAAATTGCTTTAAGCAATAATATGTTAGGAGGCTAGCCAAATAGCAGAGAGAAAATTTTCAAATAGTGTTTGGGAAAAAATAACATAAACTTCTTGTTTTCTCATACAGTTATACATCTTTAGGATGATCCATCTAGCAGACAGCACTGGACAGACAGAAGTTTTCTCTCAATGTGTAACACTCTGCAGTTTTCCACAATGGTGGCATCAAGCCTTTTATAACTTTTTCACCTTTGGCTTCCTCTTCATCATCCCTCTTCTCATCATGCTGATCTGCAATGCAAAAATCATCTTCACCCTGACACGAGTCCTTCATCAGGACCCCCACAGTATGTATTCCTTAGATTTGGTGGTAATCATGGGCAGCTTATAGACAGCAGTACTCACAACAGAGGGGCAGTTACTATGTGCTAAATGCTGTACTAAAAAGTTTATATATACTAGCACATTTGATATTCACAGACACCCTATGAGGTAATACTTTTATTATACTTTCATCATCCTCAGTTTACAAATGAGGTCATTTAATATCTCCTAATGTTCTACATTTGCACCATGAAACTAAGACAGAAAGGACAATTACTCCATTAATACCCAAGATAAGCATTGGCAAATTGTTCCTGCTGGGCCAAAGAACAATACACCAAACAAGTGATATTGAGACTATAGCAAAGTATAACCTGTTAAGTGCTAGCCGATAAAATTGTTAAAGCTGTTTTGTTTCACATTCAAATCTCCTATATCTACACAACATAAACTGTTCACATTTGTATGTGTGTTAGTGTACAAAATATGTAATTGATTATTTCATCCAAAACTTCACAGATGTGTTTGTACCTTTTTTGCTTCAGTAATCTGCTGCATTCCCCAAAACTAAAGTTTACAAACTTATAAAGTAAGCTTACTTTTAACTTATAAAGTTACGGTTATGTTGGCAACATCCAGAAGACATGTTGTCAGTAACATAGTGCATAAATTATACCTGGTATAATTTAACAGGGATATCATTTTAATTATTATGGTGTGAACACTCTCAGTGCATATTCTCACAGTCATGGTGATGCTGGTTAATAGGTATTTGGGCACTTTCCACATGCCAACACAAAATGGTATTTGATATTTCCAAAAAATATATACTGCAAAAGCAATTTGCCTTCCAAATTTTATCCCAGAAAGATTCTGTTCTATAAGGGATATCTAAGAAGGGCACAGAGAGAATAAGAAGATGAATTTCAAATAGGGGTTAGAGGGAAAAAAGATATGAGCAGTGCAGAAGCATAAAAATAAAAAGCAAAGGCAATGAGTAGTGGTTAAATATTATTAACACATTTATTTATTTAATTTTGTATCTATTCAACTAATGTGTACTGAATACTAAATATTGCTGGAAACTGCCAGGTTGGGGATACTATGGTGAATAAGATAAGCTAAGTAGCTCTCCTGCTGTCATGGGCTACAGTCTAGCAGAAAATGCAGAGAGTAAACAGTAAACTAATAATCAAGCATGATGATATTTCAAAAGAGGGAGAAACATAGCATGTGGTGGATATCTTTATAGTTTTTTCATATTCAGCCACCAAGCTGAGCCAAGATGCTTTTTATAAAATGTGTTCACTCTGATTGATTGCTTTATTACTTATATGTCACTAAAGTTTACAAATCTTGAAGATTCAGTGAAACAGCACGTGAAAAGAGCAAAGCCCATGGCAAGGCACACAGTAAATGGTAATTAGTTTTGTCTAAACAAAAATTCGTAACCAATCTTTAGTCAATAAATTACTTATTTTAACATTTCTACTCAAAAATTAATTTCATTATTAAAACATGCTAAATGTAAAAGATTTTCCTCTATATTTCCACTCTTTGGTGATCAATGAGTAAGAAGTTGCCAAAGGACTATTTCTGAATAGCATTATCTGTTTCCATTAAAAAAAATATAGTATGTGAAGAGTATTTCTTATTTTAAAGTACCAGTTCTGGATTATGAAACACAAGAACAGATTTTAAGCACTTTGAAATTGCAGCTTTTTGCCTTAAAGGACAAAGTCCTAAACTTCAGATAGGCAGCCTGACTGTTAAAGTCAGCAATTCCATTAATTCCCATTAAATTTCTTTACAAGAAGAGGAGCCTATGAACTTTAAAGGATGTATTAACATGAAAAGTGAACTTGTTTCAGAGATCATAAAAAGAAGCACACAGTTGAGGTGGATAATTTAGGGCAGCACACTTCTATTTGTACACAATTCTCATTATCCTTAGTGGCAGAGGCATTCAAGTAATATAATTCTGTTTTGAAGTCAGAATTCAACTCAGTCCAACCTCAGCCTATCTCTTCAATTTATATTTTAAGAGTTTGAATATCCCATATGCAAACCCAGATTCATTTGGTAGAAAATTAAAATTAACAGCACTATGATCTTTGATGTTTTCTATTCAGTACGTGACATATTAGAAAACTTGGTATAAAAATATACTTTTCAAATAAATTGTCATTATTAAAAATTTTGAAATTTTTCTCCCATTATATTCATTAGGTTGAATTAGTGATGGTCTCTTTCTTTTTGTCCATTTTGGTTTTGTGAGAAAACTGCTCTTTAAACACCTGCTCTTTTTTCTATCTAATAGAACTACAATTGAATCAATCCAAGAACAATATACCAAGAGCACGGCTGAGGACCCTAAAGATGACAGTTGCTTTTGCCACTTCATTTACTGTCTGCTGGACTCCCTATTATGTCCTAGGAATTTGGTATTGGTTTGATCCTGAAATGGTAAACAGGGTGTCAGATCCAGTAAATCACTTCTTCTTTCTCTTTGCTTTTTTAAACCCATGCTTTGATCCGCTTATATATGGATATTTCTCTCTGTAATTGATAGGCTACACAAGAAGTCGAGTAAAGAAGGTCAGGTAATGAATTTCTCCATTTGAGAATGACAAACACAAAGCCTTCAGCTATTTATGGACAAAGCAAGATTTAAGCTGAAGTTACAACTCTTGTTCTTTTTTTGTTTGTTTGTTTTGTTTTTGAGACTCAGTCTCACTCTATTGCCTGGGCTAGAGTGCCATGGCATCAGCCTAGCTCACAGCAACCTCAAACTCCTGGGCTCAAGCGATACTCCCGCCTCAGCCTCCCGAGTAGCTGGGACTGCAGGCATGCGCCACCATGCCCGGCTAATTTTTTTTTCTATATATTTTTAGTTGACCAATTCATTTCTTTCTATTTTTAGTAGAGATGGGGGTCTTGCTCTTGCTTAACCTGGTCTCGAACTCCTGACCTTGAGCCATCTGCCTGCCTTGGCCTCCTAGAGTGCTAGGATTACAGGTGTGAGCCCCCACACCCGGCCCAACTCTTATTCTTTTAAAAACCACATTGTCAGAACCTCAGTTACAAGGGTGAAAAAAACTTCAGGAAAAAGACTGAAACATTGTCTCATAATCATAAGCTTCTAAATTAATCTCTATGCTTTCAGACCTCATATAGCACATTATGTGGGTTTATTATCACTTTCTCCTTGCATAAAAATGTATAAATATTTAAAATAGACACATCTTAAAGCAAAAAAGGTACCAAAAAGGAAGGCTGGTTTACAACATAGTCCTAACCTCAGCCTGCTATGAAGTTTTTCTCCAAAAGGGATTTAGCAGTAATTACATTCTTATGCTATAACAATACGTAGAGCACAGAGGACAGTATGTCCCCTACCCATAAGATCAATTTTCCCTTTTGTGATGTAAAAACAAACAAACAAAACCCAAAAACCCAGTGGATCTAATTTTCTCTTTGGCTTCAAATGCATTCTGGCATTTGGAGTGCTCAGCAACCAAGTCCCCCTTCCCAATCCACTCTGCCAATCTCCTTCATGGTACAGGTTATGACGTGCCTCTATATAAAGAAGGATTTTAGAAGGGTTAGGATCAGACAGGGGTTTAGAATATTCCTCTAGGCTGTAATCCATGGAGATTGTGGTCATTAATTGCTCTAATAATGACAGTGCTTTAAAATACAGTTAAGAAAATGCTTGTACTGATTATGCTGTATGCATAATATACCCTCTGTTTTAACAAAATGAAGAAATTTTTGTCTGTCTCCTGAGTATACTAAATCCATTATCCATAAATCACTGAGAAAAGTCAATGTAAAATCAAGCAGATGCACAAGCAAAAAGATGTTTGATACATAAAAGGAACTCTGGGAAGAGAACTGTACAATTTCAATCTTTATAGGTCAAAGAAGACAACAGAGTATTGGACAAGGGGGGAAGGAAAAGAAAACTTCTCTGTAAATGTGAAACTAATGCCTACTGATATTCACATTAAATAGTATAGTTTCTAAAACATGTTTGCACAATAATATCTCTTTTATTTAATTCAGGCCTTAATTCTCCCTTGAAAAATGGGAAGGAGTGAAAATAATGGAAGTATAATATCCATTTAATGAGAAAAATATAATAAAGTTCTTAAAAGAAAAATCAAGCATTATTTAAGGCTTTTTAAATAGGTAAGATACCATTATACTCATAAGAGCTATGTAGTCCCACACAAAAGATGAAATGTAATTTCTAAATTACATTACACATTACATGTGGAAAATAGATTTCTCACTGAAAAGAAGTCCTTCCTTTCCTTGTTTTCCTCCTCTCATACTTTCAGTTTTGTGGAGTTGCTGGGTTTTTCCCCATCCTATTTTATTTTTCAATTGTGTCTCCTTTGAGCTCCTTTCCTGTACTCTTTCATTTATATCTTCTTTTTTAATAAACTCATACCTTTAGTTAACCAATCTGTGGCCCAATTCTACAGTTGAATTGGGTGAGACTAAAAATTTGAAGTGTGCTAAAATGCTCAAAGTTGACATGTACAGTGATTCCAAGATTCTATAGTTCTGCTAGATGACACAGGGGGGTAGATAAGTTGCCAAAAAAAAAAAATCTTCTCCATGTTTCTTTTTCATATACTTATTGCTAAATTGATAATAATTCTTACTTTGGATTTAAAGACAAAAATAACACACATGTACAAGGAACAATCTAAGGGCTTTATTACATGTGTACTTAATGAATGTATTTCAGCTTGGTTCTTATGTGTTCAAGAAACTGTTCTATTTAAGTATTTCCTCAGGCATTTTTTTGATACTTTAACTAAAGGGCTATTCAAAATCTTGATGTGGGGTTTTTTCATCTACAGTCCATGCACAAAACTATATTTCAATGTAATTGTTTTCATTTAGTCCTGTTTGTATTATTTTATGCATTTAAAAACATCATCCTGAAAGGGGGGTTAATGACTACATCAGACTGCCAAATCATCCCTGGTACAAAAAAAAAACTTGAGAATCCCTGCTTGATTTTGTATCTACACATAAGGGAGTTATACAATATTTATATTGTTTTTATACAATAAAAATGTATCAGAAATTATTCATTTGTTTATATACATGTATAATAATCTTAATATTTAAACTGGATTGCTTCAATATGCTTAATTATTCTTTTCAAACAAATTCTTTTAAGGTTCAATCTGTAATGAAAACAAACTTCACAGAAATAAATACTGTATATGAATATTATGGTCCATGAATTGTAATGTAGAGATGAATTTAAACTAAACTTCACAGCCCAAAAGGTAAATGTGGATTGTAAATTAAAGATATACTTCTTGCCGGGCGCGGTGGCTCACGCCTGTAATCCTAGCACTCTGGGAGGCTGAGGTGGGCGGATTGCTCGAGGTCAGGAGTTCGAAACCAGCCTGAGCAAGAGCGAGACCCCGTCTCTACTATAAATAGAAAGAAATTAATTGGCCAACTAATGTATATATATATATAAAATTAGCCGGGCATGGTGGCGCATGCCTGTAGTCCCAGCTACTGGGGAGGCTGAGGCAGAAGGATTGCTTGAGCCCAGGAGTTTGAGGTTGCTGTGAGCTAGGCTGACGCCACGGCACTCACTCTAGCCTGGGCAACAAGCGAGACTCTGTCTCAAAAAAAAAAAAAAAAAAGATATACTTCTTAACAGACAGTAGCTCATATTCAATATTACAGTCATTTATTCTATTTCCAAGTATATAATAAAAGATGAATATTCCTTGTAAAAAAAGAAATGTTCTACAGAGTAAATCCAACATATCAGATAATTATTAATAAGATTCTATCTTGGTGTCTTCTTTACTTAGCCTATAAAAGTAGCTAAAAATTGCATTTCTTTTAGCAATTCAGTTTAGTAAGAAAGTGACATAAACTAGTGACAATGAATTGAACAAAGTTTACATTAATTTCATTTCAGCCTATTAAGCAGCGATATAGTAGCTTAAAAAAATACTCTGGGAGAGGTATCAGGTACAAACATTATCTACCAGGAAATACAAATTAGCATGAATGAGTTAGGAATGGGATTTTGTCAGAACTGATGTGATAGTCATAAGGCATAATATCTTAGGCAGTTAAAGTATTTTTAGAATTTCATCTATTTTACCTGTGGCCCCTTTACATGTTAAACCAATGTCTTGGGCTTTTGTAATTACCATATAAATAAAAGAAATAAAAGAAAAAAGAATAAGGTTAAATTTAATCTTGCTTATTATTTTTATGATTATTAAGTTAAAAAATCAAGTTTAAGATAATTAGTCTAATTTTAAAAGTTACATAACATGAAATGCATGCATAGAAGCAATAGATAAATGCATGCAAAAGTGTTAATATAGCTAACTCTGAGTGATTTTTGAAATTTTCTTCCTTGTGAATTCCTATAATTCCAAATTCCCAAAATGAACATATACATTGCTTTTATAATGAGAAGAAGCACAATAAAAGTCATGTGTGTGTGTGTTTGTATGACTTTTATTTCATGCATCTCTGTTTCTCTTAGAATTCTTTCTGCTGTAAGGAATAGAAATGTCAAACTAAAAGTGGCATTTTTCCATCTCATGTTACAGGATGGCCAGAGGTAGGCATGTGGAATTGGTTAACCCAGACCTTTGAATCAGCTTTTCTGCTTCCACTAGGCTTTCCTTTCATGACTAGAGGTTGGTTGTCACCATTCTAAGTCTCAAAGGCAGAAAGGATGGGTGGCTTCTTATTATAGATCTCTCTTTCCCATAACCCTCAGCATTTTTTCTTTTTCTTTTTCTTTTTTTTATTTTTTTGAGACAGAGTCTCACTTTGTTGCCCAGGCTAGA
Source organism: Microcebus murinus (assembly GCF_040939455.1). Lineage (NCBI taxonomy): Eukaryota > Metazoa > Chordata > Mammalia > Primates > Cheirogaleidae > Microcebus > Microcebus murinus. The sequence continues at coordinate 6,521,902 of NC_134129.1, forward strand.
GTGAGTGCCATGGCGTCAGCCTAGCTCACAGCAACGTCAATCTCCTGGACTCAAGCAATCCTCCTGCCTCAGCCTCCCAAGTAGCTGGGACTACAGGCATGCGCCACCATGCCTGGCTAATTTTTTATCTATATATATTAGTTGGCCAATTAATTTCTTTCTATTTATAGTAGAGACAGGGTCTCGCTCTTGCTCAGGCTGGTTTCGAACTCCTGACCTCAAGCAATCGGCCCACCTTGGCCTCCCAGAGTGCTAGGATTACAGGCGTGAGCCACTGTGCCCGGCCGCATTTTTTCTTAAATTGGCCAGAAAGGGACACAAGACCAACCCCAAACCAATCACTAGCAAAGAAAAAATGGATTACCTTGAACACTTTAAGGGCATAATTCATCTCGTGGGACAGGGCTCAATATCCCTGAACATTTAACAATCTGGTAACTGGCTTTTTTTCCTTTTTTTTTGGGGGGGGGGGGGCAGGGCTGTGTGTATGTGTGTGAAAGAGAGAGAAAGAGAGAGGGAGTGTGTGTGTGTGTGTGTGTGTGTGTGTGTGTGTGTAAAAGAGTAATGCCTTTTATGTCAGAAAACAGCAGTACTTTTTATAATCACCAATTATCTTTTAAAGCAAAATTGAGACTATATATACCACAACTTTACACAACACACAATTTAAATACAAAGCGTAAAGACTAAATGCAGTTCTTGGAACACAGTAATTGCACAATAAACATAGCCATAATGGAAAATAACATATTTTCATTGTTTTTCACAATTTGAATCCAAGCATATTAAACTCTAGTGCTTGGAATCATAACCTGATGTATAGAGAGTAGGTTCTGCATAATTATTGACTTTCTTAGGAACTCTTGGGTCCTGATTTTTTCTTCATTTGGTTGTCTGTTTTTATAATTAGTCCATTGGGCAATACATTTTCATACGTTTTTAAAAATCTGGCCATTACTTCAGATTCAGAGAATAATTGTCACGTACGTTAATAAATAAATGGCAACTTGAGGTAGATTTCCTGTAAAGCTCATGAAACCTAACTTCAAAGCTCCTCACTTATTCAGTCCACTCCTGAGCCCCTGGAAAAGATGCTATCACACAGTCACATGTTTTTATAAGATTAGCAAAAATAAGATATTTTAATTGCAATTGACTAAGACTATCTCTTTCCACTCTTACGTTCCCATTTTGAAACTTCCCCTGAGATGAGGTGGTGTTGGAATGGCCATGGAAATCTTTGGGATCTAGGCAAGGAGAAATTGAACTAAAGACATCTTTAGATTGAATCTAGAAGGATATTATATGGTTCTTGGTCACTTTCATGTTTATTTAAATCATTAGTAACCATTAAAATAAGCTTCTAAGCATGGTGCTAGATAAAATGCCTATTTGTACCGACTTACCTGTAAAGTGACAGGAAAGCGTAGGGTCAGAGTCATGATAAGAATGTGTCCAGATATATGTCACAAGAACTATGTGAGTTGTGAAGGGGAAACAAGGTACAAAATATACTGAAGGTGGTCAATGGAAAAATTTTCTAAGCCTTAGCACATACACACTAAGGTTGTTCCCAATACAGCATACCATTGTATAATCCCCATTCTCTGAGTGAATCCCCATTCTCTGGCTGGAACCCCTGGCTTACTTTCGACCATACATTACCTATGGCAAATTAATAAAATGTCACTCTTTGATTAGGTTGCATTATAAAGCAAAGGTGCTAAGTACAATGTCAGTCTTATGGTTATGTTATGTTATATAAGACTCTATCTTAGCAAACTGAAGAAAGAAATTCTGCTGTTTTTGAAGAAGCAAGCAGCCATGTTGGGAACTGCCTTTCAACAAGGGTTGTCAAGGAAGAAAGGATTTATTGGGGAGGTCACATCAACCAGAGGTGGGAGGGATGGACTGCCTCAAATCCACTTGCTTGCTACCCATGGACTCTCACTCCCTGGCCCATGATTACATTCGAATTATTGATCAAGTGTATTATAGCCACCTAGATTTGGCTGATCAGCCCTTGTCAGACTCAAATGAGGAGTTCCTAACCGATGGGATCAGCTTTCTAGAGCATGGACAACACAAAACTGAGTGCGCTGTGGTTACCAGCCAACAGGTAATTGAAGCACAAGCCTTACCCTCTGGGAACTCCACCCCAAAAGCTAAATTGATTGCACTGACCAGAGCCATGTATCATGGGAAAATAAGTGTATCACTATTTATACTGATTTAGAACAAAGATATCTTACTTCTGAAAATAAATTAAATATGATCCTCATATTCTTGAATTATTAAAAGCAGTTTTACTGCCTAGGGAGGTAGCCATCACACACTGCCTGGGACATCAGAAAGAGACACTTATATTACAAAGGGAAATACTATTGCAGATTTGATGGCAAAAAAAAAATGGCAGCCCAACCCAATTGACTTTAATTCCCTTTCTTCAACTGTATAAACATGATCCCCAACATGCTGAAAAGGATTTATAGAGAGCTAAAGAAGGGGATTCTCAAAGTATAATGATCAGAATTGGCTCACAAATCTGAAAGGGAAGGTCCTCCTTCCTGAAACTCTCATCAGACCAGTGCTTGAGCAGATTCATCAAAGTACCCCTTTTGGACGAGGTGTCACCTTACAATAAATACAGCCTCACATGGCTGGGCCCAACTTACAGAGAACTATTCAAATGATAGTCCAAAGCTACCCCATATGCTTGAAAAATAACCCAAAGTCTTTGGAAGCCTCTCAGCCACCCATTAAGGAAGGAACACAATGGAAAGGGAGTTTCCTGGGAGAAGACTGGCAGGTAGACTTTACCATGATGTTGAGAGTCCCTGGAAGATTCCAATATTTGCTGGTCTTTGTTGACACTTTTTCAGGATGGGTTGAAGCTTACCCCACCAGGACTGAAAGGATGTCAGAAGTCACTAAGGCCCTTGTAAAGGAAATTATTCCTACGTTTGGACTTCCATCAACTCTCCAAAATGATAATGGAGCAGACTTTGTTGCCAAAATCACCCAAGAAATATGGAGAATTTAAAAAAATAACTGGAAAATTCATTCATCATGGGGACCCTAGTTTTTGGGGAAAACTGAACAAATTAATAAAACTTTAAAGAAGATTCTCTTCAAAATCTGTCAAGAGACCAATTTAACTTAGGACAAAGTGTTATCTCTTGCCCTGTTGAGCATTCGGGTGGCCCCCAGAAGTAAGTTGGCACTTAGCCCCTGAAATTTTATATGGGAAACCACTCCTAAGAGCTTTCAGCTCTTACCTAATGATTGTCTGCTCCCAGAGATGGAGGTTCGCTTAGATGTAAAAAAGCTTCATATTATGCTAACTAGTATTTCTGAGTAAAAAGAAAGGAAATAAACTTAGTGATAGAGCAGAACTGTGAAAGAATAAGACATAGATCAAGTTCATTTTAATGGTTATGTAGAAAAGGTCCACAACAGGACTGTGAAACCTAGATAATGCCATAGGTGAACAACATGAGGCTTCCAGGTATTTGCAGATGTGCAATTTCAAAGACAATGGATAACACAAAGGATAATGCAGTTTTGCCTAGATCCTTGTCTCCACGAGGGAGGAAGAAATTCTAATTAAGTAAAAATATCATACATTACAGAAAATTATATAGTACCCAAAGTCAAGGTGGGTTTATCAATTTTTAAAATCCTCTGGACTTTTCTTCAAATACCCACTCTTATTTAAAAGGAAAGTCAAATCCTAATGTTATTGTGTCCAACTAAGTGTGGTTTTCTAAGAAAGGTGACATAGGAGTTAACAGAAAGAGAATTAGATGAGATGTCCTTAGACTTGTGTTCTGACAAACTGACCTTAACTAGCTCTATGATCTTGACCAAGTCACTTGCACTGACAGGAAGTTCTTTCCTTCACTCATAAAATGAAAGGACCAAACTGGATGGCCCCACGTCATTTATAGCTCTAAAAATCATAGGATTCTTCTACATTTGAGACAGTTCCTCACATGCAGTAGACACCCAAAGTTATTTGTTAAATGTATAAGGCCTTTAAATGGAACACCAGGCTGGAAATCTGGAGCTAGAAACAGAAAACCAGCCTTCGGTTTTCTATTTATAAAATAAAGGAGTTCCCTCTTCTTGCTGTAAGACTCTTAAGGGTTTGCAACACAGTCTCATCATTTCGCGGATCACTAGTCCTGTATGCTTGTCTGCAGAGCCAGCGGTGACGCAAAACTTCAGAATTTTGGCCCCGCATTCATCTGCCGGACCGCAGTGGCAGCAGGGACGCCCACTTCAGCCACCTGCACCACAGCCCGCCGGGCGGCCACACCCAAACCGGAAGCCAGGACGCCCCTGGGCCTGACGGGAAGGCGCTGCTGGGTGCCTCGCTTCCCTAGGCCCGCCCCCTCTGGTGACGTCACCGCTCGCCCCTTGACCCCTCGCGATCCCGCCCCCTTCCCCGTCTCTCCGTCGCCGGCGGCGGTGTGTGAGGCGGCAATGGAGCGCCCCAAGCCGGTCGGCGCCCCACAGGGGGAAGAGGCGTCCTGCTCTTCCTGGGGGACTGGCAGGTGAGGGGACGACAGGGGCGAGAAGAAGCGCGGGGTCGCGGGGGGACCTGGGCTCCAGCTTTCTGCTGCTCCCGCCGGCGGGCCGGGAGCGCGCGGAGGCCCCGGCCGGCGAGGGGCGCGCGGTGGGTGTGGCGGAGCCGCCCCGGCCTCGGCTCTCCCCGGCGGGGAGTCCGCTTCCCGCTCCTTCCCGCGCCTTCTCCGTTCCGGCTGGGCTCTGGCGTCCTCCTCCCTCCGGGTCACCGGACGGGGCTCGGGGCTGCAGCCGGGAGAGTGTTCTGGCCCCGGTCGCTAGTGTGAGCTTCCCGCCGGGTGCCGAAGCTCCCTGCCTGCTCCTCTCGGTGAAGCGAAAGCGGTGGGCGCGCCGTTCACTGTCCTGCTTTGAGATCCTGCTCTGAAAACTATTCGGGGGGAACTTGGTAAAGAATGAATCGGTGGCAGTCTGTGGGGGTGGGGGCGGGGAAAGCCGGGAAAACAGGCGCAAGTTATCCGTTCTTCTTTGCAACTTGGAACCGGGGTTCTCCTTTACGTCTTTACCGCCCCTGCAAAGTTAGGGGGAAATGTTCGTGGCTAGGCCCTTGCCAATCTTTTGGTTCGTAATTTCTCTTTCGGTCATCTCATAATTAATAAAGTAAGTGTTTGTAGTCTGCCCACTGTCAGAATACACTATGCCAAAGGTAGAAGTGAAGGTTGTGTTATTTTCAGCCAATGCGAGAGACTGTTCATAAACCTGTAGCTTTTTCGCCAGTTTCAGACAAAAGGGTTGCTTTTAGTACCATGATATTGTCTGCCATTCCCAATACTGCCACATTTACCTGAGGGCTATTATGTCATACATTACACACCACACCCCTTATTTGAAGCGTTTTTGATTGTCTTATAGATCTTCTTATTTTTAAACATTCTTGAAATATTCCAGTGAGGCAGAACTTTCTGCAAAGGCAGCAGCTTATCTTCTGGTTTGCTTTCATGATTGCAGTCAGGAGTTTTTGTAATAGTTATCCACTTAACTGCTAGAAGCTGATATTATTTGATGATACCAAGTCAATGTTTGGTAAAATAAATGGTAATATTTTAATTACCCATATTTACAAATCCTTTGGCTTATTTATCAATGCTAAGCCTAGAAAATTGGATTCCAAACCTGAATTTCATGTTGTGACATTGTTTTTCAAATCCTGTGATTGACAAGGAGAACTACCCAGAACCTGGAATGGCTTGCACTTTTGCCAAGATAATATTGATCGCAGCTCTCACAGTGGCTCAGGCCTAAATGCCACAGGCTGGTTCCTTCTGCCTGGGAACTATCTGTGCTTCTCAAGTGTTTCCTACAATATCATTTTTTTGTATGCCATGCTGTGAAAAAATGGAGACGGGCTACTGTAAATAATACATTAGTATAATAAGTATACTTTGTCACACTGGTATGTTTAGCTTAGTTTTTATTCCTAAAAAATATTCATTTAACAGATGTTTTAATTGCTTCCTTTATGAGAGGCAATAGGCAGTATAATATGGTAGTCAAGAGCTAGAGTGTCTGAGTTCAGATCCTGGCTGTGCCATTTGCCTGCTTCTGTGACCTTAGGCAAGTTATTTAAGTTGAACTCTGGTTTTTTTCCTGTGTTCATTGGAGATGGCAGTAGTGCCTTTCTCATAAGGTTGTAGCAGTTCACTGAGTTAGTACATCTAAAGCACTTAAAACAATGTGTGGCACAGGGTTAGCTATTACTGCTAAATACCAGGTACTGTTTTGGGTATTTGGAATGCAATAGTGAGTTTTTAACAGACCATACATTCTACTGGGAGGTGTAGGGGCAGACAATAAACAGTTAATGATAAGTGATTTGAGGAAAGTACAGCAGGTTAACCTAAGCATAAGGGGAGTCATCTTATTGATAGAATGAGGGAGTGATCTGTGTAATATTTGTAAGGCAGTATTTTAATAGAGGCTTAAGAAGTCAGCTATTCTGAGATCTGAAGGAATAACATTCCAAGCAGAGGAAATAGTGTAAAAATTCTGAAGTGAGAGCAAGTTTGGCTTCTTGAGGAACAGCAGGAAGGCCAGTGTAGCTTGTAGACAGTAAGCGAGAAAGGAGAGTACTGGGAGTTCAGATTGAAGAGGTAATTGGGAGACAGAACAAATAGGCTGTTTCAAGTGTGGTAAGTTGTTTGAATTTTGTTTTAAGAGTAAAGGAAATCCACTGAAGGATAATTCTAAGTCAAGGAATAATTTCTGACTACGTTTTAAGGTGTTCAGGCTGTTACGTACAGAATAAACTAAAGGAGAAGGGCAATAGTGGAAATAAGGGTACTAGTTAGGAGGTCTTTGAAGTACTTTATGTGAAATGTGATGATGGTTTGAGATTGTACTGACTTAATTAGTAGTGAGAAGTGATCAGATTTGCTCTCTTTTGAAGGTAGCGTTAATAGGACTCACAGGTGGAGAAAGCAAAGGAATGATTTAAATAAGATATCGAAATTTCAAGCCCAACTGGGAAAATAGAAGTACCAAAAATTGTTTGGGAAAGACTGGGGAAGATAAGATTAAGCAGCAATAGTTTGTGGTAACGTTTAGACATCAGAATAGAGTTATTGTTTTGGCAGGTGTTTAAAATCTGGAGTCAGGCCAGGTGTGGTGGCTCACGCCTGTAATCCTAGCTCTCTGGGAGGCCAAGGCGGGGGGATCCTTTGAGCTCAGGAGTTCGAAATCAACCTGAGCAAGAGCGAGACCCCGTCTCTACTATAAATAGAAATTAATTGGCCAACTAATATACATAGAAAAAATTAGCCGGGCATCATGGCTCATGCCTGTAGTCCCAGCTACTCGGGAGGCTGAGGCAGAAGGATCGCTTGAGCCCAGGAATTTGAGGTTGCTGTGAGCTAGGCTGACGCCATGGCACTCACTCTAGCCTGGGCAACAAAGTGAGACTCTGTCTCCAAAAATAAAAAATAAAAAAAATAAAATCTGGAGTCAGAGGAGAGATAAAATATGGAGAAATAAAGTTAGATATCACTATACAGTGACTTCTGTGGGACTTAAGAAGTTTATTTAGGGAGAGTGTGTTTATAGAGAAATTTTGTTCATGAAACAAAATTGCTAAAATATGGATCCATCAGAATATATGTGGCAATGATAAAACACCTGAGAATAAAACCATGGGCTCTATAATCTTATAGTACACACAGGGCATAGCAACCAATCAGAATTTAATTTCAAAACATTTTAAAAATCAAAAGTGGTACATAATAAAATATATATTTGGTGTGTAAAGAGTTTTAGTAACTCATAAATCTGATCCCATGTATAATCAGATGTTATATTATAAAATGTGAATAACCATACTTGCTCTAATAAGTTGTTTTTTTTTCCCAGTACAAATAAAAATTGGCCCATCATGTCAACAGAATCTGTGGAGATTGATGATGCGTTATACAGGTAAGAACCTCATGGAAACAGAAACGTATTTTCTCCATTCATTGTTCTCAAGTAATCAAGTAGTCTATTTGAAGAAACCATTAAGTTTATGCAGCATTATATATATATATATATATCCTGAATGTTCCTCTAGAGTCAAAATTAGGGTTTCAGTAATTGGGGTTTTTTTTTTAATGTAATCTGAAAGTTGTAATAATAATTAACTCTCAGTTGCTTTAGGTTTAGGTGAAAAAACTAATTAAGAAGGATTATGCTGTCCTCAACGAAATATACCTCTTGTTTTTGAACAATAACACATATTTCTTGACAGTGCAGGAGTCTCATTAAAAAATTCAATTTCACCTTATTTAGTCATATAGTAGCATCTAGTGAATATGATTACTTCAGTATAATCTCATTAAAACTTTGCTTGTTTGTAATTTGTAGACAATGGAGAAGTATATGATTGAAGAGTTGTGATTTGAATGGAATTTGGTGGGACTTCTTTTAACAGTACTTTTTCATGAAATCAGAATACTTCAATAATTAAAGAAAAGTTAAAAACATATACATTGCTGTCACACCTAAGAAATTTTTTTTAATAGTTGGAGTTGTTTGTATGGAAGACAGCATAGTCTCAGTTTAAAAGTTATTAGGTTTCCTCTCAATATAACCATGAAAAATATATTTTATGTCAGTCAAATTTTGAAGGATAGACTTATTATGTATTTTTAATTCCTCTTTATATTTTTCTAATGTGGGATGCAGAGTTAATTATGAGTATTTTATTAGGAGTTGATGCATGCCACCTGATATGTTGATTCCAAATTCTGTTTTGTGCTTTGCACTTGGAAAAAGAGATAGAAGACTAACATTTAATCTTGCTTATGTGAAAATAACTTTGCAGGTAGTCTCCTGATTATAAAATATACTTCAGAAGTCACCTTAGTTGGGATTCTTAATCTGTAATTACATTCTTAATGTCCTCTTGGGATAACAAATGGCAACTCTTTGGAATAGTATGGGCTAATTTTATTGATTGCATAGTTATGATTCTTATGAAACTTTTTTTATATCCCTCTAACCCTGTAATGCTTATTAAATAAATATAATTTTGAGTAGACCACTGACTAAATTTTTCATTTACAATGCTAAGTAGAACATAGTTTGCTTGACTAAAAGTTATAGACCATAGCAGTTTTAGCTGGTATTATTAAGAGGTAAACTATTTTCTTTTACCTGACAAAATATCTTTTAGTGTAGTTGTTTGCACTTTCAATGTATGACTTGTTGCAAACATGTTCTTGTTGTTTATCAACATCTTTCTTCTTATTTATATTTTAATATGTTTCTTAAGAATTTGTCATAGTGAGTGCAAGATTCAAGAAAAAATAATACATGATAAAGATAGGAATTTGTGTGGGTACTATTAGTGAATGCTGAAACAGTTACTACTTTTAAGTTTTCTTACTAGAAATCCAAAGATATATGTATATTACAAAGGCCAAAATGTGAGCTTTTTGACACAGAAATCAGCTTTTATGTGCTTAGATTTTAAAATTTATTATAATTGTAGATTTTTTTTTTTTTTTTTTTTTTTTTTTTAGTGACTGTTAGGGCGGGTGTTTTTATTATTACAGTGACTAAACCTGAAGGTTTGGGAGATTTTTTTTCTTTTTAATTTTCAATATATGTCTTTTGCTTATGGCGGACAAATACTAGATTTAGGACTTTGGGCAATGATTTATTTTAGGGACAAAGTGTGAAGTGAGCATCCTTAACCTCTTACCATCTTAGGGAGATGGATTCAGGAGTAAGGTGGATGAAGGTAAGGTAGTGTAAAGATAGATTCTACAAGTTCTCTTTTCTCTGCATTCTCTTTCACAAAGCCACATTTCTGACTATGTTTTCTCATAATACAAGTCCAAATGCTATAACTTACAGGGTCATTTAGAACGTGGTTCCAGTCAGATGCAGTGGTGCATGCCTGTAGTCCCAGCTACTCAGGAGGCTGAGGCGGGAAGATCACTTGAGCCCTGGGGTTCAAGTTCATCCTGGGCAACATAGCAAGACCTTGTCTTTTAAAAAAGTATGGTCCCCATTCATTTTTTTAAAAGATTACTATCATAGTAGAGACACATAACATAAATTCCACCCTATTAACAAATTTTTAAGTGTATGTTAAAGTACAATTGACACTTAAACAATACAGGAATTAAGGGGTATCAACCCCCATGCAGTAAGAAATCCAAGTATAACTACTAATAGCATACTGTTGACCAGAAGCCTTGCAAATAACATAGTCAATTAACACTTTTTTTTTTTTTTTTTTTTTTGAGACAGAGTCTCGCTTTCTTGCCTAGGCTAGAGTGAGTGCCGTGGCATTAGCCTAGCTCACAGCAACCTCAAACTCCTGGGCTCAAGCAATCCTGCTGCCTCAGCCTCCGGAGTTGCTGGGACTACAGGCACGAGCCACCATGCCCGGCTAATTTTTTTTCATATATATATATATTGGCCAATTAATTTCTTTCTATTTTTATAGTAGAGACGGGGTCTCGCTCAGGCTGGTTTTGAACTCCTGACCTTGAGCAATCCGCCCGCCTCGGCCTCCCAGAGTGCTAGGATTACAAGCGTGAACCACCGCGCCCGGCCCAATTAACACATATTTTTATATTACATTTTTTATGTACTGTATTCTTACAATAAAGTAAGCTAGAGAAAAGAAAATACTAAGAAAATCTTGAAGAAGAAATAAACTTACTATTCATTAAGGAGAAGTGGATCATTGTAAAGGTTTTCATCCTGTATCTTCACATTTAGAGGCAGGCACACTCTGTTTAATTTTATGGAAATACATCATAATTTCTGTCTGACTTTTTTGCTTCTTTTCTAATTTGGTACCACTCCTCCTTCCTCTGTTTGCTTTAGTTTTAGTGCCCCTGTCATAGAAGGGTCCATGTCCTACAAGAAGTCAGAAGCAGTCTGGTATAATCAGAACCCTTCGACCAGATTGTCTAATGTCAGTTTGTTTTTTGGCACTGCTTCTTTGCCGCCGCCTTCATCATCTGGCACTAGTTTGGAAGCACTCATCTATATCAAGTCAATATAAAGCCATCTTCTGTTAATTCCTCTGATGTGGTGTCTGTTAGCTCTTAAATTTCTCTAAAATCCATAGCTTGACCCTTCTCCCCCCCCAACCTTTTTTTGTCATATCTGTAATTTCTTTCATGATTTCCTTGATTGGCTCTGTCATAAATCAATCCTGTGAAGTCATACACAACATTTGGACACAGTTTTCTCCAGCAGGAATTTATTGTTTTGGGCTTGATAGCTTTTACAGCTTTTCATGTAACAATGACAGCATTTTCAGTGGTGTAATCCTTTGAGCCTTTTGTGATGTTCTCTCTGTTGGGGTTCTCTTCCGTAGCATTGACAGTCCATAGAGTACCATGTGTAATGAGCCTTAAAGGTCTTTATGAGGACTGAATTAGAGGCTGAATTAGACAAGTTGTGTTGGGGACAAGTAGACCACTTTGACCAACCTTTGGTGTTGAACTCATGGGCTTCTAGGTAGCCAGGGGAATTGTCCAATGTTGAAAGAACTTTAAAAAGCAGCCCTTAACTGGCATGGTGCTTCCTGAGTTTAGAGAAAAAACTATTGATGAAACCAATCCAGAAAACAAGTTTTCATTGTCCAGGCCATTGTACAACCAAAAGACTGGTAGCTGTTAAAATTTATCCTTTCCCTTCGAGGTTTGAAGTTACAGTTTTATAGATAAGGGCCCACCTGATCATAAACCTGACTATTTGTAGAAACCAATAAAGTTAGCCTAGCTTTTCCCTTCCTGTGTTAAATCCTGGTGCTTGCTTCTCTTTGCTACTGATAAATGTCCTTTTGGCATTTTTTCCAGAATAGGGCATTTTAGTCTGCATTAAAATACCTGTTCAGGCAAATAGCATTTCTTCTCAGTGATTTTCTTAATGGCATCTGGAAACTCTTTGCTGCCTCTTGGTTAGTAGAAGCTGCTACTCCTGTTATCTTGACATTTTTTTTAAGCCAAATCTCTTTCTAAAATTATCAAACTATCCTTTGCTGGCTTAAATTCTCCAACTTTAGATTCTTCACCTTCCTTTTGCTTTAAGTTATCACTTTTTCTTGAATAATATTAGACTCTATAGATATGCCTGTCTTATAGCAATCTTGTACTGACATGAGTGCTGCATTTTTAATATGAAATATAAAGGTCTTTTACAAAAGTGCAAGATTTTCTTACCTGCTGGTGTAGCTCCTGTGATGGCTTCATGAATTTCCTTTTTTTCTTTTTTATAATGGTCCTTATGCTGGATTCATTTTTCTTGAAATGGCAGGCAAGCACAGCTGCAGACCTCCATCTCCAGTACATATCAAGCAATTCAGTTTTTTCTTGTAATGTCATGACTTTTATCTGTTTCCTGGGAGCACTTCCAGCATCACTAATGGCACTGTGTATGGGTTCTATGGTGTTATTCAATATTATATAGGTTTACAATATTGCACTAAACATAATGAAAAATACACAAGAACCTCAAGGGATCACTTTTTATTGTGATACACAATTTACTGGAGAGACTAACTGCTCATGCAGAGATAATTAGAGTCACAGTGTTTTAAGCAGCAGCAGTGTTAGCACTTGCAACACTTGAGCTCACCACAATGGCAACAGGAGGTAGCTACAAAATATTATAGTTGTACACTATGTTCTGCAGTTAATTTTATGCAGTTATGATTTACTATTGCATCCTTTGTTTACATTTCTCTCAGCTGCAGATGGTGCCATGTACAGTTTGTGTTTGTATGCATGTTTTGATAAATTTTAACTTTATAGTAGATTTGTGTATATTTTATGGTAGTAAATTATAAAGTAGAGTAGTGTCTACCGATATGTTAGACATTCATGACATACTTAACATTTAATTGCTTTTTAAAATATTTTTCGGTTACACTGAGTTTTTTCAAATTGTCACAAATCTCCAGAAAATGTTCTAATGTATTTATTGGAAAAAATCCATGTATAAGTGGACCCATGCAGTTCAAACCTGTGTTGTTCAAGGTCAACTATATTGTTGACTCTGTGCACATTGTTGTTGTTCTAGAGATCTAGTAGATCTCTAGAATTTTTTCATCTTGGCATGACCAAAACTCTGTGCCTATTGCATAGCGACTCTCTATTTCCCCCTCCCCCCAACCCTTAGCAACCACCATTCTATTTTCTGCTTATGTAAGCTTGACACTTAGATAACTCATATAAGTGGAATCATGCAGTATTTGCCCTTCTGTGATTGGCATATTTACTTAGCATAATGTCTTCAAGGTTCATGCATGCTGTACCATATGAGAGGATTTCCTCCTTTATTTTTTTAAGATTGAGTAATATTCTGTGTGTAATATACCACATTTTCTTTATTCATTTGTAAGTGGACATTTAGATTGTTTCTACCTTGTGGCTATCATGAATAATACTGCAGTGAACATAGGAGTACAAATATTTCTTCAAGATGTTTTTCCAATTCTTTTGGATAAATAACCAGAAATGGAATTACTGAATCATATGATAATAAATTAGTATTTATTTCAATTTTGGGGGGAACTTCTGTACTGTTTTCAATAGCAGCTGTACCATTTTACATTCCCACCAACAGTGAGTGCACAAGGGTTCCACTGTCTTCACATCTTTGCCAACACTTTTTTCTGACTTCTGGAATATCAGTCTTTTTGGATTTGACTCTGCTCTTCTGACTCTGCCATCTCAGATTTGACTTTTCCGTCTCAGATTTTTTTTTAGACTCTCCTCACTTTACATGCATCATAAATGCCAGATTCCAACTTAAGGATTTTTCTGTTAGTTTGCATTCTGGTTCATATCATCTGTTTTCGTGATTTTGGCTATCTGTATGCTAGTGATACTTGAGTGTCTTCTTCATCTTTCTCCTAATAAGCTTGAGACCTTCATTTTTAAATACATACAGGTACATACTTTAAATGTAAAACAGATGTTCAGCAAATATCTACTTCTTAGAGAAGTGTTGTGGTACAGTGGAGTTAACATGGTCTCCAGAGACAGCTGAAAGTTCACATCCTAATCCTGGTATTTCTATGAACTTGTTATTTAATCCTTCTCCACAGATTTCTCATATGTAAACAGGAATAATATCTCATATCTTAATAATATCCTAGTCTTAAAGATTTTATGTAAAAACAGCATGAAATAGTTTTTAGCATAAAATAGCACTCAGTAAGTACCATGGGATCTCTTTTTCTTCTTCCCTCTTCCCATTCCCAAGCATTAATTATATGTATCCACTTAGTCACCTGAGCTAGAAACTTTGGTGTCATTTTAGATTTTTGCCTATCTCATTCTCCAGTTTCAGTTAGTTATTTTTAAAAGTCTTTGTAAACATCTGCTCTAAATTCCTACTGTTTCATTCTCTTCCCATTGCATTTGGTATCTCTTAATTAAACTATTATAATATTCTCTTTCAGATTTCTTTAGAGCTACTTTTGTCTCAAATCCATCTTCCACACTTTATCCAAATATTTTAAAAATCACAGAGCATATGGCTTCTCAGTTTAAAATTTTTAAATGGTTTTTCTGTCATCTTCATTGATGAGACTAAACTGTTGAATGTGCATTTAAGCCTTTTTTTGGCTACAGCATAACCTAGTGGCTGAGAGTATAAGGCTTTAATGTTAGATCTGAGTGTGAATCCTCCATCACCATTTATGAGTGTGTCATCTTAGATAGGCTACTTAATCTCTTAAGCCTAATCTTTTCATTCATTCATTCATTTTTAATACATTCATTTAACAAATATTTAATCAGAAAAATTCATATAAATTGCGAATTAATTATGAAGAATAGTACCTAAGAGCTCAATAGTTTTTAGTTAGTATTTACCATGAGTCATGGCTGTGTCTTTCTTTTTAGCCTCCATGCTGCTCTTTACCACTTTACCCTCCAACAGCCTATTCCTTATCCAGTGAAACCTTATATATATATTGTCAGGGCCTGGTATTTGATTTCACCCTACTTAAAAGTGAAAAACTAGTCTATTATTATTGTTAAGTGGATACTAACCAAAGATGTGAAACTTCTGGGTGAGGGAAAAGGACTTCATTACTCACGACATAGCAAGCAGCATGGGCATCACCATGGTGTCAGTTCTCCTTGCTCTCAAGGTCTAAGGTCATAATCCTCCCTGTCAAAGGGGGCAACTCCTGCTTAGCTCCACCTGTCTATTGCCTTGAGGGAATGTGAATTATGGTGCCAAATCATGTAATTTTTCAAAATATGTCATATACGTGGCAATTATTAGGTATGTATGGAATGTCTGATTTCCTTAAGTACTAAGTTTGACAGTTGATATCTCTGACAGTTCACTTTGACACTTCTTGCTTTTTGTTTTTTTGGACTTTTTTATTGTGAAGGTACGTCCTCATTCTTTCGAATGTACATTGTGGTTTGTGGTTATCTCTCAGTTTTTTTTTTTAAGAGCAATTTTTGTGAAACCATGAATGAGTCAGAAATTCATACTATCTTTAAATATGAATTCCATTATGGAACCAATGCAGCACAGACAGCTTAAAATACCAACGAAGTGTTTGGGAAGGACGTGGCTAATGAACATGAATGCACAGTACATTGATGGTTTGAGAAGTTCCATTCTGGTGATTTTAATCTCGAAAATGAGCCATGTGGGTGACCTGAGACCAAAGTGGATAATGATGAGCTGAAAGCTGTACTGTAAGCGAATCCATCTCACCTACATCTGAATGAATAGTAAGTTTTGACTATTGCAACAATATTGGACCATTTAAAACAAATGAGCAAGGTAAAGAAACTGGATAGATGGGTACCGCATGCATTAAATAAGGATCAGAAAAGAAATCATCTTGAAGTTGCTTGCTTTGCTATCACAACATTAATGCGCAAACCCTTTCTACACCATATTACGTGTGATGACAATGGATTCTTTTTGACTCAGTATTGTCAAAATATTGGTCACAATAATTGGATAAAGATGAAATGCTGAAACACAGTCCAAAACCGAATATTCTTCTAAAAAAGCTAATGGTATCTGTTTGGTAGTCCAGTGCTGGTATTATCCACTACAGCTTCATGAAACCTGGTCAGTCGATTACAGCAGATGTCTGCTGCAACCAATTGGACAAAATGATGAGGATGCTTGTGATAAAGCTTCTGATATTGGTCAACAGAGACGGGCCAATCCTCTTGCAAGACCACATGTCACAAACAATGCTGCTCAACCTACAGAAGCTGTACTTGGACACTCTTCTGTCATCTACTGTATTCACCAGACCTTGCTCCAACTGACTACCACTTCTTCCAGGCTTTGGACTACTTCTTGCAAGGAAAAATACTCAATTCTCAACAAGCCGTGGAAGACGCCTTTCATGATTTCATCGCCACTTGCCCTCCAGGCTTCTTCGCTGCTGGCATAAGCAAGCTACCATTAAGATGGCAAAACTATGTCGATAATTAAGGCACATACTTTGATTAATTGCACTGCTGCTTGAGATATAATAAACTAAACTTTTGATTAGAAATCAGACGTTTTATATTTAATGATGTAATAATTCAGAAATGTTTAAACATTGTGCAAATCATTCAAAACAATTTTGTGGGAAAGATCTAGTACTTAGGCTATTAGTTTATAAACAATTTTAAGGGATAGTTTTGTTGAAGTAATTTTTTGTTTTTCATTGTGTCTTACATGTAGTCGACAGAGGTACGTCCTTGGAGACACAGCAATGCAGAAGATGGCCAAGTCTCATGTTTTCTTAAGTGGTATGGGTGGCCTTGGTTTGGAAATTGGTAAGCAATATTTGTATTCATAATTTTGTGTGATGCTTTTGAGCAATATAAGATAATTTAAACAATTTAACTCCTTCCTCTTGTATTTCCTATAATAGAAGTTTAATCCAAAACCTTGATGAGATTCAGTTTTGATTCTTTTGGCAAGACTGTTTCATGATACTGTTACATTCTTCACAAGGAACCAATAATGGCTTTCATTGCTTCTCTTTTTGTGATGTTAATAGTTATTAATGGTCATTCTCTTTATCCATTAATTCATTACGTTAGTGTTAATAAAAACATGTCTAGAAGAATACACTAAAATTTTAGGAGTGGTTATCTCAGTGTGATTATGCAAATTTTGATTTTTTCCTTTTAATAAGGAACTTGTACTTCTTGAGTAGTAAAAAAGTCAAAATTATCTAGTCAAATAAGTGACCAAGCTCCATGAAGACATATCTAGTATGCAATCCTAATAGTAAGCTATTCCTTTTTCTTTTTCATTTATAGCAAAGAATCTTGTTCTTGCGGGAATTAAGGTGAGTAAATATCCTTAGTAAAAAAAATTGTTATGAACTTTCCCCCTTCCTTTTGTAGTAGTAATATTGTTTACACTTTGGCTTCATTATTGTGTCTTAATTTAATAGCATAATTGTTTTAATGTTCTACTTTAATAAAAAGAGCTTATCATGGAAATTTTAAAAGTATACAAAAGTAGGAAGAATAGTTTTAAAAAACCCCATGTATCCATCACACAGCTTCAGTTACCAACTCAGTGGACACATTTGTTTCATATATCACCTTCCCATTCCCCACTGCCCACACTGCCAAATTATTTTGATGTAATTTCAAGTATTGTATTATATCATCCTTAAATATTTTAGTATTATCTTTAAAAAATAACAGTACCTTTGAAAACATAACCACAATACCATTTTTACACCTAAAAAGTAAAAAGTGCTTAATATCATTGTATTAGTTACCTGTGGCTGTAAAACAGTTTACCTCATAATTTAGTTAGCTTAAACAACATTAATTATCTCACAGTTTCCATGGGGCAGGATTCAAGCAAGACTTAGGTGGCTTCTATGAGGGTTTCTTACAAGGCTATAGATAAGGTATTAGCAGGGCGTGGAGTCATCTTGAGGCTAGACTGGGGAATGATCTGTTTAATAAGCTTGCTCAAGTCTTGTTGGCAGGATTCAGTTCTTCATGGGTCATTGTCCTGAAGACCTCAGTTCCTTGCTGGCTGTTGACCAGAGGTCACCCTCAATCCTTGCTATGTGGCCCTCTCCATAGGGCAGCTCATGGTATGGCCGCTTGCTTCATTAGAGTAAGCAAGCAAGAAGAGAGGAGTTTGCTAACTAGACAAGTCACAGTCTTTTGTAAACTAATCTCAGAAGTAGGTCCAGCCCACCCTCAATGGGAGGAGATTACACAATGGCCTGTATACCAGGAAGTGGGAAGCATTGAGGCCATCCTAAAGCCTGCCTACCACAATCATCAAATATCTAGAGTTCAAATTTTCCTAATTGTCTTAAGGAATTTTTTTAAAGCTTTCTTGGTTCTAATCAGGTCCAAGTAAAATCCATATACTGAACTTGTTTTTTCTTTTAATTTATAGATTTCCCTTCCCTGTTTTTATTTTTTCCTTGAAGATTATTTGTTAAAGAAATCAGTCGTTTGTCCCATATAACTGTACTCCTGTGTTTTCTATAAACTAGTAGTTTTGTTGTATGTACCTCTACCCCTGTATTTCCTGTAAACTGATAGTTATATCTCGAGAATCAGAATTGATTCTTTCGTCAGGACTACTTCATAGTTATACTGTTCTCCATCAAGAAACAATGATATTCTATTGTCCCTCTTTTTGTGATTATTATTAGCCGTTGGTGATAGTTGCCTAGATTCATTATTTCATTAAGGCTGCAGTGATATTCTGTCATTCTTTCCTTATTAGTTGGAATAATATTTTAGAAAGAAAATTTTCCATTTATCACTTGGTTTCACAAAAGTATAAATTGCACAGGTATAAAAGGCAGAATAAATACTTAATTTTTCCTCTTTTATTCACCAGTTTTCAAAATCAGTGGTTCTGTCATTCCCCAACAGTGACCATTGAACTTTTATACATGTGGGTGTACATCATGATAAACTCATAGATTTAAATATATTTTTGTGTTTTGGTTCATTACAGTTGTTATTTTCACTGATTCTCAAATTGGTCCATGTTTGGTTATTTGAATCTTTTTCAAGTTTGAGTCCTTTTGACACAACCCCAGTAGTCTTTGTCACTGTTTATAAAGTGTTTTTGGTGGACAGACCTAGAATACTCTTAATGAGTAAACACTGAAATTTCTGATTTTCAAGTTTAGGATTATAAATATTCTAAACATTTATTACTATAATTTTATTAAATTTTAATATTTAAAATTTAACCACTTTCATACGAGCGTTGACTATAGTTGATAGCCACAGATGAACGCGCACAGCTGGGCGTGGACTGTAGCTGACATCCATGATATGAAGGCACACAGCCGAGTGTTGACTTTAGCGTTAATAACAAAACTTGACTTTTCTAATTTTTCATTTATCAAAATAAAATTGTGAATTACGTTATTTAAAAATAATGTAATAGCATACATGTATATGTTACCTATTTTGATTTACATTACAAGTAAAGCTGCCTGTAAAGTAAAACAAGCTTTCAGTGCTTTCAAGCTTTCCTCATCACACTAGAGCAAAACGGATTAGTCGTCAATGCGCAACACAAACTACCGCAGCACAAACTACCATGGGGACTGTGAGTGCCAGCTGTGGGCAAGGTTTCACAGCCGTTGAGTGCTGTCCCTAAGTGGTTAATTGTGAGATTTTTCAGGGGCAGCAAAAAGAAAAGACAGACAGAGAAAGAGTGGGGCCAAACCACGTGGCTTTGAGGTTCTGGGGTCCCAGCAGGGGGCCCCAGAAGTCCCCTCCATTTGAAGGGGGTGAGGCCTTTTATACATTATGGGCGGGGCTAGAGACTTTTGGCGGGAAGAGCTGGGGCGACCTTTCGTGGTCATTGAGAAATAGGAGGGTATGGCGGTGTTTGCGGAATCCAGGAGCCAAAACTTTCTTATCCGGGTGTAGTAGTTTTCAGCGGGGCAGTCGTCCTTGGCAGGTCTCGTCTCATGAGCCTTTTCTTTTTTGATCTAGGGAAGGGAGGGGGCCTGCCACCAGCCTTACATTAATATGTAGTATTTTTAAATTATTAAATTTTAATATTACTAAAATTTCTAATTCACATCTTGCATTATAAGATATTTACCTCTTTAATTTTATATTTGTATCTTTCTTACTGTAAGTGCCTTGGTTCTTGATGATATTAATTTAATTATTTATTTGCTTTATGTTATGTTTTACCTGTATGACATAGTTTCACCTGTATGACATAGTTTCAGAACACCAATTTCAATATTATTAATAACAGTGTATTACTGAAAATAATTTAAGATTTTTATTATATTTCTTTTTTTATACTACCTGGATTTAGCAAAGTAATTAACTGCTTTTTTTTAAGTTACTTTAATTCTTCTGGATAGTTATGAAACAAACTCAGTCAACAGTTTGGTACATTTATTCATTTTGCTTTGGATTTTTAGGGGGTTTTTTGTTTTGTTTTGTTTTTTAAAGAGGCTGGGTCTCACTTTGTCACCCAGGCTGGAGTGCAGTGGCCTGATCATAGCTTACTAGAACCTCTAGCTCCTAGGCTCAAGTGATCCTCCCACCTCAGCCTCACAGGTAGCTGGGACTACAGGCATGTGCCCCCTTGCCTGGCTAATTTTTAATTTTTTTTGGGAGACAGGGTCTTGCCATGTTGCCCAGGCTGGCCTCAAACCCCTGGATTCAAGTGATCCTCTTGCCTCAGCCTCAAAGTGCTGGGATTACAAGTGTGACCCACGGCATCCAGCTGCTTTTTTTTTTTTTTTTTTTTTTTTTTTGTAGTTTAATTTAGTTTTACTATCATATGGCATTTATATGATTAAAATTAGATTTATAAAACTAAGTAGCTTCTCACTACTCTGTTCCCTCCTTATTGGGTACCCCTTTTTAAATTTGTTTTTTCCTTCATTTGTTTTTAAATATAAGCAAATACATACACACTACTCTGTTCCCTCCTTACTGGGTACCCTTTTTTAAATTTGTTTTTTTCTTCATTTGTTTTTAAATATAAGCAAATACATACATACTTGTGTATCTGTTTATGTGTGTATATATGTATTTATCTTCTCCTGTACTTGTTTTCACCTTGCTTATCACTTAATAGCATATCCTAGAGATTACTCCATAGTGATAAATATAGATTTCATTGTTTTTTAAATTATTGCATGGTTATACATTTTGTAGGTGTATATTCTATAAACCTAATTCCCCACTGGTAGATATTTTGATTGTTTCATCTTTTGCTGTTATAAATAGTGTTGCATTTAATACCCTTGTACATTTGTCTTTTTGTATTTTTCTCAGCATGTCTTTGGGATAGATTCCTAAAAATGGGATTGCTATGTCAAAGGATAATTCGTATGTCTTTTTGCTACAGTTGTCAGATTCCTTTCCAGTGAGGTTGAGCCACTTCACATTCCCATCAGTAATATATGAAAGTGGCTGATTTATCTCACTCTTACCAACAGAGTATGTTCTCAAACTTTTAGATTTATACCAGTCTAGCAAGTGAGAAAACATGTTTCATTCCTGAGCAAGATTGAACATCTTTTCATATTTTCAAGGGCCATGTGCATTTCTTTTTCATTATACTCCTTGTTCATAATATCTTGCCCCTTTTTCTGTAAGGTTTGTGGCCTATGACATATGCTACAAGTTTTTCTCCTAGTTTGTCAATTATCTTTTTTACTTGGAACATGGAGTATTTTGAAGTGTTTGTTTATATAAATTTTTTGGCTTTTCATATGTTGATTCTCTTAATGTTTAAAATATTGTTTCATCAATTTAGTGGGGTTTCCAGATGTATAGAGTCATACCATTTGCATACAGATCTCGTTTTATATTCTTTCCAACTGTATTGCCTTTAGTTACTTTTCACTGTCCAATTACACAAAACAGTATTTCCAGTACAGTGTAAATAGTATCAGAGATAGTGAGCATCCTTGTCTTACTCCTAACTTCAACCAATACTTTTCCTCTTTTTTGAAGGCACTTACAATTCATGATACGGAAAAGTGCCAAGCATGGGATCTAGGAACCAACTTCTTTCTTTGTGAAGATGATGTTGTTAATAAAAGAAACAGGTGAAGATATTTTGATGTATTATGATATTTTTTATTTTACTCCTTCAATTACACAGAATATTTTCTGTATTAGAATGCCAGTGTTTAGCTCATCACCATAAATTAACACTACCATAAATTGGTATATGCTTATTTCTTTTTACTTGTCAAACTTTTGATACATTCACATATTTTTAAGGGCCTAGAAATGAATATCTTTGAATTTATTAAAGAAGTTCTTTAGTATTGCTGAATTTTTAAGAAACTTAAGATCTTTGGAACTATTAGACTGTGTGGCTTACTGTGGAATATGGTAGTACATCTCAAGAATGTATAGTTACCTGTAAAGATAAAGAAGTCTTGGTTCTTACAGTTTAAGTTTCTGTTGAAATTTCATAACATGTGTTTCCTCTGATGTTATTAAAGCAAGTGTCCTCAAACTACTGCCTGCCAGCCCATGTGGCCCGCTGAGGACATTTATCCGGCCGGCCAGGTGTTTTTGCCACAACTACCTGTCCTGCTTAGCAGCCGGCTAGTCCCAGGCCCACAGTGCACATGTGTGGAACGTGCGCCGCACTTTTCAACAGTCCGAGGGACAGTGAACTGGCCCCCTGTTTAAAAAGTTTGAGGACCCCTGTATTAAAGTGTCCAACTTTAGGAGATTGAGTATACTAAACAAAAGAATAATGGCAGTTATTTATTTTTTTAGGGCTGAAGCTGTACTTCAACATATTGCTGAACTAAATCCGTACGTTCATGTGACATCATCTTCTGTTCCTTTCAATGAGACTACAGAACTGTCCTTCTTAGGTAAATACCAGGTTAGTACTCCATTTTGTATTAAATGTTATTGACAAATTCCAAGGCAATTCATTAAATATTGGTGCAGTCTAACTAATTTAACCTAGTGTTTGAGGAACAGAACAAAAAATTTCAAGTTTCAAGAATTTTATTAGAATAATACCTTTCAAATTCTCCATTTTAGGGAAGGGGGCTATGAACTACTGATAAAGCAGTTATATCAGTTAAGTATTTTCACAGTGATATGCATTAGAAACTACCCAAATAAAAAAAAAGGAAACTACCCAAAACTATCTGGTTTATAGCAACATGCATTTATTTCTTTCTTATGCACCTGCATGTCATTTGAGGTTCCTAGGCTGAACTCAGCTTGGACTAAAGCTCAAGGTCTGGATTCTGCTTCAGATGTCTGTCTTTTGTGACCAGGAGGCTACCCAGGTCAAGTTTTCATGGCAGTAGCAGAAACACAAAAAGGAAAGTCTAACCACTCAAGCACATTTCAAGCCTCTGTGTTACTTCCATTAACATACCATTGGCCAAAGCAAGTTACATTGTCAAGCCCAAGGTCAAAGAGTGGGAAAGTACACTCTGCTCTTCCTAAAGCCATGGCAAATAATACAGTTACAGGGAAGCAAAATACAGGGATCAGTTGTTCAATCTATTTATAGGTAACAATTCCTTAAATAACAACAAAAATTCTCAACATCTTCAGTGTTCTAAAAGTGACTAGGTGGACATTGATTTTTTTTTTTTCTGTGATAAAATTATGTTGTTACTCATTTAAAAATCAGTGTAGACTTCCATTCTGGACTAGATAACTTAAAATCCATCCTGCTTCAAAGAATTTCTAAGCAGACTTCCTTCTAAATGACTGAGTTCAAAATAACATAAGGGACGTGCTCAGAGGCCTTAATGAACAGGTTGCTAAAAGACAGTTAACTATTTTCTGTCGTCACTCTCAGGGACAGGGCTTGCCTGTAACAGTAACCAAGGTTCTTGGGAATTAATGGTCACACAGAAACAGAAGATGCAGACCTAGGACTTCATGAGCTAGAGAAATGGAATTGAGACCTTCCCCTCTTTGTAGAGCTGGAACCCCTGAGAGCTACACCAACAGTGAAAGGGAGGACAAGAATAATCTGCCCATCAGAATAAGAAGTGTGTCTGTTTTCTCTTGAGCTACGGATGAAAAATAAAGGTCTTCCCTGGGAATTCATAACCATAGGCCTGCCCTCATACAGGTTTGGAGATCAACTTTATAATCTTTGTGGTCTGGAAATTCCCAAGCTGAGAATTTAACATAAAAAGTAGTACTATAGTGACTATACCCTAGAATGCTAGACAGAAAAAAAACTAAACAAATTTAGAGAAATACGCCCTCAACTAGGCCACAGTATATTCCAATATATAAAGTCCCTTGGAGTTCACAATCCAAAATAATAAGATAGGAAAAAGCAGTTCAACATGATCAAGAGTCAGTGGATATAATAAGCTAGAATTTAACCTCCAAGAATTTCAGGGGAACAGGATTATTGGATAGAGACTATAAAATACAGATGTTCAAAATGAGTAAATCTTAAAGAATTAAATATATAAAAATAAGACATTATTGAAAAAGACTAGGCATATGTGATAAACCAAGTAGAACTCTTGGAAATGAAAATGAAGTCTTAAAAATTAAAATTCCGTGTATACATTAGACAGTGCATAGATACAGCTGGAATAAGCACTAGTGAATTCAAAGATCTGAGGAAATCACTAAGACTACAGCACATGGAAATAAGAGAAAATATGAATGAGAGATTAAAAGAAATGAGAACTTGAATGAAAGATCCAATTTATGAGGTTGGATTTATAGAAAGAGTATTAGGAAAAGGCAGTATTCAAAGAAATGGCTGAGAATTTTCTAGCACTGATAAAACACAAATCAGTTTCAAAGTACATTGGGTCTAGTGTTTGATTTTATATTATTTGCAAACTATTAAGTTAGCCCAGGGGTCCTCAAACTTTTTAAACAGGGGGGGCCAGTTCACTGTCCCTCACACCGTTGCAGAGTGCTGCACACATTCCACACATGTGCACTGGGACTAGTTGACTGCTAAGCAGGACAGGCAGTTGCGGCAAAAACACCTGGTGGGCTGGATAAATGTCCTCGGCGGGCCGCATGTGGCCAGCAGGCTGTAGTTTGAGGACACCTGAGTTAGCCTGTTACTGTTTCACTGATACAGAAAAGATGAGATTCATGGGTCAGAGACTAAGGACTTCATTACTGAGTGCATAGCAAAAAAATATGGTGTTATATTGCATTTCCTCTTCCCTTCCCTCCCCCTCAAGTCCCACTGGTGTAATGCAGAGGGCTCAGTGGATGCCTGCACACGTAGTGGGTTGCTTTAGAGAAGAACACTGAGCTTGAGGAATCTGCTCTTTTATAGCAAACAGTAAATAAGCCTTCTCTTTGTCCCTGAGGAAGATAGGAGGATGTCCTTCATCCCGCAAGTTGTTCACAACTGATATAATCCTGAGAAATGGCCCTGAATAAAGAGTGTTAAGGGCCTTGCCTTCATAGCAAACCTGATAAGACGTGTATAGAGTAAGAAACCCTTGGAGGAATGTCTCCCTGCAAGAAGCATACCAATTCTAGATAATAAAACTAAATCCACACCCAGACATGCTCTTGTACTTTATGTATCTCTTAAAAATATAATTGTTACCCTTTTAAGCTAGCATGAAAATAATAATCTGGTGGTTAGGTTAATTTTTCCATGTATTTATAGACTCCAAATCTCTAACCATTTGGAGTCTATAAATACAATATGGGATATTCAGGTTTGCTTCTGATTGTGAAGGCTTTGACAGTTTTGAATTTAATGTGGGCAGGTTTTCCCCTGTATATGTTACTTTTAGTTTTGCTGTTCTATACTTTTGAAGATATTAACCTTAGAATGGAATGCCATACAATAATAATTTTTTACAAGAATAACAATGTATCTTTTCCATAGTGCAAACTGATATGCTTCTGATTCTTGTGTATTACCAAAATAATTGTACATTTTCTGGTCTTTAATTTCTTATATTCTCAACAGTGTGTAGTATTGACTGAGGTCAAACTTCCATTGCAAAAGAAGATCAATGACTTTTGCCGTTCTCAGTGCCCTCCAATTAAGGTAATATCATTTAATAATGACAGGTAGTTAACCACAGGAAGCATACGTTCACTGTTAGTATTTGTATCTTTTCAGTGGGTTATAAAGAAACTTTTTTTTACATGAGGACAATCAGAATAAGATTTTCCTTTTTAGTTTTGGTATCATATTCATTTCCTATTTTTAAAACTAGGGTCTAAGTTTGGATTATAGACAAATTACCAAAATTTTCCTGGAAAGGATGATAAACATTGAATTCATCATCTTATTTTAAACATGATATGATGGTGATTTTCAAGAGGTTCATTGGTTCATTTAATGAATATTGAACATCTATGTACGCAGTATAGTTCTAGGCACTAGGAATACATTAGTAAACAAGACAAACAAATTTTCTCACTCATGAAAATTACCTTCTGGTAGGGAACATAATAAAAAAAATACATGATGTGTTTTCAAATAGTTTCAGATCCTGTGAAGAAAAAATGTGAATATAGAATAGAGAACAATATCTGCATGGTGTTGGCAGAGGGGCCAGTGCTTGTTCTTTCAGATTAGAGGTCAGGGAAGTCCTCTCTTTGGAGATGACATTTGAATAGAGCCCTGAATAATGAGAACAAAACAGCTATATAAGAATCTGAGAAAGAGAATTCAAAGCAGGGGGATCGGCAAGTACAAAGGTCTACGAGCAAAGTTTGGTGTGTTTGAGGAACAGCAAGAGGCAAGCAGGACCAAAGTGGAGCTAGGTAAAAAAAGAGGATACCAGAAGTACACAGAAGATTAGGTTTGGAGAAGCAGTAGAGGGTATAGCCTATAGCAGCAGTTTTCAAAGTGTGGTCCGAGGACACTAAGTGTCTCTGAGACTCTTCAGGAATCTACATAGTCAAACTATTTTCATATTATTAAGAAGTTATTAGTTATTTGCCTTTTTCACTCTGATTCTCTTAGGAGGCACAGTGAAGCTTTCCAGAGTCTACATGATGTGTGGTGGTATCATTGCTTCAACAGCTAATGAAATACATATTTGAATATTCTTGTGATTTAAGTTTTGCTCAGTTTTAATTTCTAACACAGTAAATATGGATAACTGTGACTCACGTAAACTAGAGCTGTAGTCTGTTCTTCGTACAGCAACCCAGAATGATCCTTTAAAAATATAAATCAGATCAAAACTCATGGGCCTAAAACTCAGATATCCTTGAAGATCCTATAAGATACATATGACCCTCTTCCTACTTTTCCAAATGAAGAGTTTTTTGGATCCTCAGTAATTTTTAAGACTGGAAAGGAGTCATGAAAGAGATCCAAAAGAAAGAGAACTGTTGGATTATAAGAGTAGAGTAGAAGCAGTTTGACCAGTTAGGAGCTATTGCAGTAGCCTCGCTGAGAGATGCTGGTGTCTTAGACAAAAGAGTTGGAAGTAGAGATAGTGAGAAATCATTGAATTTTAGGTATGTTTTGTAGCCTTTCGGGGCTAAAAGAACTTGTGGGTGGATGAATGTGAGTTGTGAGGGAATGAGTGGTCAAAAAGACTTCTAGATTTTTGTCCAGCTTAATTAGGTGGTGGAGATATTGGGAAGAGGTTTAGATCTTAGTTCTTCCCTACTAACTCCATCTCCTTTGTTTTGGGGATCATTGTTCCTTTAGAAAAAAGAAAAAGATGTTTATTCCTTTGAGTTAGGTGCTAAGCCAGAATCATACTGTATGATATAGGTGTGGTGAAAATTTTTGGATTGTGGTATTTACATAGCATATTTACACTCTAGAGCATTTATGCTATGTTTTACAATTTAAGTTCATGAATAAGACAGAACAGTTAATTTACAACAGGGCACAGAAGTTTTACAAAATAATTATGCCAGGTTACAAATGAAAATCTTTATTTATGTAATTGGTATAGATATGTCTATACTTTAGAGTTATTTTGGAAAGAAATTATCCTGGAATTTGTAGCTTTTAAACTTAAAAAAAGATACTCAGTTTTGTTTCATAAAAAAATGCTTAAATGCCCATTTGATTAACAAAGGCAATGCATGATCAAGTGGGAGGTAGTCTTCCATTAGCCTCTCACCACTTCTATAATTGGGCTTATAAATTATTTTAATGAGATATGTTCTGATATCAAAATATTAATATACTTAATTTTGTTAGAAAAATATTACTTTATATAGGATTTGATGCATTACAGAATAAAGATTTCTCTTTATTAGCAATAGCCCTAAAAATAGCTTTAAGCACACAGATAATTTCTTTACAAATTCTTGGACTGGAAATAATGTATGTGTTATAAAAATTGCTTTTAATAAAACATGATTATGTTTAAAAAAATTAAAATTTTTACCTTTCATGACTTCACTTTGCACCGTTGGTTTCTCAGCTCTTTTTCTGCCAACTCTGCTCTCATGTAGCTCTGTTCTATTTTCCGTTAACTCTACTCTCCTCTTTTCTAAAATAACTAGTAAAAAGTCACGGCTTGACCGTCAAACCAAGATATCTGTTTCTTATTAGTTGTGCTTGAATTTATGACAAAGCCAGAATTTTAGTTATTTAAAAATTATAGAATGTATATTCTATATTATAAAACACTGATCAGTTTTGATTTTGTTACACTAGAAATCTGTTTACCAAATACCAAACTCTTTGATTTCTAAAACAGTCTGCAATTTATCTTGTTCATAATTCACTTTATATTATCAAGGATATACTTAATTATAAATGAAATTATCATAAAAGGGCCTAAGATAGTTGAGCTGGGTTGGTTTCTTTCTTTCTTTTCTTTCTTTTCTTTCTTTTCTTTCTTTTCTTTCTTTTCTTTCTTTTTCTTTCTAAAAATAAACAAGCTTGAACTTGGTTTTGCTGTTTCACAGTTCATCAGTGCAGATATACATGGAATTTGGTCACGGTTGTTTTGTGATTTTGGTGATGAATTTGAAGTTATAGATACAACAGGAGAAGAACCAAAAGAAATTTTCATTTCAAACATAACGCAAGTATGATTATATTAATGAACTTTTTAAAATAAATTTTTCAAAGTCAATGTGAATGCTATTTTCAAAAAGGTGATATTATAATAGCAAACTATTATAAGATGCAATATTTTTCATTTTTTGCAGTTTTAAGATAACTCATAAGTGAATATTTTGTTAACTTGAACATCTCCCACCAAACATGGAAATCATATTGTGAACATTCATTAAAAATAGTAATATTTTGATAATTATTTTGTGACAGTTCTTTAAAGGCTTGCTTTTACTTAAGTAGAAGAATGGCTTAGAAATTTGGTTTTGAGAATTTTATGATAACTTTATCTTTTTTGCATAAGATTTGAAAGAGTACATGAATTTGTTTTCTACTCTTTTTAGGCTAATCCTGGCATTGTCACTTGCCTTGAAAGTCATCCTCACAAACTTGAGACAGGACAATTCGTAACGTTTCGAGAAATTAATGGAATGACGGGTTTAAATGGATCTACACACCAAATAACTGGTATATTTATGTGTTTTATTTATTCATACTCATTATTCAGCATATTTATAGTTCTGACACTTTAGTCAGTGTTGAGAACACAACATCAACTCTGCCTCAAAACATTGAATCCAAGTGAAGACATTGTTAAACAGTTATAATATTAAGAGAATACAGACATTCTGGGAACTCTAAATTTAACAAGAAACTACCCAGTTTGGTGACAGCAGCAGTGGAACAGTGTGTCTTGATTAAAATCTGAAGATTGCATTGGCTTAGGAAGTTGTTGAAAAGAGTATTCTGTGCAGAGACAATTAGAAAAGGGTCAGATGCAAGACAACTCAAGGAACTACAAGTAATATAATGACAGGGCTGGCAGTGAGAATTGAGACCACAAGAGTTCATTTTAAGACATTTAGGAGGAAACTTTTTAATCATATACAGTAGGTGAGCAAAGATTCCTTCATGGTCATCTTATTTATTTAAAGAATGCAAGAAAGGGGGCATGGTGGCCCATTCCTGTAGTCCCAGCTACTCAGGAGGCTGAGGCAGTATGCACTTTAGCCCAGGAGTTTGAGATTGCTGTGAGCTAGGCTGACGCCACGGCACTCTAGCCCGGGCAACAGAGTGAGACTGTCTCCAAAAAAAAAAAGGAAAAGAAAGAAAATATAATTATGTGATTAGTGTGTAGACTAGTAAATGGAATTTTTTTTTATGACTGCAACATGTATCCTTAGGCTACATTTTGTAACAGGGAAAAATCAGTCCCTGTTACAAGCTCTTTAGAGATAAACAACTTTGGATGCATATTTAAGCATCTTTGGTAACAAAACTATTTGATTTTGTTTCCCAACTACAGCCAGATATCTTAAATACAGGTTCAGATCATTGATATTAAAGAATTTATTTCTGTTTTTATGAAAATTGACTAGCCTAATCATTTAGAATTAATTGTTATTGAGTTCCATGCAGTGGTAGATTATGGTGATGGATCAGAATCTCAAGGCTGCCTATATAAAGAGGAGCCACTGGATATCAAAGAATGGTGATAAGAAAACCCACATTTGTACCAAAAATGATTTGTGGTGGAGGTGGTGAATGCTTAAATAGAGTGGCTGTTAATGAAGGGTGTTTCTTTTTCCTTACCACTTATTAATTGGTATTTCTCTAGGGTAGGTTTCTGTTAATGTGAAAAACATTATACACGCGCGCACACACACACACACACATATGTTTAAGTAGAGTTAAAAATGAGTCCTGTTTCAGACCTGGTCCCCTCTTCAGAAGTAACAGCAGCTAAGTTTGGTGTTTATTCTGCTGACCTTTCTGTCTACTTACTATGTAAGTCTTATTATATTAAGGGGGTTTACTTGTGTTTTTTATTTTTATTTATTTATTTTTGAGACAGAGTCTCTGTTACTTGGGCTAGAGTGCCATGGCATCAGCCTAGCTCACAGCAACCTCATACTCCTGGGCTCAAGCAATCCTTCTGCCTCAATCCCAAGTAGCTGGGACTACAGGCATGTGCCACCATGCCCGGCTAAATTTTTCTATATATTTTTAGTTGGCTAATTAATTTCTTTCTATTTTTAGTAGAGACAGGGTCTTGCTCTTGCTCAGGCTGGTCTCGAACTTCTGACCTTGAGTGATCCTCTTGCCTGGGCCTCCCAGAATGCTAGGATTACAGGCGTGAGCCACCATGCCCAGCCACTTGTTCTTTTTAATTTAATTCTTTAAATAAGCAAATTATTCCGAAACAAGAAAAGATAAATGTTTACAGTGAAAAGTTTTCTACCCATCCTTGTCTCCGCCTCCTCAGTTCTCATCCACCTACCACAGGTAACCACTGCTCTTAATTTATTGAAAATCCTTTTAGGGTTTCCTTATGCTTTTTTTTTTACACAGAAGGTAGCATATTATATATAGTGCTGCCCTTTGCCTTTTTATTAAACAAAATATCTTGGTGATCTTTTCACAACAGTAATGGTAGAGTGTTTTTTTTTTCCTGCAAGTTTTCTTTCATGGCTATGTAATATTTCACAGTATAGATGAAAATGTTATCAGAGCATTTTTTTTTTCTTTTTAAGAGACAAGGGGTGTTGCTATGTTTCCCAGGCTTGAGTTAAGTGGCTATCCACAGGTACAGTTATAGTGCACTGCAGTTTCAAACTTCTGGATTCAAGCTCTCCTCCTGTCTTAGCTTTCCTAGTAGTTTGGACTACAGGCACATGCCACTGTTCTCTGGCCAGAAAATAATTTTAATTTGCCTTTTTCATATTATAAATGAGATGAGTATCTTTTTCTTAGGTTTTAGAGCTATTTAATATTTATTTTTCCTTTAATGTGAACCATCTGTCCTTTGCCGTTTTCTTTTTGAGTTGTTGATCATTTTCTTAACCACTCCCAGGAACTCCTGATTTATATGGCATACTTGCCAGTTTTTTTAATGCGAATTGCAAACAGTTTTCCGAGTTTGACATTTACCTTTTCTTTGCTTGTGATGGGTTTTTATTGTGAAGTTTTCTTTTTGTGTTTTGATATAATCAAAATATTCAATCTTTTCTATTATGGCTTTTATGTTGAGTGTCACTTAGAAAAGCCTTCCTTAAGAAGGTTTTTTTTTTTTTTTTTTTTTTTTTTTGAGACAGAGTCTCGCTTTGTTGCCCAGGCTAGAGTGAGTGCCGTGGCGTCAGCCTAGCTCACAGCAACCTCAAACTCCTGGGCTCGAGTGATCCTTCTGCCTCAGCCTCCCGAGTAGCTGGGACTACAGGCATGCGCCACCATGCCCGGCTAATTTTATATATATATATCAGTTGGCCAATTAATTTCTTTCTATTTATAGTAGAGACGGGGTCTCGCTCTTGCTCAGGCTGGTTTTGAACTCCTGACCTTGAGCAATCCGCCCGCCTCGGCCTCCCAAGAGCTAGGATTACAGGCGTGAGCCACAGCGCCCGGCCTTTAAGAAGGTTTTAAAGGAATTTTTCTCCCATTCTTTTATCTAAAAAATTTCTGCCATTTAAATTTTTTTGACATTTAAAACTTTCATCCACAAGGAATAGATATTTTCCTGGATGGCCTTTTTCCCCCAAAATATTTATTAAGTAATACGATCTTTTCCTCACTGGTTTTAGATGCCACCTTTATTGTGTCCTGTGTGTGTGTGGGTCTATTTCTGAATTCTCTAATCTATTCCATTTGTCTATTCATGAGCCAACACCATGCTATTAATATATTATTGTGATATATAATTAGCATCAATGTATTGAAACTGTATGATCTATTTTAATATCTAAAAATGAGTACTTCTCATTACTCTTTTTTTCTCATAAGTTTTCTTGGTTATTTTTAAATCCCAAAATTCACATTGGAAAAAATACTCTGTCTAGGTCCTCATAGGCCTCCCACCCTTCTATTAAAAAAAAAACAAAACCCCCAAAAAACACTACCTAGAATTTCCTTAAGTTTGTAAATTAGGGAGAATTAACATTTAAATATCTATGTTCTTATGTAATGGTTTTCTTATTTTCTTTCTTCTAGTGGTATCACCATTTTCTTTTAGTATTGGTGATACTGCAGAACTGGAACCATATTTACATGGAGGCATAGCTGTCCAAGTTAAGACTCCTAAAACATTTTGCTTTGTAAGTACTTTTTTTCTGCTTAAAAAGTATTTCTTTACAGGAAAAAATGGTAGAAGAGAAAAAACAAAATAAATATTCAGTTAACAGTTTAAAGGCTGAACAGATTGTTTTTTAATTTGTACCCACTCTGAGGAAAATGGAATTTAAGGAAATAAACTGATATCAACAAAAAAAGACTTATCTTCTATAGCTAGAATACCATATGCATATAGTGAAGGCGTATGAGTATACCCCAAAGGAACTTCTTTAATCATCAAAGAGTTGAGCATACTTTATAATTCAGTAAGATAGGAGATAAAACTAATGTATTTGCAAAAGATTTAGCAAGGGTTGTTTTGCTTTATTATTCAATTAATTGTTTAAAATAAAAGGAATATTTCCTTATCATACTTGTTAATCCAGATTTTAAAAATTTAATTTTATAAATTTCAGAAAGCAGTATATATGCTGGAAATGTAAAATAATTCCTGTAAACTTCTGGTACTGGAAGGAAAATGTAATTAGCTGTACAGAGAGAATGTAAAGACTACTTGTGTCTGGAACTGCTTACATACTTAAGCTACTTCTCAGTTTTCCCTTGCAAGTTTTCAAAGTTTTTAGCTTGATTGCCTTTTCTTTTTCAGAAATATTATTAATAACTATTACTATAGTCCTTTACAAGGCTTTGGGTAAGCCAAAGTTAGAACAAAACAATAAATTAAATTAGTATAGTTAGTCAGGTCTGCCCCCGCATACCTCCTTGTGCCCTGTTCCCAATTTTTAATTCGATGTTTATGCCTCAGATAATTTCAGATTGAGTGGCTGTTTTGGGATTGTGCTTGGGTTTTTTGTTTTGCTTTTGTGTTCTTTGCTCCACAAAGAAGATTTTAACATTGAGTATCTATTCAAGTCTTGTTGAGCATAACAAGTCTTGATAACTTGTTATCAGAAAAATATGGTAGCTTTTCTATTAAAACACATTTTTTTGAATATGCAAATGTTTTCACTAATTGGTCCCAAATTTACTATGTGGAGCAGGTTGTTTTATTGTACTTAATTCTTTTTTAATGTGGTCATAAGATAAGGGAGAATAGTGGCTATTTTATATTCAATTAAAATATATCAGTTTAACCTGATTTATTTCAGACCTTTGAGAGATCCCCCCATTGTTTTTAGTGCACTGACATATAACAGTATATTTTATCAAGTAATCACTCCCCTGCTCTGAAGTAATACTTTTTTTTTCTATTAGGAATCATTGGAGAGACAAATAAAACATCCAGAGTGCCTTATTGTAGATTTCAGCAATCCTGAGGTAAATAAACACTTTGCAGGTTTGAGAGAGGCAGCAGAGTGGGGGATGGGAATTAGCTAGTGATTATAAAGTTAAAATGGTGTAACCATATATATACCTTGGTGTCAGGTTTTCTTAATAAAGATTATACTCACATATCTAAGATTGACCTCCAAAGATTGGTAACAGGAATTTGTATCATGGAAAAAATGTTAGAATAATAGAGAAAAGTTTTACTTTTATAGTGATTTACTACCTTAGATAATTAAAAGATGATTTCAAGAACTCATACAAAGATGACCTTATTAAAAGTTTCTCAACCGTGTAGAGTTCTGTATAATACAGATTTCTTACAAAAAAAATTTTAAGCATATATTCTGTTTGTTTAAATCACTAGGTATAATTTTGTGACCATAATGTATTTTATGATAAGGAAGGAATTAACAGTTTCCAAATTTGTAAATATTAATAAGGAAAATGGATTTGGTATTCTTGTACAATTGTTTTCTCACTGTTGCTAGATATTACTCCAGGTTTCATATGGATAACCTAGTAAACACTAGTCACACCACCTGGAGTTGAAACTGGTAGCTATTGCTTAAATGTAGTCTTATGGCCTTAAAGTCAACTCATTTAGCTTCTCTAAGCCTTAATTTTCTTATCTGTTAAATAGAGTTAGTGATGGTATCAAGCTAATATGTTTATGATGAGGATTAAATTAAATAGTGCTCTAAAAGTATTTAACACAGTGCCCAGCACATATAAGCACTCAGTAAATATTTGACAATTTTTAATGTTCTCAATAGGCACCTTTACAGATTCACACAGCTCTGCTTGCCTTGGACCAGTTTCAGGAGAATTACAGTCGCAAGCCAAATATTGGGTAATGTTTTTTGTTTAAAAATAACTATTTTCCTTTTTATAAAAGTAATATTTCAAAAACTATAATTTTTTTTTTAAAGTAGCTAAGGTCCTTGAAATTGAAATACTAGTATATACACACCAAACTGTATAAAACATTCCTTACGGCTTTCTGCTTTTTCCTGGTGGGAGTGAAGAGATTGGTTTACAGAAGTGAAATCATACTAAACATGAATTTTTCCACTTTGAACCCTTTAAAAGCTACAACTTCGGCCTGGCGCAGTGGCCTGTAATCCTAGCACTCTGAGAGGCCAAGACAGGAGGATTGCTCAAGGTCAGGAGTTCGAGACCAGCCTGAGCAACAGCGAGACCCCCGTCTCTAATTCTTTCTATAGAAAGAAATTAATTGGACAACTAAAAATATATAGAAAAAATTAGCTGGACCTGAAATTTTAGTTTTGAATATGTCCTACTGTTTATGGCAATTGAGAAAATAGAAGTAAGTTGCTTTGTTTTGAATCACAGATGCCAACAAGATTCAGAAGAACTGTTCACACTGGCAGCAACTATAAGTGAAACCTTGGAAGAGAAGGTGAATATTCAGTTATAGCTGTTAAAAAATTAGTTTATAACATATAAATGTTCAATATTAATATTCTCTTATCCTTCAAATCCCAGCTTTGCTACTTACTGACTCTGTAACTCTTTTTTCCTTCGTTCTGCTTTAGTTTATAAATCTGTAAAATAGGGTTAACCTACCTCATTGGGTTGTTATGAACATTAAAATGATTTAATTTTGTAAGCACTTAGAATGCCATGTGACATAGTAATTACTATTTGCTGCTGATGCTGTTGTTACTGGTATTAGTATCCTTTTTTATTATTTTGTTCTCATTTACTTAGTTTGTTAACACAGTTAAATTCAATAAGTCATCAGCTTTCCTATAAATCACCTCTTTTACACATTATGCGTTTACATCTCTTGTGTTTTGCATATCAGATGGACTTGAATATATCATCTAGAAAATGATTTTTTCATGTTATGATGCCTGTGTGTGCCAGTCAACAGTTTCATTTAAGCAGCTGTCAACATAGCAGTGTTTGTATAATTACTTGAAAAGGATGTCATTTTGCTCTTATTTTATAAAAATAAAGGGGAAATGACAGTCTTAACATCAGTGGTAGGAAGCTTTGATCTCATATATGTACATAATTACACAAAGAAAAAAATAAACGTACTGAAAGCAGTGACTCACTAGCCATGAATGAAAGATCTTTTAGGCCCGGCACCATGGCTCACACCTGTAATCCTAGCACTCTGGGAGGCCGGGGCAGGTGGACTGCTCGAGGTCAGGAGTTTGAAACCAGCCTGAGCAAGAGCGAGACCCCGTCTCTACTATAAATAGAAAGAAATTAATTGGCCAACTAGTATATATAGAAAAAATTAGCCGGGCATGGTGGTGCATGCCTGTAGTCCCAGCTACTCAGGAGGCTGAGGCAGGAGGATTGCTTGAGCCCAGGAGTTGGAGGTTGCCGTGAGCTATGCTGATGCACCGGCACTCACTCTAGCCTGGGCAACAAAGTGAGACCCTGTTTCAAAAAAAAAAAAAAAAAGAAGAAAGATCTTTTATTGCATATTTAGTGGTTAGAGAAAGAAAATATGTGAAAAGCTAGAAATAGATTGTTGAAGTCTATGTTTAAACAGAAGGATGTGATTAAGGATTTATTAGGCTTATTGAGGTATAGTTTACATAAAGTAAATTTTACCTTTTACAAAATTCTGTGCATAATTCAGGTATACACAATGAATTCAAAGTGTGCAGGTATATATCCACCACCACAATCAAGACATAAAACATTTCCATAATGCCAAAAAGTTCCCTCATGCCTCTTTATAATCATCTCCCCAGCCCACAACCAAACCCTGGCAGCTCCTATAGTTTTGTCTTTTCCAGAATGTCATATAACTGGAATAATATAGTATGTAGCCATTTGAGTCTGGCTTCTTTAATTAAGTGTAATGAATTTGAGTTGTGTCCATGTTGTTGCATGTTCATTGCATTTTATTGTTGAATAGTATTTCATTTTTAGATACACCACAGTTTGTGCTTTTACCAATTGATGGACATATGGATTGTTTCCAGTTTGAGCAGTTAAGAATAAAGCTGCTACAAATATTTGTATACAGATTTTGATGTGAACATATATTTTCATTTCTCTTGTGGAGATATCTAGAAGTATATTACAGAGTCATATGATAGGTATATGTTTAATTTTATAAGAAACCGCCAAACTGTTTTAAAAAGTAACTACCATTTTGCATCCTCACTAGAAATGTATGAGAGTTTCAGTAGCTCTGTATCTCTCTAACACTGTGTGTTGTCTGTTTAATTTTAGCCATGTTAACGTGTGTAGTGTCTTGCCGTTTCAATTTGTATTTCACTAATGGCCATGAATTTGAGCATCTTTTAGGGTGCTTATTTGCCATTCCTATCTCTTTATTAAAGAGACTGTCTTTCCAAATCTTTACCTATTTTTTAGTTAGGTTTTTTATTTTCTTATTGTGAAACTTCTTTATATATCTTTATTTTTTTTTGATGACTTTTCTAAAGCAATATCTTTATATTTGGATGAGAGTCCTTTGTCACATACGTGTTTTACAAATATTCCCTTAAGTTCAGTTTATCAGTTTTTCTTTTTGCGGTTTGTGCCTTTTTGTTCTAAGAATTTGTTTTAATGCAGGATCACACAGCTCTTCTTTGTTTTCATCTAGAAGATTTATGATTTTGTCATTTTATAATTTCATTTCTGTGTGTTATGCAAAGTATGGATCAAGAC
Organism: Microcebus murinus; assembly: GCF_040939455.1. Lineage (NCBI taxonomy): Eukaryota > Metazoa > Chordata > Mammalia > Primates > Cheirogaleidae > Microcebus > Microcebus murinus. The sequence continues at coordinate 6,560,014 of NC_134129.1, forward strand.
ATGATAATGCAAAGTACAGATCAGTCTACATGATTATATACTAATTTTGTGCACAATTTTGTGAGTTCATTTTTATATACTGTACAACATATAGAGCAAGATTCATTTTTTTGTATGTGAATGTCCAGTAATTCTAACCCATTTGTTGAAAAGACTATTCTTTCCTTAGTGAAATGTGAAAGCATCTTTGTCAACAATTTATTGCCCGTATATGTGTAGGTCTGTTTTTGTACTCGCTACTATCTTCATACTGATATCTTTTTGCCAGTGTCATTCTGTCTTGATTACTGTGATTTTTAAGTGTTGAGATCTGGTTTGGTCTAGAGTTTCTACAGTGTAGAACGAACTCAGGATTTTAGTATTCCTTGAATTTTTGTGTGTTTCAAATTTTTTCTATGGCCTTCATACTTGAAAACAAGCTTGGCTGGATATAAAATTCTAGGATATTACTTTCTTCACTGATATCTTACTTTGTATCTTACTATTGAGAATTAAGATGCCAGCTTAATTTTTTACTCTTACGAATAATAATCTGGTCTTTCTGCCTTGAGGCTCTGTATATTTTGTCTTCATATGTGAAATCTCAGTTTTATCAGATTATATCTCCGAGTTGATCATTTGGTAAATTTTCTCAGATACACAGTGAACCCATTTCAGTATATAGATTAAGATTTTCTTTTATGAATTATTTCTTTCCTTTTTTGGAGGGGTAGAATGGATGATTTCTGTTCTTAGTTTTTAAATTCCTAATTGAAGGTGCTTTTTGGTTGTTTTTTTCTTCCATCTCCAAGAGCTTTTTAAGAATATATAATTCACTCCCAACAAATTTCACCTAATTTGTGATTAGTTTGGGAGGAAATTTTCAATAGCTGCACTGTTTTGATTCTAATTTTCTGCTTTTTGATTCAACTTTGTATAGTAGACTGCTTTTTGTGCTTATTTTTTGGACAGAGTAAGGATTTAGGGTACTTTTTAGATTCCTGCTTTTATAACATTCTCTTCTCTTGAGTACTGACAACAGATTTCTTTAACAGATGACTTTTATTTTGGTGGAGAGGTGTTAGTGTGTTTTGTTAGTGTGCCTCTTTGATTTCTGCCATATCTTTAACTTCCCTCCCTTTAGCTTTATCAAAGGATGTCTCTCCCTTTCTATTCACATCTGTCTGTCTCACAGAGTTCTTTCACTATAGCCAGGCCTGAGATCTGTCAGATTCCTGCCTGTGTTTAGTATTTTTTGCACTTAGTTTGGGTCTTTCTTTTTCTTTAGATATTTTTTGACTGTGCTTTGTCACCATTAGGCCTTTCACTCTCTTTTCTGTGACCTCTTCATACTTTCTGCTGTGTAGGCACGTAGTACTGTGATGTCCAGAGATATCTTGGAGTTTGGTATCTGTTTCTCCACTTACAAATAATTTGAAGTTTATAATATTCTCTATTTCCTAGCAATGCTACAGCCCTGTCAATTTATTTCTTTTCTTTTTTTTTTAATTTTAAAATAATATTTTAACTATTATTTTTTATTTTTCCGCATATAAGGTCTGCATCCTTATAGATTATTTCTTTTCTTATAGGTATGTCTGTGTTTTAGAGATTGTGTGGGGAAATTTAGATTTAGGCTGTTGTCTATAGCCTAGGATAACCAAAAGATTATCAAGATTTGGATGTTTATTTACTAAAAAAATAATAGGAACTTCAGATAGTGTAACCTAATGATAAGAATAAAGCTGTGAAGTTGGACTTTCTGGATGTGCATACTGGCTTCACTGCTTACTAGCTGTAAAATCTTGAATAAATTAATTAATCCATTTTCTTACTTATATAATAGAAATTATATTTCCTAGGATTATTTTGAAGATTATGTAAGGGCTTAGTATAAAGCTTGGCATGGTATTTGCTCATTCAGACTAACTGCAATTAGCATCTCATCATTGTTTTTATTATTTATCACGACCAACATCTCTACATTCAAACATGACACAACTTAAATCATAATCTGTCTGAGTTGAGGTTGGTGTTTAATAGTTGAAAATAATGAGATACAGAAAATTGAAATGGAGGAGTGGAATAGGGAGTAGATATTTATAATTTTTGTATCATAGATATTTTTGGTAGTAATAAAAACTCTCCCCTGTTCGCTCCTAAATATACAAAAACTATTGTTCACAGAGGATTTTGGGAATTGAGCCCTTCTTGAAGTTTAAGATTAAAATTAAGATTACTGATGTTTAAGTAATAGAAAAAGAGATACCAGAGCTCGTGAAAAGATCTTTTTCACGTACAAGAAATTATGCTAAAACAGTAGCTCCAAAATCCAATATTTCCTCATAATGGTAATTAATTTTATTTTTAGTAACATAATTTGAATTTTCAAACATAGTTGAGAACTTTATCTTTTAACAATGTATTGTGTCATTATTTATTGCAGTTTTATTTCCACTTCCAGCACAAACTGATAGCTTCTTCTTATTTTTTATGAATCATTTTATTTATTTTAGTTTAGGTTCAAAGTTTTTCTGTAGTATTTCATTAATGTTTTTTTTTAAATTCTGGTTGTTTGTAAGTATGACTGGCATCACAAAACTGTACTTTAACAAAAACTATAAATGATAGATATTCTGGTTAATTCTAAGTGATGCTTTGGGTTGACTAGAGTCTGAAAGCAAAAATGGGCAGGTACTGGTAAAGAGAAACACTACATAAAGTAATATGCAAATGGGTGTTTCATCATGAGATTTGGATGTTTTTGACTTAAAAGTTATTTATTAGGGAAATTGAGTAGCTTTTTTTGGAAGTTGAGTTCTAATAATTCTCACATTTAGTCATTGAAATTTTAAGGGCACTATGTGAATACTCTTAATATTGTCTTTCGTGACGTGTGTTTCAGCCTGAAGTAAATGCTGACATCGTGCATTGGCTCTCTTGGACTGCTCGAGGCTTTTTACCCCCACTTGCTGCAGCAGTAGGAGGTGTTGCCAGCCAAGAAGTATTGAAAGCTGTGACGGGAAAGTTTTCTCCTTTGTGCCAGTGGGTTAGTTCTGAATTTTAATGTTTTATAAATTTTAGGTTGAATTCTTCACTCATAAAATGAATGTGTTATATATTATTATCTAGTATTAATTAATCTATTTAAAAAGCAACCTTAAAATATTTTTTGATGATTGAGAGATACAAGTAATATTCGCCTAAAACTTATTTCTGTAATTGAAATTAACAGGATTGTATTTTGAGGCTATTGAGATATATAACCCAAAATTGCTTTCTCAGATGTATTTCTCTCAGCTGTGAGAGTAAGGCAATGAATTTTCTATCTGTATAGTTCGTTGTTCTCTAGTACTATTATCTTAGCATTCTTAGGCTCTCAGAACTCTTGAACTTGTTCTTTAGAATCTTTCGCCATCATGAATCTTCAGCGCCCCTTTCTAGGTATAAACTTCTAAAGGTGGAGAACATAGGAATGGTACAGGTTTCAGGAATATAGGATAAAAATGTCACAAAATGGAATAAAAACCCTCATTTCTGTACCAAAAGGAATAATTGACAGAGGACACTCTCTTTAGGCACTTTCTTTTTTGAAACACTTTAGAATTTTGAATATAACATTCATATTATATTCTTAAAATTACCCACATAATGTTATTTTGCTGGTCCATTCTTTGACTTATTTTTAAACAGAATACATTAGTGAAAGTCTGATTTAGATATAACTTAATATCATGAGAGATAAAATATTGTTATTAATATAGATCCTATGTTATAAATAAATAAGCATTTGATCATGTTCAAATTTAACCACATAAGTTACTTAAATGAAAATGAGAGTGAAACTAAGTTCTTTTTTTCATTAACTTAAAACTAATTGTTTGGGTCGGGCAGCACTGTGGGAGGCCTAGGGGGGAGATTGCTCAAGGTGAGGAGTTCAAAACCAGCCTAAGCAAGAGGGAGACCCTGTCTCTACTACAAATAGAAAGAAATTAATTGGCCAACTAATATATATATGGAAAAAAATTAGCCGGGGATGGTTGTTCATGCCTGTAGTCCCAGCTACTTGGGAGGCTGAGGCAGGAGGATTGCTTGAGCCCAGGAGTTTGAGGTTGCTGTAAGCTAGGCTGACGCCATGGCACTCACTCTAGTCTGGGCGAGAAAGCGAGACTCTGTCTCAAAAAAAAAAAAGAAAAAACTAATTGGTAGTTTTTAATATGCTAAAATTGTGGAAAGTAGGAAACTAGATCATTTTCCCCATAGTATATGTAGTTTTGGATGACATATGATCTATTTAGGCTGGAAAATAAGTAGAAAGTAGGTACTTTCTTCTCAAAAAGTAATCAAATTATTCAGATGTGGCTGAAATTGAGGCCTCCAAAGTTTTTATGTAGTTACAAAAAACAGATTTGGAGATGAAATTTCCTTGGGTTTGAAATTAAAATATATCATCTTTCGGATGACTAAGTGACATGAATCAAATTATATATCTTTTAAAAGTTTCTTCAGATTTTACTATTGTTTTAATGAAAGAATATAGTACTGTATATTGTATTTTTAAAAATTATATTTTTAATATATTATTTTGCTCTGAATTGGCATTTTCATCATTTTTCCCTTAGTTATTAAATGATTGTAGAAGAGAACTTCTTTTCATAGTAATTGAAGTCTTATACTTAATAAATTGTGTTTTTAATCTTCTACTTTAAGTTATATCTTGAAGCAGCAGATATTGTCGAATTCCTAGGCAAACCTGAACGTGAAGAATTTCTCCCACGGTAATACTAAAATTTCTGTTGCTTTTTCTTAGTTGTATGAGAGCCAAATAGAGTGAAAAAGTTTTTGTCTAAACATGCATTTGTTTTATATATGTTTTCTTCTAACTCATTTACTTTTGTAGTCGTTTCTTCTCTACTAAAGGGTCATTTTAAGTATCATAATAATGCTGTGTCTCTTTCTTATTTTATAAGTAATGAATACAGAGTTTTAAATTGTACACCACGAGAATGGTTAGCATTCTGTAATGATATTAAATGAAAAATATCGCCATCTGCAGTCTTTATTTGTATCAGTCATTATTCAACTTTTGGAGTCATAAATCTCTTTGAGAATCTGATAAAAGTTTAGAGATTCATTCTCCCTAAAATATACATTACCCAAAGCTGTGCCTTCAATTTAAATGGGTTAATAACTCCAAAGCCCATCCATAACCTTTTTAAAAGAACTTTTCTTAAAAACCCCTGGCTTAGAAAAATGTTTTTTCTAAATAAAGTCACTTTCATTTAAATCATTTGGACTTATCCTGTTAAGTCAAATGGAAACACTGATTTCTTTATGGGGTCTTTCTCTTTTTCAAATAAGATAGTTCATCTAATAGGTTAGGGGAAACTCTTAAAGAGCATTCTGTTCTAAAGTATAACATTAAATTTGTATTAACCATAATGAAACTAATCTTAATGTTTTCTGTGCCTTCTGTTTCCTCGGTATACCTCGTTTTCTTCAGAGGAGATAGATATGATGCCTTACGAGCCTGCATTGGAGATACTTTGTGTCAGAAGCTACAGAATTTGAATATCTTCTTAGTAAGTATGAATAATTGTGAGAATAAGTAGTATTTCAAACTGCTATTGTATATTGAGTTAATGTATTAAACAAATATGAATCCAAGTGAGTAGAGTGTAAATGAGTAGCTATGACAGAAAATGGCCTGCAAAGTTCAAAATATTTTCTGTCTGGCCCTTTACAGAAAGAGTTTGGCATCCTCTGATCTAAAGAATTAATACATTTAAAATAAAAATATGAGTATGATAGTTTTGTACATTAAATGATTTTCTAGAACGATATTAAAAATTGGTGGGGTTCAATTTTGTTTTTTTCTTCACTAAATGAAGGAATATAGGCATAATTCTGTCTTTCTTAAGTGTCTTAGTGCATTGACAAGGAAGCGTAAAACTTCTGTTTCTGACATTTGTTTTTTACTATTATAATCAATTCTGAAAATACTGCTGATTTTTAGTGATCATTTGTAAAATGTTTTGAAAATCAGCTATTGATGAGCTTTTAAAAATGCATATGGAATCTGTTATCAGTTTCAAGTAAAAATGATAATAGAGAAGTCTTAGTTCTGTTCATCAAATGAGTTTTAAGAAATGTCTAAAAGTAAGGAATCTTTCATTAAAATGTACTAATGTTTCATGTTCATTTGGAATTTTTAAATGTCTTGTATTTAAAGGAATTGTAAATACTATGCTTTTCTTTATTTGGTTTATACTTTTTCTTTGAGAAATAGTATAATAAAGCTATTAAATATTTCAAAGTAAAATGAGTAACCAATGTTCAAGTTATTTTAAAAAATTATATTTATAAACATTTGAAGAAAAGTAAGATGAAGTTGCTCTTTAATAAGTAAATAGTCATGTTATTTAATCTGATATATGCCATTTTTCTCCTCCATAGGTAGGGTGTGGAGCCATAGGCTGTGAAATGTTAAAAAATTTAGCTTTACTTGGTGTTGGCACAAACAAAGAGAAAGGAATGGTAAGATAATAAATTCCTGAGAGTTAAAAGTATGTATTTCTGTCGTTGCCCCCTTTTTTTGAGGTCTATTTGACTGCCTAGATCTGAAGTATCGATATTTAAGGATAGAGCATTAAACTAGAAATTTTTACAAAAAGCCAAGTAATTTCTGTATGATCAGTAATCTTAAAATTCAGATATAAGTGAGAATAGATGAGTAGAAGATAAATATTAGTACCTAGAATATAGTATAGAAAGACATCTTTTTTTAATGAAAGATGTACTCACAAAGTCCAGCATAAGTCTAGTAGAATTTCCAGAGAGAATAAAGATAATGGATAAGAAGCAATGTATTCCATGAGTAATGACAAAAGTTCCCACAGCTGAAGAAAGACAAATCTTTTTAGATTGAAAAGATAAACTAGTTCCAAACAAATCAAAGACAGAGATTTAAAAAAAAAGATTGCATAATAGACTTCTCATCAGCAGTAAATGCTAGAAGACGATAGAAGCATATCTTCATAGTTCAAGGGAAAATAACCTCAAGCAGAACCTTGGAGGTAAAAAAAAAAAAAAAAAAGGGAAAATAACCATCAACCTAGATTTCTATACTCAGCTAAGTTATCTTTCAAGAGGGAGGGCAAAGTACAGATATCTAACAAGTAAAATGATTAATGATTACCATGTACTGGTTCTTATTGAAAGAACTACTAGATAATGTGGGAGGTTCATAAAGAGTAAGCAGAGGCATTTGACAGGATTCTTATATTTAAATAAGCATTGATTTTTTTTTTTTTTTTTTTTTGAGACAGAGTCTCACTTTGTTGCCCAGGCTAGAGTGAGTGCCATGGTGTCAGCCTAGCTCACAGCAACCTCAATCTCCTGTGCTCAAGCAATCCTGCTGCCTCAGCCTCCTGAGTAGCTGGGACTACAGGCATGCGCCACCATGCCCGGCTAATTTTTTTCTATATATATTAGTTGGCCCATTAATTTCTTTCTATTTATAGTAGAGACAGGGTCTCGCTCTTGCTCAGGTTGGTTTCGAACTCCTGAACTCAAACGATCCGCCCACCTCGGCCTCCCAGAGAGCTAGGATTACAGGCGTGAGCCACCGCGCCCGGCCAATAAGCATTGAGTTTTAAAAGCCTTTAATTAAAATAGTGACCAAGTGGGATGGTTAAAAATAAGTGTAACTAAAATGTTCATTGGTAACATGGAAAGCAGAGGGGGAGAGTTCCAAGTTAAATAGTTCAGATAGTCTCACATTGTTCAGGAGTAGGATAGAAATTTTAATTAATTAGATCTTAAATCACATGTGCATGTTAAAATTTCAAGCATAGCCACATAAAAATAGACATTTGGCTTCCAGACCAGTTTATGGGTGTGGGGGGAATAAGAATCAAGAAAATGTAATCCAAAGAAGACAGAATAATGGCCTGCAAACATATAAAAAAAAAAAGTGCTCAACATCTCTAATCATTAGAGAAATGCAAATCAAAACCACAACGAGATATCACCTAACCCCAGTGAGATTGGTCTGTATCAAGAAATCCCAAAACAACAAATGCTGAATGTGGAAGATGTGGAGAGGCAGGAACACTCTTACACTGCTGGTGGGACTGCAAATTAGTGCAACCTTTGTGGAAAAGGATTTGGAGATACCTCAAGCAGCTAAAAATAGAAATACCATTCGACCCAGCAATAGCATTATTAGGCATCTACCCAAAAGAGCATAAGGCATTCTATTATACAGATATCTGCACCTGAATGTTTATGGCAGCACAATTCACTATTGCAAGGATGTGGAAACAACCCAAGTACCCGTCAGTTCATGACTGGATTATTAAAATTGGGTATATGTTTACAATGGAATATTACTCAATTCTAAGAAACGACAGCGAGCTAGCATCACTTATATTATCCTGGATGGAGTTTAAGCCCATTATCCAAAGTGAGGTGACACAAGATCAGAAAAATGAGCTTCACATGTACTCGCCATCAAATTGGTACTGACTGATTAACACTATGGTGCTCAAAGGGTGGTGGTGTTCACCAGGGATTCGGGGGTTAGGTGGGTAGATCCACATCTGAGGAATGTGGTAAAACAGTGTGGAGGGGAAGGGCATACCTCAAATCCTTGCTAGGGAAAGGCAAAGATATAAAATGTAACCAAAATGTTAAAAAAAAAAACAACAAAACATTTATGGGTGTGAGGGAGGGGGAGGAGGGGACGGGTATATACATACATAATGAGCGTGATGTGCACTGTCTAGCTGATGGACACGCTTGAAGCTCTGACTTGAGGGGGGAGGGAAAGCAAGAGCAATGTATGTAACTTTAACATTTGTACCCCTATATTATGCTGAAATTAAAAAAAAGGAAAATGTAATCAAGTAGAAGGTAAAAACAGAAGAGAATAAAAAGTAGGATTGGAGGAGATAGAAGGAAAAAGCCTTATATCAGTAATCATAATTATGAATTATTAAGCTTTTGTGTTAAAAGATATTTTCTATTTAATTCTTTTAAAATCTATTAAAAGGGACACCCTGTAACATAATTATACAGAAATGTTGAAAGTATCAGGGAATTACCAGCTAAAATAAAATGAACATGGGGGCTGGGCGCAGTGGCTCATGCCTGTAATCCCAGCATCTACAGACGCTGAGGCAGGAAGATTGCTTGAGGCCAGGAGTTTGAGACCCCATCTCTACAAAAAAAATTGTTTTAAAATACCTGGGCATGTTGGTGCACACCTGTAGTCCTGACTTCTCCAGAAGGTGACAGAGGAGGACCACTTGAGCCCAGGAGTTCAATGCTGCAGTAAGCTATGATTGTGCCACTGAACTCTAGCCTGGGTAATAGAGCAAGACCCTGTCTCTTAAAAAAAGAGAGAAAATGAATGTGTTTGTGAATACCAATCAACATGTAACAAGTAGAACACAGTCTGAGAAACACTACACCTAGGCAAATCTTGTTTAAAAATACTAGCTTAAATGACAAATGTATTTTGAATACTCTTCAGATTGTCTTGGGTCTGTTTACTTTCTTCTTGCATCCTTTAGAATGGAAGTCTGCAAACTTCCTTATAGGACCAGATTGCAAACGTTTTAAGGCTTGCAGACCATCTCTGCTACTACTCAGCTCTGCTCCTAGGAGCACAAGAACAGCCATAGACAATAAATGTCACAACAGTGTTCCCAGTGTTCCAGTAGAACTTTATTTACAAAAACAGGCAGCTTGCCCAGAGATCTGTAGACTTCTGCCTTAGCCAGAGTTCCTTTCCAATTGGAACATGCAAGCAATAATTCCAAATTAGTTGAGATTAAGAAGAAATATCAAGTTTAGAAAGAAGAGCTAGCTCCTCTGTATTTCATTACTTAGTTCTAAAAGGTGATAGTGATCTTTTTTAGTCTCTGTTATAAATAATTAGAAAAAAGTTTTGAACATGAATTGCAGTGGAGTTATTCTGTTTGGTACATTCCTATGCTAAACATTAAGTATAATTAGATATAAGTATAAAAGAGTAGTATTGGTAATTTCTTTTGAATATTTGTGTTATAAACAAAATTTGTGTTACCAGCCAAAATAATTTAGAATAATTTTGGGGGGTTCTTTTAGTCATACTGAGCAAAGTCAAGTAGATTAAAATTTATCTGTAATATAATTTCAGCTATTTTCTTGATATTAGATTACAGTTACAGATCCTGACTTGATCGAAAAATCCAACTTAAATAGACAGTTCCTGTTTCGTCCTCATCACATACAGGTATGTTGCTAGTTAGTCTTTTTAAATCTATATTATACAAAAAATTTCCTTTTTGTAAATAGACTATAGTGTTAGAATAAGCATAATATGTCCTTTATTTTATTTAGAATCTCTCAAATTATCAAATAATGGGAATGACAAAAGAGAAAAATATGAAATTATTTTAAAGCAGAATATTGATTTTTGCATTGATTTTGGATATTAAAATCTGAGTTGTGAAACATGGGCAGTATTTTTTTCACTTTGTCATCACTAAGGTATGTTTACATATTTAATTTTAGAAAGGAAGTATATAGAAACAGATTTTCTAATTTGAAGTTTTGATGGATCATAAATTTGACACTGTCTTTTTTTTCTGGTCTTTGTTACAAAACAGGTAAAGTTTAGCATTTAGAATTTTTGTGCTTTTTTGATTTTGTTAAGACTATTTAAAATCCCTTTTTATTGTAAAATGTTTATTCTCAGTCTTTTTTTAGAGATCAAAATATTTAAGTCAGGAAAAGAAGCAGTTTTAGTCAAGTAAAGTTGCTTTTACTTTAGAATTGTTTTCCCCTTTATTGTTCAACAACTCATTGCCAATCTTAATAAGCTAAATTTAGGAATGTCATGAACAGAAACTAACAGTGGCATGTAGCATAGCATAGTTAACCTAGTTGCCTCACTTATCCAAATGTAAAGGACAGAATAACAGAGTCTCTTATGAACTAAAATATCACAAAATTTATTCGCTTAGTGCCTTTTATTTACAAAACTAAAAAGTCCTGTTCATTGTTATTTTACTGAGTTCTAACAAAGTTTTGATTTATTCGTAATCTGAGAATACTGAGAAATGAAACATGTCAGCCTAACAATGTGAGAAGAGACAGAAATACCATTAAAACTAAATGCATGGATTCAAATAGAATGGTCTAGAGATATTTAGCATCAAAGCAAATATAAATGAACTTTGATAACACCTGAAATGACACTAGTGATTTAATAATGATGCCTAAATCTTTAAGAAAAGAATGAGTTATATTTTGGGTACAGTAGTCCCCCTTATCTGAAGTTTCACTTTTCACAGTTTTTTATCTGCAGTAAACCATGGTCTGAGAATAGGTTAGTACAGTCTAGTACAATAAGGTACTATATTTTGAAAGACGGAGACCCCAGTCACATAACTTTTAATAAAAATTATAATTGTTCTATTTTACTAATTATTCATCTCTTACTGTGCCTAATTTATAAATTAAACTTTATCATAGGCATATATGTAAAAACATCATATATATATGGTTTGGTACCACCTGCAGTTTCAGGCATCCTTGGGGATCTTGGAACATATCTCTTGTACATAAGGGGAAACTAACTATACTCAATTTTTTAATAAAATTGAAACATAAGTAATTATTTTTGAAAATATTTCTGCCCAGAATTAGTAACAATTTTAAATGATTTTAGTACCAAATGTTAATCTCCCATACCTCTAACAGCTTATTTTCTGTAGAGTCTGGATTTCTAATATTTTACTGAATGTGTTCTTATTTTTTTATAGGTACTTACCAAGTTAAACATCATTACTAGGAAAAAAACTTTAATTGGACTTTTACCTATTATTTTTAAAACTCTAAAGCACTTAACTATGAGATAGAGGTTGTTTTAGATTTTTATTAAAAATGTGTGAATTATTTGGACTAATGTGCAATGTAGTGTGACTACAATGTAGTGTGACTACAATGTAGTGTGACTACAATGTAGTGTGACTACAATGAATGTAATTTCCACAAACCAAAAATACAAACTGATCTCATTACTTTCGCCTCATATATATATTTTAAAGTGATAAAACTTGGGACCAGCCTGAGCAAGAGCGAGACTTCGCCTCTGCTAAAAATAGAAAGAAATTAATTGGCCAACTAAAAATATATAGAAAAATTAGTTGGGCATGGTGGTGCGTGTCTGTAGTCCCAGCTACTCGGGAGGCTTGAGACAGGAGGATCGCTTGAGCCCAGGAGTTTGAGGTTGCTGTGAGCTAGGCTGATGCCATGGCACTCTAGCCCTGGGCAACAGAGTGAGACTCTGTCTTGAAATAAATAAATAAATAAAAATAAAGTGATAAGAATGTGTAAGTTCAAACATAGTTCATTTTTTTGTGTTTAACATTTATTCCTTCTGTTCTCATTATTTGTTTAGAAACCTAAGAGCTACACTGCCACAGATGCAACTCTGAAAATAAATTCTCAAATAAAGATAGATGCACACCTGAACAAAGTATGTCCGGCAACTGAGACCATTTACAATGATGAATTCTATACTAAACAAGATATAATTATTACAGCATTAGATAACGTGGAAGCCAGGAGATACGTAGATAGGTATGTTCTTAAAATTTAAGTCTTTTGTTTTTACTTCTATTTGCCGCAGCTACTTACTGAAAAATTACTGAATTTTCTGATTGTTCTTTATGTTCCTTTTGTGGTACTCTTCAAACCCCAAACCTTTTGGTGATTTCCTATAATACAATACTTAGGATAGAATTCAAAATCTGTAACATAGCCTAAATGTTTTCCATAGAGTAACTGCCACATGTCCAATACTGCAGTTTAAAATTTACCTGATCCTCCCTGATTTTCTTTATTCCAGCCACACATGACTTCTTTCAGTTCCCATAAGGCCTTCAGCACTTTTTTATCTCAGGAACTTGCACATACTATGCTTTATTCTCAGAAAGTTCTATTTTTCTTGGTCTAAAACTCCTGACCTCAAATCTACCTACCTTCTATTCTTCCCTTGGATTAGAATTTTTTCCCCTCATCCTTTCAGTTTGAGCCCACATTTCTAAATTCCAAATTCTAAATTAGATCCTCCTATGATGATCATTCACAGCAGTCTATACTTTTACCTTTATAGCACTTATTTGTATTGATATGCATATTTATTTAATGTTTGTTTCCTTAGTAAATCATGTATCCATGGACGTTTATTTTCCATCACTGTATCCTCAATACCCAACACGTGATGTCATTTAGTAAATAGTTGTTAAATAAGTAGATGAGTCAATGACTTAAATGTGTGCACCATACATAATCTTTCTGACATCTTTATGTGACTCCTTAATGTTAGGGTACTAGAGCAGGTGGATTAGCAGAGGAAAATTTGCCAGTTGAGAAATGTAGGGAAAAGTTTGCAATCTTGGGTAAAAGAGGAAAAAAGAAAACTTGAAGAAATTACAGTATGTAGAATATAGGTCTTGTAAGTATATAGAAAGGTTAATATTTTTTGTGATAAAGAAAACATTGAGAAGATATAGTGGGGTAGAACTTGTAGTCAGAAAATAACCAATGAAGAAATAGAAAGCAAGAGAAGAAAGGGTAACACATTAAGAATTAGCCTAGAGATAAAAGTTAACAAAGCCCAAGATTTGGTAGTACACGTAGTAGAAAGAGAGGAACAGAGGGACAGAAATTACTAAGTTGAACAACAAAATTTGTGTGGATGGTGGGAGAAATGATCAATGGATTGTTTGATATTAATGTATCTGTTTCATACAGTACCACATTCAAGTCAAGAAGGGTTCAATATGTGAAAAGGTCAACAGATAGTGGTAGGATGTCCTTTGCTTACATGATTACACTCACTTTTGTGTTTTTTACGTTTTATCTTTTCAAATAGCCGTTGCTTAGCAAATCTAAGGCCTCTCTTAGATTCTGGAACAATGGGCACTAAGGGACATACTGAAGTTATTGTACCTCATTTGACTGAATCTTATAATAGTCATGTAAGTGAATCAATATTTTGAAATGCATGTCTTCTTTATATCTCATAATTTTTTTGTCTTCATCAATCAATACATTTGATGTAGCTTTCCTAATCCTTCTGATTTTTCTCTCCCAATGATGTCCGTGCCTATGTGCATGTACATTTTTAAAAATATAATTGAACATATTATTTATCATCAAAATTTTGTGTGTGCTGAAAAGAAAAAAAATATGCGGTATACTGTACCTTCCTAAAAGAAAAAAAAAACTTTAATCTTTCTAGAATATTATTCTTGTGTTTAGTATTTATTTCTCAGAGCTGCTAGATTAGTTTTCCAATAAACTTTGAGTTTAAGATTGCTTGATAAGAATAATTAAACTGTTATATTGAGAATAGAACTGTTATATTGAGAATCAACAAGGACATAAAATTATATTCATTTGCTGACCACTCTGGTTTTATTCTGACATTATTAGACATTTGCTAGTATATAAAGAATAAAGAAACCAAGTCTAGTAATTGGGCACATATGTTTAATGTTTACTCTTATTAGGAATTATACCCCTGGCATGCATTATCAGAAATACCTGTGAAACTTGATAAAACACTAGTGACCTACCCAAAATCTTACTGATGTTTGAATAAAATTCTTTTTTTTTTTTTTTTTGAGACAGTGTCTCACTTTGTTGCCAGGCTAGAGTGAGTGCCCAGGCATCAGCGTAGCTCACAGCAACCTCAAACTCCTGGGCTCAAGTGATCCTCCTGCCTCAGCCTCCCGAGTAGCTGGGACTACAGGCATGCACCACCATGCCCGGCTAATTTTTTCTATGTATATTAGTTGGCCAATTAATTTCTTTTTTATTTATAGTAGAGACGAGGTCTTGCTCTTGCTCAGGCTGGTTTCGAACTCCTGACCTTGAGCAATCTGCCCGCCTCACCTCCCAGAGTGCTAGGGTTACAGGTGTGAGCCACCACACCTGGCCATGAATAAGATTCTTAATAGGTGGGACCAAGCCTTTCATATGCACATATTTTATATAGATGTAACTTTAAAATCTTCACAGGTGATTCTGAGATACTGTCAAGGTTGAAACCACTGATCTAGAAAATAATTGTAGGCTTTACAATTTTAAAAAGATCAATCTTAGTTGCAAAATTGAGAGAATACTTTTACAGGAGTAAGTATCTCTATTTAATGGATATGTTTGGTTTTGTGAAAATTTTAAATTTTTATGAAGTTTATTGTTTTCCCATGTGGTGTCATGACATCAGAAGGTGATTAAATAAAATAAAAATATTATAATAGACTAAATTGACAAGTTTTATTTGAAGATTAGGTGGAGAAAATCATGATATGTTGGGTATCAGAAGATTTTCAAAGTAGGGAATGTTATAAAATTCTAAAAATCACCTTGGTTTCTTCAATCTATTATACCTTTCCTAAACCTTTAGTATGTTCTGACTTCAGACTCCTAAAAACCAGAATTTAATACGTTTCTGGCTTTCTTCTTTGATTTCTATAATATTTAGTGATGTTTCATAGATCAAAAAGCTAAAATATGAATCTCTAAGTACAAAGAGACAAAGTGAGTCATTTTTGATTGGGTAAACCAGTAAGCCTAGGCTAAATGTACCCGATACAAGAATATGGATTTCTTCACTAGTACTTTATCCAATGAAACAGCTTATACATTTGCTGTTTATTTAATACATGTTTTCAACAAGAAATTGTGCCAATCAATGACATGTTATCCCTGCTAACAATTTTTTTTCTCCATAGAGAAGCTCATGGTATGCTGAGCTATATATATCGCTGGTATATTGGGGATTCTTGAATTACTTTTCAAAGTAGGGAGTATTATAAAATTTTAATTGTTACCTTAATTCTTGGAGAAAAAAATAATTATATATGGTGGTCTGCCATGAATGAGTACTACATCATAATACTCCAAATGAGTGCACAGATGATAAATGATAAGAGGATTCATATTTTTCATTACATTAATAACTCATGTTTACAATTGCGTTGTTAATAGGATTCATGCTTATCATTACATTGCTGTTAACAAATAGCTAAAGTGTCAGAAGAATTAACTTTTCCTCTTACTGCCTGAGAAGATATAAAAAATATGTGGTTGGATTTTATTTATTTTTGGACTTTATTTTTTAATGGCATTAAAGCTCAAAAGTAAACTTAATCAGTAAAAATGTGTCATTTCTTGAGTATCTTTTATCATATTTTATAAATTAGCGGGATCCCCCTGAAGAAGAAATACCATTTTGTACTCTAAAGTCTTTTCCAGCTGCTATCGAACATACTATACAGTGGGCGAGAGATAAGGTAAAAGTTTCTTTTCAAGGAATTTATTTTCTTTGAAGTAGGAAAAGTATTTCCAATTTTAAATAAACTTCTATTTGTAACTGTTCCCCTCTTCTCTCTTATAGTTTGAAAGTTCCTTTTCCCACAAGCCTTCATTATTTAACAAATTTTGGCAAAGCTATCCATCTGCAGAAGTAGTTTTACAGGTAAAAATCAAAACATTTTAATACAAACTTTTAACACTTTGTGTTAGTGTAATCTTATTTTCAAGTTGCCTACAAGTGATTTATTTTACCATAAAGAGAAATTATAACATTATTATTATACATAAGAAGTGAAATGATGTATCAAGAATCTTTTTTTTTTTTTTGAGACAGAGTCTCGCTTTGTTGCCCAGGCTAGAGTGAGTGCCATGGTGTCAGCCTAGCTCACAGCAACCTCAAACTCCTGGGCTCAAGCAATCCTGCTGCCTCAGCCTCCCAAGTAGCTGGGACTACAGGCATGCACCACCATGCCCGGCAAATTTTTTCTATATATATTAGTAGGCCAATTAATTTCTTTCTATTTATAGTAGAGACGGGGTCTCGCTCTTGCTCAGGCTGGTTTTGAACTCCTGACCTTGAGCATTCTGCCCGCCTCGGCCTCCTAGAGTGCTAGGATTACAGGCATGAGCCACCATGCCTGGCCAAGAATCTTGAAATTATGTCACTAGTGACCCTTTTTTTATTTTGGTTGAACTGTATGAAACAGTCAATATTTGACCAACAAGACAGCAATTCAGATTCTTCAGCCTATAAAAATATGATGATAATGATAGGAGGGCTACAGATAATAAAAGGGCTTATTTAAGCCATTTGCATGTTGAGGTAAATTCTAGTGAAAATTTTATGAGGGGACAGTAATCTTTCAGAGTTACTACTTTCATAATGAGAACAACTTCAAAGGTATTTTCCTCAAAAGAGGAAGGGGCAAGGAGGTTAAAGTGGGAAAAAAAGCTTAAAACAGGAGTTGGCACATCAAAGTTTGGCAAATACTTTTTGAGGGTGGGGATGTATGTGTTTTTAATTGGAAGTATATTGGTTCTTCTTTTTTCTCTCCCATTCTAGAAGATACAAAGTGGACAAAGTTTAGAAGGCTGTTTTCAAGTTATTAAGTTACTTAGTAGAAGACCTAGAAATTGGTCCCAATGTGTAGAATTAGCAAGATCAAAGTTTGAAAAATATTTTAACCATAAGGTAAGTATGCATTGTGATTTGAGACATTCAGAAAAGGTCTGCCTTGGCTCATTTAATTATTAAGAAATTAACCTGAAATGTGTACTCTTTCTTTCAGCAAGCTTTTCAGAAATAACTAGTAAGTTAAGTGAAAAAAGGTTCTGGGCACACAACTAATTTATCTTTGAATGTTACTGATTAAGGAATGTCTTTAAATTCCACTCATTTGCTTCTCAGTTGTGCATTATATTGATCCCATCCTTATGTGCACTAAGTCTTTTTTATATAGGGATTCCTCTAGAGAATAAGGAACACATTTCATCTGTAGTCTGAAAGAAGTTTGTTCAGAATAGAAAAAGCAAGAGACTGAGAAAAAAGAGATATTCAGTCAGAAATTTCATTAGAATTCTGCCTTTTCCACCCCTATAACCAAATTCTATGTCTATTTCCTCATCTGTAAAATGGAGATAATAAATTAGTGCCTATTACATAAGGTAGTGGTGAGGATCAAATGCATTAATACTCGTAAAGCATTTAGAACAGAGACTGGGACACTTAAATAATTACTAAATATTAACTGTTATTCTTAACTCCAGTTAACATACATTTGCTAGAATGTATCTTGCACTCTCTAGCCTTTCCCTCTCTTTAGGCTTTTACCTATCAGAATATAAATTAAGTTCATCTTTTTAAAAAAATCTTTTGGTTTCTCTTACCCTGTCTTTTCACTTTCATCATGGCTCTCCACCTTGGAAAAATGGTCTATACTACTCACTGTAGCTACTTCCTTATCCAGTAAATGTGACTTCTTTCCCTCTTGCTATGTAGATGATTATTATCAATGATTTCTTTGTTTTAAATGCTAAGGAATGTTTTAGTTCTTACCTTCTCTTCAGGGTTTTTAAAAATGTTTTTTAATTGAAAAAATTCAGCCATTGAAATGGAGAGGAAATAATTTAATGAACCCTAATGTTATTAATTACCTATCGCCCCGGTTTAACAATTATCAGCTCATAGATAATCTCATTTTTTCTATACTCCCACCCATATTCACCATCCCCCAGATGATTTTGAAGCACATCTCAAACATCATATTATTTCAAAATACAAACTACTATGTATTTTCTGGTATCATTATTTAAAGATTAGCTGTTTGAAAAGAGCAGAATGATATGTAAAATATGCCATCATTTGTATAAGAAGGAGCAAAATAATTTTATATTTGGTTTGCTGGGTAGGTGCTTCCCCTAAAAAAAGCTATACAAATATTGATAAAAAATAATAATGGAGCTTCTTCCAGGTATGGGAGGCAGTGAAGGGAGAATGGACAGATGGAATGCAAGCGTGGTTGGGAGACTGCGCTGTAGATCTTTTAATGTGTTTTGATTTTTGAAGCATGTGCATCTATTAAATATACATAAAATTTTTTAATTTTTAAAAAAATTTTTACCTCATAATATTAAGTAGTGGGTTTCTTTAATTCATTTTCTTTCTTTAGGCTCTTCAGCTTCTTCACTGTTTCCCTCTAGACATACGATTAAAAGATGGCAGTAAGTATAACTGTTGAGAAGAAATTTTAATGTAATTTATTACTGGTTACATACATTGAAAATAATATTTGTATCTTTTTGTTAGGTTTGTTTTGGCAATCACCAAAGAGACCCCCTTCACCAATAAAATTTGATTTAAATGAACCTTTGTAAGTATGTATATCTAGTTTTAGATGCATCCTTCATTGTAAATTTCTTAACTATAAATTACAGAGTGAAAACTTCAAGCTCTCTAATGTTAAATTATTTCATTGCTATTAGTCTAAGAGTTGACAAGTCGTTCTGTCTTACAAAGCAGCGACAACCCTTCTTCCCACAAAAATGTGAATCCATTTATGTTGTAAATAACCTCATATTTTATAATAAATATCTACTCTAAAACCAAAAATCACTTCTTTGACTTTATCCATAAAATAAAATTACAATAAGTGATTTTATATTTAATGAAGCCAGTATATAAGAATCTTTAGTTACATGGAAGAAAAAATGATTACTGAATATCTGCCTAAATAATGTCAAATTAGTTTTCAAAGGAGTTGGTCTCTGCGTGAATACCTAGATACACTATATTAGCTACACATTAGATTAACACTTACTGTGTATATA
This sequence comes from Microcebus murinus, assembly GCF_040939455.1. NCBI lineage: Eukaryota > Metazoa > Chordata > Mammalia > Primates > Cheirogaleidae > Microcebus > Microcebus murinus. Next base: position 6,579,703 of record NC_134129.1, read on the forward strand.
TTTTAATTAAACACTTAGCTTTCCTTTTACTAACCTTTCTTTTAACAGACAACTCTATGCTTAATTCTCTTATCTGGTTTTTGTTTTAGGATTCTAGTCACCTTACCCAAACCACTTCTCCTATAAAAATTAACCTTTTTTGTTTTTAAACAAACTTGTTTGCTTAGTTTGAACCTGACATAATTTAATTTCTTATTAATTAAAATGAATTTTCTTTCACAAATCTGATTTTTTTGTACTTCTGTCCAGTCAATTCTCTCCCTAAAGGAATCATGATCACTGCCTGAATATTAGTGTTTTTGAGGGTAAACATTGATTTCTCTTTTGTAACTTCTTCAATGTTTTGATCTAGACCAGAATTTCATTGTCTGACTTTTTAGTAAGTAATCCTTTAACAAAAAGTCTGATTGTTTAACAAAATTCTGATTGTTTTTCTTCAAACCATATTTTAAAGGCTATAGTTCCTAATGTGTTAAACATTATCTTTAAAAGTATGCATTCAAACTTTGCTTTATTTTTTAATTTCAAAAGGCACCTCAGTTTCCTTCAGAATGCTGCAAAATTATATGCTACAGTATATTGCATTCCATTTACAAAAGAGGTAAGATACTCTTTATGTCCTAGCAAGTAATATAAAACCAGGTTACAATTAGGTGCCTGATCAGCTGATTGTATCAAAATATGTTTACAGGTTATAAGAATCATTCTTTTTGATATAAAATTTTTATTTTGTTGTATTGTTACCCCTTCCAACATAGCAGAAACTAAAAGCTCATTGCAGTATTACTAAGTAGATGAAAGTTGAATTTTTCTTTCCAAAGTTAAGTAGAGAAAAAGCAATATTTGTAAGTCATACTTTATTTTTAAGATATTTATAACCTGTTCATCAATTTCAGCTATCCAAATTCTGAAAAACCAAAGTGAACCATTTCATAGCAATTTAAAACTATTCCTTAGAGATTTTCTTTGTTAACATTTGCTTGACTTATTTTGTGGTACTGTGTGCTTTCAGGAAATCTGAAAATGCTCCCCCGTGTTGACATTTCTTACCTTATTATCATATCCATTCTCTTAGACATCATCTTCACTGATTAAGATAAAAGGTCTAATACAGTTTTATTTGAAAGGCAGATCTGCATTAGTCAATTTTTCTTCACAAATGCATATTAGAGCTACATAAATTGCTACACTTTTAGGTAAGGCTAAATGGAGAAATATGAACCAGGTACATAATTAACATTGGCTATTTTGGATCCAGATAAAAGTGCTTGGTATAGATTAATCCTTTTTGGAATTCAAATAAAATATACCACAAATGTCTAGTAAAGATAATGGCATTCAGTCTGATATTCTTTTTGTGAGAAGAGTGCTAGTTTTGTGATAAGAATGGTAGTTGACCTCAAAGACAGTATGCCTCAGTTCTTCCTAAGCAGCTTCTTAATAATGAATATGAATCTGATAGCCTTAAATTCATCTAAGTTCATCTTGAACCATTTAAATATTTTCTTCTCAAGGTATGAATTTCATTTACTTTATTTTATATATTGAGTATAACTTTGTCCAGGGAACTTTGTAAAATATTGAAGCTAAGGAAATGATAAAGATAATCCCTGATCTCAAGGCACTCAGTCTTATATTCACAACCACTCCTAAAACTACCTTTTTAGAAATTTGAAGAAAGAACTAAGATTTTAGGTTTTTTGACTAATACAGCAGCCCCCAATCTTTCATGGGTTGGGGGAGAGGCAAGGCAGGTGGGGCTCAGGCAGCACTGATGCAAGCGATGGGGACAGGCTGTAAATACAGAGGAAGTTTCACTTGCTCACCGGTGGCTCACCTGTTGTGCGGCCTGATTACTAACAGGCCACAGACTAGTACCGGTCCACAACCCAGGAGTTGGGAACTGCAAGACTAATTTGTGCTGTTTCACAAACACCTCCCTCCCCCAATAAACTCTATGGGTGATACTTCTATAGAAATAAAGGTAAATGTCTCAAATGGATGTGGTGTAAATATTCAGATGATAATTATTCAAATATTTCAATATGATTAAGGACCTTTTGTAAATTGTTTTTAGCTTTAGAACTCAGAAATAGAAGAATATCTTTGTTGATTACTTTTTTAAAAAACAGGACTTATCAGCAAATGCCCTCTTGAATATTCTTTCGGAAGTGAAGGTTCAGGAATTCAAACCTTCCAACAAGGTATGTTTGGAAATTCATTCATTGAGCAAATAGTTTTTAAAATTCCATTTGTATCCATAATGCTGAACCTGGAAAATACCATAATGAACAGTTCTTGCCCTTGTGGATGTGATAAGTATATAATATTGCAATCTGAACATCAGTGTTAAGAAGAAAAAATAAAACGGAAAAGAAATAAAGAATGATAGAGGCCAGGCATAGTGGCTCATACCTAATAATCCCAGCACAGTGGGAGGCCAAGATTGGAGGATCATTTGAGGCCAGTAGTTCAAGACCAGCTTGGGCAACATAGTGAGACTTGGTCTCCACAAAAAAAATTAAAAATTAGCCAGGTATGGTGGCTCATGGCTGTAGTGCCAGCCACTCTGGAGGTTGAGACAGGAGGGTCACTTGAGCCAGGAATTCAGGTCTGCAGTGAGCTGATTGTGCCACTGCACTCCAGCTTGAGCAACAAAGCGACACCTTGTTTCAGAAATAAAAAGGATGGAACTAGTGCTCCATCCATTTTATATGGATTGGAAGGGGAAAGCCTCTCTGATAATGGTAACATTTGAGCAGAAACCTGCAGGCAGTGAGGGAATGGTGAAAGAGCAATACAGGCAGCAGAGACAAATACAGAGAAAAGCTTTGAAGGGCTTTTAAGGCCAGAACTTTTTAAAAAGAATAGGTAACAGGGATAAACTGTGAAACTGGAGTGGTACTTGGGGTTATGATACGTGCTTTGTGCTTAACTGAGAAATGAGAAGTCAATAGCCTTTAAGCAGAGGAACAAGATGATCTGACTTATGTTTAAAAGGATGACTCTGGCTGTTATGTTAATGATTTTATGTAACATAAGAGAGAAGGCAGGAAAAGCTGATGGGAGATTGCAAGAGTGCAAGGCAAGAGATGGTGATGGTTTGAATGAAGTAGTAGGTAACAGGAAAGTGATGATAAAGGGTTGTATTTTGTGTATATTTTACTGCATGCCTGAGAGGTTTCTAATGGATTGGAATTGGAGTATGGAAAAAATATTATTATTTTCTTAGTTGAAATTATAAGCAAGTTTAATAGCTGAGCGTGGAGAGTATAGAAAGATAAAGGAAGTTAGAGCAGAGAAAAAAGGTATGAAATAATTGCCCAGCAGAGTAGGAAAATCAGTTAATTAGAATTGTAGTAAATTTGAGGACCCACTTAATATAGTCTACTAAATGTGGCTGGAGAGAAGATCATTACCTTTTCTCCAGCTACATTAGCTGTTTGCATGCTGTTGTTCTACAAAATAGATGAAACATTGAATAGGACTGCAGTTGGGATTTTGCGAGGCAAATACATTGGAAAGAGAAAGAGATAAGGGAGTATTAGTAAAGACGGGACATGAAATTTAGGCAGTGTATGTAGGAAAGTCTGAAAATATGAAATATTATTTCTTTTTTATATGATCAGTTTATACCTATCTTGTATGCACTCTAAAAATCATCCACAAAACAACCTTGTTTTCCCCTTATCCTTTATACTCAAAAAGATGCAATAATGACTGTCTCCTTGCAGAATTCAAGAAAGAAGTAATGTGTGCAAGTCTTCAATTCTGCAGTTTTATTTTTGGGAAAAGGAAGACTTTCGGCAGTTAATTTTACACAAGTAGATGGGTTTGCTGAATGAAATGTTCATGACTTGTAGCCTATAAAGCAGAAAATATAGAAAGGATAGACAGAAGTCCCAAATAAAGTTGTTAGCCTATGTTTCTCATGGGCAAAACTCCACAGAAGTCAACTCTTACACAAGAAGTTCAATAACTTGACTGGCCCTTATTACTCTTATTTCAATATGTTTTCTGGCTTGCACTGCTTCTGTATCTGTATCAAAGTTTGGGAGTAATAGATATTCCTGAGCAATTTAGCTACAATTTTAACATGAATTACAGAGTTTTTAACAACTACCTAAAGCCGCTCATACCAAAGCTTCAGGTTTGCACATCTAGTTACAGGTATCACAGCCAAAAATATTAACTAGACATCTGGCAAACAAAAAGTTTTTGCTTTGTTGACTCCTTAACATTTCTTATATACTTGTAATAACTTTTAATCTGTGAAAGCATGATCTGAGTGTATTATTTTAAAATAAGAAATAGTACTTTAAGAGCCATACGCAATTGCTTATGCTTGTAATCTTAACACTTTGGGAGGCCCCGGCAGGAGGATCACTTGAGGCCACAAATTCAAGACCTGCCTGAGCAATATAGCGAGACCCTGTCTTAAAAATATTTAAAAATTAGCCAGGCATGGTGGCACGTGCCTGTAGTCCTAACTACTTGGTAGGCTAAGACAGGAGGATTGCTTGAGCCCAAGAGTTTGAGATTACAGTGAGCTGTAACACCACTGCACTCTAGCCTTGGTGACAGAGCAAGACCATGTCTCAAATAAACCTCAAACAAAAAAGAAACAGTATTTTAGTGCTGATGAAGCTAGTTTCTTGGTTTGAGAATATTAACTCCAGTGCCCTCATGGAATGTCTAAAAAGTCATTTCTTAATGTAAATTACTTGTGGTATGGGCTGCCTTACTCATGCTAACCTTTCTAGATAAAGGAAAACATATTCTTTAGGAAAGAACTTCCTGTCAGCAATCAATAAATATTTAAAGGATGCTCATAATATATATTTTATGGATTTCTTCAATTTCTTTGGTAATATTAAACAGCTGTGCACTAGTTGGAGCTGTGCCACTTGATTTTAAAGTAGATTTTTCAGAATCACAAACTGTTGATTAATATTAACTTTTAAGGTGTAATTTTAAAAGAGATCTATATGGACTTAGAGCATATGAGCTATTCAATAAATATTTTTAACGCCCACTATGAGCAAGTTGTTTTAGACATATTGTAGTTCTCTTAGTGAACAAAATACATCAAGATCCTCTTCTCATAGAGTTTACATGCCAGTCTGAGAAGATAGATAAAAAGTAAACAAATACATAAATAACAATATTACTTACTAAAGGAAGATGTAAAATATATTGGACCATAATGATTAATAATCTGATTAAAATACATGGAGGAAATATTTTTATTTGTGATTTATTTGATAAAACAGCTAAGTGGTAACCAAACTTAGATACAGCATATAACATTAATAAAAAACATATTCATATATTTAAAGGTGGTTCAAACAGATGAAACCGCGAGGAAACCAGACCATGTTCCTATTAGCAGTGAAGATGAGAGGAATGCTATTTTCCAACTAGAAAAGGCTATTTTATCTAATGAAGCTACCAAAAGTAAGGGAAAACCTTTATAAAAATGTTTTGAACCAGATGGGTTTTTATTTTCACTAAACTCTATGCCCAAAAGTTTGTGGGATTTAATAACAACAGTAATAATAATACTGATTTCATGATTATATGAAAATCATTATTCATCTTTAACTGTGACTAAATTCATTTTTCCCACCATTGGCCTACCCTAGAATGTTGAAATATAATTCTCCCAAATCACATTAACTGCTTTATTGTTCTTCTAATTGCTTTAGTCCTTCTCATGGTGAGCAGATCTAAAAACAATGAGTGAATAGCTATGTTTTTAATGAATTAAAAATTCAGTTTAATGAGGTCCTCGTGGAGACAAATCTTTAGACAGACCCAATTAAATCACTTCAGGATAAAGAACCATAAACAGAACTCTTCTTAGATTCTTAGTCTCCATAATTACCAACAGAGGAAATATAAGCTAACCTATACATCCTTGCTAAAATGATCTTAAATATCAAAATATAGGAAAACTGAACTTAATTCCTTAAAAACAGAGCCAGTCAGTCATCTTTTTAGACCTGCTCTCCATCTTTTTATTACATTAATCAGTGGTTCCCAAACTTCTGGTATTTTATGTAAGAACCAGTATTTCATGAAAATAATCTAAAATAATAATAATTAGAATGATTTGGGGAACCACTGATCTACAAAACTTTCAAAAAGATACATAGTTTTATTTGACCAATTGGCCCTATTCTTAGTTACCAGAGGGAGAATGTTTCAGAGTAGGATTTATGGATAAATTTTTGAACAATAACAAATGTTGACTTTTGTATTATTAATATAAACCACTTGATAGCAGATGTGTGGTACACACCTTTCTTATTTTACTGTTTGTTAGCTTTTTTAAATATAGAAACTTTTCTTATTTATTGGTATTTAAGCCATTTTCATGTCCTTCCTTCAATAACTTCAGTTGCCTCAGTTTTTCTTGTATTTTTCAGTCATTTAAGAACATAAAAGGAATGTTTAAAGTATTAATAGTAAACCCACATTACTTTTTACCTAGTGAAACTGGCAGCTTAACCACTTCCTAGGAAAATTTTTTTTTCTGATTTTTACCATCAGGTGACCTTCAGATGGCAGTGCTTTCATTTGAAAAAGATGATGATCGGAATGGACACATAGATTTCATCACAGCTGCATCAAATCTTCGTGCCAAAATGTATAACATTGAACCAGCTGACCGTTTCAAAACAAAGCGCATAGCTGGCAAAATTATACCTGCTATAGCCACATCCACTGCTGCAGTTTCTGGCTTGGTAAGTTCATTATTCTTTGAATAAAAATGTTCCTTTTTCATTGCCTCTTCCCTGTCTTTCCTATCATTACCAACCCCAACCAGTCACTCATAGATCTTAGAGAAGGAAGGATAAATACTAGATTTTATAATTTAAAATTTGAAGTTATTTCTGAAAATAGTCATCTACATTTTGAGGTTTTCTATACATAAACATTTTAACATCAAAAATAAGCTCAAGATAGATTATAATTTTTCTTACAGGCAGTAGTCCTCTCAGTCATCTTTATAACCACCATACAATGCAGATGCTCTGTTTTGTTGAATAAAATGAACTGCCTTAATCTTTCTTTACTCTTAATGATTCAGAATCTTTAGTATGGCCCTAGTTATACCATATGGTATCATTACTCTGGAATTATTCTTAGAAGCTATGTAGTTACCTGTCCTTATATTAAGCGATATTAGACTGTTGTATTTTTTTAGTTCTGGCATCTGCTTTCAAAGTAGGGAAATTATATGCTCAAATTAATATTTTTTTAAATAACTTTGTTGACCAGGTATAGAGTAGATTGAGAGTATAAAATATGCTAAAAGTATAGAGCCTTATAAATAAGAAATATACATTATTCCAGTTCTGTAACTGCTTTTACTATTCACAGAGAAATGCTTGAGTAGAACTTGGGAAAATTGAGCAGATCCAGTCAAACTCATGAATTGTTCTAGGCTATTTATATGATCATATTACCTTGTTTTATCTAGGTTGCCTTGGAGATGATCAAAATAACCGGTGGCTATCCATTTGAAGCCTACAAAAATTGTTTCCTTAACTTAGCCATTCCAATTATAGTGTTTACAGAGACATCTGAAGTAAGACAGACTAAAATCAGGTATGTATGAAGGTCTCTACTACTTCTCTTGTATAATGAGAATGAAATAAAATATTTTAACTTTTAAAAGAGAGAAAAACTGGTTTCACGTTTTTTTCCTCAATATATATATAAATCTTTGTTGTTACTTCAAGGTCAGATCAAACCTCATCTTCATGAACATTTCTGACTAAACTAGCCAAAAAGAATTCTTACAGAACTTGATCTGCCACTCTATTTAACATTATGTTTTCATCTATGTCTGCCTAATCCAGATGAGTTAGAAATATTCTAGTATCTAACTGAATCATGAGATCTAGAATCGAATTCCACAAGCTTGTGACAAAGCAAAGCAATTCCTTGGGTCTCTATTTTGCACTTTTCAGATTGGCAGCAGCCAAAACTTGAAAAAAACCTATCTTAAGGATGTGAGAAAGCAAGCACTCTCTTACATTGCTAATGAGAGTACAAAATAGTATAATCCACAATAAGGGAAATACGGTGCTATATTTCAGAATTGCAGATAAATTTGCACACATTTCAAATTACATGTAAACAAGATTATCATTCTGGCATTGTTTGTCATACAAATGATTGGAACAACCCAAGTGTCTAGTAATAGAGGACTGGAACCTCCACACAATGAAACTCCGTGCAGCTGTTTAAAAAAATAGAGAAAACTCTCACTAAGACATACTGATTTATAATGAGATACTGTATGGATCAACAAGGTATTGATAAAAGTGGTTACTGTATGATGTGATGGTGAAATAAGATTATGAAATATTTTAGAAGTTGTATTTTCCTTTTTTTCCTCATGTTAATTTCTAGCGAAATCACAAATAATGAACTGCTGGGTTTGGGTTTTTTTTTTTTTTTATTATCAGTAAAAGGAAAATTTAAATGTTTCTGTTCTGAATATTTTTCTACAACAGAAATGGAATATCATTTACAATTTGGGATAGATGGACTATACATGGAAAAGAAGATTTCACTCTCTTGGATTTCATAAATGCAGTCAAGGTGAGATACTTTTATTGCCTTGGTTCATTAGCTTTGAGTATGGTTTCTGTTTAGTTTTTATTCATAACTTTATTGGAAATTAAAAATGTTTTTTAGCACAAGTTTGCTCTCTTTATTGGCCATAAAATGTTGTTTGTAAACAATGTTAAGTTATGTTTGGGTAAGGCTTTGATTTTTTTTTTTTTTTTTTTTCCTCTTTTGGGTATTGACTTTTAGGAGAAGTATGGAATTGAGCCAACAATGGTGGTACAGGGAGTCAAAATGCTTTATGTTCCTGTAATGCCTGGTCATGCAAAAAGATTGAAGTTAACGTAAGTATTGAACATTATATGTAAACAATTCAAACAAATTGAAATATAAGCTGGACACACAGTGAAAATTAAAATATAAAGGTTATTGAAATTCAGGTAAAAGTGTTGCTCTTGTCTAATGGCATTAATGAAGACAGTGAAATTGCCAGGTGAAGCCCAACAGGCTACCTCTCAAGTGTGAGATTGACAGGATTATAGTACCCTTGTGAATTTATAGGAGTTCAGAGTCAGCTCTTCAGTTAACAGATTTAGAAACCTGATTTGGTCGAGACATTTAAGTGAATCCACTTCTTAAGTTTAAATATAATTACCTGGCTTAACAGGGCAGGATTAAAACAAAAATGCTAGATTGTTATTTTTATTCATCTATTCAACAGATTTTTGTTAAAGGTGCCAACTGTGTACTAGGTACTATTCAGAGCATTAGGAATACAGCACTGAGCAAAGTTCCTTCCTACTTGAGTTTGCATAACTAGATAGGTATGTCAGATGATGGTAAGTGCCATGGAGAAAATGAAAAATAAAGGGAAAAGGAAATGTGGGAAGTTGGGGCTGTTGAGTTGCTGTATTATACTGAGTGATCTAGGTGTTCCGTCTGTCTATCATATTCTCACTTTGTAAGGTGGTATTTGAGCAGAGACCAAAGGGAAGAAAAGGAACCCAAAAAAGCCATAGGCTTTACAGGGGTCTACAAGGCCCAAAATAATCAGGTTCCCAGTTATCCCTCTAAGTTCCTTTCCTGTTTCTCTCCTTGTCGCTTACAATATTCCAGCTGTACTGGCCGCCTTAATTTTCCTTGGATGCTCCAGTCATGCTCCAGCATGGGACCTTTGCTCTAGTTGTTCCCTCTTGTTGTAACTCTTTCTGAGATGGTGAAATAGCTAACTCTTGCCTCTAATCTTTGCACTTCCTGCAGAGGCCTCCCTGACCCCATTTAGTACAGCAACCTGTCTCCAACCCCAGTCTAGTATTCCTAAACTCTGCTCTACTTTCTCTCTTCTTCATGCCACTTATCAGTGTCTTAAGACTGCTGTATGTTTTGCTTATATTTTTTGTTTGTATCTGTCTCCCCCCACCACTAGAACATAAGTTTCACAAGGGCAAGAATCTTTATCTGATCTGCTCAGCATTGTATCTCAAGTGCTTAGACCAATACCTGGTACATAGTAGACATCAGTAAATACATGAATAAATGAATCTCTGTATAATGGTTATCTTTAACATGTCTGTTGGCTCTGCCTACAGAAGTTAATTGAAGTTAATCACATTTAAATTATGACCCAGTCTTAATAATCTATACCTTAAAAAATAAAACTATTATATTAAAGTGTTGATTTGCCTTATATTGTTTTTCATAAAGGTCCCTATGTATTTTTGGATAAATTAAGAGTAGTAGTTAGAATTCCTTTATTGTATGTTACCTAGATGATAGTGGAATGTGTGGTCATGAGGTGTATCTATCAGTGGGATTTAAAATTCACTGCAAATAATTAACGAAAGTGCTTTTGACAGTTGGCCAGTATTTGAAATGTCCAGCATGATAATGTTTGTGAAGGATATTTCTCATTTTATTGCATTACTTATTTAGCAGGTATTTATTGAGTACCTATTAAGTGCCTGGACACCTTAGGTCAGTCAATGGGGTCATGGTTCAGAGCATGAATTCAGCTTTAGAAAGACCTGGGTTCATATCCTTGCTTAGCCCACTTAGTCATTTTGCCATTGGAGTAGTTTTTGAAACTTAGTGTCTTATCTAATAGGATGAGATGATTGTGCCTTAAAATAATATTAAGGGCTAATAGTGTAATGGCATATAAGTATTCCGTAAATGTTACTCCCGTTTATATTTTATCATGTATCTTCATCCAATAGCCCTGCTTTCAGGGAGTTCACAGTCTACTAAGGGAAATTGACATGTTAATTGATCATTAAAATGTTATTGAATAATTATTATAATAAAGGGTTTTTTTTCAGAGTACTTTGGGCACTACTAACTCTAACCTCTAGTTCAGGGTAGATTTCATTTGAGCTACCTTTGCAGAAGGACTATTACAGACAAAAGCAATAGTTTGTGTAAACATATGCAGCTTATAAAGAGCGTGCATGGGGCTGGGCGCAGTGGCTCACGCCTGTAATCCTAGCACTTTGAGAGGCTGAGGCGGGCGGATCACTCAAGGTCAGGAGTTCAGAATCAGCCTGAGCAAGAGTGAGACCACGTCTCTACTAAAAGTAGAAAGAAATTAATTGGCCAACTGAAAATATATAGAAAAAATTAGCTGGGCATAGTGGCGCATGCCTGTAGTCCCAGCTACTCGGGAGGCTGAGGCAGGAGGATTGCTTGAGGCCAGGAGTTTGAGGTTGCTGTGAGCTAAGCTGATGCCACGGCATCAGAGTAGCCAGGGCAACAGAGCAAGACTCTTTATCAAAAAAAAAGAGCATGCATGGTCTATTTTGGAAATTAAGTATTTTGGGATGACTTATGGGTAAGGTGATAACAATGAATGGTAGAAAGATGAAAAGTAATATATGGGACAAATTATCTTAGTAAAGTGGAAAGTTATTGAGGATTATAAATAGATTATATAGTTCAGAGCCTAGCATGAAGTAGGTATACAGTATATAATAGATAACATTATTAGGCAGGAATATAATATCAGATTTACATTTTAAGAGAATGCTGGCAGCAGTGTAGTTTAGAGGGAGAAAAGAGACTGAAAGCAGCTAGCTAGAAGCTAATGTAATAATCTAAGGGGTATATAGATGATGACTTAAGACAGTAGCAGTGGCAGTAGCAAAGATGAATTGGTTTTTCAGTAAATAGGATAAACAATTGGATATGAGAGCAAAACTTAAGAATGTCTTTTATTATGGTTTTTCTATCTTGCATTTTAAGATTTAAATCTGGCTGGCTTTTTTACTCTTTACAGAGAAATGCTTGAGAATTTATGATGCCTCCAAATTTTATAGGGAGTATAGAAGAGGAATTTTTAAAAATCATTGCTTATATTATGGGAATTTTTTTTTGTCTTTTAATAAATGGTCTATACTCTTTCTTATGACCAGCAGTGGTCCAGATTGATTGTTAGTTAAATGAGTATTTTAAGTTCAGAACTTTTAGTAAACTGAATATTTGAAAGCAAGTGGATTACTAAATTTTAAAATAAAGTCTAGATACAATTCCACATTTTCTGGATGGCATTAGTTAGCAAATCATTCTTTTATTTTATAGAATTTACCAAAATATTCATCCTTGCTTATTTTTCTTAGAATGCATAAACTTGTAAAACCTTCTACTGAAAAGAAATACGTGGATCTTACTGTGTCATTTGCCCCAGACACTGATGGAGATGAAGATTTGCCTGGACCTCCAGTAAGATACTACTTCACTCATGAAACTGATTAATGGAAGTTGTCTTACGGTTACTCCAGAACTACTTGATTTTGAAAAGAATATACTTAATTCAGAAACTAAAAAAAATCAGCTCATAATATTATGGATTTCTCTTTGATGAAGCCTTAATTTAAGAGAAACATCAGAATATGGAACTACCCTGAAAAATTGTAAAACATTTTGGAGCATAGTATACACTTGTCTAACGGTTCACACGTGACTGTGATTACAAGCAACTTTGAACTGGAATGCCATCTTATAAGACTTAAAGCAGATTTGTGTATTTACCTGTTTGGATAAAAAGAAAGAAAAAATATTTATGACCAGAGGAGATAAGGATCAAGAAATTGAAAGTAACAATTGGAACTATCCAAAAAGTTTAATCCTATTTTATGAATTTTTTTTGTTTGTTTAGTATTTGAAGCCCATTTTTCTACACAAACAGTGGCCCCCTGTACCTGTCCAGTGAGTAGGCTTTGAGAATTAATACCAGTGTAAAGGGTAAGGATGGATGGTAGTGGTGGATGAAGAATAGACTTTTAAAATTGTGCAGTTAGAGTTACTGTCCTATTACCTTTGCTAGTGTAATGAGAGTTTGTTATATCACTGTCCCCCAAAAATCAGGATTTTTATCGATAGCATCATTGTTGTAAGCCATGAGCAGTAGGTCAGATGACACGTTAACTTGGACTCTACATTAACAGTATTATATGGACTCTGACAACCTGTTTAGATAATCCATGAATGTGAACAGATAAATGTAACTAATCATTTGATTTTTCAGTAAGCCTTCTAATGTGGTGTTTTTATTTATTTAAAACTGTAAACCTGATTGTCATAGTATATAAGACTAAAAGGGGCCGGGTGCAGTGGCTCACACCTGTAATCCTAGCACTCTGGGAGGCCGAGGCAGGTGGATCGCTCCAGGTCAGGAGTTCAAAACCAGCCTGAGCAAGTGCGAGACCCCTAGTTTCTAGTTTTCTACTAAAACTAGAAAGAAATTAATTGGCCGACTGAAAATATATAGAAAAAATTAGCCGGGCATGGTGGCACATGCCCGGCACATTGGGACCTGTAGTCCCAAGGTACTCGGGAGGCTGAGGCAGGAGGATTGCTTGAGCCCAGGAGTTTAAGGTTGCTGTGAGTAGGCTGACGCCATGGTACTCACTCTAGCCTGGGCAACCAAGTGAGACTCTGTCTCAAAAAAAAAAAAAAAAAGACTAAAAGGTTTTTTGAGGGGAGTATCCTTAGAAATTGAAAAATCATCACTAGTAGGGTCTTGATTTTTTTTTCTTCCAGAAACCTAATGAACAGAAAAAAATAATAATATTTTTATTTTAAAAGGAAGCATTTTATTTTATTTCCCATCCCCAGAAAGGGAATTGACAAAGATAAAAATTTATTTTTTTAGATCTTTATTGAGAGAAACTTTCTGTTTTCTGATATGAGCTATGTTCATATAAGTGCTTTTATTAAAATGATGTAAACAGTATTCAACACTGTAAACTCAGTGAAAACAGCAAGTGATTCTTTCCTTACTAAGGCTATCATGCATTCTAAAGCAATTGGCATTTTATAATTGTAGGAAGTCATTTCCCTGTAGCTCTTTTCCTTCAACTCCCCTGTTCAGACCATTAATAGGTATTTTGATAAATTAAAAACCAGATGTATATCAGTGTTGCTTCAATTTCGTATCTTTTTATACTCTGTACTTTTATTCCATTTACAAATAGTTTGAATTGCTTTGTCAGTGGGCATGGTTTCTTTTGTAAAAATATCTAGTTGGGAAAATACATTTGGGAGTGGAGAGTGAATTTGTGTGATTAAAGGATATTCTATACATTGGAAGCTGGGGAAAAGTGGATGGGGTGAGTTTAAAGAAATGGCTACCTTTGAAATAAGCAATTTTTTGTTCACCATATCCTACTCTCTCGAGGTGTGCAGATCCCAAGTGTAATACTTAAAATTAATGTTACTTAAAATTGAATCCAGGAATATCAAGACTCAATGACTTGGAACTTTAGAGGATAGAACTAATAAAAGGACTTTTGTATAAGAAGCCTTTTTTCCACTTTCACTTTGTTTTGTGCTCTTTGAAAGTAATTGATATTTTCCAGGTAGCCATGGAACAATCCTCATATATGATAAATAGCTTGCTTATATTTTGTATAAGTCTCCACATCTTTTCAGAATTGAATTTAGAACCATGCTATCAGTTCATATTTGTAGACATCAGTGCTTTAACTGGTAAGAACAAAATCAACAAGGATTAAGTTCATTTTGTGATTAAACCTATAATCATTTTGTCATAATTTTTTTTTTCTATAGATAGTGGTTATTGCCATCATTTATTTAGTTCTAGTAAGCTAGAAAGCCAGAGTGAAGCTAATGACAGTTCTTCTTATGTTATCAGTTACTGCACCATGAGATCACCGTTGGTGATTGAAATACCAAATGTAGAAATTAATGATTTGATTTTGTACATTTCCACTGAGTAACTTTTTACTTATTAAAAAATAAATTAAGAAATTTGAAAATATCTTTGTAAATCATGTTCCATCGTTAACTCTAGAGATTCTGATTCTACTATTCATTTTGTGAGTAATGTTGCTTTGGCGTTTCCTGATTTTCAAGTTTTGCAGTCATGGAGATACAACAGTCACTAGTTGTGGAGGGACATTACTTCAGAGTGCTTTTGGCTCCTGGAAATTCTTTTAAAACAGTTGGAAAGAAATAGTCTTGACCATGTAAAACCTAGATCTGTTAAATCCAAGACTACTAGTTGGATATTTCTAATGTCCTTTCCTTTTTAGAGTTCACAACAGTTACGTTACTTGTCTGTAAGTTCCTAATAAATTGTCCCAAAGGTAGAATTTGGAAATAAATATGTACCCTTTTTTTTTGTTTTTTAGCTGCTATGACACACACTGGTGGTAATAGTGACAAAACATTAAAAAGTCAACTATAAATATATTTAGAATCATTTTATAATTAGTAAAATGAAAACAACAAAAATTGTTATCTTGAGATCTTCAGGAAGAAATGTCTTTACCTAATTTTTTCAACTATAATGAACATAATAAATTCATTGTGATTATAAGTAATCATTTAGTATACAATCTCTGGGTATGGGTTTAATGATTTTTTTGCTTTTCACAGATTAAAAAACAAAAATCAGAAAGTTGAAATCTTGGGGATAAGAGTACCAATTGACAATCTATGTTCATTTTTCTCTTTCTACATCTTAGTTTTGTTTTTTTTTAATTAAGAAATATATGTTCAAAAATATATATTCAGAGGAGTACATAAAATATAAATATGCAGTTTAGAGAATAATGTTTAAGTATTTATATAACCACAGACAAGTTAATAGAACACTGACAGCAGTCCAGAAACTCCCCATGTAGTCCCTTCCCAATCACAACCAGCTTCCCCACACATCCCTTGGTAATTATAACTGTCCTACCTTTTATGGTAGCTCTCTCATTTTTATAGTGTTACCACCTATATACGTAAACCTAAATAATAGTTTGCTTGATTTTGAATTTTATGTAAAAAGATCATACTTCATTCTTTTGTGGCTTCTTCTTTCATTCAACGTGTGATTCATCCATGTTGGTTGCAACTATACTTCATTCTTCATCATTGGTGTATAATTTACCTTTGTATTAATATACCACAATTTGTTCATTCTATTGACTGGACAATTGGGATGTTTTTTAGTTTGGGGCAGTTACAGTTCCACAATGAACATTATTTTATTTATCCCCTGGTACAAATAAGATATATATCTAGGACTAGAATTGCTTGGTCATATATGGGATATTCATATCTTCAGTTTTATTGGATGATTATGTTATTTATTCTAAGTGTTAGAAATGTCCTATGTCTCCACATTTTGGTCAACACTGGTATTGACATTTTATTATTTTGCCAGTCTGGTGGATATGCAGTTGTATCTCATTGAAATTTTACTCTGTCATTCCCTAATTACCATTGAAGTTGATCACCTTTTCATAAGTTTACTGGGCACTTCAACTTTTTCTTTTGTGAAGTGTCCTCTCAGGTCTTTCACATTATTTTTTTATTGTATTGGACATCTTTTTATTTGTTGATTCATAAAAGACCTTTATAAATCCTGTTCTTTATTGGCTATATAGTTGCTAGTATCTTCTCCCGTTCTGTAGCTTGGCTCTCCCTCTCTTTATGATGTTCTTAGGTAAAAGAATTTATTAGTGGTTAGGAACTGAAAAGTATTAATCTTTTGTTTTATGGTTAGAGTTTTTTGTGAGTTTTAAGAAATCATTCCATACCCTAGTGTTATGAAGATACTCTTCTATGTTGTCTTCTAAAAGCTTTAGTCTTACCTTTCACATATAAGTTTTTGTATGCTAGGGGTTCCTCACCACAATTTACTGAAAAGTCTGATTTTTTTCTATTCTGCAGTGCCACCAAAGTCATGTATCATATCCATATTTCTATATGTCTCTTTTTCTGAATTTTTTCTTCCTTCTTTTCTATCCCTGTGCTAATATACTGTCTTTGTCACCATAGCTGAAATATTCTTGATATTTGGTAAAACAGGTCCTTCCAACTTATAATTCTGTTAGTATCTTGGTTATTCTTAGCCTTTTGTATTTTCAGTTCTCAATTTTCTAATTGCAAACATGCAAATCTGTTACTTTTGCAGTTTCCAATTGAATTGTCTTGCCAAAATTTTTAATCTCTTATCTACTTGATCATGAAAAGCATAATTATTTTATAGTCTGTGTGTATAACGTATAATAATTCCACAATCTAAAACCTTCCTGCAGATTTGTTTTTTTCTTTTATTTCTTTTAGTCTTCATTCTTATTGTCTTATTTCCTTTGTATGTGGTTATCTTTAATTGTTTGCCAATATTGTACTTGCAAACTTAAAATAATTTGATGCCTAGGATGATATTTTCATCCTCTAGAGAATTTTTTGCTTCTGTTAGGGTACCTGGACACTAGTACTTTAGGGTCATTTTGATCTCGTTTCAGAAATTGAGGTTTTTCTAGGCTATCTTTGTGACTAAAAGCTGATCTACAGGCTCTGCTAGTGGTCTGTCTTCACCTTACTCCTAGGGTGCAACCCTTTAGGGTTCCAAAGCGTGGGTTAGAGTTATCAAGGGCCCTCACCTCTTTACTGGCCCTAGCCTCTACCTTTGCATACTTAGTCCCTTATCTCTATTCAGCTTCTCAGTAGCTTCTTGGAAATATGTAAATGTTTCCAGCACATGGTGGTCCAAATGAAGGATTCACCTTTCTGAATTTCTGTCTTCTCCTAGATATTAGCTTGGTAATTATTCACTAACTTAGCAGCTCTCTGTTACCTTGCCATATACTTTTTAAAAATATTTTTTATCCAGCTTTTCTAAATATTCTCTAGTTAGAATGTTAATCCAAATTACTTAGTCCACATTATTTCCTGTTGATTTTTATGTGTAAAATGTAGTTCATTTATTTGTATTGCTTTTGTGTCTAGAAACCCACTATACTCTCAAATGATTCTTGTAAATTATTTGCATATTTTTTTGGATTTACTACATAACCTTAACTTCAAATAGGGACAGTTTAGTCTTTTCTAAAATCCAAATTTCAGTTTTCTCTATCCCCTCTCTATTGTATGTTTCTTATTTCTTTTATTTCTGCTCTTACCAATATAACTTCTGTTTTTTTTTTTTTTACTGTTCTTTTTTATAACTTTTTGAGATGGGTTACCTCATTCATTTTCAATTTGTCTCTTGTTTCTAAAACATGCATTTAAAAGTTATATCTGTACTACTGTAATATAATTATATTATACTCTACTATTGTAGCCATATTCCACAAGTTTTGATATATATTTAAAGTATTTTCTGATTTTCATCAGGATTTCCTCTTCAACCCCTTTTAAGGAGAGCATATCTTTATTCCAAACATGGAGGTTTTCTGATAATCTTTTTAAATTTTGATTTGTAATTTAGTTGAATTTTAACCAGAAAAAAATCCTTCTGATTTTCATTCTTTGAAATTACTTGAGACTCACTTTATGGTGCAGAATATGATAATTCTTGTAGTAATTTTTATGCATTTGAAAACACATTCAGTAATCATTAGGGGCAGTATGGTGCATGTACCTATTAGATCAAGTCTGTTAATTGTGTTATTTAAATCTTCTATATCCTTATTGATTTTTCATCTACGTATTCTGTCAGTTACTGAAATCACAACTATGATAATTTGATTTGCATCTTTTTTCTGTTTTATATGTTTTGAGGCTAAATTATTTGGTGCATGTACATTTTTAAACTTGATATAATTTCATGATGAATTATACTATATCACTATGAAGTGCATCTCTGTAATATGTTTTGCCTTAAAATTTGTTTTCTCTGTATGTATTCCAGCTTGCTCTTGGTTGATATTTTCATGAAATAACTTCTTCCTTCCATTTACTTTCAGTCTTTCTCTATTCTTGTATTTTAAATGTGTGTCTAGTAAACATCATAAAGTTAGGATTTTAGTGTTTGGGTTTTGTTTGTTTTATTTAGTTGAGACTATAGGCGTGCTCCACCATACCTGGCTTTTTTTAAAATCTCATCTGATAATCTTTGTCTTTTAACTGTGACTCTTAGGCCATTTACATTTAATATAATTACTGATAGAGTTATTTCTGCCATTTTATTGGGGGGGGCTGTTTTCTTTTTTGTCTAGCCTGTTTTGTGGTTCTTTTTCTCTATTTTCCTGCCTTTTTAAATTAGTATCTACTTATTTTGTTATTCTAATTATGCCAGTTATTAGTTGATTGTCTGTATTCCGGGACCTGTGGCTGAAACTTTGCAAACTCCATTTCTCCTTTGCCTTCTGGCTTCCTTTTGGTTCCACAAATAAGGGTCACTACAAGAAGACTAGAATGCTGGAAATAGGGAGAGGAGACTTTTCCCCTTCCCATTTGCCTCCCAATATAGTCAGCAGTGGTTCTTCTAGCAGCTGTGGTTGGTTCCCAGTCTCTAGCTTTTCTCTGGCATTTTGCAGGGTATCTCTTTTGACCTTCTAAGTTCTAATAATCCTACCTTCTTACCTTTAATATTCATAATTGTGTACCTTGTGGACATTTTCTGTCCCCCCCCAACACTTGTATGCCAATTTCTTATGTTAAATTCTTCTTAAAATAAATGATATTGTTTGTTTTCCTAAGCTATAACACATTTTTTTTCTTTTTACTAGTTTATATCTTTGAATTATTTCTCTGTATTATATCATACATATTCAGGTTAAGAAAGACTTAAAGTAATCATTTTCTTTACCTTTTGGCAGATTATATTTTCTGAAAATGGCCACAGCAATATTTTCAATACCACTTACTCTTGCCACCTTCTAGAAGCTTGCCACCTTCTAACCTTCTTTGAGACCTCCCAGGTTAGATCATAAAGGCTATGTGGCTTTCTTGGCTCTCTCTCACTCTCTTGCTTGCCCTTTCTTTTGGAAAGCTCACCCTTGGAACCCAGACACCATTTTGTGAGGAAGCTCAAACTAGTCCACATGGAGAAAAACAGGCTACCACCCTGCAGCCAGTATCAGGTGTCAGACATGTGAGTAAGCAAGCTTCCAGATGATTCCAGGCCCTAGACTTGCTGGAGCAGAGACAAGACAAGCCATTCTTGCTGTGTTGAGCTGTGCCAAATTCCTGACCCACTGAATCCTTGAACGTGGATTGTTTATGCAACTAAGTTTTGGAGTGAGTTATTGTGTAGACATAATAACTAGAATGACTCTCTAATTCCTAACTTAAATACGATTGTCATGTATTTTATTTCTGTTATGTATTTTAATTCTGTTGTCATGTATTTTAATGCCTTTTAATTCTAAGACTAATTTATACACATATCACTTTCTTTGCTCTTTATTATTATTTTTTTATCTAAGGCTTACTGCTATGGTCTGAACGTTTGTGTCTCCACAAAATTCATAGATTGAAATTCTAACTACAAGGTGATATAAAGTAATTTGGAAGTGGGGCCTTTGGGAGGGGATTAAGTCATGGGAGTAGAGCACTTACTAAAGAGGCCTGAGTCACACACGCCCCTACCATCTGAGGACCCAGTGAGAAGGTACCATCTTTAAGCCAGAGTGTGGACCCTCACCAGACATGGAATCTGCCAGTGCCTGCATCTTGGACTTTCCAACCTTCAGAACTGTGAGAAATAAATTTTTGTTGCTTATAAGCCACACAGTTTATGGGATTTTGTTACAGCAGCCTGAGTGGACTAACACATTTACTGTCTGGGATAAATTTCTAACTAAAATACTTTTTTTAGAATTTTATTTTGTGAGAGTCTACCAGTGGCATACTTGCTCATAATTTGTTTTCTGGACATATGTGTATTTTGCCGTCATTCTGCAAAGATAATTTTGCTAAATACAGAATTCTAATTTGGCCTTTATTATTTTTCAGCGCAGTGGAGGTATTTTTCCACTCTCATATGACTTCCCTTGTTGCTGTTGAGTCAGTTGTGAGGCTGAATATTGCACCTTTAAAGAAATTTCTTTGTTTGCTTTGGTTTTGTCAATTTAATTATATGTGTCTGGGTATGGATTTCTTTTTCCTTTTGATTAATCTTGCTTGGGAATTGTTGAGCTCCTTGACTCTGGATTTATGTCTTTCAGTGGTTCTGAGAAATTGTCAGATATTACTCCTTATATATCGCTTCTTCCCCATTGTCTTTTCTTCTATGAGGATTCTCATTAAACATGGCAGACCTTCATATTCTGTCTTCAGTATTTGTCACCCTCTCTTTTATATTTTCCAATTGTTTTTTCTTTTCATGCTTCATTCTGTATAATTTTTTCTAACCCGTATTTCAGTTTACTAACCTCTTCATCTGTTTCTCATCTACTTACTGTTATATCCATTCATTGTTAAGGTTTTATTTTTCAGTCTTAGAAGTTCTGTTTGGTTCTCTTTTTTAAAACTGCTAGATAATTTTTTATAGCTTTTTATCCCCTGCAGATATTTTCTGTCTATTCTTTAAACTACGAGGTCATTTTATGGTCTTTGTCTGCCAGTTTAAATTTCTGAGGTTTTGTGGCTCTGTTTCTCATTGTTTCTTCTAGCTAAATGTGTTGTTGGTCTCCTAGGAGACTCAGGACTTTGGTCAGGCCCTGGGCTTTGATTTCTCTTTGCCTTGTTCATTCCTTTTCAGTTTATTGCAGTCAACTACATTGCCTCACCAACTTCAGGAGTCTAATTTTTTAAAGCTTTCCATATTAACCACTGTTTTCTTGTAGAATACAAGAATTCACTCAACATATGAGATGGTAAGAAATTGGACTTTATTCTCTCGTTTCTTACCTATATTTGGAACAACTCAATTATAAGACCCTTGAGAATAACATCTATATGTGCTGCTTTTGTAATTTTCACGTCCGTTAACACAATGATATATATAAGTATTCAGTAGATTACAATAAATACGTATATTAATGCTCAGGCTTTATATCCCAACTCTCATCATATCTAAGATTCCTGATTGTCACTGTCTCTTCATTTAAAAGAAACCTTACTTGATTTTGCATATATTGCTACACAGATAATTTAATACCATGGTAGATCTTAAGTGGTTCTCAAAATCAATTTAGAAGTTTTTTTAATGAAGAAAAAATATTTATGAAAAAGTATCCCAAGCCAAGCATGGTGGCATGCACTTGTAGTCCTAGCTACTCTGGAAGCTTAGGCAGGAGGATCTCTTGACCCCAGGAGTTCAAGGCTGCAATGAGCTATGATCACGCCACTGCATTCCAGCCTGGACAACAGACACCCTGTCTCTAAAAAAAAATAATAATAATTAAAATAATAGAGAACTTTTAAAAATATCTCTGAGATTTTGATTCAGTAAATGTAGTCTGGGGCTAAGGGATTAGTATTTTTAAGGAACTCTAGGTATTTATAATCAGGCTCAGACTGTGCTATACTTGTGAAAGAAGGTGATGATACAGCCTTTTGCCATCTTTGTAAGGTGTTATGAGTTGATTTTGAGCTAGCAAGAAGATGTTATCAGAGAAAAACATGGAATAAATAAATTTCATTTATTTCCAGTAACAAAAAATAGGGCATAGACTATTTCTGTTGGAAAAGGGCTTCTCCAAGTATATTTCATGTCTCTGGCTTCTAACTTGATTATTAAAATGACTTATATTTGATAAATTGGTCAAATCAGATTTCAACCAAAACCTAGTGGGGTTTTTTTTGGAATTGGTAGGATTTAGGAAAACTAGAGAATCTGCTGTGGAAATTGTATAGGGGAAATGTATTTAATTGAAGCCTAGGAAAATAAAAACTCCATCTAGAAAGTACTATGTTTTCAACTTTTATCAGTTCATGGGAATGCATGTACTAGGAGTTACCCCCACAGCCATAGTCTATGGTTTCCCAGTGAATTGATTTCATTCTGATAAGATAATGAAATTGTATGCTACAGTGTTTTATTTGGTGTCCAGGTGACTGACTTGGTCATCAGGATCAGGAGTATAGAGGTAATTCTCTAAAAGTAAGATCTTCCTTTGAAAATAAAAATTACCAAGATACGTGAAGGAGTACTTTTCACATTTTATTTCATGCGATGTGTGGATTTTTCTTCCAGCTTCTCATTTCTGCCCTCCATGTTGAGTTCTTGGCCTAGAAATTGTGGGTGGAAAAGCTTGATTAATTAAAGAAACACTATCAGAGAACAAGGTTTTGTTTATTTTCAGTGTTAGTTGATTTTCTTGCTTGTGTGTGGAATATCAGTGGTATGTTACCCAGGCTGATCTCAAACTCCTGAGTTCAAGTGATCCTACCCCCTCAGCCTCTCAAAGTGCATTATGTTCCTGCCTTCTGATAATAGAGAGAAAACTAAATGTTAATATAGTTTAAAGATTAAAGAAAGTTTTAAGTTTTATAGTTTTAAGATTAAAGAAAATCTCGTTTTCTTTTAGATAGTATTTTATTGTGAACTACATTAACTTTTTCCAGATCTCCAGATTTGAACCCTTTATGTGTTCTACAACTCAAGGCAAAGCAACATGGCCTAGCAGTCTCATTGTGCCCCAGCCAGCCATGAGTCCAAATTCCTGAAACCATTTTAGGGTTTTACAAAGTTTCCTTAGAACATCAGCATTATTTGTCAAGATAAGTTTTAACTTTTTTGTAGCTTTTCTTAGAAAATCCTATTCTATTCTCACTTATTTTCCAGTTCACTTTTCCATCTTTCTGCTTTTGAAAGAAAATACGTCACTCTACAGAAGATGTTCTGATTATTTGAATTCTTCCTCTACGTGCCCCTCCCTGTTCCATCTGCTCCATTCCCCAATCCTTATAGCAAAGAATATGAAATGCAGGGAGGTTGAGTAATTTGTTCCTGATCACATAGCAATGGCAATCTGGCTGGCTGTTCCTAAAATCATTGACATTTTACATCAACAGCCTATTTTCTTTCTTTCTGTCTGTTTTTCTCTTTCCTGACCCTGCCCTGAGGGCGGCCCCTAGCCAAGGTGCTGCACTGTGACAGTGGCAGTAGCCGCATGGGCATCTGAAACCCCAAGAACATTTAATCTGCTGGCCAGAGAAACCAGTAGAAAATGAGCTTGAGGCAGTAAGGAGAGTTGGAATTAATTTTTTCTCCTTCTTTTCTCTAACTTTTTTAGAGAGATTTGTCAGCCCCAGTCTCACAAGACTACATGACACCACAGGTGGCTACAGCACTCAAGAAGCCCCACTTTTCTAGCTAGAAAACCAGGAAAACAGACCCTTAGTAGTTAGTGTGCAGGAAATCTTGGAGAGGTGAGAGCTAAAAAAAGCATTCCTAGGTCTGTGTGTGAAGTGACACAAGTTCCAGGCTTACCTCTGAGCTATGCATGCGCAAAACAGATATTAAAGGCTTTGAAAACTAAACTAAGATAAAAACCACTCCCAGGCTAACATTCCTGAGATGTACAGACCCAAAAGAGCATAACAAAGAGTCTGAAAACTGCACTAATATTGGAATGGGTTCCCACAGAAAGTAAGACAGAACTGGTTCAATTTAATTAGAATGATTATTTGCTTTAAAAAAATGATCCAGGCCAGGCATGGTGGCTCACGCCTGTAATCCTAGCACTCTGGGAGGCTGACGCAGGCGGATGATTTGAGCTCAGGAGTTCCAGACCAGCCTGAGCAAGAGTAAGACCCCGTCTCTACCAAAAATAGAAAAAACCCATGTTTCCCCAAAAATAAGACAGGGTCTTATATTTATTTTTCCTCAAGAAGATACCCCAGGGCTTATTTTCCGGGGATTTTTTTTTTAAGTATGATACAACAATCTACATTTATTCAAATATAGTTAAGTCGTCTTTTTCTGGAACATCATCATAACTCTCCAAACCCCAAATTTCATCCTGAATTTCTTGCGACTCTGTTTCCTTTAGAACCATTGGAATCATTAGAACCCAATCTCTCATGTCTAGCAATAGGGCTCCCATCGTCTTTACCGCTCCTCAAGGAAATGCGTGGGTTGTGCAGATGCCCTGCGTAGCCACGCCCATCACTAGGTCTTATTTTCGGGGTAGGGTTTATATTGTGCAAATGCTTAGAAATCCTGCTAGGGCTTATTTTTATGGGTAGGTCTTACTTTTGGGTAAACATGGAATTAGCCGGGCATGGTGGCGCATGCCTGTAGCCCTAGCTACTCGGGAGGCTGAGGCAGAAAAATCGCTTGAGCCCAGGCGTTTGAGGTTGCTGTGAGCTAGGCTGATGCCACGGCACTCTAGCCCAGGCAACAGAGTGAGACTCTG
Source organism: Microcebus murinus (assembly GCF_040939455.1). Taxonomy (NCBI): domain Eukaryota; kingdom Metazoa; phylum Chordata; class Mammalia; order Primates; family Cheirogaleidae; genus Microcebus; species Microcebus murinus. The sequence continues at coordinate 6,604,836 of NC_134129.1, forward strand.
TCTCAAAAAAAAAGAAAACTTTTTTAGAGATGTTACAGGAAGTTCTTTGTTCTCAGGGTGGTGGGGGATAGATAATAGCTTATTCCCAGAAAATCCTATTAGGTGGTATTTTCTTGTATAATGCCCAGGTAATGTATTATGTTGGTCCTATCTGCAGCAATGTGTTCATCCCTTGTTATATTTTAAAAGAGATGTTTAGAAATTAGACAATGTACAGAGAAGGTCAAAGATGACAGTGAGAGAGCTGCAAGTACCAATCATTTAGATGATGGAGAGCAAAAAAACCAAGAGCAGACATTGTGGCCATTTAAAAATACTTGATGAGCTCTTACAAAACCTGTACTGGGCTGGGTGCGGTGCAGTGCACCTCTAGTCCCAGCTACTTGGGAGGCCGAGGCAGGAAAATTGCTCGAGCTCAGGAGTTTGAGACCAGCTTGGGCAACATAGCGAGACTCTTGTCTCTTAAAAAATAGATAAATAAAAATAAAAAAGCTATATTGTTTAAAAGCCACAAACTAGATTATTATGTAGAAGTTGAAGAAATGTTTCAGACTCAATATTAAGGAAGTTCTTAATAATATTAAGGAAGTTCTCTAATATGAGAACTGTCCAGAAGTGAACTGTGCTGTTTCCTTCAAAAATCAGCGAACCCCCTCACATCAGAAATTTTCAAACAAGCTGAATGGTCACATCTTAAGAGATGTTTCCTGTATGGAGTGTGTAGGTGACTCCTATACAGATAAGACACTACTCGATGATTTTTTGCAGTTCCTTCAGACTCTTGAGTTTTTGGGGATTTTGTTGTGGTTATTTGGCATCATAAGATTCATAATGATGTTTTAAGAATTTGGACTTTTAAACTTGCTGACATATTAAGTAGTGTGACTTTCTAGATAGGTCCCTGATGCAGGCTGCCCAATGAAGTTGTTTTCCCTCATAATCTGTAGGAACAGGGACTTGTTTTGATAACTGTAATCCAACAAGCTGGAGATATTTTTCTCTCTCCTGCTTACAGTCTGCCACGTGACTATGTGTGGGAGGAATCGTTGCAAAGGATAGAAACTATTGCATGCAGGCTGGCCTGCTCTGCCAAGAGTTGGACTGTAAACGGGGTCAGTTTCGTGGGCATGTGAACTGTGCAGTTGCACACGGCCCCAAACGTGGTTTAATGGCCCATCATAACTGCTTCTGGAACTCTTGATTTATGAAGACAGGGCCCACAGATTCTGTAGAATGTCCTAACTACAATCTTTATCTGTAGTTCCTCCCTACCCACTCATTCCTTGTTATCCTGCAATCTGACTTCTGTCTTTATAGTGGAATAAAATTTCTCTCTCTCAGATCATCTATTGCCTCATGACCAGTTCCTGTAGTTTCTTCTTTTTTTTTTTTTTTTTTTTTTTTATATTTTTTTTTTGAGACAGAGTCTCACTTTTGTTGCCCAGGCTAGAGTGAGTGCCATGGCGTCAGCCTAGCTCACAGCAACCTCAAACTCCTGGGCTCAAACGATCCTCCTGCCTCAGCCTCCCAAGTAGCTGGGACTACAGGCATGTGCCACCATGCCCGGCTAGTTTTTTGTATATATATTTTTAGTTGGTCAATTAATTTCTTTCTATTTTTAGTAGAGACGGGGTCTTGCTCAGGATGGTTTCGAACTCCCAACCTCGAGCAATCCGCCCGCCTCGGCCTCCCAGAGTGCTAGGATTACAGGCGTGAGCCACCGCGCCCGGCCTGTAGTTTCTTCTTAATCCACATTTATTTTATCCTGTCTGGAGCGTCTAACATTTTTGACAGATCACCCCTTTAAATCCCTTGTTTGGTTCTCATTAATCCATTTGATTATGGTTTTCTCCTATCTCTGAACTTGTTTGATAAAGCCGAGTAGAATGATGGCATGAAGTTAATAGTCACAATACATGCGTGTCTCAGGGCTTTTCATTCTTTAGAATAGATCCATACTGGATTCACAGTGTATGTTGGTACTCCCTTATTTTCACAGACTCAGTGACAAAATGATTTCCAAATGGATAAACATAAAGGCTGAACTACATTTCCTACCTGGCTGGTATTACAAATCATATGTAGGGTTTTGGGGGCTTTGTTTTATTGTCCTTAATACAGCTATGATGTGAAGAACATACCAAGATTTTCATCAGTTGAATATATAAATGGTCTTAAATTCCCTCGAGTCTCCTTCATAAAATAATCAATGACGCTGAAAAGGTTTGGGAGTGTTACCTGTATAAAGAGAGAGTAAGAGAAGGCTCAATTGGAATTTAATGGATATCACTGTATATTTCCTGACCTCCAAAACATCATGTCAGTACCTCACTTCAATGACTTACTGAATGACCATAGTTTTACTTATCTATGTGTCTTCTCCTTTCTACTTGACCATGTGTCAATTGTCTGTTAAGTAATTACCCTTTATCCATTGGAAATAAGTAGGCATCTTGTTCTCCCTTAATTAAGGCATAAGAAGGTGACTCAAGTTAAGTCAGAAAATGGTTTCTTCCTGAAATTTGAATTTCAGTAGAGGAACAAGGAAGGGCAGCAGCTTCCTAATCAAATGGTTCTTTTTTTTTTTTTTATTAATTTTTTTTTTTGAGACAGAGTCTCACTCTGTTGCCCGGGCTAGAGTGAGTGCCATGGCATCAGCCTAGCTCACAGCAACCTCAAACTCCTGGGCTCAAGCAATCCTCCTGCCTCAGCCTCCCGAGTAGCTGGGACTACAGGCATGCGCCATTATGCCCGGCTAATTTTTTCTATATATATATTAGTTGGCCAATTAATTTCTTTCTATTTATAGTAGAGACAGGGCCTCGCTCTTGCCCAGGCTGGTTTCAAACTCCTGACCTCGAGCAATCCGCCCACCTAAGCCTCCCAGAGTGCTTCAAATGGTTCTTAGTACAAGTAACTGCTTCCTAGTCCCTGAAGGTTTGCAAACCTTCCAGTCATTCTGTGTGCTGATAATAAATTTATTTTTGCTTAAGTTAGCCATAACTAGAGCTGGGTGTGGTGGTTCACACCTGTAATCCTAACTGCTTAGGAAGCTGAGGTGGGAGGATAGCTTCAGTCCAGTTTTATTAAAAGGATTTGTTCTGTAAAATATGGATCCAGTCAAAAGGCTACACTCAAGGATCCAGAAGACCACATGTGGCCCCAAGGCTATAGGTTCCCCATCCATATTTCCATACAAGTAAAATCGGGTTAAACCTGAATATCCCAGGTAACCCTGAAGAGGAAAAATAATTCATGAGTTAAGTGTGGGCCTTGTGCCTATAGTCCCAGCTATTTGGGATGCTAAGGCAGGAGGATCGCTTGAGCCCAGAGGTTTGAAGCTGTAGTGTGCTATAGTCACATTTGTGAATAGCGACTGCACTCCAGTCTGGGCAACATAGCGAGACCCCTGTCTTTTTGTTTTGTTTTGTTTTTGAGACAGAGTCTCACTCTGTTGCCTGGGCTAGAGTGCCGTGGCATTAGCCTAGCTCACAGCAACCTCAAAGTCCTGGGTTCAAGCAATCCTGCCTCAGCCTCCCGAGTACCTGGGACTACAGACATGCGCCACCATTCCTGGCTAATTTTCTCTATGTATTTTTAGTTGGCCAGTTAATTTCTTTCTATTTTTAGTAGAGACAGGGTCTCGCTGTTGCTGAGGCTGGGTTCGAACTCCTGACCTTGAGCAATCCTCCCGCCTCGGCCTCCCAGAGTGCTAGGATTACAGGAGTGAGCCACTGCACCTGGCCAGAGACCTCTGTCTTTTAAAAAAAATAATTAAAAACAAAAAATACAACCTGATTGAGGGGTTGAGGGATAGGGTTGGGGAGGGTGAAAGGATAATCTAGACTGTTAGTTTTCTTTATACTGTGGACTATATGGGCTAATGACAGAAATGAGGCCCAGTTCACCAGTTGCAAAGACACATTATTCTTCCCTGAGCATGACTTCTAGTCACTTGGATTATTCTCTAACACTCTAGTTCTTTGCCTCCTTCATTAGAACTTTATTTAAAAAGCCTACTCAGGGGTGGGCCTGGTGGCTCACACCTGTAAGCCTAGCACTTCGGGAGGCCAAGGTTGGGAGGATCACTTGAGGCCAGGAGCTTGAGAACAGCCTGGACAACAGTAAGACCTCATCTCTACAAAAATATTTTAAAAATTAGCTGTGTGTGATGGTGTAACCTATAGGCCCAGCTGCTTGGGAGGCAGGAGGATCACTTGAGCCCAGGAGTTTGAGGTTGCAGTGAGCTATGATGATGCCACTGTACTCTAACCCTGGCAACAGAGTGAGACTATCTCAAAAAAAGAACAACAACAACAACAAAATGCCTGGTCAGGCATGGATCTGAGAATCTCTGGGAAGCATTCATGGCACAGGTGTAAGCGGGCTGTATGAATCAGCAGCTGCCTTGCTCTCTAAGGGCTATGGTGAAAATATGAGCAGTCCAACCACATCCCTTTTTTAAATTTAATCTACACAATAAACCTGGAGAAGCAGAGGAACTAGGAGCTCAATTTTAGAGAAATAAAAATATCTGTAAGACCCACCAGTTCTATATAAGTAACACTCAGAGACATCTTTCCTGGCCCAGTCTTCTCATTCTGCAGCTTAAAATCGCAGCGTTACATTCCCCTTTTTCAACACCCTGGAATGTAGGCCACATCAACACTTTCTTCATTGGTTGAGACCAGTGTAAATACCAGTTTTCTTACCTGGATAATAGGCATCACAATATCTACCTCAGAGCAATAATGATGATTAAATTAGATAAGATGTGTAAAGGACTCAGCTCTGTGCCTAACATGGTATCTGGTAGTTACATCATTGGCCCATGGTAAGTCAGCTAGGGTAGGAGAGGACTTGAAGACAAAGAAAGAAACCCTTTCTTCGCTGGAATGTTTCTATTAAGGGGATTTCTGAACTTCTGCATGGGAGGTATTAGTGGACTAGGAATTCACAGATTTCCTCCTATTAGAAGTAAACACACTCAAATACACACATTGTAACTGGAGCATGTAAAACAGATGTTTAATATATCTTTCTCTCCCTGAAATACTTATTTTGATAAGACTTGCAAAGAAAGAAACGTGGAAAGAATTTTTAGAAGCAGATTATCTTTTATTCTGCCTTACCCACCTGTTCTGGCATCTCACTTCTTACCCTGTATATCTGCCACCTTCAGGCCTCTTTAACTTGGCTATTTTTTGCCAGTACTAGGTCCCTGGGGAAGAAGCCTGCTTTTCCATCTCTTTGCATTCTGTAAGGCAGGTTTGGGAGGAATCGAGAGAAATTGCATCAACAAAAACATAACTACTTACAGGTTTTTCCAGTTCAATAGTGTAGTTTTTTCCTATGCTCATCACTTTGTAGTGCTTGATTCTCGGCATGCTGAAATGAAACAAATGGTTAATCTTCATTTGATGACAGGATTGGACAAGGCAAACTAAAGTAAGTATAAAATATCACCTGTGTAGTAAGTAACTGTAAATATCACCCACCTATGTTCCCATGACTATAGTTCGGTTGGCAAGAAATCCCTGGTGGTTTTGTTGTTCTATTTACATGGTTTGCTATGTCCCTTTTTGGGGGGTTATACACTAGGATACAGGAAATCTGGGTCATTGAGTGGGTGAATGAAAAAGAATAGAGAAAAAAGGAACTAAAAATCTTTTAGGTAGAAATAATTTCTTCAAATGTTGGTAACTTACAAAGTAGACAACATTATAAAATCCTGTGTAAAAGGATTTAAGCATAGGATATAAGCAAGGATATAAGCATTTATAAATCAAATATATATTCTCTATATTAAAAGAGAAGTGGAAAGAATTATTGAAAGCAAATTGCCTTCTACTTTACCTCATCACTAATCCAACCAGATAGACCTCAACAGCTGTTCCTGATAGCTCATGTATTACCCTGGGTATCTGCTAACTTCAGGGCTGACTTAGAGATACAGAAAATTCTAGGTGTTCGGCACTATGTGAACACATAGATGGGAATGTAAGCACAGTAGATGAAACTTAATGTCTTCCTCTTCTACAGTTACATAGCACTCTAAATTATTACCACTCTAAACACACAGTATTTTATTGATTATGAACTGCTTTTGAACAAGAAGCATTTTCTATTCATCTTTGTATTCCAGCATTACACAATAAATATTTATGAAACTGAATTTAAAAATATAATATTAGGAGCCCATCTCCCAGTGCTATCTGCTAGGACTAAATGAATTTATATTGAGATCATAAGTCATATGTTTGTGTTGAATTCCCTTCGTTCATATGGCAAGAGTGTTAGAACCAAAACTTTTTCTAATGTTGATAAGTTAATAGCATTTATTACATTGTCATTTGCTTGAACAACAAACTAATTCAACTTTTGTTCTGTGTAGAGAAGCTATCTAAAGCAAAATTGTTCATCAGGTTAAGCTTGACTACAGGGCCTTTTCCATTGTCCTTTTTTTTTTTTTTTTATCACTTCTCTCTTCATTTCCAGTCCACATTCCTCTAGGACTGAACCACACCGAAGTCTTCTATTCAGGGGACATTTTCCTCATTTTATACAGATATCTTCTTAATATATCTCACAATGGAAAACAGCTAATAAATTAATTCCAGTGGCCTACTTTCAAAACATGGAGTAAAACCTAACCAACACTTTCCCTTCCTAAAAGAAAGTATTCCTTAATGCTGAAACTCCAGGAGTCATTTATAGACAGGTGAAGGAAATATTATGGGACAAAGAAAGTCTTACAAATGCCCTTTTGGAGTGGTTGGCTCTGGCTTTATCTTTGCTTCTATCACGAAAAGATCTTTGTAATCAGACAGTTACTTTTGAAAACACTCCAATTTCAATTAGAATTCCTATGAAATAAATAATTGCTATTTGGAAGACTGGTTAAAAATATTTGTTCAAATTCTGGTTCTAATACAGTGGGGAAGGGACAGCCTCTTCAATAAATGGTGCTGGGAAAACTGGAAATCCATATGTAGAAGATTACTAGACATTTATCTCTCATCATATCCAGAAATCAAATCAAAATGGATTAAAGATTTAAATCTAGGACTTGAAACTATGAAACTACTAAAAGAAAACATTGGGAAACACTTCAGGACATGGGTCTGGGCACAGACTTCTTGAGTAATATTCCCAAAGCACAGACAACAAACGCAAAGTTGGAGAAATGGAATCACATCAAGCTAGAAAGCTTCTGCACAGCAAACAATCAACTAAGTGAAGAAACAACCCAGAGAATCGGAGAAAATATTTGCAAACCATCCATTTAACAAGGGATTAATTAATAACTAGTATATATAAGGAGTTCCAACAACTGGATAAGAAAATTTCAAATAATCTGATTTAAAAAATGGTCAAAGGCTCTGAATAGACCTTACTCAAACAAAAACATATAACTAACCAACAGTATGTATATGCAAAAATGCTCAACATCATTCATGATCAGAGAAATGTAAATCAAAACTCCAATAAGATATCATCTCACCCTGGTTACAAAGGCTTTTATCAAAAAGATAGGCAATAATGAATGCTACCAAGGATGTGGAATCCTCCTCATGCACCACTGATGGGAATGGAAATTGGTGTAACCACTATGGAGAACAGTATGGAGGTTCCTCAAAAATCTAAAAACAGAACTACATATGACCCAGAAATCCCACTGCTGGGTATATATTCAAAGGAGGGGAATTCAGTATATCAAAAAGATAGCTGCACTCCCATGTTTATTGCAGCACTATTCACAATAGCCAACATATGGAACCAACCTAAGTGTCAGCAGATGAATGTGGTACATGCACGAAGAAATTGTGGTCCATGCACGCAATGGTATATTATATAGTCACAAAAAAGAATGAAATCTGCCATTTGTAACAACATGGATGGAACTAGAGAACATTATGTTAAGTGAAATAAGCCAGCTACAGAAAGACAAACCTTGTGTGTTCTTACTCATATATGGGAGCTAAATATTAAAATAACAATTGATCTCATGGAGACAGGAGAATGATGGTTACCAGAGGTTGGGAAGGGGAAAGGGGAGGGGGGCATAAAGTGGGGTTGGTTAATGGGTGTAAAAATATAGTTAGATAGTTAAATAGAATGAACAATATTTGATAGCACAACAAAGTGACTATAATAAACAATAAGTTAGGGTGTACTTTACAATAAAAGAGTGGAATAGAAATGTTGATAACACAAAGAAATGTTAAATGCCTGAATGATGGATACCCCAATTACCCTGATTCGATTCATTCACATTGCATGTCTGTATCAAAATATCACACGTACCGTGTAAAGATATGCAACTATTATGTACCCATAATAATTAAAAATAAAAAAATTTTAAGAAATTACAAAAAAAAATTTCTGGTTCTGTCATGTAGGTTCTCTGAGCCTCCGTTTCTTCATCTGTAAAATGGACATGCTGATGCCTTGCTGTTATGAGTTAATGATTCCAAAGCCTAAGCTTAGTACAGTGTCTGACACCTTTAAGCACTCACTAATTGATAACTATTTTTTACTACTTTTAAAATTTATTGTTTTAATTGAGTAGTTTCTGTGAATCTCATCCTCTTTTATTTGTTAAACATGGAGAAATACTACTGTCTCAAATTTTTTGTTCTTCCTGAAGGAAATGTTGGCCAGTACTCAAAGCAGGGCCGACAAGTAACCTGAAAGGGAGAACAATGATTGTTGTTATTGATGTCATCATCATCATTTATGGCAAAGCTGTGGGAAGAAAAGTGGCAAAGGTCTTGGAACTTTTTGTTAACAGGACTAAATTCTGAAACAAAAAGTGATGCGGAAAAAAATCCTGTTGAAGTTGCTTAAGCTTTGACTCTCATATTAGACCTTTCGTTTTTCTTTCATGTTTTGTTTTGCTTTTCCAAAGGATTAAAGACAGATGAAAAAACAAGATTGACAAAATTTGCTATTTTGTCAAAATTTGCTTTCTGATTATGACCTCAAAAAAAGGTCTTTTTTTTAACGTATGGCCTTTAAAGTGGTTATAAGTGCTTGTTCTTAGCTTCTGACCTCAATTTTTGCAAAGAAATGAATGAATTTTAGGTAAATAATTTCTATTGCCTCCATAGAAAATGGCTTTTCCAAGTGTCTCTAGTACTAGCTTGGCACCTAGTCACAAGAAAACAAAACCAAAACATAAAGTCTGTCATAAGACTGGCTTTATGTCTTAGGAATTTGCACACCACTGGGCTGGGTAAAAGTAGATGATATTCTACATCATGAGAGGAGTCACCTGGTAATATGGCATTGAATGACTTTTGTTTATTCCTGGTAACAGTAGCCGTCCCCTCCACAGCTGCTCTGTTAATAGATGGAGGTAATTTTATTTTTAAGTTCTGCTTTGTAAACCAACTCGTCCTTTTCAACTAGTGTTTTGCCAGATACACTCATCTAGCTTGTTGGCTGAACATTTCTCCTATAACCTGTAAGAGAATGAATTGATTATGTGGGAAACACAGATTTAAAAAAAAAAAAAAAGCCTAAGTTTCTACCAAATTCTATACATCAAGCTCTACAGTATAACAAGCTGAAATTCTAATACTCTCTACAATTGCTACCCTTTAAGATTAAGTGACCTGTTAGAAGATGTTATTAATGAATGCAGACATTCTAAAAGGCATGTTTTGAGGCATTAAGAAAACACATATAACAGTACCTAACATCATAGATGTATTTGGCTTGTAAGGAAAACTTGTGCAATACAATTAACATTTTTCTCAGCCACTCAGCCAGGATAAGCTATTCCCCAAAGCCTAAATAAGCAAATACTGACTCCAGTGTTAGACTGCTTCATTTTGACCATTCTACCTCACTTCTTGATTTCCAAATATGAGCTTTGGTGAGGGAAGGTGATTAGTTTTATGAAATGTGATAAGTTTTTATGACCGTCAGGTGACAAAAGCATGAATTTCCATATGAATTCAAACTGAAAGTGAGCTTACTTAAAATTAGAATTATGCAACGTTGATATGAACTCCTTTGCCACACTCTCTTTTATGAGGTTAAAATACAGCTTGCTGGGTGTGGGCTGGTTCGCACCTGTAACCCAGCTGGGATTTCCCAGCTAAGATGAGAAGATAGCTTGAGGCCAAGAGTTGGAGATAAATATAGATTAAAAACAGTAAAAATATAAGTAAAAATTGTGACATTGAATTCATATCCTAAGTATAGAACTTCATTGTGTTTGGTCACAAACCGCATCTGTAGCAAAAAACACTATTCCTCAGAGAATAAAAACACAGATACAACACACACACACATTTCCTTACACGCAGAACCATGACCTGATTTGCCATGCAATGCTCTTGCAGTTTGTTCAGTGCTCATGGCTAAGGTACAAAGACAAGTATCTGTACAGAGTAATAGGCAAGTGAATGAAGTTTATTAGGGCCTGGCTCATACTAGCAATGCAGTCATAATGCCATAATTTAAATTTTGTCCTGCAAGAGAGTATTTTATTTTTACTGCCTTTATTCAGCATTAATGTCTTCATAGTCAATCTATTTAGAATTAGAGATATTTATGGGATGGATTGGTAGATTCCTTGATAGACACGTTATAGTAAAAAAGTTAATAGAATAATCTTATCCCCACAGATAATAGCAAATTCAAGAATCAAAGTTCTGTTTATGCTTTTATATTAAAGATAATCATTTATTAAATATTTCCATCTAGGACAAACTTCTGTATTTTCATTATATTATCTGTTGTGAACGTGTTAATGAAGCCAGGATCTGTATGGAAATGTAAGTTTCGTACAGTCTAAAAGCTGGGAGAGACCTTAAAAAGAAAGATCCAACCACCAGGGTTACAGAGAAAAACCATCTTTTGCATGCTAAGTGCTACTGACTTTATCAAAGGTAAAACATTTTACCGGGAGGAAATTTTTAACCTTGACAAGAGGTTCCTAAGTGGCCAGTGGTCCTTTTTATAAATAAGTTAGATTATGTCAACTCATGTCATTCAGAGTAAAACCCTTGTCCCTATGGTGACCTCCAGGGCTTTGAGTGATCTGCCCCTACCCTACTTCTGGACTCTCAACTGCTACCACTTTTCTCCTGGTCACTCCACTGCAGTCACAGTGTCCTCTCTTTCTTGAACAAGCCAAGCACTCTTCTGCCTCAGGGGATAGGGACTGCATTTACCCCAGATACTGGCATGCTTTGTTCCTTCACTTCCTTCAGGTCTCTGTTTAAATGTCAGTTAATAAAGTAGGCCTTCCCTGACCACTCCATGTTAAAACAATAGCAAGCACAAAAATTTACTCTCTATATCACCCCTGAGGGTTTCCATCTCTCTCACCCTGCTTAATTTTACTTGACAGATCTTATCATCATATATATGAAATTTTAAATTGTGTTATTTATTTATAGTCTATGTTTCCTGACAAGGAGGTAAACTCACTGAAGCCAGGGATGTTGTTTTTTGTACCACTGTATCCTCGATGCCTAGGCTGTTGCTTGGCACATAGTAGCTGCTCAATAAATATTTGTTGAATTGAATGAATGAATAACACAACTATAGCCAGGACCAAAGTAATGTATGTGCTCATTCTTCTTATTCTTTACTGTAAATATCAGTGTTGGTTCAGTATTTAATACTGCTTTTGTAACATTTCCTCCCTATTCTTATGTTCATATTTTTAGCTCCAATAAAACACATAGCAGGTGATGATCTGAACTTGTATGGTTTTGCTATCGAAAGAGATATCATGCCTTTAACAGCAATTTCATACATTTGAAAATTTAACGTACTCTATCTCCTCCCGGATAGTGATGGAGTAGTTTCTACTGTCACTGCCAGGCCTCAAGATCATGTTTCCCAGGGCAGGGTTCTTCTCAAGCATCTCGGTTGCTTCTTTCCGGGACACTGTATAGAAACATCTACAGAGGTGAGATAAAAAACAAAAATGCTCTTTTCAACTGATGAAGATCATTACTTGAAAGAATGCTACCAATGCTGAGAACTGCAATTGTTAACATTTCTTAAAATGTCCAGCTTTATTATTACAGTAATAATTACATAATTATTAATATAATGAAAGATACTGATAAGCCTGTGCCACTATGCGTTATGCTAATGCTTAAGGCACTTCTTCCAGCATTCCTCTGAAGCCTCTTTAAACAAAAGTTATCTACTGATGAGTACATAATCACCAATACCATTTGAAAATATAAGAAAAAAATTAACACTGTATCCCCAGTTTCAGTTTATAAATAAGATCTTTGTTTTTTGGTTTTTTTTGAGACAGAGTCTCACTCTGTTGCCCAGGCCTAGAGTGAGTGCCGTGGCGTCAGCCTAGCTCACAGCAACCTCCAACTCCTGGGCTCAAGCGATCCTCCTGCCTCAGCCTCCCGAGTAGCTGGGACTACAGGCATGCGCCACCATGCCCAGCTAATTTTTCTAGATATATCAGTTGGCCAATTAATTTCTTTCTATTTATAATAGAGACGGGGTCTTGTTCTTGCTCAGGCTGGTTTTGAACTCCTGACCTTGAGCAATCCTCACGCCTCGGCCTCCCAGAGTGCTAGGATTACAGGCGTTAGTCACCTTGCCCAGCCTATAAATAAGATCTTGAATAAAACTTTGTTGGCGATTTCCTTTCAGGAATACAAAATAAATCTAAATGCTCCTCTTGTATGGTCTCTGTTTTTAAAAACTGGTATTTAAGGACACATCTGAACTCAGTCATTCCTTTTGGTATAATATGTCCTTCTATGGCATTGGCGGTATTTTTATGCATAAAATTAAAAAATAAAGCACTTAATTTTATAAAATACAGATACATCTTGACTTATGATGCTTTATGTCCCGATAAACCCATCAGAAATTGAAAATATCATAAGGCAAAAATGCATTTAATACAACTAACCTACTGAACATCATAGCTTAGCCTAGCCTACCGTATACATGCTAAGAACACTTACAGTTAGGCAAAATCATCTAATACAAAGCCTATTTTATAATAAAATGTTTAATATCTCATGCGATTTATTAAATAGTGTACTGAAAGTGGAAACAGAACTCTAATGGGTACTCAAAGTATGGTTTCTACCGAATGCATAGCACTTCTACACTATTTGTAAAGTTGAAGAATCATAAGTTGAACCATTGTAAGTCAGGGTCCATCTGTATATTATAGTCAAGAAAATACATAGTCATAGAAAAAGAATCTGGCAGGAAATGCAGTACACCAAAATATTAACAGCAAATATCTCCAAGTGATGGGACAAGGAATTATTTTAATCTTTTTATGTATCCGTAATAAATATATAACACTTGTTTTATGGGGGAGAAACAGGAGCGTGGGTGACTTAACCTATCAGTCCATCAATTGTCACTGGTTTGTTTCAGCTAAAAGTGATAGTTGGCAGTTTTCAGCGATTCTAGTACAGATAGAATATGCATCAGAATCTGATGGCAAAGATGGTATCAGGACAAATTTCATTGATGAGAACACCAAGATTCCAGGGGGAAAGGGCTCACAATATTTTCAATAATATAAGACAAATATAGAATCTTGCTGAATTTAACATGTTCTGTGCCTCTTCATTTTTCCAACAACACCTTACATGCTTTACATGGGGCCTTTCTCAAAGCGTAAGCTCAATGACTACTCACTGATTGGTCAATTGAATAGAACATGCCAGGTATTTAAAATCCTTTGGTATGTTTTTCTGTTAGACAATCAGTCAATCATATCAGTGATTGCCAGGGATTAGATGGGAAAAAGAAAGAAATCAGTGGACTTTTAGTGCAATGAAACTACTCTGTATTATAATGGTTGATACATGTCATTGTACATTCGTCCAAACCCATAGCATGTACACCAAGAGTTAACCCTGATATAAACTATGGACCCTGTGTGTTAATGATGCATCAGTGTTAGTTCATCAGCTGTAACAAATGTGCCACCGTGGTGGGGGACGTTGATACTAGAGGAAGCTAGGCATATGTGGGGGGAGGTGTTATATGGGAAATCTCTGGACCTAAATTTTGCCATGATCCTAAAGATGCTTTATAGAATAAAGTCTATTTTATATGTGTGTGTGTGTGTGTGTATATATATATATATATATATATATATATATATGAAATGAAAATCAGTCAATCATGTATTTTCATGGTGAAAAAATATCTTTTCCTTCCTTCGTAAGAATATTTATTTAGGTTTGAGCTCCGGAAAGATCTATTTGATCTAAAGATACAGGCGGAAGAGGATTTCCTGTGTGGTAAGAGGGCTGGTTGAAATTTGCATTTTGTTGATCATGACATAGAAGAGGAAATGTGGCATGAGATGCAGTTTATCCCCAAGCCCACTTATTGTCCCTAGTTTAATAAGGTCAAGTAGCTAACTCTCCTTGATAATTAGAAATTAGTCTTAGCAATCAAGTGAATAAACTAGAGCTCATTGTGCACTTACGCTGGCATAGGGGTTAGTACATCCACATAATCTTCAGTTGGTTCCTTCTGTTTCTCCACCGACGTACTTGGCAGCTGCTCTGTCTCAATCCTCCTTTTCTTTTCTCTCTCGAGGACTTCATGCAGTCTAATTACTTGCCCGGGTAGGAGTGACACATGTTGGGGAACTGACAGCTGAAACCAATGAAAACAGTGGGCAGATGAGAAAGCCAGCCCAATAACTTACTGATTTTAGTAAAGATGACCCTGTTCTGGTCTTACGGAGCTTCAGTTACCAGACAGAGATGGATGGGTGGAATCACGAATAGAAGATCTTGGTCTACAGGGGTATCTTAGAACTGCCTCTAAACCAACTAGAACCTACACTGGTGCCCATCCTTCTTTCAAGAAATCTTCCTTTTTGTCTGTCCCCAAAGCAAAGTATACCCCACTGTGCACTACAAGCTAATTCAAGTAGCAAAAAACCTCTCATTTTGCACTCTGAGCTCACTAGTTTATCAAGGCCAGGGAAGTTCCAGAGCACCACTGAGGTGGCTCACATTCCCATGAGTAACCTGGAATAAACTCCCCAGCCACATGGCAACATAGCATCGAGATGGAACTATTCATTAGATGACTGAGGGTCAGCAAACAGAGGTCTGTATTTTGTGTTTGTGTGTTTCATTCAATCACACATTAGAATTATGATACTTCTCTACTTTGTTGGTTTTATTGTTACCTTTTCTAGAGATGTACACGTGTCCCAAAAGTCTCCATATGATAGAAAAATTTTGTAATGAATATTTTGTAAATAAAGGTATATTTAGTTATAGTTTCCCGTTTTTGCTATGTATGGTGACTTTGGGGACCACCTGTATTTTGGATTGAGTTACCTACAAATGTTCTGAATTGTATTCATACCCCCAGTTTAGACCTCATTAAGACCAGCTGTGTGCTCTTGGAAGGTGTAGTCTGAGTGGTAGAATATTTTTCTGTAGGTGATGCTAGCTAGTCCGTATGTGGAGGCAGCCCTGTGTGATTATCACCTTTATTTCCAAATGGGAGTGCATGCTTTCCAGGAGGTACAAAAGAAAGTCCACTAGGGTATGGGAAGAAAACATCAAAACTTCACTTTCTATTATGTTTCTATTTCCTTAATTCCTATTATTTTTTATGTTTTATTATGTATATATATACATATGAAATTTAAATAAAAATTTACTAATGAGATGCACAGTCAAAAAGGTTTAGAGAGCATTCTTCTAGATGGCTAAGTAATGGGGAAAATATCTAATGAAACAGCTACTCCTTATTGACTATTACAGCTCAAGCAGGATACATGTGTTATTGTAAATCCTCACAGCAATGCTACAAGATACTGTTATCCCAACTTTACAAATAAAAAAAACCGAGGCTCAGAATGATTAAATAACTAGTCCAAGGTGACATAGCTAGTAAGTTCAGGACTCAAACTTGGGTTTGATTAGAAAACAACATCTCAGCTCTTCCAATTGCATACAGTTGGTGCTTCACACACTTCCGTACTAGAGTTTTCCTAATAGCAACACAGTGTACATGTTCACACACAGTGAGCTGGGACCATAGCACAAAACACTGGCAGAGCACAACATTTGAGGCTATTCATCTTCTCTTGAAAATTCACATGAAGTTTATTTTATATTCTGTAATATATGTATGCATGTTGGAATATTAAAATAATGCTTTTGACCCTTACCTCAAGGAAAAAAACTCAAAATGTTTGGCCAAAACTTCAAGTATAATTAGCATACTGGAAGATGCAACGAGTTTTTGCTGGGTTTTAGGGTACTTCTTGACACTTACTCACATACCCTTGGGATACTCGTACCCCAGTATAAGAAGCACCACGCCACACAACGGTGCTTTTTTACACCAGAGGGAGAGAGTGCAATCCCCCAAAGAGTTTCTTTGCCTACTCCACAAAAGTCAACATGACCTTCACACCTTTAACTGGCCCACTTTTCTGGCCTCTATGACTTCTCTACATGGTAGTTGAACCTCCAACTTTTTACCTGTTATTGGCTGAGATAAAGAAAGTATCCATCATCTTGGTGAAGTGCAGTAGTCATTTCATATATGACTTTACTTAGAAATTAGCTTTGGATAGGCTGTTTTTAACTGGCCCTAATAAACATAGGAAAATTTCATATCTTCTAAAAGTATTAGAGAACATGGTGCTCTTTTGGGGGCTGATTATCAAAATACCTCATGTTTCCAAGACAGTTGCTACCATGGGTTTATTTAAAATAATGAATGTTGGCCGGGCGAGGTGGCTCACGCCTGTAATCCTAGCACTCTGGGAGGCCGAGGCGGGCGGATTGCTCAAGGTCAGAAGTTCAAAACCAGCCTGAGCAAGAGCGAGACCCTGTCTCTACCATAAATAGAAAGAAATTAATTGGCCAACTAATATATATATATAAAAAAAAAATTAGCCGAGCATGGTGGCGCATGCCTGTAGTCCCAGCTACTCGGGAGGCTGAGGCAGGAGGATCGCTTGAGCCCAGGAGTTTGAGGTTGCTGTGAGCTAGGCTGACGCCAGGGCACTCACTCTAGCCTGGGAAACACAGTGAGACTCTGTCTCAAATAAAATAAAATAAAATAAAATAAAATAAAATAAAATAAAATAAAATAAAATAAAATAAAATAATGAATGTTATATTGCTGTTTAACAGTTAACTCTAAGCAGTAGATCTTACTATTTGCCTCTGATAAGATGCCACAGAGTTGAAAAGATAAGCATCCCTTTGTTTTAAGACTCACTAAGCAAATGTTTAAATGTGAGTTTTCATTTTGATGGTCTTTCCTTTTCATATTATCTGTGTTATTCATAACATTCATCTCCCTAATACGTTGCATTGTTTAATTTTCTTCGTAACAACTATCACAATGTGAAATGATCTTGTTTGTTTACTTGTTTACTTTATTGCTCCATCTCCACCACCTGATATAACTTTCAGGAGTAAGTGCAAGGGTTTAGATCACTATTTTTTCATTACTTTAGTCACTTTCACTCTGCATGGTTCATAGTAGGTGTTCAACAAATATTGGTTGAATAAAAAGAATCACTCAAAAGTAAGGACCTTCTTACCTCTGTTACCGTAAGAATGAAGCCTCTCCATTCTTCCCCACCTTCTGTGTTCTCCGTCTAAAGTTGAAGGCAAAAGCAGATAAAAACAAAGAAGGAAATCGGTGAGTGAATATGAGCAGTGATACTTTTATTAACTTCAAATAACTTTAGAATTTCATATAATTATTTTATAACGTGAAATATGTATGCTATCAAAACCCAGGAAGATCGACAAAATGCATATTCTTCTATTGAAGCCACATTGTTGAAAAAAGGAGAAAATAATTTACTTTCTTTTGTTTATAATTTATCAATTTGTATTTATTATGAAATATTTCAATACTATTTTGTCAGAAGACAAGTATTTAGCTTTAATCTGTTTGCTTACTTAAATAAAATTGTACAAATTTACTTAACAGAAAAATGTTAGCAAATTTATTTTTGCAGCATGTCAATTCGCAGTTACTCACTTCATTAGTATTTAATATTGACTGGCTTTAAGTTTGGGGCAACCAATGTAGAAACTTCCAATTCTTAGCTCTAATTACTATTGTTTATTTTACTGTGGCATTTTATTTTTTGTTTGTACAGAAGGTATGTATTGAAATATAATCACGTTCTGTTTTAAAAAAAATAAAAATAAATAAATGCTATTACTACCATTAATAATACTAATATTAACCAGCAACTTTTGAGTGCTTATAATGGCAGCTACTGTTTGTTCTAAGCCCTTCACAGGTATTCATTGATTTCATCTTCATGGCTACTTGGCAAAAGGTACTATTAGTTTTTGTTTATTTGCTATACAAATTTGTTCATTTAACATATTTATTGAGTAACTTCATGTGCTAGGTGTTATTCTAGATACTGGTTTATATCAGGGAACAAAACAAAAATCCTTGTTCTCATGGAGTTTAGGTTCTAGCAAGAAACAATAAATAATAAACCTAGTAGTAAATTTTATAGTGTCAGAAGGAAATAAGTAGAAAAAATGTATAACAAGGTAAGAGAGATTGGGAGTGTGACTACAGGTAGGGGAGGAGAAAAGTGTTGCCATTTTTTATTAAAGTGGTCCAGGTAGGCCTCAGCAAGGGGGTTACATCTGAGCAAAGACTTACTTCTGGGTGGAGAAACAAAGACTACAAGGAGGATAAATAACTTGCCTGCACTCACATCTCTAATGAATAAAACAGCTCAAATTCAAACCTAGGCACCTGACTCTAATCCTGTGCTCTGAACCACTGCATCCTCGAATTATCTAGAGAGCTTACCTAAAATGTACATTCTGCAGTGGGGCCCCGATTGCCTAAGTACAGGTGATTCCTATTACGCTAAAGTTTGAAGGACCAGTGCTTTCAAAGTCGATCAGTAATTTCCTGGGAAAGTCTCCGATTGCATTTTGTTCAATTGCAAGTTGTTCTCTTTATGTTATTACTGGTAGTTGTTGGTTGACTCGACTTGGTTCACCTTGAGTGCTGCTTCAAGAACAGTCTTTTTAAAAACACCAGGTGGGATCCCTGACTTTGTCAGAGGACAGAAGTGTATGGTTTCATGGTGCTTGTGTACTAAACAAGTCATCATGGTCCCAATTCAGAAAACTGGTTCCTGGCCAAAAGCAAGCAAGGGATGTTAACAAAGTCTACGACTTAGCCTCTCTTTTAATTCCTCTTTACTTGAGCCACTGAGTAAATGTTATTTATAACCACAACCCTTTTACAGACTCTTTCTCCTCACTCACCTTCAGTTGCACTTCCTCTTTTGGTAAAACAAGGGTGAATTTTGCACAATTCTTTTCAGCTGAGCTCTGGTCAGTAAGGCGGGTGAGGTCTATTATGTCTAATTTGTCAACGTACTGCAAAGATAAAGGAAAATCTCATTAGATTATTTCATGGTAACAAACAGTCCTAGTAGGAAAGAAATAAGTAATATCTTCTTGTCAACTGGTTGTACTTTGCATGATACCCTGGTTTTCCTAATCCCAGAGGGCATCTGGAAATGTATTAGTGGTGGCGTGCTAGTCCTGACTCATGCAGGATTGCTAAAGCCAATTGTTAAATTTTCAGGTATTTTGCATGTAGGTTGTTTAACACAGCCATTATTAGAAATTAAATTATATAAACATACCAGTAAGTAGATTACATATATATTTATTTATTTATTTATTTATTATTTATTTATTTATTTATTTTTTGAGACAGAGTCTCACTTTGTTGCTCAGGCTAGAGTGAGTGCTGTGGCATCAACCTAGCTCACAGCAACCTCAATCTCCTGGGCTCAGCGATTCTCCTGCCTCAGCCTCCCAAGTAGCTGGGACTACAGGCATGTGCCACCATGCCTGGCTAATTTTTTTGTATATCTATTTTTAGTTGGTCAATTAATTTCTTTCTATTTTTAGTAGAGACGGGGGTCTCGCTCTTGCTCAGGCTGGTTTCGAACTCCTGACCTTAAGCAATCCGCCCACCTCGGCCTCCCAGAGTGCTAGGATTACAGGCGTGAGCCACCATGTCCAACCTAGATTATATATTTAAAAAGTAATTAAAACTTAAAATGTGTTACTTCCTAATTATATTAGTTCATTTGACTATTCTCTATGCTCTTGAAGTTATTTACGTCTTTGTTTCTGCATTGTGAAAATACCAAATAGTGGTGTCCTACTGTAATCTTCTTCAAAGCTCAATGACTTTTGTTGCAACAAAGGAGGACGCAACTCCATGTTCAGTGAGGTCACATTGGCAGACTGAAATCAGCCATGGTGGGAGTATTTACACCATGGAAATTGATAAACCTTGTTAATCAGGGCTGGATCAATCAATGGTTTTGTTGATTGTTCCAGGGGCAGCTCTTTTTTTCTGCAAAAAGCCAAATAGTAAATACTTTACACATACATATAATCTGTCTTGCAAATTCTTCTTTGTTTTTGTTATTTTCTTTACAACATTTTAAAAATGAGAGAAGCCATTCTTAGCTCAAAGACTGAACAAAATCAGACCACAGATCAGATATGGCCGAAGGGCCATAGATTGTGGCCCCATGTCTAAACTTAAGAAAGAAAAGGAAAAATGTTAATCATATAGATGAAACTTCAAAGTTTGTTGTGTCTGAAGCTGTTTCACTGTAAATAGAACAAAAATTGACAAAATATTCTTTTAGATTTCAAACACTATTATCTATTGACTTTAAGAATACAAGTTCTGGGCCAGGCGCGGTGGCTCACGCCTGTAATCCTAGCACTCTGGGAGGCCAAGGTGAGTGGATTGCTCTAGGTCAGGAGTTCGAAACCAGCCTGAGCAAGAGTGAGACCCCGTCTTTACGATAAATAGAAAGAAATTAATTGGCCAACTAATATATATAGAAAAAATTAGCCGGGCATGGTGGCGCATGCCTATAGTCCCAGCTACTAGGGAGGCTGAGGCAGCAGGATCACTTGAGCCCAGGAGTTTGAGATTGCTGTGAGCTAGGCTGACGTCAGGGCACTCATTCTAGCCTGGGCAACAAAGTAAGACTCTGTCTCAAAGAAAAAAAGAGTGCAAGTTCTGAAATACATAATCATCATTTTACTTTTCTTTTACTCATTAACGTAAATGAAAATGTCAGTCAACATTCATGTCAAATATATTTAATGCCAATAAATTTATTAGGGAAAGAATAGATTGGAATACATCTCCATTTGTCAAATCATAATGGAATTACAATGAGAGTTGGCTATCAAGACAAAATCAAGGAAAAATCAAGGAACACATTCTGTGAAAATCAATCTGCTATATGGAAATTACCATAAAGAATATTGTAGGCCAGGTGCAATGGCTCATGCCTCTAATCTTAGCACTTTTAGAGACTGAGACAGTAGGCTTACTTGAGGTCAGGAGTTCGAGACCAGCCTGAGCAAGAGAGAGACCTCATCTCTACAAAAAATAGAAAAATTATCTGGGCATGGTGGTTTACACTTGTAGTCCCAGATACTCAATAGGCTCAGGTAAGAGGATTGCTTGAGCCCAGGAGTTTGAGGTTGCAGTGAGCTATGATGACACCACCGCACTCTAGCCCAGGCAACAGAGCAAGACTATGTCTCAAAAAAAAAAAAAAATTGTACATTTTTTAAATTGTGTGCTACACATTTTTTATATCAGTAATATTTATAAGTTTATGTACATATATTCATATATACATTTTTTCCAGAAAGCCATGCTCAACATTTACCACACGCCACTGGTTATGAGGATTTTTAAAAGAAATTTCTATCTTGTCCAAGTACAATAAAGTGGGAATGCAGTATTCCAACAACAAAAAAAAAAATATTTCTTATGAGCAATTAGTCCATATGGACTGGTCTATATGCCATAAGCCAGACTTGCCCTCTAATATTAGAAAGAACCACCTCTACTAAGCGTAGTAGAGTTTTTATGGTATATATATATAATTTTTCTAAATTAGTCTCATTCTTGTCTTCTTTTTATCTCCTTTTATTTTCTTCTCAGTTATGCCTAATATAACTTACTTTACTGTATTCTTGTAAGTCTATTTTATTTTTCTGGATAAGATAGGGCTTAACAATAGGTCAATAAATTTTTTCCAGAGCTATTTCTATATTGATAAGGTTGAAGGTGAGTTTAGATTGGCTTATTTATTTTCAAATCTAATCATTCCACAATGTATATATACTCCAAACCATCATGTTGTGCATGATAAAAATATACAATCTTATATGTCAATTTAAAAAATAAATAAATAAATTTGAAAAAAAAAGGAAGGAGCGGTACAAGGGAAGGAAGACCGAATTTAAAATTAAACAAGAATATTTTTCTGATGGAGTGTCTACATCAAGCTCAGTGAGTTTTGTTGCAATAAAGGAGGAAGCAGCAGAGGAAAAGGTGGCTGAGTTAGATAGAGTGCAGTAAGCTGATCTGTTGATTAGAGGAAAGAAAAATCATATCTTTTTGTTTTTAATTATAGTGTTATGAAGAGGCTTAAAGGTCATCATCGGTCTAACCTAGCTGCTGTCTGATGCTTGAGTGTCCTGCAGGCCTTGCTTCTATGTAGTCTGTGCTCAAACATCTCTAACAACATGGGACTCATGCCCCCTAAGCAGCTCTGTCTATTCGCAAGCTTCTTCTTACATTGAGACACAGTACTTTCTCCTGAGACTATCACCCAAAAAAGTTCCCCAAAGTCTACATCCTCTTTTAACACAATTGGTAAAGGGGCAATTCTGTAGCATTTAGTTATAATAATCTCTTCGTGGTGTAATGATTAAGACGGCTGGCTCAGGAGCAAGACCCGGATGGTACCCCTTTTATCAGCTGTCTGATCTTGTACAATTTCTTAATCCTTAAACTTGACTATTCCCATCTATAAAATGGGGATTAAAATTGTACCCATTCTGTAGAGTTGTGAAAATTAAATGAGATACTTTAATGCTTGAATGCTTACCATGTGCCAGCTTGCATATACTATCCTCATTTAATTCTTTTGCTAGCCTTATGAGATGGGCTGCTATTTTTACCTGAATTTTAGAGATTTGAAGACTGAGTGTGTTAGAGATCTTCTGTTTGCTCTTCTAGCGTCATTTTTATTCCTTTATCACCCACCATCACACCAGGATAGGGACCCAGATGGACAACATTGAGGGGCTCCCTTGTCCTTTGACTGCCTGTTGGATTGGACCACCAGAGAACACTGGTAGGAGACCAGAAGAGTGAGGAAAGGGAGGTTGGGTATTTATTACCCTATGCAGGTACTCCCTCAATCAAAGATCATACTCCTCTCAAGACAGTCTCCTCCACACAATTCTCCTGACTACTCTCCCACTCTTTCTTGTCACTCCTCGGCGTGACAAGAGGAGACTGTAATTATTAGCATCAGGGGCTGTGCTATCTTTTGTGATTTTCCTGCACCCTGTCAACTGCTTTGAGTATTTATTGAACTTTTATTAAATGTTCTTCAAATTGCCAGAGTTGAGATGTCATATGTTTTCTACCAGTTCCCTGTCTGATATACTGAGACACAGAGAAGTCAGGTAACCAGCCCAAAATCCCACGGGCAAAAATGGCAGGGCCGGGATAAACACGCAGGCCAGTCTGTGCAAAGAGACCAGGCTCTCAATGCTAAGCTGTAGTGACTCCTGCCTCTCATTTACTATGCATTATACAAAGTTTAGACCAGGGGCTTTTATATTTATTGACATCAGTGGGAAATTGGAATGCACAACAGAGAAATTAATTTCTAAGCATTTAGTATGGTATTTGAAAACACCCTTGTGTAAATCTTGTCTATCTAGAACCCTGGTGAAAGAAGACCATTTTAAGTTTGTTTTAGTTTATTTCTTTAAGAATGGTTTTCGCCTAGTTCACCACTAACGGTGCTGAAATGCCTAGAAGTGGAATATATCACACAGGCTCTTTTCCTGTTTTCCTCATTAGATCTAGGCATCTAATAATGATGTTCTAAGAAGTATGGGCTACTATACGTAGGGTAGACAATGTTCATATTGAAATATGTTACTGGCTTATAAAATCTCTTATAAGTATAGCATTCCAAGGTAGGTAAGCATTTGCCACTAAGATACTACATCTTATTTCTGGAAAAAAATGAACCACACAATCAGAATTTGAAATTAATACGAATACATAAATCTCAGAATCTCTTTATTGTTATTCTTATGGTTAAGCTCTTAGAAGTCATGCTTTGTGGAGCATGTTTTTGTCTTTTTAGAAAAGTTTAATTGTGAGTTTGTATGTTATGATGCTCTGGAGATCATCTTGTTCCTTTCAGATTATAACTGCATGCTACAGCAAGATAAAAAGTGGGAGAAATTGAAGCTATCACTTAGTATTAAGCAACTTATATACAGATGTCTAGTTAAAATTTTCAATTTTTCACTAAGTTTTCATTATCAAGATCAGAAAGAAAAGAATGCAAAGTAAAAAAGCATGAATTAATACCTTCTTCTGAGTTGCCCAGGAAATTTTACCATTGGTTATCATAATTGATGCCCTCACAGATTTAAATTTTTGTATTTGAATTGGTTTTAATAGAGCATCTTTATTCTTGGATGGCAAAAGTTCCAAATTGAAAACCAGACTATGTGACAAGGATACATTGGGAACAATTTGAATCAGCTGAACATGTTCAACTACTTACTATTGTACTTTTTTTGTCAGTATAAAAGAAAAGTGTAGTTCCTCTCAACTCTGTCCAATAATGTTTATACTCCTGTAAGAAAGAAATCATAAGCATTATTCATTAGTATATATGCAACTATTCTCCTATTGCTATCTTCCTTTGTAACTTTTTAAATTGCTTATGTGGTATAAGGTTCTTCTTCATCTTGGGTAATTCACCAAATTTTTATGACTTAACTTTATAAATGATTCTTCTTTTGTTTTTCTTTTTATGGTAGAAATGGCCTTTATTGGTTGCAACGCAAATTCTAAGAGGAGGGGATGGGACAGGTCCCACTCCTGGGGTGGCGACCACCATCCTCTGAAAGCTGATTCTTCTCAAATTAATTGTAGTGTAATGTTTGAGGTAAAGATGAACAGTCATGCACCCCATAACGATGTTTTGGTCAATGACAGACCACATGTACTACAGTCATCCCGTAAGATTGCAATGGACCTGAAAAATTCCTATCACATAGCATAAGGCATTACTCGCATGCTTGTGATAAAGCTAGTGCAAACAAACCTACTGCTCTGCCAGTCATATAAAAGTATTGCACATACAACTATGCACACTATGTTTAAAATGATAATAGGCAACTATGTTACTGGTGTATGTATTTACTATACTATACTTTTTATTGTTATTTTAGAGTGTACTACTTATTAAAGCAAAAAACCTTAACTATACAACAGCTTCAGACAGGTCCTTCTGAATTTATTGCTAGCTTCATAATCATTAGATGACGTTGCATTTAGAATTTAAGGTCACTGTCTCATTTTCATCCAATTAAACAAATGATTTTGAAAGTATACTGAGCTTACTGATGCACTCAATGTGATAAAATGTCTAGTGAGTAGACATTTCTAGCCTTGGAAGCCTACAATGAAATGGAATTAGGACCGGGCACGGTGGCTCACACCTGTAATCCTAGCACTCTGGGAGGCCGAGGTGGGCAGATTGCTTGAGGTCAGGAGTTCGAAACCAGCCTGAGCAAGAGCAAGACCCCATCTCTACTATAAATAGAAAGAAATTAATTGGCCAACTAATATATATAGAAAAAATTAGCTGGGCATGGTGGTGCATTCCTGTAGTCCCTGCTATTCCGGAGGTTGAGGCAGGAGGATCGCTCAAATCCGGGAGTTTGAGGTTGCTGTGAGCTAGGCTGATGCCATGGCACTCACTCTAACCTGGGCAACAAAGCGAGACTCTCTCTCAAAAAAAAAAAAAAAAAAAAAAAAAAAAAAAAAAAGAAATGGAATTAGAACTAATGGATGAGGAACCTTGAACATAACTTCTGTGAGCCCCAACTCACTCATCTGTGAAGTGGATAAAATAATCTCTACCCAGAAGAGGGTTATTGCAAGGAACAGAGTGACAGGACATTAAGAGCCCAGGGTGATATCCACCCTATGTGACAGCTCAAAAGAATGTGCCCCTTATCATATAGTCCCTCTCGTCACCACAGCGACACATCCAGTTATTCAAGAGAGTCATCATCCATTACAGAAAGGAGGAAACAGATTTAAAGAAGTAAAGGAATTGCCCAAATTCCAGAACTGGACTGATACTTTTATCTCCTGACTCCCTAGTGCTCTTTTCTCACTGAAGTAACTAGTCAGAAAAATGAACTACAACGCAAACTCCAGTTAATTTCCTCTCTATCACCCCACCCCAGTAAAAAGCTCCTATTATTTTTCTTGTGTGCTAGCAAAATACATTTGCCTAAGGAAGGATATTGTGTAGTGGTCTCCAAAGTGGGTTGCATAAACCTCAAAGGTATGCAAGATTGATCCATTGGGAAAGAAAATTTTAGAATATCTAATTACATTTCATTTATTTCATCTTTCTTAATTCCTTTTTGCATATATTTAATAATTTACATGGACTATTAGTACAGTACATTTATATAATTTCTAAATGGATTAATATTCGTATAAGAGGGATCTGTGCTCAAGATGTTTGCCTGAAAGGTATTATTTTAAAAATTCGGAGATTACTGCCGTAAAGAACTGTGTTTGAGAGCACAACTTAGCCCTAAAAATGTCCTAAAGGAATCAGAGGAGAGTAGAGGATTAGTCAGTGAAATGTTATTTTGATACAGTTATAATAACCACATTTTAATGTTCCTAATAAGACATATTACAGACATTGTTTTTTAATTTTAATACATCACAAATTGAAGGCACTGAAATGTTGCCCAAATTCTCTTATTTTCAAAAAGTTCCATAAAAATGAGAATTTTTCTTTCCCGTTTGTATGAACTGTGATGCAGCTGGTATCCCACTGTGGCGTGTAATAGCTTTTGTTATCAAATACATCTTCCTGGTCTATCCATAATCCTAACGCTGTGGTTTAAGTCAATCTTCCCACATTATTTTTTTCCATGAAAAATATGTGCTTTTCATAGATTCTTGAGCTGAGATCTAGGGACCTTGTGGAATTGCATGCAAAATTTTGTATGGTGGCACATATTCCTGGAGCAAAGTTTCTTATATTCTTAAAAATGTCCCATCACAAAAGTAGCTGAGAAACATCTCTCAATGTGTAATCCCCTTGTGGAGCAGATTACTCCTCAGATATATTTTTTCTAGTTTTCATGTTCTGAATTACTTCAGCAGAGACCCCACTTAACATTCTGCGGAGCCTCTCAGCCCATTAGATCCAAAGATGAGCTGGTTCCTCTTCCTTCCAAAGATTCACTGGCATTTTGCTGCCAGTTGCTTGCAAATCCCACTTGTTTTCCTTGGATTTTTCTCATAGCTTCTATATCCAAGCACTTCAATTACCACTGTGGCTCTCCTAAGAGCCATATTGCATGCAGACCCCAAATTAATTTTGATATGTTACTGAGACTATGATAAATGATGAAAGGGGAAGAGAATGAATCTAACCTTTAGTGTGAGCCAGGTGTTTTACATACGTTATCCTTTTAATCCTTGTAACTACCCTGTAAGTATGCATTATTATTGTCCCCTTGCTCTCTTCTCTCTGACATACAAATAAAAGATAATTTACTAGAAGTTCAAATGGAAAAATCAGTTAATTTCATCTGTAATATTTATGCCTATAGTTTATTCCATTTCAAAGCATGCTTTCTAAGAAAAGGTAGTAATTGGGTAAGGGAGTCATCACCTCTACTAGACTAAGCCTCTTGAAGACAAGAGCTTTGTTTTATTCATATTCTCCAGAACTGAGACTGATACTTAGTGCATAGTAGGCACACAATAAACATTGCTGGAATGACTCAATTGATTGAGCAACTACTATATCCCAGATTCTTTACCTTGGGAGGCAAAAGTAGTATTCTCTCCATTTTATAGGTGAAAAACTGAGTCTCAAAGAGAGTGAATAACTTGCACAAGATCACAATTTGTAAGTGGCAAGACCATTAGATAAAGACATGTTTTACTGACACTCTAAAATTCTTGTTCTTTCTGCCAGTCACAGTAATAGCATGCCTTCTTTAAACATTAAAAAGAACCTGCTATCAGAAAGGTATTATAAATATTTCGGAAGACATTCGGTGAGTAACAAAATTTAAATTACAAAGAAATTTCTTTTTCTCAACTCCCCTTTCCTAACAAAGTGTCACGATGTGCCAAACCTGTCGTGACAAGATTGAATTTACTTTAAAAGCATACATAATAGAATCAACCAAAAAATATTCCAATATAACTGACAAAATATTACTCATACATGTTTAACACCTATAACAATACAAGTTATGTCATTACTCATGAATAGTAAATGATCTTATTATTTATGTAGGAAATATAAATGTGCTATTACAGGTATTTTCATATTATATAATTTTTCCATAAGTATTAATGAATCCTCAGAAAATATTTTATTATCATCATTGAACATTTCTTATGGCATTTCTGAAAACACTTAAAATTTTCCTAGTTTCTATGAGTATAAAATTCCATAAAATTTGATCTAAGCCAATGATTTTTTTTCTCTAGGAATAGGCAATTTCAGTTTATTTATCTTATTAATTTCAACTTAACCACAATTACTATTTTCAAAGCAATGATTTTAACTAACTAGAGGTTTTAATTTTGACATTTTAAAAATATGGAATGCTTTGTGAATTTTATTAGAATAAATATATTTATGTAGCTTAGTGTACTTAATACCTGCAATTGCACCCTAAATATTATCTTTTAAAATCATTATCTTGAACCAGTGTTTTTAGAATGTGTAACTATACATAATGTTAAACAGTATTAATTTTATCATTTAAATAATTTTTATAAAAGTTTAGCATTTTTATAATTTGATCATTATTAACTTTAAATGACTGCGAATAGTAGCAAAAGCTTTAATTTCAACCATAATATCATTTTTCTTAATGGTACACTTCATCATTGAAGTATAGTAGTAAATGGTGCAGAAAATATAAGAAATATTTTATCTCCTAATCCAAAATCTTCTGCGGTATTTAAATAAATTATTTGAAAATTCAGCTTATTGAATGTTTTATATTAGTAACAATATTAAAAACCTATTATCATTATATATAGTATACATGTGTGTACTTATATGTTTAAGCCATATTTTATATTTAAATTATGAAAAATTGGAATCCTTTTTCTGAGCTCAAGGAAAAGGGTTTAATTCCAACAGAAACAAGGAAGTTTTGTTATATCACATTACTATGAGATAAATTGTATAGTAAGACAGAAGTTTCAGGTTTAACATGATCATCTACAGACTCACCCGGTATCCCGACCGCTTGACTAATAAAAAACCTTCAAAGTACAAGGGTAGAGCAGTCATCTTTAACCTTTCCTGGAAGATCCTGCGAGGGGCTGGTTTTGGGGGCTTCTTGGCCATCATGCTCTCTCTTTAGTGTGTGGTTTGGTTTCAACTATATCGAGTTTCAAACAAAATGAAATCTCCCTTGTGTGAGAGGAAAAGGCAACTAACTGTTCAAGGAGGAAGTCCCAACTTGCTTTTTAACCACCAACAGTACCACCGACAGGAGACACACACACACACATATACACACACACACACTTTTTTCCCTTTACGTTTTTTTTGGAGGAAGAAAGAACTGGCATAGACCAACTTTTGGAGGGTAATCTCTGAGTGAACGACACGTACTTAGATTTACAGTAGCAAAACAAACAGAAGATTAACATCACCCAGGGATGAAAGAAACAGGTGTAGAGATTGTAGACTTTAGGGGAGACATCAAGGACACATTTGTTTTTTCTTTTTTTGTTGTTGTTGTTTGTCCATTTTTATTTCCAGAAGACATGACTTGAATAAAGTCTACTTCATTAAAAATTACTTCAGGCCAGGCATGGTGGCTCATGCCTATAATTGTACCACTTCAGGAGGCTGAGGCAGGAGGATCACTTGAGGCCAGGAGTTCTAGAAGAGCCTGGGCAATAGCAAGACCTTATATCTACACAAAAGTTTTAAAATTTAGCCGGGTGTGATGGCGTGCACCTGTAGACCCAGCTACTCAGGAGGCTGAGGCAGGAGGATCGCTTGAGCCCAGGAGTTGGAGGCTGCAGTGATCTAGGATGATGCCACCGCACTCCAGATTGGCCTTCAGAGTAAGACCTTGTCTCAGAAAAAGAAAAAAAAAAAAATTCATGGGATCATGAATTATGTTCGTACTATTTCTGTTGGTTAAATATTTCAGGGCTGAGCTTTGTTTAAATTAAAAAAAAAAATGGTTCTCCCATCTCATGCCCATTTTGATTATTCACTAAATAAAAACACAGTTACGAGAACATGGAATTTTTCACTTTTTTGCCAACGGGTATTCCAAGTCTATGGGTCACTGGCGGATATTTGGTGCTGTGGTTTGAATGTGTCTCCCAAAGTTCATGTGTTGGAAATTTAATCCCCAATGCAACAGTGTTGACAAGTGGGACCTCTGAGAGGTGATTAAGTCATGAGGACTCTGCCTGCATAAGTGGCTAAATGCCATGATTGAGGGAGTGCATTAGTTATCAAGTGAGTGAATTTCTTGTAAAAGCAAGTTTCGCTCTCTCTTGCTCCCTCTTACTCTCTCCCATTCACTCTCGCTCTCTCTCGTTCTTCCACTCTCTGCCATGGCCTAATGAGCATGAAGGTCTTTGCCAGTTACTGGTGCCAGGCTCTTGGATTTCCAGAACCATAAGCCAAACAAATTTCTGTTCATTATAAATTGCCCAGTCTGTAGGATTCTGTTACAGCAGCACAAAACACAGTAAAACATTTGGCAAAAAATATCTGGCAGAGAAAGCTCTAGGTTTTCAAACTTCCATTTTGTTCTTTTATGTTTTATGAGCTGTAGATCACTAATGAGCTATAGATCACTTTATGAGCTGTAGATCACTATGATCCATGGATGGGATCCCCACAGTTATCTAGTGAGATTTATAGAGCTATACTGGGGTCAAAATGCATTCAACAGTTGCATGTGAGAAATGGTCTTCGAGATATTGGATTTGGCCTAGTACAGTGCAGGGAATGATGGAAGCAAAGACTATTATTAGAAGGAATTCTGATTTGTCCTACAGGGGTCCTGAGAATTTTCATCATTGTCTCTTTCACCTTCAGTATTTCAGAAATTACTCTAGATTTAGGAAAGGGTGGGCCCCGGTAAGACCAGCCAATTCTCAGAAATCAAAGCAAGCCAGGAATTTTCTGTCTGATCCTCCTCTCCTAATGGAAAAACCACATGGTTTTCTCCACTAGTATGGGTCCCACTGACCCTGCAACTGTAGCTATGGGGAGCTAAATTGTCCACAAAGTGAGTAGAACAATACAGACTAATAATGAGTAAATCAGAGAAGAGTTTTCAGATGCATTATCAAAATGAAAACAGTTTGTAACAGAAATTGGGAGTTGAAAATGCAAAATTACTGCTTTGCCTTTATAACAAGTCTAGACCTGCTTCTTGCTACCCAAACCTTCAATGATAAAATGTAAGTCCAACTTAATTTTTTTTATCATGCCTGATCTCTCTGCTCAAGTCTAATGTTTTGAGGCAAAAAAACATAACTAATTTTTAGTTTCAGTGTACTAAGAAAATGAGTTAAATGGCATAAGAAAACTTCCCAAAAGGACAAATGACCTAATCTATTTTCTTGGCAACTGGTAGTTGATGTAATACAGGAAGGAAGAGGAGGAAGATTGGATGCTGACAATTAGAGTATGAGAAAATTAGTCACTGATTTTCTGGCTGGAGAGTTTCGTGAGAGAGAGAAATGAATTCCTCTAGGATAATATGTAAAGATGGAAATATTTTTGTGAAATAACCACAAAATTATGTCTTTAATTATGTCTTTCTAATTTTTTTTTTTAAATAAGCAAAAAAAGGAACAGTTCATCAGACATTGTAAGTTACTTTCAGCTGCTGGTTTGTAAGTCAAATTCTTCTTTAATATACCAAGTATCAAATTATGTCGCTCTAAAAAAGAACCCTACAAAATGCAAAAAATCTTACTTAAATATTACTAGCCAGTTAGATCTGCTTGCAGGTATCAACATTATTGTACCACGGCATCATTACAATGGAAATCCTCTTCTAGATATTTCGAGCATTGGGCAGTGAATAATGAATGTGTAGGTAAGGAAATGTAGCAGAAAAAATGTTTGGGCACGGGGAGAGAAGCCAATTTTGCTGCTAACCAGTTCTGAGGATTAACAGAACAAGAAATTTAACTTCTCTGCAATCACAGCTTCCTTGCTTATGAAATGAGGTGACAAACTAAATTGACTTCTTGTCTGAAGAGCTGCAATGGGCTTCTAAGTAGCCCGCTGATTTCTATTCTTTCTATTCTCTAATTTATTTAACATGCAACCTAATCAAGACTCCCTGCTTCAAACACTTTAATGGACTGTCATTGCTTTTGAGATTCCTTCTTTTATTTTTTCAAGAAACACTAAATATCGAGTACTGACAATGTGCTCAAGCATGGCACACAATGTCCTTCCTAATAAGGCCTTTTAAATCTCGACTCCTCAAAATACCCTCTGCTTCAGTAATTTTGTTTACTCTCAGTTGCTTCAATACCCTATGATCTTTCTTATCATCTCATACTTTTTCAACCACTGTACTCTTCCTTGGATACCCTTCCTCCCCCTTGTTTATATGGCAATGTCCTGCGCACCCTTCAAGATCCAGGTTAATGGTGAAGATTTTATGATTTCCTAAAGCTTTCTCCATCCCCCAGGGAAAAGTTATTACTCTCACTTCTGCATTCCTATAGCACTTGGCACATTTCTTTTTTTGAGACAGAGTCTCACTTTGTTGCCCAGGCTAGAGTGAGTGCCATGGTGTCAGCCTAGCTCACAGCAACCTCAAACTCCTGGATTCAAGCAATCCTCCTGCCTCAGCCTCCCAAGTGGCTGGGACTACAGGCATGTGCCACCATGCTCGGCTAATTTTTTCTATATATATTAGTTGGCCAATTAATTTCTTTCTATTTATAGTAGAGACGGGGTCTCGCTCTTGCTCAGGCTGGTTTCGAACTCCTGACCTTGAGCAATCCGCCCGCCTCGGCCTCCCAGAGTGCTGGGATTGCAGGCGTGAGCCACCTCGCCCGGCTCATTTCTATATTATAATATTTGTCTCGTTGTATTTTAGTTTAGTACATATTCTGTATCAATGGGAAAATGAGTTTTTTCAAAAGGGGAGATTGTGCTGAAGTAGCAGTTGATGAGAATTAGATTACACTCTGGGAGGCCGAAGTGGGCGGATTGCTCAAGGTCAGGAGTTCAAAACCAGCCTGAGCGAGACCCCATCTCTACTATAAAAAAATAGAAAGCAATGGACTTGGAGGGGTCAGCGGCCCCCACCCCAGGCCACAGCCCCTGCTGGCCCTGCCGCCCCACTGACCCTTCCTCTTCCTCCTCCTCCAGCCCTAGCCAAGTCCTTTGAAAACGAGTCACCCTTGTGGTCACTGCCAGGGTGTCCTTGGCCGGATGCTGCAGGGACATGGGGCTGGGGCCGCCACCACCCGCACCCCGACAGGCCAGGCCTAGCCAGGCAGCATGAATAAGTGAAAAGTTACTCTCACATTGAGGGTGACCCCAATCAAGTCCCATTTTGCCAACGTGAATGCTTTTCAATATCAAATTTCCTGTATCGACAACACATAATTTCTGCCCCCATGTCATTCCTTGCAGTTTCTCTGCCTATTTCCTTGAACTTTTTAAACTCTCTTACTGCCAGAGAGCTACAGTTTTGGTATTTTATCATTTATGAGTTTCTATAGACACTTGAATTTATAAATATCTATATCTATATTCTATATCATGCCCTAGGATTACAGGCTTAGCCGCCATGCCCGCCAAGCCTTACCTATATTTAATTTTAAATGATCCAACCTTGCAAGCAGTATGATATTCACCAAAAGATGCTTACTCTGTAGCAGAAGTTATAGAAGAAGGCAAGCACTGTTCACACTACTCTTGATAATTTTTTACAAAGAACTAAAGCAATTTATTTCTTAATATTTCTAACCTAAATTACAATGTACAAAATAAATATTAGTTTTATTCTTTTTTGCATTTCCCCATAAGTTTATAACTGACAATAAGATAGTTACGGTTTCGACAAAATTGAAAAGATCATGAAACAATGAGAATTTTCCTCATTGATTATTAAGATGCTAAGATCTCTTTGCATATTTTCAGCTTACGTGGTCATTTCTAGGGTCCCATGCTACCTTGCACAACAGCTGCCTAAAATGTAAAAGCCAAGGCCTACATTATTTGCCAATTTGCACTCAAAGTAACTTAAGTCTTTTCAAAGCTAAAATTATGATGTAGAACTCTATTATTAAGCTTTTGAAAAGCAAAATGTGTTTTCAATGACAAAAGTTCATTTTGGGGAGGTAACAATTATGTTGACTGCAAGTAAGCTATAGGATATGGAATGAAGATCTGAGAATCTACTGTTATTTGTTGTGTTCTTGGATTAAGAGAAACAATAAAATATAATTGCAACTAAGAATTAACTGGTTGACACAAAGGTGATTTAGGAAATGTGAGGTCTGCTAATTTATATAGCTCTTTACAATTGAGGGCTCATTGCAGACATTAGAACTTACCCTGCAAAAAAACTGCTTTTGTGTGAACATTGCTGCCACCTACCGACACATTGCAAGTATTCTTTATTAACTTGGCAATTATGGATAGCATTTCTATCTGAGGATAATTTTGTCAGAAAAGGCTACTTAAAGCGAATCTACTTAACCACTGGGACCACATTTGGCGCTAAATAGTAAAAAACATAATAATTAAAATGTTATAAGCTAAAAACTAAAATGATAAAAATGCGTTTATTTTACCTTGGCAACTTTAAGTTATAATTGCAACTATGTTATACTTTTTAGAACAAATTCATTTTTGGTGTGTAACTATTCTGACACAATTATATGGTAGCAATTTGCTAACATTTTCACTTCTGAATTTTGAAGAATAATAAATGTTCGTGCAAAAAGTTTTAAGAACTTCAGCAATTTTATTACTATCACTTTCCTGCATCATTTTACTATGAAAGATTTCAAACATACAGAGAAGCTGAAAGAGTAGTATTAATAAACACCTATGTACAAACCATATAGGGTCAATAACTATTAACATTTTGCCATACTTATTTAACTATCTCAATTTCTTTTTGATTAATCATTTCAAAGCAGTTACAAATACCACAAGACATTTTATCCCTAAATACTTTAACATGTATATCCTAACAGTAAGGAAAATCTATTACATAAAGATAGTGACATTATAATGCCTAAGAAACTTTTACAATTCCCTAATGTCATCTGATAATTAATATTTTCATTTTCCACTTGTTGCCTAATGCTCTTTATAGCTACTTTGTTTTGAACTGGACTCTGATCAAGATTCACACATTGCATTTGGTTTTCAAACAGTTCATTTGCACCTCTCTTTCTCTCATTTTCTCTCTCCCTCTTCCCCTGCCTCAGTCGGGTTTAGGTGTAAATTACAGAAAAGTTACCTTTTGTTAAGAAGCACAGTTCTAGTTTTGCCAAATATATATAGTCATGTAATTACCACCATAATCAAGACATAAAATATTTCCACCACTGCAAAAAGTTCTCTCATGCCTCTTTATAGTCTCTCTCTACTCACCCCATCAACCATTGATCAGATTTCTTTTCATATAGTCATTGACATTTGGCTTCTTTCACTTAGTATAATGCCTTTGAGATTCATCCATATTTTGTGTGTATCAGTAGTTTGTTTTGATCACTGAGGACTATTATACTGTATCCATGTACAGCACTTTGTTTATCCAGGACAGATGCTCATGTGAGACTGTGAGGTGGGATTAAATGTGAACTTAGTTTTAAGTGGTCAGTTCACTTGTGAATCTTTTTGTGCCATGACTTCTATTTCTTTATGGAACCTTGTAACTGAAGAGATTTTATAATAAATACCCAGGTCATAATTATTCAATGCAAATCAAAGGTCTAAAATAAATATTCCTTGAAAAGTTTTAAAATTTAGAAATTTTAAATTATCTACCTAAATCATAAATAACTACCAGTTTTCACTTGCCTTCTCAAGCTAAATTTCTGGATACTTTACTTTCTCCATACACACTTCTAATTGCATACACTTCTGTAGACTTATATGTAAACACACATGCACATACACACACACACCCCTTACCTAGATGAGTAGCTGTGAAAGAAAACTTAAAGATTCAATCAGTTGTCATAGTAATTCATAAGGAGTAATATTGATGCATTTTTTGGGGGGATTTATAATGACAAACCTGAGACTTTAAATGAATGTAACTCCCACATTAATTAGCAATCCTATTTTAGGATACTGAAACCATGGTGGGGCTATTAAGTACTAGAACTGAAAAGCTTGTCCGGAAATTGTGGAGTCTCCATAACTCTGTTTTCATAACGATTTTCTTTCTAGAAACTGCTGCTCAATTTTCTTTCTAGAACAAAGTTTCATTCCCAACCCTCTCTATGCCCTGCATTTCACACCAGCACAAGCCATTGCATTTCCAGTTTCTCTAAATAACTGGGAGTTACTGTTTCCAGCAGAAGCAAGAGGATATAATTTTACATGTGGAATTTTTCATCTATGATTGTGCTTGCTAAAATTTCTGACTGAGAGGCAAAGAGTATAGTTCAGGGGTGGGGAACCTTTTCATGTTGGAAGGCCACATTAATTCAGCTGTAATCAAATAAGGCTGCATGCATGAAAGTTCAATTAGATATAATTAAAAATGTACATTATTTTGTAAAAATCTATTATGTACTTAACAATTTCAAAAAATGAAAACTATTTGTTAATTTTAAAGTTAACTAACATCTTAATGAGTTTCTTGTGTCTGATTTTTGTTGGAAAGCATTTGAATATTGGTTGCAGCATGGAGGCCCCCAGTTTCAGTTGATCCTGTAGGTGGGTATTAGTCATTTGTGACCCTAAGGGTGTCTTGATTTGGGTTAGGTAGGAGAATGTAGATTCACAGCAATAAGTGGTTGAAAAGCAAGAAATCACTTTTTGGGCATGTTGCCAAAGAAGTGGGTATTCTATTGCATTTTTTTTTTTGTATTTCAATTGGATCTTTCTTAGCATTAAACAATTAAATATTGTCATCTACTATTAACCATTCAATGTCATCTACTGAGAGCTCAGTCAATTCCATCTGTAGTTCTTTAGGTGCTTGGTGAGATCAACCACGTGAGGCTTAAATGCTAATATGAGTGTGATGTGGTGATTCCCAAAGTCAGTGAAACTTTCATTATATTCTTTAATTAATAGGTCTCTAACAGCTGCGTGTTCTTCAAATGATTCACATATGTCATCCTGCTCATCAGTGACCTTTGCTAACTGAGGAAAATGTTCATCCAAATTTCCTTTAGAAGAAGTGTTTTGGAAAAAGATAACTTCTTTCAAAATGCTGAGATTTTTCTTTTGGACATATATCATATGTAGACTTAGTTTTACCTTGCAAAGAAATATTCCAATTGTTTTGATTTGACATATCACATAGAAATGTTGCTTTCCTATAGAAATATTCCTTCAATAATTCACATTGCTGATTATGTTCTTCATAAATTTAACTATCTGTTCTTGCAGAGATAAAAATTTTGGCTAACACCTGTCCCTGCAGTAGCCAACACACTTTAGAATGATATGGCAAATCCACACTGAATACCTCATAGCTCAACTTCAGCATGTTAAGAAAGTGATGATGCTGTCTTACAATTGCAGGGATATAGCTAACAATACTTATAACTTGTTGTAAAATGTCACTTAAAATAGTAGCTTTAGCACAGATATTCTGCTGATGCAAAATACAATGGAAAGAAATGAGAGCATCTGGATCTGTTAATACTTTATCTGTGCAATGAACCCTTCATGTTTTCCTGTCATGGAAGGTGCATCATCTGTACATACACTCACTAAATTTACCAAATTCAGTCCAACTTCACATTTATCTTGAAAGTTGTTGAAGATATCTCTATTCCCTGTGTTGTGCTCACAAAAGTGCCCAAAGCGAGTAACTCTTTGTAGCAAAGAAAATCTTCTGATCTGAATAAAGTGTAAAACCTGTGCCAAGTCAGTAGTATCAGTTGATTCATCCAAAGTGATTGAATAATATATGTTTTCCTTTTGAAGTATTGCATGAAGTTGTTCTGTTAAGTTGAGGGCTAATTCATGCTGCTGATCAGTTATGGTTCTCCTTCAAAGAGGCAGTTATTGGTACTTTGAAATGTTATCGCGGTCTAAGCATCCTACGACTTGAACAATACATTCTTTCACAATTTCTACATCACTGAAGGGC
Organism: Microcebus murinus; assembly: GCF_040939455.1. Classification (NCBI taxonomy): domain Eukaryota; kingdom Metazoa; phylum Chordata; class Mammalia; order Primates; family Cheirogaleidae; genus Microcebus; species Microcebus murinus. The sequence goes on from NC_134129.1 coordinate 6,643,349, forward strand.
TTCCCTTTTTTCCCTCCGAGTATGTAAGCAACTTTATAAGTTGCTTCAGTGACATTATTTCCAGGTCTTATTGCTGCTTGAAAGAATTGTGTTTGCTTTTGCTTTTCATCTTTTATCTCTGCAATACAAACTTTCACACCTCTCCCTCTAATTTAAAATATTTGTGGTCCTTATGAGTATTATAATGTTGATGAGCATTGAAGTTCTTTAATGTTGATATTGTAGTATCCCAAAGCAAGCAAATCATCTGTAACAGAAACAAGATAATATTACAATTTCCATCCTCATTAAAAAAATCTGTTTTTTTCCTTTGGTGTTGTCTTGGTCTTCTTTGACATGATGGGCTGTTAAGCAGACAATTAAAAATTACTGTGGAGCTGTGCAACTATTCACAAATTCCACTTCAAACAGAAACACAATTCACTGTTGTCAAAAACTGATAAGAGGCTGGGCGCGGTGGCTCACGCCTGTAATCCTAGCACTCTGGAAGGCCGAGGCAGGTGGATTGCTTGAGGTCGGGAGTTCAAAACCAGCCTGAGCAAGAGCAAGACCCCCATCTCTACTATAAATAGAAAGAAATTAATTGGCCAACTAATATATATATAGAAAAAATTAGCCGGGCATGGTGGTGCATGCCTGTAGTCCCAGCTACTTGGGAGGTTGAGGCAGGAGGATCGCTTGAGCCCAGGAGTTTGAGGTTGCTGTGAGCTAGGCTGACGCCACGGCACTCACTCTAGCCTGGGCAACAAAGTGAGACTCTGTCTCAAAAAAAAAAAAAAAAAAAAAAAAAAGCTGATAAGAGACTGGTGTACTAGACCCCCATAAACTCTCACCTACCAGCTTCGTGTGATAGTGGCACCAGTCAGGTGGGGGAAGTTAGAACTAAATCATGAGTGTAGCACCCGTCAATTTAGCCCTTATGGCTTACTAATGTTCCAGTTGTGCTGGTCAATCTGGAAGGATTATTTTGTTGAAACTTGTTTTATTCTTTGGTATTTTAAATATGTTCATTTTAAAAATAAAATAAAAATATAAAAGACAAAAATATATTAGTAAAAATAAAAGAATTTGTTCTATAAATTTGGATGTAGTCAAAAGGCTGCACTAAAGGTCCTAGAAGCCTTAAGGACGTAGGTTTCCCACTCCTGGTATAGTTATTAAGAGCTCAGTTGTGGAGTCAGAATCCCCAAACTACTAGCTCTGCCATTTAGTGGTGGTGTGATCTTGAGCAAGTTACTTAAGTCTCTGTGTTCCAGTGACCATGTTTATAAAATAGGGATATTAATTGGTCTGTCACAGGCATGTTCCAAATACTTCATATGCATTTGGAGCATTCACAGAATTTGGCATGCTCGCTAAATATTAGTTTTTATTATCTATTCCAAATCTGATAGCACCAAATTATATATAATGTAGATTGATTGACAAAACTGCTAAATGTAGTAAAAAATTCTCCATAATGATACTAGTAGCTTTGTGTTTTTTTTTTTTAAATGGATCTCTTCACAAATACCAATAGCTTCATTACTAAATTCTTACTATGTTCCAGGCATTGGGCTTAGATCTTAACAGGAATTATTTAATTCTGACATCTCAACAACTTTAATATCATTCCCATTTTACAGATAGGAAAATTGAGGAACAGACAACTTAATTAACTTGCAGCAATGATCGCAGAATTACTGGAGTAGAGTGCAACCCAGGCATGTCTGATTTCAGGGTCAGAGTTCATGACCCTTTTAGATTCCCTGCCAAAAGTAAATAAATAAAATAAAAAGTGGCTTTGACAGGTGACAGCATTTGTTAAAGCATTACAAATTTTAAAAAATGACTAGCTCAACTCCTGATTAATGTATTTATTCAATAAGCAATCTATTTTCTGATTAAAGCTGTCTCACAGTTTTTGGTTAAATCGTAAAAAGAGGACACAGTTTTAAAGAACTCTGTCGTTATGTCATCCGGGCGACACTGGGAGCGCTGGCACCAGCTTGCCCTGGGCGACAGGGTAGCGGGTCGGCGGCTGCGCAGGGCCCGGGCTCTTGCTGCAGACTTCTTTTCAGAACGTCATGCTTGCGTGATGCCCTCACACAGGTCGTTCTGTTGGCAGCGCATCTGAAAAACGTCACCCCCGGGCCTGAAAAGAAACGCAAGCCACCGTTACCATCATCATCACACAGTGGCACTATTTCCAGAGACGATGTCTAGACGGGCTGGGCGTGGCTGACGAGGCTGCACAGGGAAATCTTTCTCTCTCCGAAACGTTTTCTGCCAATTCTACCCGTTATCCTTACAAGTAGTACTAATTGTTCCGTAATAGAAGTGTTGAGAAGTTTTACACTGGGCGCAAGCGGCAAAGGCGGCTTCCAAGATGGTGCCTTCCGGCAAAAAGCTCGGCCTCACGCGCATCAGCTGCCGGGGCTCGGGTGGGAGGCGGGAACCAGGCTGTGGGGGCGGGGCTTTAAGAGGGCGGGGCTCCAGGGGCGGGGCTGCGGGAGGGAGGGCGGGGCTGCGGGAGGGAGGACGGGGCTGCGGGAGGGAGGGCGGGGCTGCGGGAGGGAGGGCGGGGCTGCGGGAGGGAGGGCGGGGCAGCACCCTACAGAAGTGAGGGGCGGGCCCAGTAACGGCTTGCTTACTATTAGACCGCGCGGTCCGTTGTGCGCATGTGCCATCCGTTTCAAACTCTGAGGCGCGCCCGGGCGCTCTTGTTGTTGTGGGTGGAGTCAATGGACCCGGGACACCGGAAGCGCGCGGTCTGAGGATCGCAGCCGTAGCGGCCGCCGCATCTCGCCTTAAAGTTGTCACCGGATCGTCGCTTCGCAGCTAGTTGGGCGATTTCTGTCCTTGCTCCGCCTTGTCGAGCCGTGTCCGGTGCGGGCTTCCTCCTCGGAACCCTGCGCGGGCCGGAAGATGGCGGCGTCCGGTCTGGTACGTGCGGGCCTCGGCTCCCGCTGAGGAGCGGACGGGCGCGGCGCGGCGCGGGCGGGGAGGAAGCGGGCGTTAGGCCGGGCCGGGCCTGTCAGGGCTGTCAGTGGGAAAGACGCACGAATGTTTGAAATCCCGTGTGGTCGTGTGCAGATTAATTTACTGTGCTTTTCCCTTAAGGTTGCACGGCACGATTTCGTCTGTGACTGGGTCTGTCTAGCCAGAGTCTTGGGATTTCTACTTTTTAGTCTATTTACAGTAGAAGCATTAAATGCCTTAAAAGTGTGCTTTTGCGTCATACTGTCCGGTCTGGAGAAACACCGATCATGTGACAGATTTGTCTCGAAATAATTTGACTTTCTCATTTCTTTTGTCAAATTTCGTTGACCCTTATGTGCCGTTTTTGAGGCTTTTATGGGGCATCTGTTAGCGATAAGTCCTCTGAAAGGCAACTGTTGGCAAACAGGTGCGAGGTGTGAGCGACTAACGGGGGCGGGGACTCGCTTTTTGCTTTCCTGTGTCTGGACTTCCTCGGTATTCACTTTTCTGCATTTCAGACTTTGTTCATGGTTACCATATGTTGTAAGACCCATGTCACCTCTTTTCTTGTTTATCTCCCCTTCTAAGAAAATCTTCAATGTCAGTGAGCTCCCGTTATGTAACATTATACATGTATGCATAAAGAAATGTATGAAAGGCTAGTGTGTGCTTTTTAATATGAGCACATGTATTGTTTACATATTACATATAATTAGAAAGCAATAAAGCCAAATTCTCACTGGGGGAAAACAAGGGGAATGCAACTTACTAAATGCTTACAATTCATTTTTTCAAATGCCCGTCATAACCTGTTTTGAGTCTTTTAGTTCTAATATCTGACTTTGTATCATAATCCATTTAAAAGACAAGGGAAGAGAAGTTGGGAGATTATCCTCAGGCATTCATGTACTTTCAGTGGTTCTCAACTGGGGGCTCTTTTGCCTCCTGGGAGATATTTGTTGTGTGGCATGCCCATATTGGGGTGAAATTACTTTGAAGGTAAATTGTATTTGAATATATTTTAAACAAAGAAACCAAATTGATGATTTGCTTTTCTTTCAGGATCATCTCAAAAATGACTATAGAAGAAGATTTTGCCGACCTTCCAGGTGATTTATATACTTAAGCTTTTAAGATGATTTTTTTATTCCTATCTTTACAAAGTGGATTTTTAAATGAAGAAAGCAAAAACCATCACCTATGACTAAAATAATGATTTCTACGTCCAGTGATTAAGTGTAGTCATCTTATACTAACAGAAAAATATTAATGCAAATAGTGCAATATTAATGCAAGTAGGCAGTGAGAAAAGAAATTCACCTGGTAAGATGGTAGGACCAGGAAGAGGCAGTCTCAGTTCTAAGTGAAAGCTGTGGGAAAAGCACTTTGTAGAGTGGATTGAATGGTAAAACTAGACAGACGTAGCTTATTCAGTGGCGCAAAAAGAAAAATAATGCATACTGTCATGAATTTTTGTGTTGGGTGCTTATTTGAGTTGCTTTGGTCCTTTTAGTTGTAAAACCTGTAAAGTTAAATTTTCTAGTTAAATATTGAGTGGTAATAGAATGAAAAACGTGCTTTTTAAAGTGAAGATGTTATTATCAATAACATCTTGTTTATTGAGCTTGGATTCTACGAGAACATAGAAATATGTTCTTTTGCTCACGAGCAGCTTTCCTTTTCGGAAGGTGAATATTGAATTAATTTAATGAACAAAAATAATACTTGTAATAATAATTTGTGTGTCATAAAGAGCAGGCCTGTATGTAATTAAGCATTAACTTGTATAGGCAGTCATGTAAGAAGTTAGGAAGGAATATGCGTGCTGTTGATATTAAGGGAAAGCTTTAAAGTTGTGGTGTAACTTAGGTGGACCTTGCATAAAGATTTAAAGACAAAGGTAAAGTACATTCCAGACCTAGGAAGTATCATAAACAAAGGAACCACAATAGGAATACATATATTGTGGTTTGTCAATCAGGTAGACCTGATTTAAGATGGTGATTATGTTGGGTAAAAGTAGAAAACAAGACCATATGAATTGGGTAGAGCCAGAAAATGGATATCGTGTTCTTTAGGCATCTATTATAGGTTTGAATAAACTATCTTAAATCCTCTTTGGAATAAGGCCTACCAAATGTGAACACACACATACACTGCATTTTAAAAAAGCAAAGAAGAGTAGTGTGATGTTTGTATGATAGCCTAATGTAGGGGTTTCAATAATCTAGGCATAGTTGGGGTGCTTTTATGATAAGGTAGTAATGAGAAGGAGGAAGAAAAGGTAAATTGGAGAAAATATTGAAAAAATGTGGAAAAAGCTGTAGGACTTGGTAAGTGATTTTTTCCCCAAATGATTGACTATAAAAAAAATAGTGATTTCTTTCACCAAATGATTGAATAAAGTCTATTCTATAAAGTAGAATCATTTGGTAACTGCCAGAAGATTACATCCATACTGTATCAGCTAGACTTTCTGTTTGACAACTAGTCTAGAGTGTGTTCTAGACTATATATTGGTGGCCTGTGTTCCAATAGTGACTATATTATCACCTTTGGCAAGTCACTTGATCTGCCTGAGTCTGATCTGTGAAATGGGTGATAGCAGGGGTGTATTTATATTGCTGCAGTATATGTACATGTATGTAGTATTCTTGGGTGGTGTCAAGGACAGAATTTACAATAGTATCCTATATTCTGGTATAACCTCTGCCATTAATACTAATTAGGTTTACACACTTGGGCAGGTCATTTGACCAATTGTATTTCAGTTTTTCTATCTGCAAAATGAGGTTATGGGATTCAGTTAGTGGTTTTTAATCAGATTTGTACATCAGGATTTACATGAATTATCCTAGAAAATCTGATTCATTTGGTTTGGGGGATATGGGCACTTATGTGTATTTCTGTCAAGGCAATTTTATGCACATATTTGGATGATAATTATTGGGCTAGGTGTTTTCTGAGATCTTTCAGTTATAAAATTCTGATGGATGATCCGATAAAGCATTGTGGCCCATGATCTTGAGTTACTTCATATAAAGTACTTTTCAAACTCTCAAGAAAAATAGGAATGTTATAGATCTTGCAAGGGTCAGTAAACTCCTACAGCCCATAGGCTAGCTAATTGTTTTGTAACAGGTTTTGTTTCAGTTTTATTGGAGCATACCCATTTGTTTACATATTGTTTCTTTCTTATTAGGGGACCTGACATTAACACAGAGCAAGGCCAGAACATACTGGAAATCTTAAAAGACTGTTTTGAAGAAAAAAGTAAGGTTTCATTTCTGGATGGACTTTGATGGTTGGGATAGATGAAAATATAAATATGTCATATTAATATCAAATGGGGCAAATATGTTCTAGCCTATAAATATATGCAAAATATTTTCCCCAGAATATGAGCTCATATGCAGCTCTTCATGTACCTTCTGGTATACTTAGGATAATACTGACAAAAATTATTGACAATAATTTGTCATCTCCTTTAGTTCATACTAGATTCCTGTAATGTGGAAATCCATACATAATTACCATGCACAAGCAAAAGTATTTCATATAATAGAAATAGATGTGCAGAATTCTTGACATCACTAGAGAGTTTGAGATAATATTTAGCAATTCACATTCCTTTCTAAGGAAATGTTGAATTATGGCAAAAATTTTTCTAAGTGCCAGTCAGCGTCAAAAGTTAGTAAGAGAATAGGCCAGCCAAAGAAATAAGGGTAGATGGTAGAAGAGTATCTCTTTTATACATTCTCTGAAAGAAGAGCTGACACATACTTCCTTAGGAGTCTTGTCTTTCTCAAAGAATATTGAATTGATGTCTGTACTTGATTTAAGTTAATTGTGTTTAAAGAGTCAATAGACAATTCTTCATACTTCAAATAGAGCTAATTTTAATTTTAACCCCTAGATAGTACACTGTATTTTGTTTTCAAAAATTTCATACTTGTTTTTAGGTCTTGCCAATGATTTGAGCACAAATTCTACAAAATCAGTGCTTTATTCCACATCCCAAATAAAAGACATTTGTATTCAGTCACCGAGCAAAGAGGTAAGTCATAAAGGAGAACTGGTACAGGTTTAATATATTAATAATGAAATTATACACAATGTACTTATGTACATTTTAGTTGTTAAGTCTTATTCTTGAAAGAAGATCCTATATTCCCATTGACTTTCTGTAAAATTTGGAGATAGTTTGTGAAATTTTTGATTTGATATTTTCTGTGTTTGAAATTGAGGGTCTGGGAATTACAGTTGTCAAATTATAACAATCACTTTTGATTTCTCCTAAAATAATACTTAAATTAGGTTTTTAAAAAGTGGGCAGCTATTGAAATTGCTGATCACATATTGACAAGTTTGGATATTTTCTGAAGACTGAAGGCACCTCATTGTTGACTTCAATATAATAAATAGCAGACTTTCAAATAGCGTTTTAGAAGCTAATGATTTAAGGCAAATTGTTCAAAAGCACAATACTAATGACAAAAATCATGTAGGCTAGAAATAACATTCATTAGAAAATTATAAACAGGCAATCAGCATATTAAACACATATATTACATATAGCCTTTTCATTCTAAGGAATGAAGACAGGACTATTTCTTTCTGTAATGTGATAAGTTACATTGATTTTCGAAAGTTAAATCAATTTAAGTTTCATGGGATAAACTTGACTTGGTCATAGAGTATTAATATTTTTATTTGGTTAATATTGAAGATGTTTGCATCTATGTTCATGAATCATATTTTCTCTTAAGATGTTCTTGTATAGCTTTGTTGTCAGGGTTGTACTACAGGTTCCTCTTCTAGATAGGATGTAATAAATCATAGGCTAACACATTTGCTAAAACAGCTAATTAAAAAAAATAAAATGCAAAACAAATTTTATTTTTAGAGATGTGGGGAGCTGTAGAAACAATAAAGACTATCACCAAATAGTCTATAACTAATTTTCTTCCCTTGTGAGGCAAAACACCTCTGTGTGCTCTACTCATTGTCCCCTAACTTATGGAAGTTTTCCATTCTAGCTGATAGGTGCAGTCATATATATGACTGAGAGAATATTCCTCCTCAGGCTTCAGGTATTTCTTTCCCCAGCCTTTCTCATTTTTTTCACAATGCATGCTCTGATCAATATTTAATTGAATGCTTGAGGGAGATCTTTTGTACATCTCTGAAGTTCTTTCTCTGTGTTGCTATCTCCTGTCTAGTACTTTACCCTACAGATTCTAACCCCTTTGGCCATCTTATCCCCAGCCTTGGCTCCTCAACTAGGAGTTCACTCTCCTTGTACCATAACGTGGAAACTCTCCAGGATATAAGCTAGGACAATCAGAGGGTTCACTTTATTTGTTCCCTGCTTCTCAAAGATCCCTGTCCTCTTGTTTGATGTCAAATTTCTTGAGAATCTTGTATATTTTGGCTGTTTTTAAAATTGTTTCAGGCAAGATGGTACATCTGGTTGCTGTTACTATATTACATCTTGTTCTAAAGCAGAGGTCTTTTGCAATGACTTCTAAATAACTTTGGGCCAAAGAAGAAAGCACACTAGGAATAGAAAATATTATGAACTGAATGATAAAAATGTGAGTTATCAAAACTTTTGAGATTTATGATACTCTCAAAGTACCATATTAAAACAAACAAAACTTTTGAGATTTAGCTAAAATAGTGTTAGAGGGAATTCATGACTTTAATGTATATTAAGAAATAAGAGCCAGGTGTGGTGGCTCACACCTATAATCCTAGCAATTTGGGAGGCTGAGGCAGGGGGATAACTTGAGGCTAGGATTTCAAGACCAGCTTGAGCAACATAGCAAAACCCCATCTTTACAAAAAAAATAAATAAAAAAATTAGCTGAGCATGGTGGCACACACCTATAGTCCCAGCTACTTGGGAGGGTGAGGCAGGAGGATTGCTTGAACCCAGTATTTGAGGTTGTAGTGAGCTGTGATGAGGCCACTGCACTCTAGCCCAGGCAACAGAGTGAGAACCTATCTCAACAAAAGAAAAAAAAGAAAGAAGTAATGTTGAAAATCAAGGTGTACTCTAGATATTATGTTGGCCTTGTAAAATGAGTTTCCTTTTTTTCTGTTCTCCTGAAGGGTTCTTATGAATTAGTATTATTTCTTACTTAAACATTTGCTGGAATTGATAGTCTTCTCTTTGGAAAGGTTTTAAAATATGAATTCAGTTTTTTTCTATGAAATCCCTTAAAGTATACAAATCATAAGGGTATCTTTTGATGACTATTTACAACTGTTCCCTAGATCAAGATACAGAACAAAGAATTTTGATTCTACTTAATAGTAATGGAATATAATTTTTATTTTCTCTGTCCTTTTTTTTTTGGACAGTTCTAAATAGTCTTTTTCTAGGGATTTGTTCATTTTATTTAAATTTTCAAATTTATTGGATAAAGTTTTTTGTGATATTCTTCTACAATCTTGTTAATGTCTTCAGTATCTATAGTGATGTCTTCTTTTTCATTCCTAAAAATAACATTGGTTATTTATGCCTTATCTTTTTCTTTGATTAGTCTTGTCAGGTTTTATCAATTTTGGTCTTTCAGAAAACCAAGTTTGACTTTGTTGATCCTCTCATATGTTTGTTTTTAGTTTCATTATTTTTCTCTTTACTTCCTTGTATGTTGTTTTTAGCTTCATATTATTAACTTTTTCTCTCTAATTCTTGAGATGGTTGCTTCCAAACAACAGAGATTTTGTAAGTGTTAGAATTTTTCCAGGTAGGGCCTTTCCATACAGTAAGCTCGGCCAAGGCCTTATGCATAAGAAATAGAATTTGTTTACCTGACTTGAAAATGAAGTGGGTTATCAGACCTACCTGTATGTATCTTATAGGCTTTTCTGTTTGAGAATTGAGATTCCTAAGTCTAGTTATTATTTCATATTTGTATGTCTTTAAGTAAAACAAGACATGACTGCTTAGGTTTTGACTGAAACACAACCTAGTTTCATAAAGCAAATTATTCGTTTCTTCTGTTTTTGGAAAAACTTGATTAAGCAAAAATGATCTGTTCCTTCAAATTTAGATCATTTGTAAAACATATGGTTGAACTCTTTTTGTGGAGATGTTTTTGATTGCCACTTTAATTTATTTAATGATTTTTTTTTCTATTTCTTTTGGCATTTTATGTTTATTTCCTCTCAATTTGAGTATTTTGAGTATAGTTAACTTTCTTTTATGATCCTTCTCATATCTATAATTCTTCTTTTTTTATTCAACATATTGCTCATTTGTACCTTTTTTTCTTTTTCTGATAGGGTTGGGAGGAGCCCTTTTGTTTCACTACTTTCTTTATATTCTTTTAACAGCCCTCTGTTGCAGGTCCCAACTGTACCCCCTCTTTTAAAGGTGTCCTGTATCTCTAGTTACAGATCTTTATGTGTTTCTCCATAAACATTAATCTGTCTGCCTTTGAGTTTTCTCCACTGCTAGAGTGTTTCTGTTCTGTCTGATTAGTTGCTACTAATCTTTCCAACTTCGGAAAGTTTGTTGACATATCTCATTTACTCCCTTCTCTTTCTCTTCCTCTTTCTGGATTTGTATGTTTTTAAAAATCCTTGAAGTTTTAAGAGGGAGCAGAAATTAATTGAAAGCCTTTGTTTTTTTCTGGAAATGAATTCCATAGTTATCCACTCAACAGCAGTGCAGTGGCTTTGTTCTTTATTTATTTCCCTATTGGTAGATTTTTAGGTTGTTCTTGTCTATTCATTATCACAGTGATGCGGTGAACATCTTTGTTTATGTCTCCTTTGTGTACATGTTATAAATTGAATTTCTCTAGAATATGAATGTTTGAAATGAAATTATTAAATATTAAATTGATGGCTTGAAATAGTTCAAATTTATCAAAAATATAATACACAAGTAAGGTATTAAAAATAATATAAACACTCATGTACCCATTACTAGTGTAAGAAATGTGAATACCTTTGAAGCATTGATGTGCCATTTTCCCATCCTGTTCTTCCTCTCTTTTCTAGACAGAGGTAACCACTGTCTTGAGTTTCATGCTCTTCATTCTCTTTCTTTAGCATATCAATTTGTGTAAGCACTTTTGCTACCACTTGTGATAGAGGTCCCACTACCATCCATGTTTGTTGCTTTATTAGAAGGTCTCATGAGACTTGGCATAGTTATACTCACAACTGAGATTAATTATAGCCATACAATCAGGATATACCGCTGGGGTCAATAGGGGGGAAAGACAAGTTAGGCAGAGTCTGGAGGAATTCATGTGCAGGTTTCCTGTTTTCCCTAAAGGTGCTAAGTAGAGTGTACTCATTGCTTCAGGCAGTGAAATGCAGTAACATGTGGACAGTCTTTCTTCCTAGGGAAGCCTTTTGAAACTTGGCCCATTTTTACTGGGGGCTCATCCCATAGGCACTCTCTGCCCACCAAAATTCTACACTTCCAGAAGGAAAGAAAGCAGGTGTTCACCATAAATCACATTGTTTGCAGTCTAGTCAGGCTTGTACAGAAGCCACAATCTTATCAGTTGGTAATGGAGGGAATATTCTAAAAGCCAAGCCTCTAGATGTCAACCGAAGGCTGTCCCTGCAAGCTAGACTGTTAAATAATCAGGCTGCCTGTGTTAACTCTTTTTCTATATAGAGTGAATCTCTAAATACTGTATTGTTTTACATGTCCTTGTATCTATTATATTTTGAACTTTGCGTAGGTTGGATTAATATGTACTTCTGCAACTTTTGTTTGTGAAAATAATCATTTATTCATGTTATAGTTTGTTTCACTGTTGTGTATGTAATATTATATAAATGTATTGTAATTTATTTATTCAATCCCCTGTTAGTGTAGTTTTTTGCTGTTCAGAGCTGTATTGTTTCTGTGATGGGTTATATGAAATCTCAACTTTACTAGATTGTCAAATTGTTTTCTAAAGTAATTACTTCAGTATACAGCTATTACTGACTTGTTTTAAAATCCTTGGGTTTTTTTCTACATTAAAAAAATGTTTAATCAGAATTGGTAATTTAATAAAGTTATATTTCTACTATGCTAGAAATCCCATCTACAGTGCCAGAAATCCCATCAAAAGTCAATTCCAGTTTCTTCAAGGAAGAAAGAAGCCTCTCTGCAATTCACTATAGAACCAAGTGAAACTGCCAGCAAATCAGGTTGGTGGCATCCCTAAGGGTGTTATTTTCCTGGTATATTTAAAAAGTTAGACATGCCAAAGGTAGCACATGTGTTGGTTTGAGTGACAAGTTCAGGGTCAGCCTAGGCAGAACTGTGAAATGGATGAGTTTGTTTTTGATCCCTTCTCAGTTTCATGGCTGGTGTTCTTTTCCTCTCTTCTTTTACTTCATTTCCTTCAATCAGTAACATGTGTTGCTACTTTTTAAAGTTTGCTATCTTTTCATTTTAGAAGAGTACTATTCCATTTGAGGTAATAGAACCAAAGATTTAAAAGAAAAATTTAATCATTACTCCCATGATTCTGCTGAGGTAACCTTTGAATCCTTCCATGCTTTCATTGGTGCTCATAAATGAAAAAATACATAAGTGTGCATGGGGGTATGTTTCCGACACCGGTCTGTGCTTTCAGAAGAGTCTGTTAAAATTTTCTTTCTTACCAACAATGCAAGAGAGTACCTTTTACCTGATAGACAATTACTATTCTACTTTTTGTCAGTTCATTGGTATTAGGTGATCTCGTTGTTATTTTAGTGTTCATTTCCATCATTGCCAATAAGTTTAAGGTTTCTAGCTAGTCTGCCTTCTTTCTAGTTTTCAGAGTCCTATTATTTTGATTGATGGATAGTTACTGAAGAATTTAGTTGAAGTTACTGAAGAATTATTTAGTTGATAGTTACTGAAGAATTTGTTTAGAGGAAGAAGCAGGGAAATGCCATCTCATTCCAGAAATAGAATTGCTTTGCTGTTGTAGTTTGAATTTTTACTTTTGAGTTTTTTTAAGTTTATGAATCAGTATGAATACTACCCAGCCATTCTTTTTCTTTGATGTTTGAAGGTTGAGGGTTAAGAACATATATATATTTTTCCTCTTTAAATATACATAGAGAGGTGTGTATATATACATGCATATTTATGTGTGTATATACATACTATATGTGTCATTATATTTATATATCTGTTATATCTATATATATGTATAAATATGTGATCATCTAGCTGCCTTAGCTTATAGTGCTTATGTATTTTAATTATAGATCTTTGATTTCTAAGCTTAATGATCTGTAAGTCTTCTGAAAACTATTTCTAATTAAATTATTGCTTTATTTTCTAAGGCAAATTTGATTTTAATGTTATTCTTTTAATTGACAAGTATCTTTATATAATTTTATTTTAGTTCAAGCCCATGCAGTTTGTCAGAAAAATCTGTCAACTGATGTTGATTCTAAAAATACACCTGGCTTTAAAAAAATGACAAATGGAGAACTAAACAGTCATCACAGTGAAGCTGATGAAGAATTTTACTTATCTGTTGGCTCACCTTCTGCTGTTTTGGATGCAAAAACATCTGTATCACAAAATGCTATTCCATCTATTGCCCAAAAGAGAGAGACTTACACTTTTGAAAATTCAGTAAATATGCTGTCTTCGAGCACAGAGATTTCTCTTAAAACCAAAAAAAGGTAATCTTTTATATAGTGTTAATTCTACTTTAAAAATTTTATATTTTATATTAAAAAGTGGTAATTCAGTCTTTTTATGTAGTTTTGTAGTAAAGATTAAAGATTATTAACATGTTATGAGAAAAACAGTATACATTTAGTATATATTCAGTTTTAATTAATGAGAAAGGCCTTAGAGTATACTTCAGAGAAGTTTGGAGGTTTACGTTTCTATAGTCTATGGAAAAATGTGTTTTCTTTCTTTTTTCTGAAAAAAATTTGTTTTACCTCTATATTATTTGTAATTGCAAGTTAGGTATGTATCAAGTCATTTCTAGGGTAGCAAAACATAATTATTGTTAATGCATTTTGGTAAACCCAGTTCCATTTCTTGGGGCTTTACCTTTGGCCTTCAGGAAGCACAGTAGATTGTTAAGGTTCTTTGCTATTGGAGACCTTTGTAATGAGTGTAATTTCTGTTTACAGTCTTTTGTCATTCCAGGAGACAAGGAGTTAAGTATAGTCTAAAACTTTGCTATTCAAAATTTGGTCTACCACAGTTTTATAATAGAACTTTGAAAACCAGTGCTTAGCTATACATTTCTTTGGTATAATTTAACCATTCTTTTATTTTTTCTATTGACAAATACACAGTTTTGCAATTTACCTGTATATATTTAGAATTTACAAATCAGCATTTACAAATTTTAAATAAAGGCTCAGTGCAGAATTTTATAAGTGGTCTGTATTATCTCTGTAAAGGAGTTCAGGAAGACTCATAACTCAACAAACCTTTTGGAATCATTCAGCTTGCCCTTCTTTTAACCTTTTAGGTTAAACTTTGAAGATAAAGTTATTTTGAAGAAAGTAGAAGTAGAGAATAAAGAATCAGGAGAGAATAAAATATCAGAAAGACAACAAGAAAAGAAACCAGTGAGAATATCTCAGAAAAGAATACAAGATTCAGAATATGAAACTCAAGCACAATCTAAAAAGAGTTTTTCAACATTGTTTTTAGAAACCATAAAAAGAAGTGAATCCAGGTGAGTTATTAAAAATGTCCTTTGAGACATTTTTTTCTTTTATACTCCATGAACCATATCTCAGGATTCTTAATGTTATTTAACTTAGAAATAAATCTTTTCATTGACACAAATTTTAATTGAAATTTTGCCCTGACCTATAAGGAGAGGTAGTTTCTTACCAGTAAGTCACCACCAAAGCCATCCTTTAGTAGATACTAAATTAGAGGTGAAAGAAAATGAATTTATTCAGTTCTCATTGCTTCTGCTCATCAACACTTTCTAGTTTGTATGATATTAAAGAATGAAGACAGTGCAATATTTAGAAATAGAATGATATCAGGGTGCCTGTATGTCACTATCATAGGTTTTAAATCTTTTTTCCATTTCTTCTGATTGTGGCAATAAAAGGGTAGTCCTAAAATAAATGTTAATGTGTTCTTTCCTACCTAAAAACTTCCATTGGTTCTACAATGTCCATATCATGATTTGCAGCCCTGACTATACATTAGAATTACCTAGAATTAATGGCAGTCAGGGTTGAGAATCACAGGTCTATAGAATAAACTTCAAATTTGTCAGCTGATATTTAAGGGCTTCACTTTCTGTAGTCTGCTGTTTCTACCCACTTGGTCACATACACTTGCGGTTGTCTGCTTTGTCCTACCTTTTACCCCTGTGATCAGACAATCTCCATTTTCTTTTAAGGTACAGGCTAGGCTTCTAGTTTTTTCCAAGTTCCACTTTATTGTTTTTTAAGCAGTTTCTTACCTCATATTGTAGCATTACTATTTGATGTGGTGTCTTTCTTTTTTTTTTTTTTTTGAGACAGAGTCTCACTTTGTTGCCCAGGCTAGAGTGAGTGCCATGGCGTCAGCCTAGCTCACAGCAACCTCAAACTCCTGGGCTTGAGTGATCCTTCTGCCTCAGCCTCCCGAGTAGCTGGGACTACAGGCATGCGCCACCATGCCCGGCTAATTTTTTATATATATATCAGTTGGCCAATTAATTTCTTTCTATTTATAGTAGAGACGGGGTCTCGCTCTTGCTCAGGCTGGTTTTGAACTCCTGACCTTGAGCAATCCGCCCGCCTCGGCCTCCCAAGAGCTAGGATTACAGGCGTGAGCCACAGCGCCCGGCTGATGTGGTGTCTTTCTTAGTAGATTAAAACATAAGCCCTCCTTTCTAGAAGTTTAGAGTTTTCTATTGTATTTTCTGTGTTACCTGTTAGAGTGCTAGTGAAAATATTAGGAAGTTGTTATAAAAACTTGTTGAATGAATGAATGAATTTCCCCTTTTGTTCAGTCTCTGTTTCCGTAGTTGATTTCTCAATACTTTTTTATATATATACTTTACCTCCTGCATGGATGTTATCTGTACCATCTGAAACAAATGTGTTACACTTAGGGGATAATTATATCACTTCCAAAAGAGTAACGAAGTATTTTTTTTAATGATTTTGGTTAACTAGTGAGTAAAGTTAATTTTGTATTTAATTGTTGTCACCAGATATAACTACTCACTATTCCCAGTGTTTTCTAGCATCATTGCTTTTGTTTATGGTCTTCCTTCTGATTCTCTTCTGTTTCCTCATGACCAAATCTTATCAGTCCTTTATGATCCAGCTCAAATGTCACAAAGTCTTTCTTGATTTTTCCACCTAGCTAGAAGTCATCTTTTATATTCTAAGATTTAATAGTGTTAAGGTTGTTTTCTAAGGATGTCTTTGTTGAACAATTGGTTATAGTAGAAGAGGAGCAGATTAGGAGAGTTCTTGTTGGCTAGTTTAGGAAGGCTTCACTTGTAAATTCTTAGCATTACTTTATATAGAGAGAACTAATAGGTATTACAAATACTATGTAATAAGGCAAATTAGACTTATTTGTAACGGCTTGGCTATTTCTTTAAATGTTGAAAAATAATATTTTATTAAACATTCATTCATGTCTTCTATTTTTTTATTCTTTATTCTTTTATTTGTTTTATAGAGTTTTCTAATTGTATAAATTTGTGAAACTACCTGTTAGAAGAATAGTATATTTCTTAGCATGTTTACTATTTTGCATTATAGGATTTATCAGCCGTTTGAGATTGGAGGAGCAGAGAAAGCATTTTTCTTTTAGAATCTTTTTGTATATCCTAATAAAAAGAGAAAAACACATAAGAATAATTTGTCTATTCTAGCTTTGTTTCTATTATGGCTAAAAATAGCTAAGCCTCCTTACCCAAGTGAAAAAGTCAGAGATAGTAGTGAATGGACTTTGGATGTTTACCCTAAGTTTTTGATTTTGCATATCTCACTGCAATATGTGGTTTGCTTGAGGCTGGTATCATAAATAGCAAGGAAATGCAAAATGAGTAAATCTGTCAGATTACCATCCTTTGAATAATTCCTTCCTTCTTTAGAAAACTTTCCCAACTAATTGGAAAAATTACTGTTTAATTTAATTCCAATGTGCTGCTTGTGACCTAGACTTTTTCTTAGTAAATAAATTTTGAGCTAGGAGTGTGGAGAAAGAGTTGGGAGGCATTATTTGACCAAATTATAATGGATTGCATAGCATTGTGTATTTTGTAGTAAGAATTGTCTTTTATTTTTTTCTGTTTCTATGGCACTAGATTTCTTTTGTGCTTATGCTACCTTTCTAGATATATATCAGTTATTTCAATACTATGACTGTAATCTTAAAATATATATGAAAATGTATGTAAGATATTTAAACTTGGAATGAATTTTTATATAATATAGTTCAGTGATATGAATCATTTTTACATTCCGTGCATTCAATATCTGTGTATTTGTTGCTGCTATGTATGAAGTCCTGTGATATGTAAAAAAAGTATTAGAAGAAATGATGCCTAATCTCTTATAATTTAGTAATGTTCCCTTAGAATATTAGACTTGGAGGTTTCATAGAAATACTCTTGTCTACTCTTGTTTTGGATGTGAAGAAATTCAGACCCCCAAAGACACCTAAACAAACATATAATTTAATATAATATGTAATAGGGCCCTTCATTTTTGAACTGTGAGTCAGTGTATCTGGGTTATAATTATATATCTTTGGGTTTTGGTTTTTTAGTATATAAAATGGGTGAGTGGGGGGGATCAAATTAGTTGATGTTTAGGTTTTCATTTAGCTCTAAATTTCTGTGATTGCATTAATATTATATTTTATTATATATTAACATATAGATATTAAATATTGATATCTATTAATAACAGATATCAATATATTAATATCTGTTAATAATAATAAATATTAATATATCTGATCAGGGTGATC
This sequence comes from Microcebus murinus, assembly GCF_040939455.1. NCBI lineage: Eukaryota > Metazoa > Chordata > Mammalia > Primates > Cheirogaleidae > Microcebus > Microcebus murinus. Next base: position 6,661,254 of record NC_134129.1, read on the forward strand.
AGATATTATAGAAATGTAAAAGGAGGAAAAGATCTGTATAAGGGAAAATTGAGGAGACTTGTAAACTGCTATTTAAAAGATGTATAGATTTTATTTCCTAGATAGATAATTTTATTTTCTTCATGAAACAAAGATAAAAGCTTCATTTTTTTGAGCTGTTAAAGTAACATCCTGTTTTAGTCCCATTGTTAGGCATTTAACAACTGCTCCACCTCATTTGCCTCCTCCAAATGATATGAAGTTGATAGAGGATGAATTTGTAATTGATGAATCAGATAGAAGTTTTGCTGATCGATCTTGGATTACAATACCAAGAAAAGCTGGGCCTGTGAAACAACGCACAATATCCCCTGCTGAGAACACTGCACTCCTTCAAGGTAAAGAGTCAAGGGAAAAACATCACAATGTATCACCTAAGACTTTGGCAAGTGACAAAGATTCCAATAAAGCTCACCCAGTAGAGAATTCTCAGCCGTCAGGTCAACAAAAACTGGGTACAAGTTGTCCTTTGACAGATGAAATGGAAAATAATAACAGATCTACAAAATATGAAATATATTCTCAGACTGCAGAAAAATCACCTGGAAGCAAAAAGGCTATAAAACAAAAACAGAGAAGAAACTTTAATGCCAACGGAGCTGACGAACTGCTTGATAGGGGACAATCTAATGTTGAAAATTTAAATATGTCACATATTGCCCAAAGCACGTTTCAAAGAAATTCAGATAAAAATATGGAAGAGCGTGAAGAGTTGAGAAATGATCATATTTCCAAAAAACAGGTTATACATGTGGGTAAGTTTATATTAAATATAACTGTGAACTTTATTACACCATTTTATGTTTTTTTAATATCCATGCCTAGCTTTGGAAAGTAGGTAAAGTAAACCTAAATCAACAAAGAGCCTCAAAAAGCCTACAGACTCTTTCTAGACTTTTTATTTTATATATAATTCAATTCTAACTCACTCGGTTTTTTTTTTTTTTAACTTCTAAAATGGCAGCATATGTAGAGGGAGATGTGAAAGGGAAAGGCTTGTAAACAGGTTAGTTATCAGAAAACAAATAAGACAGAATCATGAATTCCTTATGGTTATTAAAGTATAAATTATTTTTTTAAAATCCCAGATAGTGTGGGGTTATTTCTTACAGAGAAAAACCCATTCTTTTTTATCATGCACTTAAATAATAGTTGTTAAATGCCAGATACTATATTAGGCACTAAAATCACAAAAATTACTTAAGACACAATTGCCACTGTTAAGATCATTTTGGTAGGGTCTGTAAACCAACAGATAAATATACATACATTCATAGGATGAAAATAGAAGCACAGAAAACAATTAACCAATACCTCAGTATATCTTTGTATCGTGGGTGGCCATATATTATAATTTATCATCCAAATTAGGACCCTTTTGAGAATGAGAGTGTCAGGACAGTAAGCATAAACTGGGATTGTCTCAGGCAAACCTGAATGTGGCCATTCTCCTTAACATCATCATTGTATCATGGTTGGGGTTTGTAATGATGACACTGAGTCATGAAGAAAAGGACAATTTGTGTATCACTTTTTAGATCATAGAAATGTAGTTCTTACCGAAAGAATTATCTTTAGAATAGTTCATGGAATAGAAAACACTTATCAAATATTAGGCACTTTATGTAATATAATTTAATTTTTTTGACAATTTTATAAGTAGGCGATAACACTCAGGGAGATTAAAAATCAAAACAAAACTGGTCCAGTATTTGTCCTGCTTTAGAGCCCATGTTCTTTCATCTCTACCAAGAAGTTTTGAAATAAGTAAAAATGTGTTTGATGCTCACAGGAAAAACTATTAGCTTATGAGAAAACTCTTGACCAGAATTGTATGTGTGTGTGAAGGTTCCAGATGACTATACTATATTACTAATATATAGAGAGAAAGCATATTAAAGCAACATATTTAAGGTAGTTTTTATTTTTAAAAATTCACTTTAATATAGTTATCATTGAATTACTCAGTTATTTTAATATAGACTTTAAAAAGCTTAGAATAATAGTTGACAGACTTTAGTTTTGTTTGTGTGGGTATTTGAAAAATTCTGCTTAAAATAGAGAAAAAAAACACCTTTTCTATTTTGAGTACTTCTTTTGTAAATGTCTGTCTTGTCTCATATTCTTTTTATTGAATTTGTTCTTTATTCTTTTGCTTCATTCAATTTCTAATTAATTGTTGGCTCTTTAAGAAAGGTACAACATAAAGAATCTGACTAAACTGAAGGTGATAAGTTACAAGAAAGTTTTTCCTACTAGTCCTTAAGCAGAATATGAAGTCACAAAATTTGAAGGTACAAAATTCTGATTTACCCATAATTTCTTAAGAAAAGACATTATATGAAAGAAGTATACTTGAAAGATGTTCTTTATAATTGTAAATATTAAACGTTAACTGAGATAACTGCTGTATTCTACACACAAGTTTTTATATACTTTATCTAGATTGGTTAGTGAAATAATCTCACTCAATATAATACCTTGCCAGTTGTATTAATTTTCTATTGCTGTCATAACAAATCAGCACACACTTAGTGTGTTAAAACAACACACATTTATTACCTTACAGTTCTGTTGGTCAGAAGTCTCACTGGGCTAAAATCAAGGTGTTGATGGGGCTTTATTCCTTTCTGGTGGCTCTAGGAGAGAATCTGTTTCTTTGTCTTTTCCAGTGTCTTGAAGCTACCTGTGTTCCTTGACTCCTGCCCCTCCCCCTCTGTCTTGAAAACCAGCAATGTTAGTCTTTTCACATTTTGAATTTCTCTTGCCTCTTCTTCCATCGTCTCTTCTCTCTCTAACCATAGCTTTAAAGGACACATGTAGTTAGATTGGGTCAAACTGGACAATTCAGGATAATCTTTCCATTTCAAGGTTTATGACTTAATCACATTTTCAATCTCGTCTTCTAGAAATTAGGTTGAAAAAGTCATTGATTAAAACAGAAAAGCAGTAATTACCTATTATCACTTCGGACAAGGGTAAGTAGTAGGAAGGAACCATTTTTTTTTCTTTTTAGATCATTTTAAATCACTTATTTTTTTGGCTAAGGTGTATGAGAGTTATCAAGCAGTGTGAAAAGTTTGCATTTAATTGACAGAAAGTTACTGCATGCTTCAGCAGCACATATAATGGGACAGAGAGTTAGAGATATTATTGACAAAAATGTGACTTTAAAAAAATAGAGATGAATAGAAGGCCACAGTATATATTTAAGAAGTTCCTATAATTGAGAATTTTGTTTTTAAGTCTTGTTTTCCTAAAAACTCTGGTTCTGTAGATTGTGAATTGTTTTGTTTTTATGGTTTTCATTATCTTAGCAAGTAAGAAAAGTAGTACCAGAAAAGTTAAGGAAGACTCTAAAAAGAAGCGTTTTTCGAATGAGTCCAAGAACAGCAAAGTTGTACCTGAAGAAGTGACTTCAACTGTCACAAGAAGTCGAAGAATTTCCAGGCATCCATCTGATTGGTGGGTGGTAAAACCAGACCAGAGTAAGTAATTTTATTAAATTGTGTTCATTCTCCCAAAAAAATCACTCTGTTTGATTTATATTTCATTATCTAGAGTGAATCTCATGAGAACCAAGTTAAATTGGGTCATCAAAAGAAATATTAAATCAATTATAAAGAAATTCTTTGGCTCTTTAATAAATATAGTATTCTAGGAAGAGGAATACAGCTGTGGAAAAACAAAGCCAAAAATGAAAGTTCTTGCTTTTATGGAGCTTACGTTCTAGTGGGGAAAGACAATATAAATAAATAATTCATGTTGTGATAGATGATGAGGAAAAATAAAGCAGGTGAAGGGTAAGAGATGGGAGACAGATGGCAGGGATAGGGTGGTTAGGATAGAGTGTTTATGAAATAGGTAGAATGAGAGGCTGTTACAGTCTTTTAGTGACATTTATGAATAAGGGGTGGGAGCCATACAAATCACTTGGAGTGGAGCATTTCAGGCCAAAGGAACAGTATTTGTAAAGGCCCAATGTGGCTGGAGCAGAGTGAGCCAGGGGAAATGAAGTCAGCAAGACAGACCATGATAAAGTTTGGATGAAGTATATTGAGAAGCTACTGGAAGATTTTAAGCAATAAAGTGACATGATTGACTCATCCTTCAAAAGGATCTTTCTTACAGTTGTGTGGAGAGGAAACTATGCCTGGGCAAAAATGGAAGCATGGTGATTAGTTTTAGGAAGCTGGTAGAGGGAAGAGATGAGAATGGTTAGATTCAGAATATTTTTTGAAGGTAACCCAGAGGAAGTACTGAAAGATTAGTTACAGCGAGTGAAAGGCAGGAGTCTAGAATGACTAACAGGTGTTTTTAATGCTTGAGCTAGTAGAAGAGTGGAGCTACCGTTTTACTGAGATGAGGAGAGGTATGAGAGAAACAGACTTGGGAAGGATATCAAGATTTCAAGTTTTGATATGTTGAGGTTTTTGTTAGATATCAAAGTGGGTGCATCTCAAAGACTCACATCTGTGAGTCTTTGTTACTATGATTTACTGAATCATTGGGATCCTTGATTGATAGCAGCAAGTACTATTTATTGTGCTGCAGCCCTTTTTAGATTTTGGAGTTGGATCTGAATTCAAATTATGACTCTTCTATGACTTTGGATAGATTACTTTGTAAAGTTTCTCACTTTAACATAATTACTGATACCTCTACTTCATTGAGTTTCTATAGGGTTTAAATGTGATTGGCATAGTAGGTGGCATATAGTTAGTATTGAAATGTTAAGTACTACTGTTGGGGGGGACTTACTTTTCTGCCCCTGTTTCAGGTTGCGTGAAACCCTGCAGTATTATGGTAAATGAATGTGTAAATATACCGATAAATAAAAGCCTAACAGAGCTTAGATAAATGTGCTAAAACTGTGAAACTTATTAAAAAAGACTTATATAACAGTCCTGAAATAGATGTTGGGTTTCTGATAATGCTGGGAGTCACAGAAGTGAAGGAATGCTTGTAGATCAAATAGTCCAAATTTCTTCATCTGATGGAAGAAGAAACTAAAGTTTATGATGCAGAAAGACTATATGACTTGCCCCCAGCCTGCTTGTAGTACACATGTGGCACTGGTGCCCTTTTGTACATATGAAGAAACGTTTATGGAGTACTTGCTGTGAAGCAGGATTGGTATGAAGTAGGACCAGGACTAGGGTTAGGCAGTGAGGCACTAGAGTGGGAATTTAAAGGCATCTGGTCTCAGGGTTTATGAGTTAAGGCTCTTATTCGCATGACCCTGAGTGAGTACCTTCTTGAACTTTCCACCTAAGGTTACTTTCATGCTTCACCAAAGCCCTAACCCTGTTGTTAGATATTGAGAATTTAAAGATTGGTAAAATGCCAGTCAATTCCTTGGTTGTCTCAAGGAATTGTCAGTCTTTTGGAGGTGAGAGATAGAGATAAGTAAAAGTCAGATGTGTGATAAACATTATCAAAGGATTGAGAGGAGTGCTACCCTAAGACTTGGAAATTAGTGAAAGCTTATTGAAGTATGTGAATTGGGTTAAGCAATTGGGTAGGGTGAGGAAGCAGGATTAACTATTTTAAGCAGAAGTAGCATGTGCAGAGATCTGGAACTGAGAGCTTGATCTTCTCTTTAGGTTTTTCTTTAGTGTGCCTCAGAATTATCTGGAGGCCTTGTTAAAACACAGATTAATGGGCCTGACTCTGGGAGTTTCTGATTCAGTAGGTCTGAGGTGAGGCCTGAGAATTTACATTTCAAACAAATTCCTAGGTAATGTTGATCTTACTGGTCAAAGGATTGCCTCTTGGGAATAGATGCTTTAGAGAAACTGCAAATAGTTCAGTACTGCTGGCCTTTTTTGGTTTGTTTGGAGGGTGCTGTTGAGAATTGTGATTAATGAAATAAGCAAACTCTAAAAGTAGAAATAAATTGATGTTAAAAGTATTTGGATTTAATCCTGAAGGTGTAAATAATTACTATAAAACCTTTTAAATAGGGTTGTAATAATTTAATTTTTGTTTTCCAAAGATGATTCTTGTAGCAGTATGAAAAATGTATTGAAGAACAAGGCCAGAGAAGGGAGCCTCTTAACTAATTTCCCCTTCTCTAGACTTGTTCTTCAATCTGGATAAATGATGAGGACCTCTGTTAATGACAGGTGGGAGAGCTTGAAAGAAGTCGATCTGAGAGGCATTAAAAAATAGGAGAACTGATAGGATTTAGTGATTGATTGAGTCTTGGATGACTCAGATTTCTGATTTCAGATTTCTGATTTAGGTATCTGGATAGATAGCTATATTTTTCATTAGGATAGGGAATAAAGCCTAAGAGGCAGATTTTGGGGAAAGTGGTAGGTGGATATTACACGTATCAGCATATAGATAATGAAGCTGTGGATAGATAGGTCCCTCAGAAAAAGTATATAGAGTAAAAAGATAAAGGTAGAACCTTTGGGGAATACCAGGATCTTAAGGATGGCCTGAAGAGTAGTGGGCAGAGCCAGAGAGTGGTTTTAGAAGCTTCTGACAAATTTAAAGAGTCTGGTCTTGTATCTATAAATTGAAAAGCTGCATTGTTTAAATAATTTAATTTGGAAACAAATTTAGTCTATGAGATTGGTGTGTGTGTGTATGTGTTTGTATATAAATATAAATGGTGTGGGTATTTCAATGATCCAGGTCATCTGGACAAACATTATACTAACTATAGGTTATCATTGAATCCTTCAGGTCCTGTTTATAGCAATTCTCCAATAAGAAATGAATTATCAGTGCATCACAATAGTAGGAAGAAACCTACTGAGAAGAACAATCAGCTATCTAAGAATATTGAGAAAAAAACTATTCCATTTAGAAGGCAGAAGACAGCAACTGAAGACAGCTCAAAAGTACAGAAGTTTTTAAATGCTAAAGGTTCTGAAGGTATTATTGACCATGATGACATTTCCGGTTGTTCCCAGATTGAGCCATTGGAAAGTGACAAGGCAGACCTGGTGAAGAAGAAAAATCTTGATAATCATTCTGGGTAATGTCTGTAATGTGTACAATATAGTTATTTTTGCTTTTTGGCATTTAATAGCTTTTCTGATATTTAATCATTGACAAAGAAGCAGTATTAACATAAAGTGCTCTGCATTCTGACAGACCTGGTTGGTATTAAATCCAGGCTCTACCATTAGCTGGGTAACACCCAGACAAAGTAGTACTCTGAATTTTTTTTCTCATTAAAGTGAGGAATAATGTACAGCACATGGGATTGTAACTATCAAATTTAATAAAATACTATTCTTGCCCAAGAGTTGATTCTTTTTAAAAAAAAAAAAAAATTCTGGTAAACACAACATAAAATTTAGTATCTTAATCATTTTAAGTGTGTAGTTCAAATTGTTTTCCTTTTAAGTGAGATGAATGTGATTTCAATAATTAGAAATATATCTCAATAATTAGAAATATATATGTTTTTTTCTTCTTAAATGATAATAGTTAACATTTTTTGAGTGTTTACTATGTGCCAAGTATTTTCTAGGTGCTTTGAATGAATTCTCATTAGTCTTAGCAACCTATTGAGTTAAGTATTGTTTTTAAGGCATTCTCGCTTTTTGCTATAACATGCATTCAGCAAATAACATGTATTATGTGTTAGAAATAGCAAGGTGCTAGGGATGTACTGAAATAAATGCTAGAATGCCCTAAAATATATTGGGGTGTGTCATTATTGTCATAAAGAAATCCCATATGCATTCTGTTTAATTTTTTCAGGCAGTCTCATATTTGTTCTCTCTTTTTTTTTTTTTTTTTTAATTATTTCTCTTTTTACTATGACTTAGTAGGATTATTGTTCTCTCTTTTTTACGTGTTACTGGCTTTGGTTTGCTAGTAATTTATTGAAGTGTTCTTGTCTGTAGTTTGCTTTCCTTATGATGTCTTTGTCTAGTTTTGGTATAAAGGTAATACTGGCTTTATAAAATGAGTTAGGAAGTATTCTGTTCTATTTTTTGAAAGAGGTGGTCAACAATTTTTACTAATTTTTCTTTGAATGCTTGATAGAATTCAGTGGTGAAGCCATTTGCGCCTGAGCTTTTCTTTTTGGGTAGATTTTTTATTTTTAATTTTATTTCATAGGTCTTTTGAGATTGTTTATTCTTGAATCAGTTCTGGTAATTTGTGTTTCTAGGACTTTGTCCATTTCATCTAGGTTATCTGATTGTTAGAATTAAGCTGTTCACAATGATCTCTTACAATTCCTTTTATTTCTTTTGACTCTAATGGTAGGACCCAGGAGGATAATAGATCCTAAAGACATAAATAGTCACTAGGAATAGTGTATCTTGTTTGCATATGTTTGGGGTAAACTATTTAGCTGGCAGCTACTGAAGAGATGAGCTGGGTCCCTCTGAGGACCATATTGTCCCTTAGTAGGCTGACTGGGGGTATCAAAGAAAACAATTTTAGTTGTTTATCGATTCTCCAGTAAGCCATGGTAGATTAACTCTGTTGTGCATATCATAAGCTGCCTGTAGCTAAGGTCTCCCAGTGTACTTCCGTCATCACTTCCATCTTAAATCGTGTCTGCACCATTTCTCTCATTAGAATTTTTAAAATTGGAATTCTCGATAGGGCCAAGAACCCAATTTTCCTTCCCGAGCTAGTCGTTAAGTCTTAGAATCTAAACAAGGCAATTTGATACTTGTTATAGCCAATATTATATTGTCTATATACCCACCTGTGTATTGTTTCTGGAAGAAATATTTTTTAAGGAAATGTAAAGTTATATATTTTTTATTTTCGTAGATCTACAGGAAATTCAAAGGATCAAGATGATATGACTGCACACAATGTTCATCTAAAGTCTAAGATCAGTAGCTATACGTGCAAGACACCAACAGATTCTAACTTGGTTTCTGGAGAATCTGAAGCTCCAGTTTTGGAGGAAAGGTATGCATGTTTTCTAAGGGTAATAGGATTTACTCTATGTTAGTGACCTGTTGTGTGTAACAGATTACTCCAAAACTTACTTTTAATTTTGTTATTGGCTTGCAAATGTTTATTTTATGGTTTCTGTGGGCCGGAAATCTGGGATAGCTAATTCTGGCTCATGGATTCTCAGGAAGTAGCAGTCAAGATGTCTTTCTGGTTTGTAGTCCTTTAAAGGCTTATCTGGAACTGGAGGCTCCATTTATAAGATGTCTCACTCACGTGACTGTTGGCTGGAGATCCTAGTTTCTTGCTGGCTGTTGTCAGTAGACCTTCGTTTCTTGCCATGTGGCCCTATTGGCTGTTGAGTATGGTACCTGGCTTCCCACAAAGCAAGCGATCAAAGAGAAATTGTGACTATGATGGCAATCACAGTGCCTTTTAATGGTTTAGTCTTTGACGTTGTACACTGTCACTTCTACTTTAATTCTGTTCATTGGCAACAAATTATTGAGTCCAGACTGCATTCAGGGAGAGATGGAATTAGGCTCCACCTCTTAAAAGGAGGAGTATTGAAGAATTTGTGGATAACCACACTTAATGAGCAAATTTAATTAATCTACTCTTATTATGTCTTTTAAAAACTAAATGGTAAATTATAGGAAATTCTCAGACTTTTAAGGGATGGCTAATATCTCTTTTCTATATGTGAGATTATAAGTAGGCCTATCCTGAGTGTATAATAGGAAGAAAGGAATCTAGGATTGCGATAACCTGAATCATCTCTAGTTCTGTACTCCATTTTAAGTTACATATGTTTTGTTTGTTTGTTTGTTTGTTTGTTTTTGTGACAGAGTCTCACTCTGTTGCCCTAGCTAGAGTACTGTGGCGTCAGCCTAGCTCAAAGCGACCTCAAATTCCTGGGCTCAAGCAATCCTCCTGCCTCAGCCTCCCGAGTAGCTGGGACTACAAGCATGTGCCACTATGCCCAGTTAATTTTTTCTATTTATATATTTTTTTGTTGGCCAATTAATTTATTTCAATTTCTTTAATAGAGACAGGGTCTCGCTCTTGCTCAGGCTGGTCTTGAACTTCTCACCTTGTGCTATCCTCCAGCCTTGGCCTCCCAGAGTGCTAGGATTACAGGCGTGAACCACCACACCCAGCCTGTAACTTTTCTTTATAATTCTTATCAGTAAAACTCAGAGATTAGGACTGCAGTTAAATTTCCAGGTTAGTCTTCTGTTTTAGGTGTCTGTAAGGTGTGTTAAGATACACTGATTTATTTCTAATTTCTTTCTTATAATATGATTTTTATCAAAGAATATTATCATTTGAGTTGGCTAAATTCATAACTGATCTATGAGTTAATTTAAAACATTATAAAAAATGTAGTGTTTAGCATGTTTGGCTATTAATTATTAGATTAAATTGTAATGTTTGTTTTATATAGTAAGTACAGTCAACCCTCCCTATCTGCAGGTTCCACCTCGACAGGTTCTGCTGAGTCAACCAACCGTGAATCAAAATATTCAGAAAAAAATCTTAAAAAACAATAAAAAGTAACAATACAACAATAAATAATAACAAATAAAAAAACAGTATAAGAACTATTTACATTGTTTTAGGTATTATAAGTAATCTAGAGATTATTTAAAGTATACTGGAGGATGTGTGAAGGCTATTTGGAAATACTGCATCATTGTATATAAGGGACTTTAGAACGTCCTCAAATTTTGGTATTCCTGGGTGATCCTAGAACCAATTCCCTGCAGATACTGAGGTATAACTGTATATTTTTGTGATCTGTAACATCATTATTGATTTTATGAGAAAGAAATCTCTGGCAGTTTTAGGAGAAAAATGATTGTTAAGGTAGATACATTAGATGTATTATAAAAGCATAAATTTTGTGAGTTGGTTTTTTTTTTCTCCTCTTAAGTGGACCTTCCAGGATCAAGAATTATTTAATGTCTGTAAAGAAGAATTCTGATGTGAATGATGAGAAAGTTTGGGAAAGTTCAGGTAAGTTATTATTTTCAACTGCCTTGATTTTTATGACATGTATAGGAATAAGGTGTGTTATATTTTATTTAAATCATCACTGATAGCAAATGTACATTGAGTACCTACTCTTGAGACCCATGTTAGATAGTTAGAGATTTGTAAGACCCTATACTTAGGTGAGAGAGAGATAACAAATGACAGTTTGTTTTTTTAAGGACACAATGAAATATTGGTATTTAAGTATCTCCTCCAGTATTTAAAATTGTTAAGCTGATAAGGGTATATATGTGAAGGAAGATTACTGAAGTGGAACAATGGGTGTATTGGATTCATTTATACTATTTTCTCTATTTTCAATATGTTTGAAACTTTCTATACTAAAGTTTTTAAAATGTCTCTTAATAGAGAATTTTATAATCCGAAAAAGTGTGAGCTTGGATATAATCTGTTATATTGTTTTTTATTTCCTAATTCACTAATTCTTTGTCCTTTTAAATTATTTTTCCCCATCTTTAGATTTATTTTATTTTTTTGTTTTAACTTGAATACTTTGTATATTTTTCTCCTATTTATTTGATAAAGAAAAAGTAATGGTTTTTCCTGACTATGGTTTTAGCTTCATTTTATAGGTTTTGCTATGTGGTGTCATTGTTAGTATACTCTAATTTATAGTGATTTTTCTTTGAACCAGCAGTTACTTAAAAGAATGCATCAGTCAAGAGCTTGGTCTCCAGATTCAGGGACCTGGAATTGAATCCAGCTCTATTACTTACTGGTTATGTTATCCTTTTTTTTTTTTTTTTTTTGAGACAGAGTCTCACTTTGTTGTCCAGGCTACAGTGAGTGCCGTGGCGTCAGCCTAGCTCACAGCAACCTCAAACTCCTGGGCTCAAGCAATCCTTCTGCCTTAGCCTCCCGAGTAGCTGGGACTACAGGCATGTGCCACCATGCCTGGCTAATTTTTTATATATATATCAGTTGGCCAATTAATTTCTTTCTATTTATAGTAGAGACGGGGTCTTGCTCTTGCTCAGGCTGGTTTTGAACTCCTGACCTCGAGCAATCCGCCTGCCTCGGCTTCCCAGAGAGCTAGTTATGTTATCTTGAGTAAGAAATTTCAGTGTTCTTAACTTCAGTTTTCCTATCTGTAAAATGGTAATGTCAGTTACAATCCCATAAGTTGATATAATGTTGAATATATTTTGGTGATATATATTATGATCATATATATATAATATATAAATAATGATATATATATAATGGTGATATATAATATATAATGGTGAATATATGTTCCTTGTTTAGTTTAATATCTGGTGTATGTTAAATACCCAATTGTGGCTGTTATTCTAAGAAGTTGTGTTTTGGCTTTTTGTTCTTGTTCGTTAATGTCTCATTTCACTATTCTGGAAAAATTGGCTAGTATTATTTATTATTTGAATTCGTTAAGATTTTCTTTTTGTTCTAGTGTATGTTTAGTTTTAATAAGTTTTCCATGGGGGCTTGAAAAAGGGAATATTTTGTGTACAGATATGGACTTAAAAATATATATCCAGTGATTATTTTGTCGATAACAAGTGGATATATTTTTTGAATATACTTTGAATATTTACACAATTTTTTTTTTTTTTTTTTTTTTTTTGAGACAGAGTCTCACTTTGTTGCCCAGGCTAGAGTGAGTGCCGTGGCGTCAGCCTAGCTCACAGCAACCTCAAACTCCTGGGCTCGAGTGATCCTTCTGCCTCAGCCTCCCGGGTAGCTGGGACTACAGGCATGCGCCACCATGCCCGGCTAATTTTTTTTTTTTATATATATATATCAGTTGGCCAATTAATTTCTTTCTATTTATAGTAGAGACGGAGTCTCGCTCTTGCTCAGGCTGGTTTTGAACTCCTGACCTTGAGCAATCCGCCCGCCTCGGCCTCCCAAGAGCTAGGATTACAGGCGTGAGCCACAGCGCCCGGCCTTTACACAATTTTTAATTATTTATAGAATATTATGGAATACTTACTGTATATTCTTTTAGGGGCTTAGGGATTTGGCAATGAACAAAACTGGCAAAAATTCCTGTCCTCCTGGAACTTACTTCCTGGAGGGACAGATGGTAGACAATATAAAAAGAGAGCAAAAATTTGTGATTTCTTGGATGTTAAGGGAAGAAAAGGCAGGGGTTTTAGGGTGGGAAATGGAAGCTACATTTTTAGGTAGATGAATAAAGAAGACCTTTACTGAGGAAGTGATCATTTGAGCAAAGATGTAGAAGAGGTGAGATAGCAAACCATGCAGCTGTCTGGGTAGTGTCCCAGACAGAGGGAAGATCAAGGACAAAGGTTCTGATCTGGTAAAGGGTCTGTCTTGATTAAGGAACATCAGAGAGGCCAGGGGGATAGAGCAGAGGAAGAGAAGGGGTTAGGAGATGATGTCACAGAGTTAACAGAATGAAAGCTCACATAGGATGTTAAAGGCTATTGTAAGGACTTTTGACTTTTACTAGGAGAAATGGGAAGTCATTGGAGGGTTTTGAGCAGAGGAGAGACATGACCTGACAGAATCACTGTGACTGCTGTGTAAGGAGTGGACTGATGGAATTGAGCGGGCAGGGAAAGGTCGGAAGCAGGAAGACTAGTTGGTGAGGTATTAAAATAATTCTGGTGAGAGATGGTGGCTTGGACCATGGTGGTAGCAATAGAAAGTGGAGGGCAGTAGTAAGATTTTTAAGTAGTTTTGAAGGCAGAGTCAACAGCATTTCCTGATGGATGGGATATGGAGTGTAAGAGAAAGGTGTCAGGAATAACATCAAGATTTTTGGCCAGAGCATCTGAAGGAATGGCATTTTTATAACCTTATTTGGGAGTTATTAAAAAAGAGTTCATTTGGGGGAAAAGAACCAGATATTAGATTTAGACATGTTAAGTTTGATATTATTCTGATTATTTGTATCCTTACTGTTGGTTTGAGGTCTATTAATAACTGCTAGAGTTGAAGTAAAGTGTTCCTACCACATGGTCTGTCAGTTTCTTGTATTTCCTGCAGTCTTTGTTGTACACTGAAATGTACATTTCAGTGCTGTTACTGAACTTGCAAGCCTTTATATGGAATATACCTGCTTTTGTCAAATTTATGTTCTTGATCCTATTAATTGCTTTTTACTTTGCATTCTATTTTGCCTAATATTAATAATGTGACCTCTGCTTTCTTTTGGTTGGTTGTTTCTTTTATCTTTGTTCATCCTTTTATTTAACCATTCTTAGAGAACTAAAACTGGCTTAGAAATAGCACATAATTGAATTATTTTTGACTTGTGTTAGTATTTTTCCCTTTATACTTATTGTCAACAGGTATGTGTGTTACTTCTTTGTAAAGTTGGTAGACATTCTGCATTATCACACTAGCAAGGACTCAGGATTTTTTTTTTTAACACAATGAACCACCAATCAGATAGGAAAAATAATCTTGAGTCATGATCTTTTTTCTTTTAAACTATCTGGCCACTGCTGTTTTGCTTCATGAGAGCTAATGCTTATGAATAGAAATTTGATGGCAGCTTATTTCTTTTTTTCTTTGTGGATAACCTGTTTTCTTCCATCCCTAGGCTTATTAGGGTTCTTTAATCTTTGAAATTCAGGAGATATCTCTGTATTAGCTGCTTTAAAAAATGATTTGTTTTGAAATAATTTCAAATTTATGCAGAAATTGCATATCCTCTTTATTCAGATTTCACAGTTGTCCACATTTTATAACATTGTTCCATTTACCTCCTTGCCTCCTCTACATAAATATTTACACATTTATTATTGTTCATCTTTTTTGAACTATTTGAGAGGGAGCTGTAGACATGTATTATTTTCCTTAAAATACCCTATTATGTATTTTAGCAAGACAAGAACATAATCACCCCCTGTCATCCAAATAAGGAAAACAACATTAATACAACACTGCTATTCATTTAGGGACTCTATTCAAATTTCACCAGTAGTTCTTTTTACCCTGCTGGCTCAGAATCTAGTCATGGATCATGGACTGCAGTTGTTTATTTATTTATTTTAGAGACAGAGTCTTGCTCTGTCACCCAGGCTGGAGTGCAGTAGCATGATCACAGCTCACTGTAACCTTGAACTCCTGGGCTTAAGTGATCCTCCCACCTCAGTCTCCTGAGTAGCTAGGATTACAGGTTATATGCCACTATGCCCAGCTAATTTCTTTTTTTATTATTATTATTATAAAATGTTGTGTTGCCCAGGCTGCTCTTGAACTCCTGGCCTCAAACGATCCTCCCACCTCGGCCACCCAAAGTGCTGTGATTACAGGCATGAGCCACTCTGCCTAGCCCTGGGAGGGAGACATTTAGCTGTCATGTTCCTTCAGTTTCCTTCAACACTGAACAATCCTCAGTCTTTTCCTAAATTCCTCGACACTGGCATTTTTAAGGAGTACAGGCTTTTTATTCTTTAGAATGACCTTCATCCTGAGTCTGATGTTTCCTCATGATCCAATGTGTGCCAAGCGTATTTGACAGGAATACTACAGAAATGATGCCCCAGGCTGACAGGCTAGTGTGCAGTAGCAGTTATAGCTCACTGTAACCTAGAATTCCTGGGCTCAAGCGATCCTCCCACCTGAGCCTCCTGAGTAGCTGGACTGCAAGCTTGTAACACTGATGCCCACCACGTCTGGCTAATTTATTAATTTTTTTGTAGACATGGCATCTTGCTATGTTGCCTAGGCTGGTCCCAAACTCCTGACTGCTAGCATTTCTCCTACCGCAGAGTGCTGAGATTATAGATGTGAGGCACCAGCACTCTACAACTGTTATACTCTTCATATATATTTATAGTAACAAAGTCTATAGATATGATACACTATTTTTCCTTTTTTTTTTTTTTTTTTTGTTTATTGATAATATTTATTCTCTACCTGGCTCATATGATTTGCCTAATTTTAAACTTCCATTTTAGGTTTCTAATTTTTAAAAATTTCATTAGATTTGGGGGAACATTCTTGTGGTTTTTTTGTTACATGGATGAATTATATAGTGGTTAAATTAGGGCTTTTAGTGTGCCTGACTCCCAAATGTTGTACATTGTACCCAACAGGTGAATTTTCATCCTTCACCCCCTCTCTCCCCTTCTGAGTCTTTAGTCCAGTGTCCATTATGCCACTTTGTATGATTACGTATATCCAGCATTTAGCTCCCACTTGTAAGTAAAAACATGATGTATTTGTTTTTATGTTCCTGAGATACTTCACACAGGATAATGACTCCAGTTTCATCCAAGTTACTGGAAAAGACATTATTTCATTCTTTTCGTTGACTGGCTGAGTAGTATTCCATGGTATAAATATATGGGTGATATATATATCACATTTTATTTATCTTATCTAGGTTGATGGGCACTTAGGTTGATTTCATATCTTTGCAATTGTGAATTGTGTTGGGATAAACATACAAGTGCATGTGACTTTTTGATATAATGACTTCTTTTCCTTTGGGTAGATACTGAGTAGTAGGATTGAATGGTAGGTCTACTTTTAATGCTTTGAGAAATCTCCATGACTTTTAAGTCAACTTGGAGTTTGCAGCCATTTCTCATGATACTATCTTTTGCTTTTTGTAGATGACTCAAGAGTAAAAAGATCTAAAGTGATACCAGAGAACAAAATACATCACAAATTAGGTAATATTATTTTTCTCTTTTAACATTTCCAGAGAGGATAATGCTATAATTAAATCTCTGTTTCTAAATATAACTTAATTTTTTTAAGTGGGGGACATACTATTATTTGATTTAGTGGCTAAATTAAAATTATGTACTTAGTTTTCATGAATTTCACAGTAAATCATCACAAGCCACTGAGTTAGTCTTTTGTCCATTTATAAATCCTGTAGTCCTCTCACCTTTTGCCCAATAGTGGGGAATATGATCCCACTGAATCTAAGAAACTAGGGTGGAAAATTTTAAAGAAAATATAACTGCTAGGCAGATGGTGTCCCTGATAGCTTCTCCTTCCACTTACATCTAATTAACTCCTAAACAAATCAGTAGCTAGAACGGTAAGTAAGCAAAGCTGGGAACTGTAAAACTTGTGGAGAGGCCCATGTGAGGATTAAAAATCTGTGGTTCCCAAAGAGATATTTGCCAGTCAAGATTCATGGGAGCTCCCACTTTTGTGTGACATTGGAGGCACTGTGTTCTTCCCTATACTTGAGGCTGTGCCTGCTCTCACACTTGTACCTGAAGAGAACCAGTAGGAGTGAAGCTTTTTCATTGCTTCATCCAGAATTTATGTTTTGTCAGTTAGCATTTCGTGGGCCCATATGAAGAAAGACTGCTATACCTCTCAATATTTAATGCTTGTCCTAAAGTGAAATGATGAGTGATGAGTGGAGTCAGGAGTAGACAAAGGGAAATAAAATGTCCCTGAGCAGGACTTCCAGTATTCACAGAGAGGAAAATCAAGCATTATACCTAAGAGTAGTAGGCAGCTTCTGGTTGCCTTTTGGACAGCTTCTGGATAGCTCTACCAAACAAAAAAATAGGTAAGAATATAGGATTTTGATAATACAGCCAACAAATTCAGTCAGGTATATATTAGGCCATTAAATATGAAATGTCCCATTTAAAATCAATAGTTTACTGTATCTCAGACAAGAAGCAGAATATATGCCTAAACTGTCAACACCATTTTGCCATCTTAACAGTAGCTTGCTTATGCCAGCAGCAAAGAAGCCTGAAAAGTGACTGGCAATGAAATCGTGAGAGGCATTTTCCACAGCTTGTTGAGAATTGCATATTTTTCCTTGCAAGAAGTGGTCCAAAGCCTGGAAGAAATGGTAGTCACTTGGTGCAAATTCTGGTGACTATGGTGGATGATCATCCAAAGTCCAGCTTCTGTAGTTTGAACAGCATTGTTTTTTGAGATGTGGTCTTGCAAGAGGATTGGCCTGTCTCTGTTGATCAATTGCAGCTGCTTAATTACAAGCATCCTCATCATTTCATACAGTTGGTTGCAGTAGACATCTACCGTAATCGATTGACCAGGTTTCATGAAGCTGTAGTGGATAATACCAGCACTGGACCACCAAACAGACAACATTAGCTTTTTTTGATGACTATTCAGTTTTGGACTGTGTTTCGGCACTTCATCTTTATCCAACCATTGTGCTGAACACTTGCGGTTGTAAAATAGAATCAATTTTTTATCACACATAACAATATGTTATAGAAATGGTTTGCCTTTTGTCACGACAACAAAGAAAGGCAAGCTTCAAGATGATTTCTCTTCTGACACTCATTTCATTCATATGGAATCCATCTATCCAGCTTCTTTACTTTGCTGATTTGTTTCAAATGATCCAATGTTGTTAGAATAATAATGTCAAACCTTGCTGCTAATTCACATGTAGGTTGAGATAGATTCACTTCCACCACAGCATTCGCCTCATCATTATCCACCTTGTCTTAGGTTACTCACATGGCTCACTTTCAAGATTAAAATCACCAGAACAGAACTTCTCAAACCATTGACATACCGTGTGTTCATTAGCCACATCCTTCCCAAACACTTGTTGATATATCAAGTTGTCTGTGTTGCATTGGCTCCACAGTGGAACTCATATTCAAAAATAACATAAATTTTTGAGTTATTCATAGTCTTACAAAAATTGCTCTAAAAAAATTTGAAAGATAATCACAAGCCAAAATATGTGTTTGAAAGAATGAAGAAGTACCTTCACAATAAAAAAACCCCCAAAACAAGTGTCAAAGTAAAATGTCAGAGATATCAGCTGTCAAACTTTATACTTAATGAAATTGGACATTCCATACTTAATAACCTGCAGAACCTTGCATTGTTCAGGTAAGATGAGTGTACTTTTAACATTGTCAACCCTGGACATTATCAAATTTTTAAATCTTTGCCGGTCTGGTAGCCAGTTTTTTCATTGGCATTTATTCAATTATTAGAACAAATATATCTTTTTTTTTTTTTGTCTTGTTTAGAAAAACATTCATGTTCTAAAAAAAGTATTTATGTTCTAAATGGTAATATGAATCTTTCTACTGCTAAGTATTCTCAACTGCACATTTACATGTGTACATTTTTGTCTGACATCTTTTTACAGTATTGCCCTCCAACACACCAAATGTTCGCAGGACCAAGAGAATACGTTTGAAACCTTTGGAATACTGGCGAGGCGAGCGAATAGATTATAAGGGAAGGCCATCAGGTAAAACTTAATTTATGCTGTAATGTCTATCTGCAACAAATTTATGTGTACTATGTTCCAGGTACTGTGTTACACATTACATACACTACCTCATTTAATTATCACCTTCCCCCAAAATGATAAGAATAGGATTCAAATCCAGATTTGTCTGATTAGAGATGCTGGTATTTTTTTTCTCCTTGGTAGTTATTTGTGTGACTTTATAAGTGTTGTTATTCTATATTATCTGACAAGGTTTCTAATTTCATAAAATAAAGCATTAGATTGGAAAAGTAGTTCCCATTATGCTTATCAACCATTTTCTCATATTTTTCTACAAAATGGTTTATGGTAAGCAACCAAGTATAGCGTTATCTTAAAGTTGTTTCCTTTGTTTGGTGGAAATCAAGTAAGTCAAAGGACTAAACTTACATGTGGATTTCAATAAATAGTTCATTGCTAGCCTTTTTTGTTTTTGTTTTAACATTTACTCTGATGACTGATTTCAAGTAAGCAACAGAGATCATCCAGTAATGTTTTATCAGTGTTTCTAGATTTAGTGTGGTAGAGACATAAGTGAAATTGGTTGTTATTTGAACTGTTAACTATAATATATTCTTTGGTATTTTGAAAGCCAATGTGCTGTATTAATAAAGAGTTTTGCTTTGAGGTTTACTTCTTACTGTATATATTTTGCATTTCTTATTATTGTATTTCAGGAGGATTTGTGATTAGTGGAATACTATCCCCAGATATAATACCGTCTAAAAGGAAGGCAAAAGGAAACGAGGGAAAAGTCAACAAAATAGCTATGCAGAAAAGGATCTGTCTTGATAACGATGAAAGAAGTATGAATTTGTTTCTGAAAGTAACTTTTAGATTTTATTTTAAATAAGAGTGCTTTGAGAAGAAGCTCTTTATAAAATTTGAAATTTACTTCTAAAAACTTCAGACCTGATACTATAGGCAAAATTTATTTATTAATGTTAACTTTTTTTTAAATTTTGGAAGATAATTTTATTCATTAAAAATTTATTAATAGTATAGTATAAAACATTTCCTCATGAGTAAATTGCTCTGTCAAATGAAGCTTATCTTTTTCATGTCCAAACTAAGGTTACAAAAGACATTTTAAAGAAGTCTTTTATTTATTTATTTTTATTTATTTATTTATTTATTTTTTTTGAGACAGTGTCTCACTCTGTTGCCTGGGCTAGAGTGCCATGGCATCAGCCTAGATCACAGCAAGCTCAAACTCCTGGGCTCAAGCGATCCTCCTGCCTCAGCCTCCTGAATAGCTGGACTACAGGCATGCGCCACCATGCCCGGTTAATTAATTAATATATATATATATATATATATTATAGTTGTTCAGCTAATTTCTTTCTATTTTTTTAGTAGAGATGGGGTCTTACTCTTGCTCAGGCTGGTCTGAACTCCTGGGCTCAAATGATCCTCCCGCCTTGGCCTCCCAGAGGGCTAGGATTATAGGTGTGAGCCACTGCGCCTGGCCCTTTTTTAATTTTTTAAAAAGTTTTATTGAAATATAATTTAAATACACTTCACTCATTTAAAATGTATAATTCAATGGTTTTAGTATATTCACAGAATTGTGTGACTATCACCACAATCAACTGTAGACTATTTCATCACCTCAGAAAGATCCCCCATATCCCCTAGCACTCACTCCCATTTCCTTCCAACCCCCTAGCCTTAAGGCAAATACTAATCTGCTTTCTGTGTTGATAGATTTTCCCATTCTGGACATTTCATATAAATGGAATTATATAGGTGATCTTGTGTGACTGGCTTTCTTCACTTAGCATGCTTTTGGGTTTCATCCAGTGTATTAGTTTCCTAGGAATGCTGCAACAAATTACCACAAACTTGATGGCAGAAAACAAGAGAAATTTATTCTCACAGTTCTAGAGGCCAGTATTCTGAGATCATGATATTGGTATGGCTGTACTCCATCTACCTTCTGGTTCTCTAGGTATTCCTTGGCTTGTAACTGCATAGCGCTAATCAGTTCCTCACCTTCATGTGGATCTCTCCTCTTATATTTCTTCTCTGTGTGTCTCTTATAAGGACACATTTCACTGGATTTAGAGCCCAACCAGATAATCCAGGATGATCTCATTTCAGAAGCCTTTAGTACATCTTGTAAACACCCTTTTTCCAAATAAGATCATACTCAGGTTCTAGGAATAATAGCCCTTTATAAGGTCACACTCACAGGTTCTAGGAATGGCCCCTTATTGTAGTAGATTTCTGTTCATTCTAGAAGTTTATTGCTAGAAAACTTTCTTTCCCTCTTCCCCCTCTTCCCCATCATACCAGGTAAGGCACCACCTGTGGCTATGAAATTCCTTAGGGGGAACATGGAACTCCAGGGCTCCTTCCTCATGTCTTTCCCCATGTGTGGATGCCGCCCCCAGGTACATTCCTGTCTTGCAGAATGGATCTCCCTATCACCTTGACCTTCACTCTGAATGTCCCCCGTCATTTCTCCAGTGATTCACAGTGCTCTTTCCAAGAAGACCTGTCTGTAGGTGGGCATCCACCTGCAATTTTACATCCTCTCCTTGACAGCAGCATGCACAGGCTGCTTGTAGTCCATCATCTTGCTCCTGAACCCTAAAGAATGCTTTCTTATTACATACTTCCAGCTCTCTTAGAGAATTTGTAAAACATCATTTAACTTCTTGATGATATAAGAGTTCAAGTTGACATGTTATGATAGGTTTACAGAAAATAGGAAGTTTAAGGTATTTGCTTCTTTATTAAATCACTAGATTTTTTGGTCACTAGATTTTTTGGTGGTGGCTCACAACTCTAATCCCAGCACTTTGGGAGGCTAAGGCAGGAGGAACGCTTGAGGCCAGGAGTTTGATACCAGCCTGGGCAGTACAGCCAGACCCCATCCATTAAAAAAAAAATGTAGGTTTTTGAATTTGAATTTTGGTTTATCAGAGTGATCATTTATAAGCAGAAAGAGACTGTTATGCCTCTGGCATATTTCTTTTATAACTTCTCTATACCTATATTTTGTACTGAACTTTTTAATAATTAAGAAGAATTTTAAGTAACTGGTTTGTATTTCAATGATATTTCTTTTGCAGAGAGTAGATTAATGGTAAATCTGGATATACCTCTAGGAGATCCTTTGCAGCCAACAAGAGTAAAGGACCCAGAAACAAGAGACATTATTCCCATGGGTAAGATCAGGGATGGTATTGGAAATACTTAATTAAACTACTAGTAATAACAAACTGCCTGCCTGATGATCAACTTATCTATTTTCTCTTTCTATCCTGAATTCTTTCAGTGCTAACATCCAGTAGAGGATCTAATTCCATTAAGTAGCCTATGTGAGGACAGTTGTGGGGGAGTATTGATGGCAGACAACCTTTAGGGGATATGTAGTACCATGCATTTGTCTACTAGGGTACAAGTGCTGTCATCAGAAGTATTGTCTTTCCTAACGCTCTAGGCCTTCATTGACCAGGAAGACATATAGGGACAGGGGCTGTTTCTGGGGAATTGTAGCAAGTTAGCTGACAAACCCAAGGGTACACTCTGTGGGGCTAGGCAGGGATTGAGAGCAGGGGACAGACAACCTTCTGGGCTTGTGGATGCCAATAATGGTACTTGAGACATGAAACCTTGGTGAGGATGACTAGCAAGGACATCAGTCATTCATACAAATGCCAGCTTTAGCCTTAAGGCTGACAACAAGGTCCTTGAAACCTTTAGGTATATTAGATATGCATTAAGTATTCAGTCTCTGGAAAGCTATGGAAGGTTCTAAGAGATGGACTATAGTGGGGTAGGGGTTTAGGGAATACTCAGCTATTTACCAACCAGGCAATATTTACATATAGGAAATATTTAAATATTTTAACAACTGTTAGTTATGATTGTGTCACTGATTACTGAGGATTATTTGTATTAAGTCAGAATATATTTAAGTCAAACCAGAAAAAGAGGCAATAGTATTCCCACTTAAAATTTTGACTATGAAATTGGTTCCATTTGACATCTTAACAGCTTAGCCAAGTTATTTCTATATTCAGATTATTTTCTGGAAACAGAGTTTTGTTTAGTGTAGTGTCTTAAAAAAACATTGCTGTACTCTACCAGATTAGAAAAGTTACGAGTGTTATCAGAAGTTCATTTTTTATCTATTTCTTATATCTGTGTATTTTTCTGTATCTGTAGTCTATGGGATCACTTACATTCCAAAATATCCAGGAAAATAAAATCAGAAGCTGGTGAGAGAAGAATGTTTATTATAGATCTAGAAAGGTTTGTGAGTAAAAGGGAAATTTTTGAAAGCGAGATAGTAATTTCTGAGTAACAGAACTCTGGTTTCTCATAGCTTTTACCTGATAAATAAAGGTCTTATTAGTCAAGCAAACAGAAAAAAAAATATATTGGCATAGTGATGATACACTTGGGGGCTATTTAAAAATTTTTATTTTTGGCAGTATAATTGGAGTCAAGCTCCTGATCCATTTATTCGTTTATTCACTCAACATTCATTTACTTACTCATTTACTCAAATCATGTCTATTGAGTACTATGTGCCAGGAATTGTTTTAGGCACTGGGAATACAGCAGCAAACATAATAAAGTCTCTGTACCTCAATATGCTTATATTCTTGTGTGCTAAAAAGTGAAAATAAATAGATGAACAGATATATGAATCATCAGATAGTAATAAGTGCTGTAGATAAAAATAAAGCAGGGTAAGGGGTGTGGGAGGTGATGCTGGAGATGGTGTGGGAAAGAGGTTGCTGTGTTATAGGTTGATCCAAGAGCTACCTCTCTAGTTAAGTGACTGGAGGAGGTGAGAAAGCAAAATATGTGGCTTTCCAGGGAAAGAGCATCTCATGCGGAAGGAACAGTAGTTCAAAGGCCCTGTGGTAGGAATGTACTTCATATATTCACGGAGGCCAGTGTGAATAGAGTAACAGAAGGGGAGAGATTAGGAGATGAGGGAAGAAATAGAAATTTAGATCATGTAGGACTTCCAATGCCATTGAAAGGAGGTTGGCCTTTCCAGCGAGTGAGATGGGAAGTCACTAGAGTGTTTTGTGCAGAGAAGGGACATGTTTTGACTTTATTTTAAACTTTTTAAAAATAGGAATTCTTTCTTATATCTCAATTAATCTTATTTTCTGTCTCAGCTATAGTAGAAATAATGTTGCCATTATTAAAAACTAAGACTAACGAAGTGTTGACTTTGTGCCATACAATGTTTTAAATAGTTTACACACATTAATTCTTTGATATCCACACCAACTAATTAATGTAGATGAATTTTTATTATTCCATTTTACAGAAAAGGAAATTGAGGCAGAGGAAAGGAGCTTAATTAACTTGCCTAAGGTCATGATCCTTATAAGGCAGAGGCTGGATTTGACCTCTGACTTTCTAGCTCCAGAATCAATGATGTGATCGGTTCTATCTCTTTAAAGCAGGTTTATATCTAGAAATAACTCTTTGTTCTATATGTGTATGTAAGTTATATCATTGACCAATGTCATTGCCATTGCTTTATATTAGTATTACTATTTTTACCTAGATCTTATAAGGCCACGAGATACATACCAATTTTTTGTTACGCATGGTGAGTTGAAAGTATATAAAACATTGGATACACCCTTATTTTCTACTGGGAAATTGGTATTAGGACCACATCAAGAAAAGGGAAAGCAGCATGTTGGCCCAGATATATTGGTGAGTATATTTCTTCATATATTTATAAGTTTCGCTATAGATGCAACTCTGATTTATTGGATTTGATGAGACTTTAAATTTTTTTTTCTCAAATGAAATCCTATTGCCACACTACACACACTACACAGAGAAATGTTTTTTTTCTTTTTTTTTTTTGAGGCAGAGTCTCGCTTTGTTGCCCAGGCTACAGTGAGTGCCATGGCGTCAGCCTAGCTCACAGCAACCTCAAACTCCTGGGCTCAAGCAATCCTCTTGCCTCAGCCTCCCGAGTAGCTGGGACTACAGGCATGCGCCACCATGCCCGGCTAATTTTTTCTATATATATTAGTTGGCCAATTAATTTCTTTCTATTTATAGTAGAGACGGGGTCTCACTCTTGCTCAGGCTGGTTTCGAACTCCTGACCTCGAGCAATCTGCCCGCCTCGGCCTCCCAGAGAGCTAGGATTACAGGCGTGAGCCACCTCGCCTGGCCAGAGAAATGTTTTTATTTGTTAAATCTATTTAGAGTCACCCAACCAACAGTTACTTAAAAGTATCTGTTCTATGTATAACATCGTAGTCTTGAAGTCCAGAAGTTTAAGGAAGGATCTTTACTTAAAATAATCTGAAAATATAGGTTTGCAAACAAATCATTAGAATTTTAGAGCTGGAGGGGATTATAGAGATTAAATCTAGTTCCACATTTCTCTCATTATGCAATTGAGAAATATATTATGTATCAATTTAAAATGGTAACCTGAAAAAAAAAATAAAAATGAGTGAGATTTTTAAAAATTACTTAACTATTTAGCAGTATGCTGAGGACTAAGAGCTAGTTGACTCAATGAGTACTAGATAACATACTATTATATATAACAGTTTTACTGGCTGGAGTTACAAGATTCAAGGTGAGTCTGTCTGTCTGTCTGTCTCTTTCTCTCACTCATCTTTCTCTCCCTGTCTTTCTCTGTCTTTCCCTCTCCCTCTCCGCCCCCCCTTCTGTTTCTCTTCTCCTCTCCCAGTTGGAGAGACACACCTCTGCAACATAGTCATACACACACACACACACACACACACACACACACTTACATATTTCTATATTTTGAATTTGAAAATTGGAGAATTTGAAAAGCATCAAATTTTAAGAATTTAAACATTATATCAGCATTTAAAAACATAACTAAGGGACATTTTTCAGTATGTGATATTTTAGGAATCTGTGAAATCATGAGTTACTGAAGTATCACATTCAAAGTGATTCTTTTTACTGACAAAATTAAAGTAAATTCAAAAATGAGAAAAAAACTGCGAAGACCCTTGAGTTTACATTAACAAAGAAGGGCAAATTTAGGCAAGGAAAAGAGAAGGTACATAGGAGGATCAAAGATTAATTTATTTTTACATTGATTATTATATTACATTATTATTATAACTAGAAACCTGATTTAAAACACTAAAAAATACTCTATCCAATCTTAAAATGTTACAGGCCTCCAATTATTATTAAAAGAGTAAAAACAACACATTTTAAAAGCAGTAGATGGTGCCTGCATGGTGATAAATTAATAATGAGGATAAACATGAAATGTCTTCATTTAACCAGTATCACCATTAAGCTATAATACCTTTATTGTACAAAAGGAAATTTGAATAGGAAATGTTTGAAAGTGTTTAACCTGGCTAATGTTCAAAGGAATCCACATTTGAAGCCAAATGACAGTTTATAATTACTGAGTTAGTAGAAATTATTAGAAAAATATTCATAACCTGTGACATGGATATCATTTCTGGAAATTTTTCCTAGGGGAAATAATTTAAAAGGAAGAAAGATGAACATGTGTAGTTATTGTACTATTAGCTATAATTGCAAAAATGAGAACCACTAAAATGTGTTACAGGAAGAAAATGGTTATATTTTTATTTTGGCTTAGTAATGGGATAAACCATTATATGATAAAATAAACAGTTATATAGCACTTGTGTGTTCCAGGTACTGTACTAAGTATTTAAAAACCATAATAGTTTAAGCATGTTATTTTGAAGAATATCCACATGAGAAGAATTTGGGGGTAATAAACATTTAAGCAAACATGCAAGATAAAGTTCTTATATATAGCTTCTATTTTTCTGACTAAAATATTAAAATCTAAAGAATAAAAACTTGATGGAAATCAAAGTTATTTAATAATAGGAGGAGTATTTTTATATCTTTAAACATGAAGCACACTTACAAATATATTCTTTTGAAAAAAAGGAATAAAGGGGACAAGATGGAGAACCAGCACAGGCCTTTAACTCTTTTTCTTCTTCTTCAAACACAGTGCTGGAGAATGTATAAGAAAGAAAGAATAACAATAATAATATTTGTCAAATCAAACCACAGAAAGATTAACAAATTAATTATAAGAGCTGGTTTTCGAGCTCTTTCAGAAGACATCAAGAAGAAATCGAGAAATAGAAACTATTGAAGTTAAATAATGTGGAGAACAGAGAAAAACATGCCACATATTCAAATAATCGGAATTTCCAGAGGAGGGATAAAAATCCCAACGAAAAATAGTTGGAAATATTTTTTAAATTAGACAATATATGTTCTAGAACTAAAAAAATGACAGCAACCCACTTAAAGAAACCAATTCCTTAGAGAAATACTTGATTCCAGGCCTGAGTCTGAGCTTGGAATATTTTTTTCATACTTGATAGCAAACTATTCCCAAAGACTATGCAGGAAACCAAAAGCAAGTATAAAACCAGAATCTGATCAAGTCTCTAGATCTAACTATTATTTTACAGGAAATAAACGATGGTTGAACCTTTCAAATGACACCTGGGGATATAATTGGTAAAATCCAGTTGTGTAAGGATTTTAAAGATGAACTGCTTGATTTTTTTCAATAAATAAACTTTAAGAAATGAAAATGAGACAAACAGGTAGAATCTGTAGATCAGAGTTTCTCAACCATGGCACTGTTGATATTTTGGACTGGATAATTCTTTGCTGTAGAGGGGCTGGCCTATTCATTGTAGGGTATTTAGAAGCTCACCTGGCCTCTACCCATTAGATTTCACTAGCACCACTCTAGTTATTGTGATGTATGTCTCCAGAAATTGCCAGTGGTCCCCTGAGGGGCAAAATCACCTTTGATCAAGAGCCACTAATATTGATTGGCAGATTTAAGAAACAGATCAAGCAGGCAATGTGTGTGGCTCTTAATTGGATCCTGATTAAAACAAATCCCTAAAAATACTGTTGTTTAAAAGATGATTTGGAAATTTGAATATTGACTGGATATTTGATATTAAATACTTATTTTTAGATGTGATAACAGTATTGTCATTATGTTATTAAAACATTTGATCTTTCAGTACACACAGAAATATTTGCAGATGAATTGTGATGATGGGCATTTCAAAATAATGTGGAACAAGAGAAGTAGACTCTTGGCTGGGCTGGTTGTTGCTATTAGGTATTTATGGGAGTTTATCAATCTATTTGTGTATTTTAAAAGCCTTCTTAATATTTACAAAAATGAGGAGTTGTATTCTTAGACAAATTGAATAGATAAGGAAAAAACATCTAGAAATGTATGCTTGACTGACTATCTATCTCTGTTGCCTGGGCTAGAGTGCAATGACATCATCATAGCTCACTGCTATTTCAAACTCGTAGGCTCAAGCAGTTGTCCTGCCTCAGCCTTCTGAATAGCTGGAACCAAAGGCACACAACACTATGCCCAGCTAATTAAAAAAAAATTTTTTTTTTTATTTTTTTTTTTAGAGATAGGGTCTTGCTATATTGCCCAGGCTGATCTTGGAGACCTGGATTCAAGCAATCTTCCTGCCTTGGCCTCCCAAAATGCTCATATTATAGGCATGAACCACTATGCCAGTCCCTATGCTTGACTTTCTGGTGTTACTTTTTTGTCTTTTCAATTGAGGCACATTCTTTTTTGGATATAATGAGAAAATTTTTTTCTTATTAAGTTATAAAAATACCTTTAGAACATTTCAGAACATTTTTCCCATTTAAAGACACAGTATATCATAGCGTTTAAGAGAATGAATTCTGGAATCAAAGTGCTTGAGTCAAATCCCAGCTCTGCCATTTACATTGTGATGTTGGAAAATTACTTACTTTCTCTGTGTGACTCAGTGTCTTCATCTGTGAAAAGCTATTAAAATAGTACTTGTCTTGTTAGTAGGCACATACATTAAATGAATAAAAAATATAATGTTCAGAACAGTGCTTGGCACAGAGTAAGTGCTGTATATTATTCTGATATAGGCTCATCGTACAAAGTAGCAAAAACAAGGAGGAGGACAAATAATTATCTGAGGCAAAATATTCTTGATGGATGTCTTAGTCAGTTTGGGCTGCTATAACAGGAATACTATTGACCTTGATCTGTGTGTTTTATGAAGGCACTAAGTCCATTCATGAAGGCTCTATCCTCATGACCTAATTAGCCTCCAAAGGCTTTACCTCCTAATATGATCACATTGGGCGCTTAAGATTTTAAAATATGAATTTTGGTGGAAGATATAGAATCTGAGTGTTTGAAGGCCTTACACTTCTTAATTTTAGTTGCCCCCTAAAAAACAAATAATTGCCAGTGTGCCACCTATGTATATAGTGTGAGATTTGACATTACTTCATAAACTTTGACTCTTGTAATACTTAAAACACAACCATATTGTACAATTGTACAAATTTTTTATATCATTTTATAAGCTTTTTTCTATTTTTAAATTTTTAAATTTTTTTTTGCTTTTTAAACTTTTTTATTAAAAACTAAACACAAACACAATAAGCCTATTCCTACAGAGGGTTAGAATCATCGGTGTCACTGTTTTCCATCTCCACATCTTGTCCTCTTGTAAGGTCAGCAGAGACAGTAACACACATGGAGCTGTCATCTCCTAATGATACCTTCTAAAGGATCTGTCTGAAGGTGTTTTACAGTTAAGATTTTTTGTTTTAATAAATAGAAGTAGTACACTCTAATTTAAAAAAGTATAGTATAGTAAATACATAAACCAACAAGTAGTTGTTTATAAAATATTATATACTGTACATCAGTAGGCCCCAACCTTTTTGACACCAGGGACCAGTTTCATGGAGACAATTTTTCCAAAGACCTGAGTGGGGGGTGTGGTTTGGGGATGATTCAAGCGAATTATACTATTGTACATTTTATTTCTAATATTATTACATTGTAATATATAATGAAGTAATTATACAGCTTACTATAATGCAGAATCAGTGGGAGCAGCGCTGAGCTTGTTTTCCTGCAACTAATGCCAACGCTGATCTGACAGGAGACGGAACTCAGGCAGTGATGCAAGTGATGGCGAGCAGCCATAAATACAGATGAAGTTTCGCTTTCTTGTCCACTGCTCACCTCATACTGTGTGACCTGGTTCCTAACAGGCCACAGAAGGGGACCGGTACTGGTCCGTGGCCCAGGGGGTTGGGGACTGCAGCTGTACATAATTGTACTATGCTTTTTATAAGACTGTCAGTGCTATAGGTTTGTTTACACCAGCATCACCACAAACATGAGTGATGTGTTGAGTTGTCACTAGACAATAAGATTTTTTTAGCTTCATTATAACTTTATAGGACTGCCACTGTTTTATGTGATTCATCATTGACCAAAACATCGTTGTGTGGCCCATGACTGTACCACAGATTTAGTGGCTTAAAACAATAACCTTTTATTATCTCAGTTATATAGGTTAGAAGTCTGGCAGGTTTGGCTGGTATTAGCTGGAATCAAGGTGTTGGCAGGTCTGTATTCATTTCTGTAGGTTATGAGGATGAATCTGCTTTCATTCAGCTTCCACTCTTACTCAGATTGTTGGCAGATTCATTTCCATGTGGTTGTGGGACTGAGGTTCCCTTTTCCTCACTGGCTGTCAGCCAGGGTATCTTTCTCGGCTTCTAGAAATAGTGCACGTTCCTTGGCTTGTGGCCACCATATCTTTAGCGCCAGCAACAGTGCAAATCCTTTCCGTGCTTTGAGTTTCTCTGACTCCTGCTTCATTGCTTCTCTGCTTCCAGCAATCAAAAGTTCTCCATTTTTAAGGGCTCATACAATTAGATTGGGTCCACCTACATCATCAAGGATAGTTTCCTTCTCTTGGGTTCCCTTTGCAATGTAATATATTTACAGATTATGTAGATTAGAGCACAGGCATTTATAGGGAATTTTTATTTTGCCTACCACATTTTCTTTAAGGTTCTTTGGAGTGGTGTTGTCATGGTTCACTTTGGAATAAGATTTTTATTTTTAATTTTACAGGTTTTTTATGTTAACTTTGGTGACCTTTTGTGTACCTTACATGAAACATCTTATATAATAACTACTGGGGATTCGTTCTATATTCCTTCAGGTAAGCATAATGAAAGACATTTTATTTTACATAGTTAAATAGTATCTATATAATTGTTCATGGGCACTATGAAAATTGAAGCCACCATGGTCAAAATGAAGTGTGATATGACTGATGCCAAAGCAGTCTGATACATATTGTCCTTTAATTTTACCATTAGGTAAATGTATTAGTGTTTTGGTACGTGAAAAATGAACAAGAGTTGTTTATTGCTGAACATAAAAATATTTATTTAGAGGATATGTTGTATATCAGGGTAGAAGGAAAATTATTTCACCCGTGTTATCTCTAAGAAATTATGTACTCAAACAAGTTTTATTGGGTTATTTTAAACACACGTAACAGTGAGCTTCCTCCAGCTATTGAAGAGCACGAGTCATTGGAAATAGGTATTTTAATCCATTCTGAAAGTTTAGGATATATAAGCGAACAAGGAGACAATAATAATAGCTATGTTGATATTGTCCTTAGTATGTGCCAGCCAGCACTGTTTTGAATACTTTATATTTATTAACTTGGTTAATCTTAGTATGTATCAATTTCTAATATATAGAAAGTCTCAGTAGTAGTACGCAGTATTACTAGATGTGCCATATGTGATTCTTGCTGTCATCTATAGTTCACTTTTGCTGTTATTTATTACCTCATTTAAGAATAGCACTTGTCTTTTTAAATTATGATATTTTATTTTACTTAACGCTGTACCTTTTATTCTTACCTTGTATATGCATTATGTCTGGTTTAGGAGAATCCATAGCAGTTCTAGAGACCTATTAAAGATATGTTTCAGAAAAAGATTTTCCTTTCCTGCACCTTGGTCTAACTTATCTCTGCATTCATTACCATAATGATGGGAAATTTTTATTCTTTCAAGCCTTTTAAGATTACATATGGTGGCTAACTCTAAAGTCTTTCAGTTCATAGAATTAAATGAATTACTTTGGGTTAGGTAAATTGTTTTTATTTTATGTTACATACTATGACTGCCAGGTGATGACTAAATATTTAATCAAAAGGAAATGATTTCTCTGGAAGTAATTTTTCTTTTCTTATCATTTTACTTTTAGGTAATTATTATAACATCAAAAATCTCCTGAATGAGGAAAGTGTTCTTCTTTTTACTCAGATAAAAAGATGAAAGGTGAAGCAAGTTTAAATATATTCGTGTGTGTACATATATATACATATATATATATATATATAAAAAACAGTTTGTATAGTTGGGGCATTTATTGTAATTACTTGTGATGTTTTAAAATAAAAATTTTATTTAGTTTTGTGTAAATTTGTATTTGATTAACATTTCAAACTCCCACTTATACCTTATAATTTTTCCATGACTATACACATGGCCTATAGTGATACTCATATTTATGATATTACTTTAATAATATGAAAAGAATACAAAAACCAAATATAGGACATCTCTTTGTCAGAAGAGATTTGACCAATATACTTATTCATTTAAAAAACCTTTTCCAAATATTAGTTTTAAATCACTGAGCATTAAATAATCCAATAGTAGAGGACTGTGGTGAATGGTATCTATTTGTATTAGTTTCCTAGGGTTGCTGTAACAAAGTACCACAAACTGAATGACTTAAAACAACAGAAATTTATTGTCTTAGTTCTGGAGACTTGAAGTCTGAAATTGAAGTATTGTCAGGTCTATGATGTCTCTGAAACCTACTGGGGAGAATCTTTCCTTCCCCTTTCTTAACTTCTGGTGGTTTGCTGGCAATCTTTGTTTGGCATTCCTTGGCTTACAACTATAGCACTTCAATCTCTACCTCTATTGTCATATGGTATCTTCACCTCTGGTGTCTTTGTCTTCACATGACATCTATTTATTACTTATAAACTTTTTTCTATCATGCTTTTGTTCATATTTTCTGCTGGAGGCAGTGTCCTTTTCTACTGCTTTCTGTGTGTATTCTCCTTCCTCTTTTTAATATCAAAATGAAATACATCAATAAATAAACCTAAGCTAAAGAGTCTAATCAAAGTTTATTTGATATAGATAGCATTTTATAATTATCATTAACTCTGAAGAATTTGATATTTCATGGTCCTAGGCCAGCCCCCTTTTCAGGTTTGTTATTTGACATTTAAATACATATATTCAAAACAGGTTTGGAAGGTTGGGCTTAGGAGGAATGAGGTATGAAAGGTTTTTTTCTAGTGCTTTGCTTTTTAAATTTTTACTGCCATAAAAATGAAGGATTATTTATCTTTACATTGTGACCAATTTGTTGTTAATAATGAGTTTCATAGAAATAAATATAATTGGTATGATTTCTGTTCATGTATTTTATAGTCTGATTATAAATACATACATATAAACAGTTTTCTTATTAGAAAAATAATTTTCAGCTAGACATTTTCTTTATTGAATAGTCCAATAACATTATTACTAGTTCTCTATAAGTAGAAATAATGTTACTACTGTATTACAAGTAAAATTTGGGGTACTACTTTAATGGGAAAACCTTAAACATTTGTTGGATACTTTGATTTTAGTAATTTGTTTCAATCTTCTAACTTACTCAAAGTTTTACATATATTTTATCTACGTGCCGTTGTTTTGCAATTTCTCTTAAATCATAAAGGTTTCTCAAAGTTATGTTAAGTTTAAATAAAAATGCTTAAAATATTTATTCTAATAATTATTGAATCCTTTATCAGATAGCTATCTTGTGATGTTCTTAACACTACTATCATTAGTGAGAATAATTTTCCCAGCACCATTTATTGAATAGGGATTCTTTTCCCCAGTGTATGTATTTGTGTGCTTTGTCAAAGATCAGATGGCTTTGTGAGGATGGTTTTATATCTGGGTTCTCTGTACTGATTTGTTGGTCTGTCTCTGTTCTTGTGCCAGTACCATGCTGTTTTGCTTACTATAGCTTTGTAGTATAGCTTGAAGTCTGGTAAATTGATGCTTCCCAATTTGTTCCTTTTGCTTAAGGTAGCTCTGGTTCCATACAAAGCATAGAATTATTTTCTGTAGATATGCAAAAAATGATGTTGGTATTTTAATAGGGATTACATTGAATCTGTAGATCACTTTGGGTCGTATAGATATTTTAACAACATTGATTTTGTTGATCAGTGAGCATGGTATCTTTTTCTCTCTGTTTGTATCCTCTGCTATCTTCTTCCTCAGTGTTGCATAGTTTTCCCTATACAGGTCTTCCACCTTCTTAGTTAAATATATTCCTAGATATTTTACTTTCTTTGTTGCTATTGTAAAAAGTATTCTGTCTTTGATTTGGTTCTCAGCTTGGCTGCTGTTGGCATATAAGAATGCTGCTGATTTGTGTACATTGATTTTGTAATCTGAGACTTTGCTGAATTTATTTGTCAGTTCCAGGAGTCTTTGGGCAGAATCTTTTGGGTTTTCTAGATAAAAAATAATATTGTCAGTAAGAATGATAGTTTGACCTCTCCTGCCCCCATTTGGATGCCCTTGGTTTCCTTTTCTTGTCTGATTGCTCTGGCTAGGACTTCCAGGACTATGTTGAATAGAAAAGGTGGTAGTGAGCAACCTTTTCTGGTTCTAATTCTAAGTGGGATTGCTTTCAGTTTTCCCTGTTCAGTATGATGTTGACTGTGGGTTTGTCATATATGGATTTTATCATTGTGAGGTAAGTCCCATCTATGCCTATTTTTTAGGCATTGTTATGATAGAAGGGTGCTGAATTTTTTCAAATGCTTTTTCTGCATTGACACCTAAAATTAACCATCTCATCAATCCTCATAAAACTTCTAATCAACATCTAAACGTCAATATGGTTCATCAGTGTAGTAATGGTTCAGAGGTAAATATTCATGTATTTTGTCTCACCATTACATAAAATTAGTAAACATACCAACTGGGACATAGAAAGGATATCATCACCACATCTGCTTTCAGTTACAGTGAGGTAAAAGGGACTAGATTTACCCTCCTGCCTAAAACAACCCCCAAAGCAGACAGAATACATGAAAGATTAGATTATAAAACAATGGAAATCATGCTATAAAATACAATGACTCTGTAAAATGGGAGACAAATGAAGTGAGACCTACAATGACTCCTGCTTATTTCCTTGAGAGAGCTTCCAGGATGTGGGTAAAAGAAGGGGAAACTCAAGGACATCTGGCAGATTCCCTGAGTTGAGAATCAAGGGAGACCAAGGCAGCTGGAGTTGACAGGACATAGTACTAGAGAGAAAGTAGTTACACACAGAACCTCAGAAAACTGGAGAGTTCCTCTAAAGTATTTAGCAGAGTAGTAATTGGCTCATGGTTGTGAAGAGACCACCCAAGGCTGGGGAAATAACTATGTGAGAGGAGTAGGAGAAACAGTGCATGGTGCCTGTTCTCACCAGCTGGACTGGAAAAGCTCATGAGACATGGGACGTTGATGAAAGTACTCAGAAGGATCTTGCCTCAAGAGTGGAGGACAATTATCCTTAGACTAACTACTGCTCCGGTCACCTCCTAAAATACTCTATTCACTTAATCATTACGTTAGTTTATCCTCCCTCTAGAATGTGATCTCCATAAAGACTGAGCTTTTCAACTACTTTGTTCATTTTTGCATGTTAAGTGCCTCAAACAGTGCTTGCCACTCAATAATGTCACTTACTAGTAGTTTCTCAAAAAAACATTTGCTGAATGAGTGAGTTCTGACATTTCTATATGCTCAGTCTAGGATTATGATTTTTTTCCTAGGTTATACATTTTGTCAGTAGTAAGCTATGACTAGAACCTACATCTCCAGATTTCCAATGCAAGATATTTTCTACACAACTAAGGAGTGGTTTCAAGGCATTGGTTAGGCTGGGGAGAGAGGATGTCTGACCTGAAAGTGACACCAGGTTGGGAAAAGTCCATCAGGTATTACAGAAGGTTTAAGGAAAGTATGAGAAAATGTGAAACCTCAAATTAGAATCCAAATAAGAGAAATCGATGGCTTAGTAAATCCTCATCTGAGGAGCAGAAATGTAACTTCCTAATCACTTCTTGACACATATCCACTGAACAGGGTGACGAGGAGGATACACATCATTTCTGAAAGAAAAACCTGAAAGTTCCATTTTCTTCTTTGTTGGCATCCCCAGGAAGTGGGTATTCTGAATTGAATCACCCAAACTCCATTTGGTTCTTCCCAAACTCCATTCTGGTCTCTTTCTATTTTTAGTGTGGTTGGAAAGGTAAAAATTACATTTCTAAGCTAGGTTTTAAATGCATATTATGTTCTCCCAAATAAGTGCATTTACATGAGATTTGGAAAGTAGAAGTAAAGGAGAGGCTATTCTACAGCGGTTATTGGCTTATGATTTTGGCAACTGACATTATGGAAACATGCAGTCTTCCCACAGAATTGTTTCGGCCCCTTTCTCCAGCACCCTGGGTATTGAGAAGCAATGCTGGCAATAGTCATTTCTTGATGTGACTCCCAGTTCTTGCATTGAATTTTCAGGTGACTGTTCTCCATCTTCCTAGGTGTTCAGAGATAGTTGTAAGGGTGGCTCTGGCATAGCTCCAGGGGCAGGCTCTGAGGTAGTAGGCTCAAAAGTCAGTTCTTTGTTACATGAGAGTCATTTGAGGAGGCCTGCTCCATCTGCCCTACCAATGGGTTTGTAAGCACTTAATTTCCTGTGTCGTGTCCTTTCTTGCTTAAAATGTAGTGATTTTTCCTTGCAAGAATCCTGACTAAAAAACTGAGGAAGGAGAGGTGAAAAAAAAAAAGAATGAAGATGCCCATTCTACAAGAAGAATCTTGCCTTGAGAAAAAGCCCTGATTAAAGCAATGCAACCCTGCTGATCTTTTTCTCTCCCTCTGCGGATTTTCTTCTTCTGAGCCCTCTATTTATCTGTTTTAATTGCACAGTTGAAGGATGCTCCTGGATACTATTATTCCTTAGGACCACAATTGCTGACTTCTGTGGCAAAAGCTCTTCATCACCACTTGAAAATTAGAATTTCTGGAACTGGTGCCATTATCCCAGCATGCTCCATCATCACCAGGTCATCAACCTCTTGCCTCCAGCTCTTGCATCCAAGCTGCTGAGCAGGGTTGAAAAAAGTCACACCAACTTGCAGATTGGTACCTCCAAAAATGTATAGTCCTTAACTCAGCTACTCTCAGTGAGGTTCAGAAATTCTTCTATTAAATTGTTGCCAGATGTTTCCACTCATATGTCCCATAAGCACCCAAAACTCAACCTGTGCCAGAGTGAACTAATTAACTCCCCACCTAAAATATATGTCCCCATCTCATTCCTGTGCATCTTAACACACCACACCATCCACCAGAAACTTAGGAGTTATCCTTAGTTTCTTTCTCTCTCCCTGCATTAAAAAATCCTGATGTTTTTATGTTTTTATTTTAAAAATCACTTCTTTCCACCTATTGCTACTGCATTTGTTCATGCCCCCATTCTCTCTCATTTGGATTACTTCAATAATCTAACTGCTTTTCTGACCCATCTTGCCTTTCTAATCTGTTTTCCACACTACAGCCAAAGTGATCTATGTCTCCCCTGTTGCTCTCAATAAAATGTTTGATGTCCTTAATGTAACAATGAATAGCCTTCATGATATGTGTGATAGTTAATTTTATGTGTCAAATGATTGGGCTGAGGGATGCCCAGATAGCTGGTAAAACATTTCTGGGTACATCTGTGAGAATGTTTCCAGAAGATACTAGCCTTTAAATTAGTAGACTGAATTTAAAAAGATCTGCCCTTATCAATATGGGCTGACATCATATAATTCCTAGAGTAACCAAAGCAGCATTGTAGTACTATATAAAGAGATACATAGAACAATGGAACAGATTAGAGATAAAGTACAAACTTAGAGACAACTGATATTTGACACAGTCAACAAGAATATATATTGGGGAAAGTATACCTTTTTAATAAATGGTACTGGGAAAATTGGATTTCCATAGGCAGAAAAATAAAACCAAACTCCTTTCTCTCAACTGTGTATAAAAATTAACCCAAGATGTATTAAACATTTGAATGTAAAACCTGAAACTATGAAAAATATGAGAAGAAAACCTAGGTAAAACTTTTCTAGACATTGGTCTAGGCAAAGAATTCATGACTAAGACCTCAAAAGCACAGGCAACAAAATAAAAATAGACAAATGGGACTTAATTCAACTAAAAAGCTGCACAGCAAAATAATCAGCAGAGTGAACAAATGGCCTGTAGAATGAGAGCATTTGCAAACTATACACCTGGCAGGACCAATATCCAGAATTTACAAGGAACTCAAACAGCTCAACAACAAAAAAACCAATAATCCTATTAAAAAGTGGGCTAAGGACATGAAGAGACATTTTTCAAAAGAAGACAAATGGCCAAAAAGCATTTGAAAAGATGTTCCACATCACTATTATCATAGAAATGCAAATTAAAAGTACAGTGAGATACCATCTTATACCAATCAGAGTGATTATTATTATTATTATTATTATTATTTTTTTTTTTTTGAGACAGAGTTTCACTTTGTTGTCCAGGCTAGAGTGAGTGCCGTGGCGTCAGCCTAGCTCACAGCAACCTCAAACTCCTGGGCTCGAGTGATCCTCCTGCCTCAGCCTCCCGAGTAGCTGGGACTACAGGCATGCGCCACTATGCCCGGCTAATTTTTTTTTTATATATATATATATCAGTTGGCCAATTAATTTCTTTCTGTTTATAGTAGAGACGGGGTCTCGCTCTTGCTCAGGCTGGTCTCGAACTCCTGACCTTGAGCAATCCGCCCGCCTCGGCCTCCCAAGAGCTAGGATTACAGGCGTGAGCCACAGCGCCCGGCCTCAGAGTGATTATTATTAAAATGACAAAAAATAGATGTTGGCAAGGACTCAGAGAAAAGGGAACTGTTATACACTGTTAGTGGAATTAGTGCAACCTCTGTGAAAAACAGTATGAAGATTTCTCAAAGAAATAAGAATGGAACTATCATACATTCCAATAATACCTCTTCTGGGTATTTACCCAAAGGAAAATAATATGTAAAAAGATGTTTATAATATGTTTATTGCAGCATTAGTCACAATAGCAAAGACATGGAATCAACATAAGTGTCCATCAGTGGACAATTTGATAAAGAAAATGTGGTATACGTATACACAATGGAATAGTGTTCAGCCATTAAAAGAAGGAAATCATGTCTTTTGTAACAACATGGATGGATCTGGAGGACATTATATTAAATGAAACAACTCAGACAAATACTGCATGTTCTTACAATCAGGAAGTAAATACTTTGTACGCATGAAAGCTGAATATGGAATGATGGACAGCGGAGACTCGGAGGAGTGGGGAGGTAGGAGGAGGTGGATGATGGGAGGTTGCTTGGTGAGTACAATGTGCATTGCTCCAGTGAAGGATGCAGTGAATGCCCTGATTTCACCACAATGTAATACATCAATGTAGAAAAATAGCACTTGTACCCCATGAATATATACAAATAAAATTTTTTAAATGTTAAATTTAAAAATTGATTGGGGCCTTTGGGAGATAATTAGATCATGAGGGAAGAGCCCTCATAAATGAGATTAGTGCCCTTATAGAAGAAGACCCTCACCAGACACTGAATCTGCTGGCACTTTGATCTTGAATTGCCCAGGCAGTTTCTCAAGAACTTTGAGAAATAAACTTCTGTTATTTAAGAAAATCCCTGGAGGGACTGCATAGAACAAAAAGGCAGAGGCAGTGTGAACTAACGTTCTCCTTGAGCTGGAACATCCGTCATCTCTTGCCCTTAGCCATCAGAGCTCTGGGTTCTCAGGCATTTACCCTCAGACTTGAAATTATATCATTGGCTCCACTTGTTCTTAAGCCTTTGGATTTGGCATAATTTACATCACAGGCTTTCCTGGTTCTCCAGATTGTAGAGGGCTTGTCATGGGACTTGTCTGCCTCCACACTATCATGAGTCAATCCTTCATAAGAAATCTCTCTCTTTATACATATATATGTGTGTGTGTGTGTGTATATATATATCTTATTGGTTCTGTTTCTCTAGAGAACTCTGAATAATACAATATGGTCCCTATTTACCTTGCCAGTTTTATTTCTAAATCTATATCCTCTCACTTTGCTTTGTAGCCCAAGTCCACTACTGGGTCAGATGCTCTG
Source organism: Microcebus murinus (assembly GCF_040939455.1). Taxonomy (NCBI): domain Eukaryota; kingdom Metazoa; phylum Chordata; class Mammalia; order Primates; family Cheirogaleidae; genus Microcebus; species Microcebus murinus. Next base: position 6,701,655 of record NC_134129.1, read on the forward strand.
TCTGGCCTTTGGATCTTTTACATGTGCCCTTTCTCTGTGGCATGTTCTTCCTCACCCCCTATGCCTTACCTCCTCTTAGAAGTGATTTTTGGCACCCATTCTTTGTGCTTCCATAGATTCAAGAGCACCCATAAAACCGTAATATTGCCTGTTAAATGAAATAAAATTTGGGGATTTTGAGCCATTTTTCCTTTCCTGGTATTGTCATTTTTTGCCCTGCAGCTCTTTATCTGTTGAAGTTTAGGCGCCACTGCTTCATTGTGAGAGCTGGTATAACTGAGAGCATAGAAGACGTTGCTAAGTCGAATATTTTAACTGGATTTAAAAATTTTGTTAAAAGAGCATTGCAGAAACAATAGTCTGGTAAGCAAGGCTTTCCTCTGTGAGAACTTTACAAGAGAGAAAGGATTTACATGGTTCAAATGTCCAAAACTTGAAATATAGGGTCTTTACTATAAGCCAGTAGTTTTCAAAGTATGCTGTGTAGACTCCGAGGGGTACGGGAGAGGGAAATCTCTGAGATTCTTTGATGTAGTTGGGTTCTTAAAAAAAATAAATAAAACTAAGAAGTGATTTGATTTGTCTTTCTTATTGTGTTGATATTTACACTGATTGTACAAAAGCAATTATGAGTAAAACTGTTTCACCTTAGCATGAATTAAATAGCTGGCACCAAATACGCTAGTAGTCATTCTTCATCGCTAAGAAGTTAAAGCTTTTCTTCTTTTTTTTTAAAGCAGCTTAAGAATGTCCTTGCTGAAGCAGTACAAATTTAATTTTATTAAATCTTGACCTTGAGTGCATGTATTTTTTATTGTGCTGTATGATGAAATGGAAAATATATATAAAACTTTTCTGCTTCATATCAAAGTTCTGTAGCTAAACAAATGTATTCTAATAAATTGGAAAACTTAGGTGAAATGGACAAATTTCTAGAAAGACACAAACTACCTGAACTGATTCAAGAAGAACTAGAAATCTGAACAGACCTATAACAAGTAAAGAGATCAAATGTGTAATACAAATATTCTCATAAAGAAAAACCCAGGACTAGATAGCTTTAGTGGTAAATGCCTCCAAATATTTAGAGAATTAATGCTAATTTTGATAAGCTTTTCCAATAAATAAAAGATAACACTTTCCAATTCATTCTATAAAAAAACATCTTGATACCAAATCTAGGCAAAGACATCATAAGAAAACTACAAATCAATATCTCTTATGAATATAGACACAAAACTCCTCAACAAAACACAAGCAAATCAAATCCAGCAATATATTAAAGGGATTATATACCACGACCAAGTATGATTTATTCTAGGAATACAGGTTGTTTTAACATCTGAAAATCAATTAATGTAATACACCACATCAATAGACTAGAAGACAAAAACCACACAATCTTCTCAATGTAAGCAGAGAAAGCAATTGAAAACATTCAATAGTTCTTCATGATACACACAGTAAATAAATAGGAATAGAAGGAAACTTGTTCAGTCTGATAAAGGACATCTATAAGAAAACCCACAAATAACATCATATTAATGATGGAAGACTGAATGCTTTCCCTGTAAGATTGGTAACATGACAAGGATATCTGTTCTGGCCATTTCTATTCAGCATTATACTGTCGGTTCTATTAGGGGCAATCAGACAAGTAAATGAAATAAAAGGCATCTATATTGGAAACGAAGAGGTAAAACTGTCTTTATTTGCAGATGACATGATTTTGTAGATAGAAAATCCTAAAGAATCTACTAAAATCTATTTGAACTAAGACATGAATTCAGTAACATTACTGGACACATGATCAACATACAAAAATCAATCATATTTCTATACACTTGCAATGAACAATCTGAAAGTTAAGAAAACAATGTATTTAAAATAGCATTGAAAAGACTTTTTAAAAGTGCAAGAATTGTACACAGAACACTACAAAACTTTTTTTTTTTTTTTAAATTAAAGAAGACCTAAATAAATAGAAAGCTATCCTGTATTCATGGATTGAAAGACTTGTTAAGGTAGCTGTAGTAGTCAGGGATCTCCAGAGAGACAGAGCCAATATTATAGACAGATACATAATAGATAGACAAACCGATGAATGGGGATTTGTTAGGGGAATTGGCTCACAAAATTATGGAGGTTAAGTCCCACTACGGGCTGCTGCAAACTGGAGCCCCTGGATGCTGGTAGCATGGGTCAGTCCAAGTCTAAGTCTTAAATCCTGAGAACCAGGAAAGCCAGTTGTGTAATTCTCAGTACTAAACTGAAGGCTTGAGAACCTGGGAAGCTGCGTTTGAAAGTCCTGGCCTGCCCAGGACATTTATCCAGCCCGCTGGGTGTTTTTGCCACCGCTGCCTGTCCTGCTTAGCAGCCGACTCTCCCGGGCCCACAGTGCGCATGTGTGGAATGTGCGCCGCACTCTCCAATGGCCCTCCAACGGTCTGAGGGACAGTGACCTGGCCCCCTGTTTAAAAAGTTGAGGACCCCTGTCACACAGCATGTGGTTCTACTGTCCAGGGGCAGGAAGAGGAGAGTGTATTCCAGGTCTTGGAGAGAGAGAAAGGAAATCATTTTCTCTCCTTCTTTGTTCCTATTTGGGCCCACAGCTGATCGCATGGTGCTTGCCCACATTCAGGGAGTGTCTTTTCCATTCAGTCCTCTGACTCACATGCCAAACTCCTCTCAAAACATCTTCATAGACACATGAAGAAGTAACGCTTTACCAGTTCTCTAGATATTTCTTAATCCAGTCAAGTTGACACCTAAAATTAACCATCATAGTAGCAATACCCCACAAATTGCCCTACAGATTTGAGACAATTCCTGTTAGAATAATAGTTGTTTTCTTTGCAGAAACTGACAAGCTAAAGTTCACACAAATTCAAGGGACCTAGCTAGAATAGCCAAAACAATTGTGAAAAAGAGAACAAAGTGAAATCCTCATTTTTTTTTTATTTCAAAACTTACCTCAAAGCCACAGTAATCAAGACTACATGGCACTGGGACAAGGATAAATATATGGGTCAGTGGAACAGAATTGAGAGTTCAGAAGTAAATCTATACATACATCGATGGTCAACTGATTTTCAACAAGGGTGTCAAAACAATGGGAAAAGAATATAGTCTCTTCAACAAATACTACTGGTACAACTGGATACACACATGCAAAAGAATGAATTTGGATATCTACAAAATGTACAAAAAATTCAAAAGGAATTGACCTAAATTAAGAGCTAAAACTATAAAACTTTTGGAAGAAAACATAACCATAAATCTTGTTGGCCTTGCATTAGGCAATGGTTTCTTAGCTATGACACCAATAACACAAGTGACAAAAGTAGATATAAAGAAGACATCTTCAAAATTAAAAAATTTGTGCTTCAGAAAGAAGTAAAAATTGTTGGAAATCAAGAAGGGGTGTGTGGAGGGGAGGGGTAAAAACCTACCTACAATGAACACTATTCAGGTGATGGGCACACTTATAGCCCTGACTAAAGCATTGTAAAAACTATTCATGTAATAAAAACATTTGTACCCCCCTTAATATTTTGAAATTTAAAAAATAATTAAAAAGTTAAAAGAGTACAGTTAGGGAAGCTATATTGTACAGTAGATGAAGAACATAGGCTCTGGACTGATTGTTTAGTTTGAACCTCCACTTCACTTACTGGGTGTGTAACTTAGGGTATATTAAACCATTTGTGCCTCGCTTCTATCCCCTGTAAGATGGGGATAATTACTCCATTCTTCTTATAGGATGGTTATGAGGATCATATTAGAAAATGAAAGTAAAGCATTTCTTATAAAATGACAAATAAATCTTGACCATTAAAAAAATTTGTGCTTCAAAGAACACCATCAATGCAGAGAAATGACAACACACAGAATGGGAGAAAATATTTGCAAATTGTAAATTGGAATAGTATCTAGAACATATAAAGAGTAACCTGATTTAAAAATGGGCAAAGAATTTGAATATATATTTCTCCAAAGATGATATACCAATGGCCAATAATCACATGAAAAGATGCTCAGCATCATTAACCATCAGGGAAATGCAAATAGAACCATAGTGACAGACATACTACTTCATACCCGCTAGAGTGGTTAATGCAAAAAAGACAGATAAAGACAAGTGTTAGAGAGGATGTGGAGAAATGGGAACCTTTATACACTACTGGTGGGTATGATAAATAGTGCAGCTGCTTGGAAAATGGTCTGGCAGGTTCTCAAGTGGTTAAACATAGAGTTACCATATGATTTAGCAATACTACTCCTAGATATATATCCAAGAAAAATTAAAATATATGTCCACACAAAAACTTGTACACTAATGTTCATAGCAGCATTATTCCAATAGCCCAAAAGTGAAAACATCATCAGTTTTTTTACTTTTAATTTTTGAGAGGAGGTCTTGCTATGTTGTATAGGTTGGCCTCAAACCCCTGGGCTCAAGAGATCCTCCTGCCTCAGCCTCCTGACTAGTTTGGACAGGCACTTGCCACCAAACCTGGCTAGGTTGTTTATTTTATGGCCAAATAATAGTTCATTGTATGGATAACCTAGACTTTAAACTGACCATAAAAATGAATGAAGTACTGGGATGGTACAACTTGGATAAACCTTGAAAACACTGGTAAGTGAAAGAAGCCTGTCACAAAAGACCTCATGATTTCATTTACATGGAAGTCTAGAACAAATAAATCTACAGAAACAGAAAATGGATCAGTTGGTTGCCTAGGCCTGGGGAGGTTGGAGGAATTGGAGGCAACCAGGTGGGGGGTTTCTTTTGCTGGTGATTGAAAATGTTCTAAAATTGATTGCAGTTACAATGTGTAATGTACAACTGTGTGAATATATTAAAAATCATTGAAATGTACCCCTTAAAGAGATGAATTGTGTGAACTGTATCTCAGTAAAGCCATTTTAAAAATACCATGGCAGTCTAGACGAAAAGCACTTTTGTTTGATTTTTGAGCTGGAGCAGGTACTTTGTTCATGGAACGCAATTTTTACTTGAGTGAGTGATTGACAGACAAGCTATTGTAATTCAGACTTGGGTATTTGGCAAATATTTTCTTGAAAGTGAACTACATGAGCCTGTAACATCAGAGAAAACAACTGACAGTATTTGTTTCCAGTGATAAATTTGAGCTTTCAAGTGAAAATTGGAATTTTCTTTGAAGACTTATATCTGCCACCTTGAACTTCACCATGGCCCAATACATAAAGACTTTGCTGATGATATAGTAACAAGTGTGAGTTTTATATATGATATAGTGAAATGCCTCAACGTTTGGAAGATCTACATAACTCAGTGAACTAATATTTTCGAATGAGCAATGCGTGATACGAAATCATATATGGGTAAAAAGATCTACTCAAAATGTAAGAAAGACCGATGGATTTTTAACATAATGGGGTTCAAAAAGTTCATTAATATGGATTTTCAAATGCTGTCATATTGCAAGTAACTTTAAGAAAACACTTCTTAGCCAGTTTTGGCATAGTATGGAAGAATACATGTTAGAATCTGAACACATACTTCTCCCTTTTCCAACTACATTATCTGTGTGACCAGATTTTGTTCGTATACTTCAACCAAAATAATATGTTGTGGTACATTGAATGCAGAAGCAGAGATGAGAATCCTGCTGTCTTCTACCAAGCCAGATATTAGAGATTTGCAAAAATATAAAACAATGTCACTCTTTTTACTATTTGTTTTGAACAATTTAGTTTTTCCCCTGTAAAACGTTATGTGTATTTTGTTAACATATAATGAATGAGTTTATGGTTATTTTAGAATTAATTTGGAAATCAATATTATGAAATTTCGTCAGTTTTAATTTCTAATGTATTAACTATTAATAGATACCACCCCCACAAAAGCTCCTTGGGCTCCTCACATTTTTTAGGAGTGTAAAGGGGTCCTGAGACCAAGCTGTTGAGTACAGAGGATCGCAGCTATGTCAGGGTATTTAGCGCACAGAGGGAAGTTAGTGACCTTTCTTAGCTGGGGTAGGAGCCTGGGTGGAGAAAAGGAGCAGGACATGGGGTGTAGGAGTTTGCTCCCTGTCCCCGCCTCAGGGTTTGCACTTTTGGGGAAATAAAAACAAGTTAGAGAGGTTGAGAAATGACAGAGCAGAGTGCATCTATCTGTGCCTGGCTTTCTTTGTGTGGAAATGTCCTGCAGAGAGCTTCCCTCCCATGCAAGCTGGTTGTAGGAGTTTACCCTCCTTAATTCCTTGAGGTCCGTGTGCAGCATGAAGAAGATGCGGAAGTGTTTGCACATCACTCTGTGTATGTGCAATTATGCGGATTGTGGCTGAACTTGTGCTGCTAACCTGCTTGCAGTGGATGGTCCCAAGTTGGGGGTCCTGGGAAAGTCGCAGAGAACCAGCACCATCTGCGAGCGCCAGAGCCAAGCTGAGTCTTCAGTGGTTGGGGAGACCATTGATCTTGACGGTGCTGACACAACAGCCTGGATTGGACACTTCCGCTGAGAAAGGCTGAAAGGAGAGATGCTCACAAGCACGGCCAGGTGGGCGGGACTCCTCAGCAGATGAACATGGGAAGAGTCCCCTCTCTCTTGTTGTATAAGCTTTCCTCTATTCTCTAAGAGGAGATACCCCGGCATCTGGCAGAACCAGAGACTGAACCAAATTGGAAGAGGATTTTGTTTCGTTTTAAATGCAGAAGTGAATAAATTACCATGAATAGGCAACCTATTTTTTTTTTCTGCTATTGAATGGAGCTCGAGATCTACAGCAAATTAGGTTATTTATAAAGGAATAAAGAAGCGTTCCATCTGAGTTGTGTCTCTTTTCTTCTTCCTCTCTCCCACTAAATCGCAAGTTCTTGTGGCATGCCTGTGCTATGGCCACGGTTGCATCCCTAGAGTTTAGGCTTCTGTTTGGTCACTTAGATATTTGTTGATTGAATAAAGAACAAACTGATCTCGAGATCTTGACTCTGTTACACATTTGCCCTTTTGATGTATGTTTATGTGACCAACAAGGTCAGAGCCCAAAGTCCCTGACTTTCATGACATCATGTCAGGCCTCTCTGCTCACATCAATCTTCCTGTGATGCTCTGAGTAAAAGTTCAAGTCCTCCCAACATGCCCCCACACCAGCTTCTCTTTGGTCTCTTACGTCTCTCTCCTCTGCTCACTTCATTTTGGCTCTCCTGGCCTCTTTGCAGATCCTAGAATGTAGGAGGCATGTTCTACTTTGAACATCTGTCCTCAGATGTCCACCGGTGTCATCCCCTCACTGTAGGAGGACAGGTGTCTGGATGGCGTGGGCTGATCTCGCTCTCCCACCTCCCACGGTAGTACTCGGAATCAACTGTGGAATGAACCAAGCACGCAATGTCCTCAATACGAAGGGTCTGTTCATCCAGGCTATTCCTCCTAGATCAGGATGTCCTGTAATGCTTGAACTCAGCGATCCCAGTGACACGCATGGTATAAAACCCAGGGTGGAGTGCTTTTGGGGTCCCCCAGCTGTAGTGCCACATGGGGCACATGCAGGCAGAACGCCATCTGCCCTGGGGGGCTTTCCTGAGCCTTGGAGGACTGGATTGCCATGGATTCTAGACTTGTGTTTCTTCTTGCTGCCTATCTGTGAGTAACAAATCTGCTTTGCCTGACTTCTCGTGCGCGCTCTGCCTCTCCAGGCTCATGCAAGTGGTAGGGGACCTTTGGACTCAACTCCTTCTAGTCTTTGCTCAGATGCCACCTTCTCCTTGAAGCCTTCCCTGACTAACCTTTCCAAAATTGCAACCTCCCTGACCATACACAGCAACTCTACAGTGCTTCATTTATTCCCACCGAAATTGCTGTCTGTTTTCCCTTTCTAAAATGCTCCATGAGGACAAGAGTATGTTTTATAAAAATTTATTTTGCTGCAAAACAAGTGCTTGGCATAATGTAGGCTCTCAGTCTACATTTGTTGAATTTGTTCAGTTGAATTAAGTGCTGGGTCCCTCCTGGAGCCCCAACCCTAGGGATGACTCTGAATTGCCTCTTTTCTGGCACATTCCTTCACTACGCTCCCCCGAGCGCTACTCCTATCCTGGACTTTAGCTTTCATACTTTTTCTCATTGCCAGTCCTGTGCGAAGCAATTTGTCTGGAAGTCTTATGTGCCTTCAGAACTGCTTCATTTTTACTCTGTTGGATAATCTGTTTTCTGAAAAAATGCCTTTATTTCCTTCCTGTCCCTGTCATTCCTCACACCCCCACCGCCAGCCACACAGGCCTTGGCAGCCTGTCTTGTCTGTCTGTCATGTAATCTGATTGTCAAACAAGTTGTCACTCACTGCGAATGTTAGCATATTGAATTCTATCATTTACATTGCAAGTACTCTAAGCCCAACTGGATTAAGGCCATTCAATTTACATATTTTTGGATTTTTTTTTCCCAAAGCTGGGTGGGAAGTAGTGGAAGGGGGGGATGAGCCAGGATGGAGTTGGACATAGTAATTACACACTGACTCAGGAAGCTCCATAGTCACCACACTTTTTTTTTTAAGAGCTGACAGTGATTTTTTTTTTTTTTTTGAGACAGATCCACTTTGTTGCCCAGGCTAGAGTGAGTGCCATGGCATCAGCCTAGCTCACAGCAACCTCAAACTCCTGGGCTCAAGCCATCCTCCTGCCTCAGCCTCCCAAGTAGCTGGGACTACAGGCATGCGCCACCATGCCCGGCTAATTTTTTATATATATATTAGTTGGCCAATTAATTTCTTTCTATTTATAGTAGAGACAGGGTCTTGCTCTTGCTCAGACTGGTTTCGAATTCCTGACCTCGAATGATCCGCCTGCTTCAGCCTCCCAGAGTGCTAGGATTATAGGCGTGAGCCACCACGCCTGGCCTGACAGTGATTTTTTTAGACCACTTTAGTCCATTGCCTCAATTTATAGAAATGAACAAATGCCGGCCTCTTAAGCTCTTTCTCAAAGTCACCAATAAATAAGTGGTAGAGGTGGAAATAGAACCTAGGTTTTTATTTCTCAAGCCAGTGCTCTTTCTAGTCTGCCAGGCTTCCTTCTGGCAAGGATATTTCAGGAAAATAATTTTCCTTTTTCCTTTCAAGTAACACCTCTACCTCTCTTCTCTTCATTTGTGCCTTTTATTTTGATTGAGTGGATCTTATGAATTCAGATAGCTACCTGGTTTAATCATGAAGATATCATCATAGGAGTCATCAGAAGAATGAAAATGCCGCTGTTTTATCTGAGCCCTAGTGCACTACTTTTTTCACGAGAATGCATTGTTTTTGTGTATGGCACTGAGGTTGATTATCAATTCCCAGTTACGATCTATGGAGTTAATGTACAATACAGTCAGGTTAAAACAAGATTGGTATTGTGTAGAAAATGTGTATAAATGACCTGAATAAGTTTCTATGGAAATGTTATTAGCTTCTTGGTAACACTGGGAGTCTGCTCTGTTATTAATACATCACTATCCTAAATTGAATGGCAACAAATATAAAAGTCTTCAAATAAAGGCGAGATCATTACATGCGTTGGGTATAAAATGGCAGGTTGCTAAAAATGGCCACGATCTCTCGCTCCTCCCTGTGCACATGCCCTTTGCAAGGTGACCCTGCTGGCCAGTGGACTGCAACAGAAATGGCAGCGTGCCAAGGCTGAGCCGAGGCCTCAAGAGCCCTTGAATGCTTGTCAGTCCGCTTCCAAGTTTAGGCCTTAACTAATCTAGCGAAGAACAAGCCTTCGCTAACCTGCTGGAGGATGAGAGACCATGAACAGTAGAGGCACGTCACTGCAGCTGAGGCCTTGCTAGACCAGCCACCCTCTGGCCAACCTAGCAAATGACCATGGGTGCAGATGGGAGCCCAGCGAAGACCAGAAGCATCACCCATCTCAACCTAGCTCCAACTGTTGAATTGCAGAATAACCATTTTAAGCCACTAAGTCTTGGGATAGTTTCTTGTGTGGCTTACTAATAGAGAGTACACAGCTAACTATGTGTTACAATAGCTAACCCATGCAGAATAGGAAGTATTTTCTAGTGAATTCAGTCATAATGTGTCTGAGACAAAGCAGGGCATATTTAAGAATGGCGATGGGTGTGTAGTCCAGCATTCCGTTATAATTTTGGCTGGAACATTACAGACTTGTTTTAACTGTGGTTTTCATTTAGCTTCAAAGGTTATCTCTGATAGTTTGTTTTTGGAACCATGGAAACATGGGAAAATTTTTGTTTTATATGTGCTATGTCAATAAGAGTGTGTTTTAAGCCTGTGATGGAAATAAAGGTGGATGAGGAATTGGAGAGTTTAAGGTTCTTCTTGACCTGGTGCTGATACCTTGAGGCTGTGTGCACTTAGCCCATGTAGAAGGCTCTGCCAATGAAGGTAGGTTTTGGGCTCCCTCTTTGTCAGAGTTTGAATGAAGTGAGGAAGGTGAAGGAAATAGACATCCAGACACATGCATGAAAACTTAAAAAAAAATAACAAAAAACCAAGAATGGCAACAACAGAACAATAACACTTTGTCTTCAAGTTAAGTGCTTTCAATTGCGTTGGTTGAGTCTTCCAAGAGTATGATTAGTTGTCCTGATAAAAACTATGAATGATACACTGGCAGAGAATGTAGCTTATAAGTAAGAAATCCACAGAACTATACAAGTGTCAGGCTCCCTTTGTAAACTCAGCTGTTCTTCTCGACATCTTGTCTCATTTATCACCAAATGTATATGAAAACATTCTTTCTTTTTAGAGGGATATCAAGACTGAACATTCGAGTATCTGGCATTTTGGGAAAAAAAAAACACAACAAAATGCAATCATCTGATAGTTTTAAGTGGCAGCTTTAAGTGCATGCCAAGATACACTAAAATTACATAAACAATCTATCCAGCTTTTATAGAAAGATCTATTTAACACATTGCAGTATGGCAACAAAACCACAAGATGGCAAAAGAATGACTCTAATCTCCAAGGCTTTATTTTTCCAAACTAAAAGATGTATCCCATTTGAGCTAATTAACCCTGTCATTAATTCAATGGAAGGGTTAATTAGTTAAAGCTAAGGATAATAGTTACAGTTTCCAAAAATATTTTAACCTTTTAATAATCTCCGTTTCATCTGTATCTAGGGAACAGCAAGAAATAAGAATTCGGCTTGCCAAGAAAAAAAATCTCCATTTCTTTTTGGTTTAAGGACTATAACCTAACATTTAAAGTCTATTACAGTCAGTAGACACAGAGCTCAACTGTACTTAGCTCGCCCAGGAATTCAAATGAAGTTAATTGGTTTACATTTTGGTCCCGAATTCTTATATCGGGAGAAGAGATTAGGGAAAAACGAAGCACTTTTTTTTCTAGAGTGAATTGGAAAAAGTAGATTCAGGAGTGAGTTAGGTTCAACTTCCCATTTCACATTATTGCCGAGGCAGGCCAGGATACTATGTGAACGAAGAAAGGCAAAGGAGAGAGGTGATGGAAAGAAGATTGAGCTAATTAAAAGGATCTTTTTGATCCATGACTGTGGTGTTCTGTATGTTGTATCTTTAAATCCTTTGTATGATCCTATGAGGTAAGTAGTATCATGACCACCCCCATTTTGTAGGAGAAAAAAATTGAGCCTCAAAGTGGTTAAATAACCAAAGATTACCTAGCTAGTTAGTACCAGAATTACATTTTCAACCCAGGTAGTCCAAGTCCAGACTCCTTGCTTTTGGCTATTATATTCCACCAAACTTGAACACATGCTAGAAATAACATAGCCTCAGTTTTTGTGCTTTTATAGGAAAATATGTCTCCTACACAGTATAACATATAATTAACAGCATTCTGATATAATATATAACATATATTGCATATGTAGGAGAGGAAAAATGTCTTTTTCCTTCTACCCTTCTACGTTCTCTACTGGGTCTCTGAAATAATTAAAAAAGAGACTAAGAAGAGAAAAACATACAGATTCATTTGATATAAGCTTTATGTGACAGGTGAGTCCTCATAAGGAAACGAAGACTCAAAGAAATGGTTACACTTGAGGCCGGGTGTGGTGGCTCACGCCTGTAATCCTAGCACTCTGGGAGGCCCAGGCGAGTGGATCATTTGAGGTCAGGAGTTCTAGACCAGCCTGGGCAAGAGTGAGACCCTGTCTCTACTAAAAAAATAGAAAGAAATTAGTCAAACAACTAAAAACGTATAGAAAAAAGTAGCTGGGCATGGTGGCGCATGCCTGTAGTCCCAGCTACTTGGGAGGCTGAGGCAGGAGGATCGCTTGAGCCCAGGAGTTGGAGGTTGCTGTGAGCTAGGCTGACGCCACGGCACTGTAGCCCAGGCACAGAGTGAAACTCTGTCTGAAAAAAAAAAAAGAGAAATAGTTACACGTGAGCATTGTTATATTAGGTTTGATGATGAGTGGAAAGTCATGGACAAATATTAAAGGACAAAAAGGACACGAGCTAAAAGCTATAAACTGGAGGAAATTTAGTAAGGGCCTGATTGTTCTGATTCCTTGCACCTGACCGTCCATCTTCGGAGCTCAGGATGCTCCTCTCCTCTAGGTTTAGCAAGGGCACAGGGAAGATCAGAGAGTTTTCCCTACACTCACCATTCCTCAAATTCCTTCAACTTAAAATATTCAATATGCCAAGGTGCATATTGAATATTTTGGGATAGTGTGTCCTGAACCCTGTCGTCTAAAATAACATTGACTGTGGTTTTATTAAAATGTGTTTTTTGAATGTAGTTGACTTCTTTTTACAGAGGGGCAAGGACAAGTTAAAAGCCAGGAAATCTCAGCTATTACCTGGGCCATTTAGCAAGCATTTCCCAGGAGTGTGAGCTTCTTTTCTGAAATCGAAATGGTGCTATATCTTAATAGTTGACCAGCTGTTTTGTGCACCTCCAGGAGCAAACTTGGAAGCTTTCCCAAGTTCAAGGCTTTTGAATTGGTCTCTGCGTGTGCATGCATATAGGTGAACATGGATGTCTGTTGGTAGCATTTATACTTTTGAAGTTATTAAAGCTTAAAACTACATAAAGACTTTTGAGAAGACACTATTTATAGAAGAGAGACACAGAGAGACACACAGAGGGATTGAGAGGCTCGTTGAATGATTGAGGAAACTGATATTCTCAAGCAAAAATTCCACCTGCTTTGGGACTGATGCCATCTGCCCATCCCATCTTCTATTCCCCTTTCTATCTTATTGTCATCTTCTTATGTATTGGTCTCTTTCTCATAGCTATTAAAGGTTTTGACTCCTGCCGATGGCCTTTTCTCTCCTGCATGGACCATTCAAGGTCTGTTGGACAACTCACCTGACACCCAGCCTCATGCTGCTTTTACCCCTGTGACATTCACTTCTGTGCACACCGGTGACATCATTGTCACCTGGAACACTCTGGGATGGATCTCTCTTATTTCCTGTCCTTCTAGATCTCTCTCTTCCTTATTTACAGTTTACCAGCTCTCTCAACTCATTATAATGTCTAGTTTCTTCCCTTTTCACTCCCCTCACACACATGTCTAGGGTTTAGTTTTTCTCTTGCCAAGCTACATTCCGTATACAATTTCTTTTCTTCTCTTACCAGCACGTTTTTCTCTTATTTTTCCATCAAACTGCAAAACTCACCCTGGAGGACTTGCATTAATATAAGTAAATTCCTCACTCTGCATTCATTTCTCAGTCTTTGTAGGGGACCCGGATTTCTCTCCCGTCACAAGAGTCTTGGCTGAGGCCTCTAAACCAAAAGGCAGATCAACAAGAGAATAGCACATGGATTTGTTAGATGTAAATAAATAAATAAAATAAAATAATAAAGTTTGATGATGTCACTTTCATGTGACATGGAAGTCTCCAGAAATGAAGACCCAAAGAAGCAGGGAAAACTGTGTCTCTTTTGGTGGGTAGCCACACAGAAGTATGATTGTGGGACAAAAGGGTGTGATCTAATGGTAATAAGCTGGGGGACTTAGCAAGACCTGTTTGTGCAGGCTCTTCTCTGTGTCCCTGTGTCATACTCCTTTCCTCTGGGCATACGGCATCTGGGGGCCTTGTGACTTCCTTTAGAAGAAGGTCAGCTAAGTTTTATGACCTGCTTCAGGGGAGAAGAAGCAAGGGGGGCAGTGCAGGTGACTTTCCTGCTTCTGCCATTTTCAAATGCCAAGGTGTCACATTTGGAGTCTTGTGTCCTGAACTCCGTCACTTTCAGCACTTTTCTGTCCTTCCCCAGGACATTATGGCTTCTTCCTCCTTCAAGAAAAGTTTTATTATTTTAACCCAAGTTTTACAGATTAGGAAACTGAGGCTCAGTGATGTTAAAAACTTGCTCACGGTCATACGTGGCTGGAAGCTGGCAGAACCACACCAGGTTTTCTAATACCAAGGACAGTGATTTTTTTCCTTAAAAGAAATGTTTGCATTATTTAAGGAAAGGGATACACATATTGTGTATGTGTTAATTACCTTTGTTCAAAAAATAAGGTTATTTGGTTTTTGCTTTTTGGTAATAGAAATCCGACTGCAGAATATCAGCTATAATCAAGGAAAGGTGCATGAGCTTACACATTGCACCAGTAGGTGGCGCTCTGAATCCTTCACTCTCTTTAAACAACTCAAAATCATTTTCTGACTAATGTTATGAGTTTAACTTTAGGAAAGAAAAAGACACAACATACCATCTAATTTATAGTACCTCTAGCAATTATCGCTCAGTTTTCACAAGACGCTTTGGTGAAAGTGGATCAAAATAATTTAAGGATTAGAGCCAAAGCTCTGGAGGGAAGATTTGGGTATTTGGTCTTGTTTTGGAAGTAGCTTGAGTGTGTAAGCTTTCTGCAAACTACTAAATCATTTAGAGCAGGAAATTTCAATCCCTGGTTTTATGGCCCATCAGGAGGTCTCCAATTATCTCAAAATGTGTTGCAAAAATCTTACAAAGTTATTTAATTCTCTTTAACTTAACTGTGAATATAGATTGCAAAGCTTTTAGGAGGCAGCAACATAGATACCTGATAGACTTAAGAAGAACTGAGAGAGTCATTTCCTTTTTTATCTAAAATATCTCCCTCACTCTGGGAGGCCGAGGCAGGCGGATTGCTTGAGGTCAGGAGTTCGAAACCAGCCTGAGCAAGAGTGAGACCCCGTCTCTACTATAAAAATAGAAAGAAATTAATTGGCCAACTAATATATATATATTAGCTGGGCATGGTGGTGGATGCTTGTAGTCCTAGCTACTCGGGAGGCTGAGACAGCAGGATTGCTTGAGCCCAGGAGTTTGAGGTTGCTGTGAGCTAGGCTGACACCACGGCACTCACTCTAGCCTGGGCAACAAAGTGAGACTCTTTCTCCAATAAAATATAAAATAAAATAAAATAAAATAAAATAAAATAAAATAATAAAATAAAATAAAATAAAATAAAATAAAATAATAAAATAAAATAAAATAAAATAATAAAATAAAATAAAATAAAATCTCCTTCATTGATTTGCAGTAATACTAAAAAATGTTCATTATTTCTTCTTCCTTATGGGTAAGACTTTGAAGGACCTCATAAATTGCAGATATTTCACCTGGATGGGCTAAGCCACTATGTCATTCATACTTAGCAAGACAACAACAGGAATGGAATTAGCTTCTGTCATCTGATCACCTGGCGGTGATTTGCATGCGAAGGACAAAGGTCAGAAAATCAAGTGGTGGAGAGGGTTAGGAAAGATGGAGAGCGTGGAGTGAGGATGTGTGGTGCCTTGAAATGGCTGTTTTTGATAATTCTGTCTAGTTTTATACTTTCTCTTTTCTTTTTTCTTGAGAAGAGGAATGACCGGCCCCTTCGCGCTGCCGTGACTGAAAATCCTCATTGGCAAGTGGATACCTTGCAAAGTAGCTTGGCTCGGGCCATCTGGCTAATCCTTTCCCCTCACCTGCCTAAGAAGGCTGGTTTGCCAGGTGGGGGACCCCAGGGGCAAGGGCCTGAGACGTGGGGCCCCAGAAAAGGGAGCTAAGGGCGTGCAGGGAGAAGGGGGGCTGGAGCGGATTTCCCGCGTTAAGGAGCTCTGCAGACAGGGACTGCAGGAACTGCCCGCCCTCCCGGGACGCGCATGCGTGTTCCACGGGAGAGCCGGCATTTGGACACCTGCCGCCCAAAGGGTGTCGGTGTCTTAAAAAGACACAGCAGCATCCACAAATAAAAAAGATGCCCTTTTCACTAATCCCCTTTCCTTGTCCAAACAAACCAGGAGCTGGAAAGAGAGGAAGAGGCAGAAATGTTAAAGGACAGACAAGGAAACAACCATTTCATGTTTATACACTATGTTGACCAAAATATGACAAAGAATACAAATAGTTTTAATCTGCGTCTCACTCAGCACCAGCAAGAAGCCAACCTAGAAGTAGCTGAGTGCTAACAAGTCAGTGATGGGGACTTGAGCACACTCCTCTCCTCTATTCAATCACTAAACAAGTGTTTGCTGAGCTCCTACTGAGGGCCAGCTACAGGAGATGCAATGGAGATGGAAATCAGACACGATCTTTGTTATGAAAAACCTACTGCTTAGTGGAAGCTCGAGTTATTAATCGATAACGCCAATGACTATAAATTGGAAATTGTTCTGCAGGAGGAGAGAAACATGATTCAAGACCATATAAAAAAAGCAGCAACCTTGGCTGGGCGCGGTGGCTCACACCTGTAATCCTAGCACTCTGGGAGGCCGAGGTGGGCGGATTGCTTGAGTTCTGGAGTTCGAAACCAGCCCGAGCAAGAGCGAGACCCTGTCTCTACTATAAATAGAAAGAAATTAATTGGCCAACTAATATATATAGAAAAAATTAGCCGGGCATGGTGGCACATGACTGTAGTCCCAGCTACTCGGGAGGCTGAGGCAGGAGGATTGCTTGAGTCCAGGAGTTTGAGGTTGCTGTGAGCTAGGCTGACGCCATGGCACTCATTCTAGTTTGGGCAACAAAGCGAGACTCTGTCTCAAAAAAAAAAAAAAAAGCAACCTTATCTGTAATCTCCACTTAGTGGGTTCAGGGAAAATATTATGGAATTATTTTATGTATTGAGTCTAAAACATAGGAATAGAAGGGACACTGTATTGGGATCAAAGATCAAAGTTCTTGCATGGCTCCCTCTTTTCCTCCCTCCCCATTTATCCCTTCTATCCTTCTTTCCCTCCTTTCCTTTTCTCTCTCTATTTCTCTCTCTTGATTGGTGCCTTACTCTTGCCAGGTATTCCTTCCATGCTTGAACTTGTATCGTATGACATCGTCTCTCGCTTTCCTTCCCATTGTCCTCTGCCTTTCAACTCCTAACCAGAGTGTTACCATTTTGATTCTTGCCAATGCTCCACTCTCTAGGGGATAAGATAAAATGCTGTTTTCGGTAACAATGCAACTCATTTTGGGTAATGAAACAAATATTTTTAGAAACCTCTGGGATTTGCGGACCACTGTAGGGGAGAGTTGATATTCTCTCTACCCTCTGGATATTTGATAACTGAGTCTATAAAATTATCCACAACAGGCAGATTACCAGGAGGAAAGGTATACATGTTTATTACATGCATGGTGTATCACATGAAAGAAAACTGAATACCTCAGAGCCCAGTGAGGTCTAGAAGCTTGTATACCCTCTTCATTTAGCAGAGTGAGGGAGCATGTAGCTAAGTTAGGACAGAGCAAATGATTTTGGGGAAAGATGAATGGGCACTTAGAAAAACAGATTGATGACAAGGCAGCTGCTTTTGGAGGATCTGTCTTTTTTTTTTATTTTTTGAGACAGAATCTCGCTTTGTTGCCCAGACTAGAGTGAGTGCCGTGGTGTCATGTCAGTGTAGCTCACGGCAACCTCAAACTCCTGGGCTCAAGCAATCCTGCTGTCTCAGCTGCCCAAGTAGCTGGGACTACAGGCATGCGCCACCATGCCCGGCTAATTTTTTCTGTATATATTAGTTGGCCAATTAATTTCTTTCTATTTATAGTAGAGACGGGTCTCGCTCTTGCTCGGGCTGGTTTCGAACTCCTGACCTCGAGCAATCCATTCACCTCAGGTCTCCCAGAGAGCTAGGATTACAGGTGTGAGCCACCGCGCCGGGCCAGGGAGTATCTTTCTTTAAGTGGCTGAGGGCAGTTGAGAGAAAGCCCTTCCCTGCATTTGCTGTTCGCCAAGTGCTGTCAGCTTGAAGTAATCAGTGCAGATCAAATATCTCAAATCTGAAAACCCCAAATCCAAAATACTCCAAAATGTGAAATTTTTTGAGCACCACCATGATGCTCAAAGGAAATGCACACTGGAGCATTTTGAATTTTTGGATTTGAGATGTTAAGCATAGTGTAGTCCTAATATTCTAAAATTTGAAAAAAATGCAAAATCTGAAACACTTCTGGTCCCCAGCATTTTGGATAAGGAATACTCAACCTGTATAGCAGAACTGTGTATTTTCTGAACTCTATTACCATCCAATAGAGAATTAGAATGTTTTCCTGCCTAGTTTCTTTCCCACCTAGGATCATGAGCAGCCTGAACACAAGGGTTTGTATTTTTGTCTTTGAACCCTCGATCTCTAACAGAGTCTTGGCCAACAGCAGGGTTTCAATAAATAATGTAACTGACAAACTGGACAATTGAAATGTCCACAGTCATATATGTGCATTCTGCTTGAAGAAAGCTTTAATACTTCTTCAAAATACAAATTGATCAGTGAAGTTAGTCAGGTGGATGTCGGGGAGAAAAATATTTTTTCCTTCTACCCATCTTAGTTTCCTTGATTGGGCCTCTGTAATAAAAGACAGATTAACAAGATCAAAACGTACACATTTATTTAATACAAATTTTACATGACAAGGAAACCTTCATAAAGAGATAAAGACCTGAAGAAGTGGTTAAGCCTAAGTGTTTTCACACTAGGTTTGAGGAAGCGTGGAAAGTCATGGAGAAACAGGATAGGACAGAAAGCCATGAGCTAAGAGTGGTGACCTGGGGGAAACTGAGCAAGGGCTGCTTACTGAGATTGCTCTCTGTGTCCCTTCATTTTCGAAGGTAGAAAGAACACCTCACCTGTGAGGGTTTCTAACCTGCTCCAGGGGAAGGTCAGAAGGTCCTTCCTGCATGCACTTGTCTCAAATTCCTGCAGCTTAAAATATCCAGTATGCCAAAGTGCCATGTTTTGGGATAGAATGCCCTGAATGCTTGTCATGGAAATTGTTTGCATCATAAAATAGCATCTTTAGGGAATTAACATAAAATAAGATAAAGAGCTCATAACATTTAGTTTGTCAGGAAATTGGTTTATACAAATATTTCCAGGATTATGTTTATTTCTGAAAGAAGCAAACACATATACTACTTGCCAGAGTCTTTCACAAAGATAATTGATGACACCATTGTAATATTCTATAAAGTGGGGATTTTCTTGCCATATGACAGACTGTCTAAACAGATTATGAAAATGGTCCCATGAATCCACATAGTTAAGAGTTGTTCAAAAGTTTAAGCCCTTTAAAAATGACCTGTCCTCCATAATTTATGAATTAATAACAAATTAATTTATAATAAATTTATTTGTAATTAATTTGCAATAAAAATTAATAACAAATATTCACCTGTATGCCTGCTTAGTAGGAAGCTCTTCTGATTTGTTGCATTTCTGTCCTCTCAAAGACTAATCTGTGAAGTTAGGATGTGGAGGCCACCATGCCCGGCCATGCCCACCATTCCCAGCTAATTGCACCACCATGCCTGGCTAATTTTTTCTATATGTTTTTAGTCGGCCAATTAATTTGTTTCTATTTTTAGTAGAGATTGGGTCTCGCTCTTGCTCAGGCTGGTTTCCAACTCCTGACCTCGAGCGATCCTCCCACCTGGGCCTCCCAGAGTGCTGGGATTACAGGCGTGAGCCACCACGCCCGGCCCCTGAAGTTTTAAAGCTATAACTCACCTACAGTTCAGAGCCCTCCTTTGTAAGCTGATGATCACGACACCGCGTGATCCACCTTCCCGTTGCTGCGTGGTTCCAAGAGCTAACGCATGTGCAAGTGCTTTGCACAGCGTAGAGTGCCGGTTAAATGTGGGCATTATTATCATTACTCAGGAAGAACACTTAGCTCATTGCTTAGTAATGGCGAGGCAAACAGTGTCACTAAATAAGACAATATAATGGTCTTAAGAGGCTCTAATTCAGCTTCTCCTTTTTATTCAAGCACACAATTGCATCCTCACGCTTCCCAGACAGCTCGAAATGGGCCTTGTGGAGGCTGATAAGGAAAATTAGAACAAGGAGCTATTTGCACCCTCATTTTAATAACGGAGTCAAAGAGCAGGCACTTTCATACGGGAAACAAGGAACACTTTCTCTTACGCAGGACTCAGCAAGATAATGACTCCATTACAAAGGGTGCTCCTGTAATAAAAAATATAGTCGGTGCTCATCAAGGGATCTCCCTGAATTTGAGGCAGGACAAAGATGCCATCAGCATCAAAACGATCTGTCCTCAAGGGGTAAAAGCAGACTTAGGTCTAGGCAGTATTTTACAGAGAATGGTCATTTTCACTGCATTTTTTCCCTCTTAAATCACTGGGGATAAACGGGCCCTTAGTTACATCGTACCTCCTGGGTGGCTATGTCTTGCAATAGCATTTGCCTTTATTTGTATAGACACTTATTTGCCTTCATCACAATTCTTAGACACGTAACTAACTATATACAATTTTAGTTGGATATGAATAAGGAAGAATAGAAAATCGATGCCTTGTTTAGAGACCATGAGAGAAACTCATGGCCCACGTCCACTCAGGAATGCACAGGGACTTGGAGGCAGGTATGTTTTTATTTTGTTAACTCTGAATCTCAGGGACCCAAGGTCTGAGAAGCTTAAAATAAAAAAAGAAAGCACTTCTAAGTTAACTGCGGAGACCATTGTCAATGCCTGCCACACAGTGTCTAGAATAGAACAGACACTATGGGACTATTTGTGGAATAAATGAATAAATGAATGAATGACTCCTACATTCTATAATGACAAGAACAGAAAAAGTCTGCTGTAATGCTTAGTTCCCAAACTTACACAGCACTGTTTTTAGATGTTTTGAATAGGGAAGTATGTGCCGTTTCTGTATTTCAATGTTTTTAGTGATGGTATTTCCTTTTTTCCCCATTTGGCTTTAAAAATGATAAACTCTAAAGTTAGTGTTGTCAGTGCTGGAAAAAAATCTTGGGGATGATTGGTTATAATGTATGCTAGGGATTCTTTCTGCTACTGTTGAATGTTTATGTCCTCCTGAAATTCACACCTTGAAACCTGATCACCAATGTAATGGCGTTAGGAGGTGGGCAGGGCCTTTTGGGTTATAAGGGCGGAGCACAGACAGTGGGATTATGCTTGCTTTGTCTTTTCAGACTGTGTGTTTCTAGTCTTCTAGGTTTTTTTTGGTTGAAAATCAAACATGTTATATTGAGTAACAGGGACTGAGGTAAGGGGTTCTTTAATGCAGAGATGCCCATTGATATAGGAGTTGAGCCGCGTTTGATGTTTGCTATAATTGTAGGTATCACAGACTTCAGATGCTTTGAGTGTCTTTGTTTTTCTCTTTCCTGTTGTCCTTGGTCTTCCCAAATTCTGCCTTGGATAGAGTATACATTTTGTAGCCCTTTCAGCTATAATCCACTGCCATGATTCTAGAGCCCTGTTGGTGTGGTGATAAAGTTGTGGGCAGGGGATTGAAGGATTCTACAATCTTAAAACTGAATTTCAGTCTTTCAGTAGGGCCTAGATTAATTTTCACAGGTGTTTCTTTTTTTTTTCTTTTTTCTTTTTTTTTTGAGACAGTCTGACTCTGTTGCCCAGGCTACAGTGAGTGCCATGGCATCAGACTAATTCACAGAAATCTCAAACTCCTGGGATCAAGCAATCCTCCTGCCTCAGCCTCCCAAGTAGCTGGGACCACAGGCATGCACCACCATGCCCGGCTAATTTTTTCTATATATGTTTTTAGTTGTCCAGCTAATTTCTTACTACTTTTAGTAGAGATGGGGGTCTCGCTCTTGCTCAGGCTAGTCTTGAACTCCTCAGCTCAAACGATCCACCCGCCTTGGCCTCCCGGAGTGCTAGGATTACAGGCATGAGCCACCGCGCCCGGCCTCACAGGTGTTTCTTGTTTTATTTTTATCCCTCATGTGAGACTAGAAGGCTAGAAGGGGCTGGAATCAGATAAATGTCCATCTCCCAATGGGATAAGGCTCTTGTAAAGTCTTTTTCCCTGGGTAGCAGGGCTTTACAATGGAGAATGCTCTGGGCATTTCACAATGGTGACTTTGCCTTACCCCTCCCAGAGTCACAGGAAGATCTTTCTTGGCTTTTTATGGTGAAAAACCTGGCAGGTTCCTGGTGGCGGGGGGTGGTCCCTAAACCTGGGAGTTCTGGGAGCTTCTCATTCTCACGCTAGTCCACACTCAGCGTCCAGCAACGCACCCAAGTTGCCATTTCACTGACCTGCCAGTTTACAGCTCTGGAGGGTTCTGCTCCAGGTAAGCAGATCTCAGATGTGATTGTCTGGATTCACCTGTTTCTCTAGACTTTGGGATAGCGGTTTGCCCTGCAACTTCAATTCTGTGATAGGTCCAAGCAAAGTCATTGGTTTTCACTTTGTTCAGCTTTCTTCTGGTTCTAAGGATGAGAGTGACAGCTTGTTAGCTTTTTACATGTTGGAGCTGAAATAGGAAAACTTATTTTTCTGGTTTTGGACAGTTTCCCTAAACTCTTCAATGTGTTAAGAAAGAAGTCCCCCCCCCCCCAGTCTAATGCACAAGAGAGACCATTTAAACACAGGAATATAGGTGGCTGATAGAGAAAAGCCAGGGGGGTTATGGGAGCGCAGAAGATGGCTAGATTCCAGCCTGGCATGGGGTGGGACAGAATATGGGGTCAGCAGGCAGGCAAAGATTCAGGAATGAGGTGACACTTGAGTTGGGTCTTTTGAGTGTTAACATGCTGGAGGAAGAGAGATAAGAGAGGAAAGGTGGTCTGGATTATGAGAATAGCAGGTGCAGCAGCACAAAGATGAAAGGGAAAAGTGTCTTAGCCATTATTGCTTAGTAATTTTGAGTGCTTTGTTGTTTTACATAATGAACTCCTATTGTTTTTACGCTACTTGATTTAGAATGCTCTCTGCCCCCCAAAGGGAGTGTTTGTGGAGGCCCTTTGCACCTCTAGCCTCTTTACAGCTATCCTAACCTAATGCAATTAAGACTTTATTTTCTATTGAGTTATAAATGAAAGTGGGATACGGTCATTTCAATTATAATTTGTTTCTCACATCTTCATTTGTGAGATTATAAAACAAAGGGGAAAATCCTTAATTTCCATGTGTTTTGAGCATTTTTGTGAGAAATACTTTAAACTGATTAATAAGACTAATAAGAGAATCCTGCAAGTTGCAAGATGTTCAATTAACCACAGCTGTACTTTGGGGCTGTTTCCTGGGCTTCAGCGATTCACTGAAGGTTTTGAGAACCAAAGGCAAATCTTCAAGTCCAACACAGGAGAGGATTGTCTAATAATTAGCACAACAGACTGGGAGTTAGTTACCTTGAATTGTATTTTTGCTTTAGCAAGTTTTTCTGTCTGACCTTGGGCAAATTGCATATTCTTTCGGGACTGCTTTATCTTTCAAATGCTGATAATACTTGCTCGATTTTAGGCCTTTTTAAGGTCCTTGGATGAAAGCTGTTTTTATAAGCTTGTAGTATTATCAGGAAATGCCAGATTTAGAAGTTATTATTAACTAGGGTAGGCATGCGAATCCACACCCACCCCTGCCCAAAATTTTAAAAAAAAGCACCATTAGAGTTCAACTGCTGGGTTGCCATGGGCACAGGATTCTTTTCATGATATTTTACAAAGCAGTTAACAGTCAGTAGTTACTGGAAAGTAGAAGTTATGTTTTCACTATTCTTTCCAAGTCAGCATTATTTATTTATTGACTGCAGCCCTCATTATGTCCCACTGGGTGGCTTTCCAAGTGTCACCGCCATGAACATCTGACATTGGTTCTCATAATGTAAGAAAAATAACCTGACAAAAATGTGGACTCCCACAAGGTAAATAAATGAACATGCTGTAGAAGACAACGTTAAAATTATAGAAAGAGGAAAAGAAATAATCAGTTTCTAGTGGCTAGCTTGCAACAACTATATAGTGCCATAACCAGGAACCCATGTATCATGACTTCTATAAAGTTTAACCAGATTGGTAAATATTTACATCAGTAGAAATAACATCCTCTCTATTTCCTCTCATTTACATTCTGTGAAAGCATTGTGCTTCTCTTCATGGTATTATTTGTTTATGATTCCACAAAACAAAAGCAAAATTATTATGAGTCGTGCTTGCCTAATCCTTTGAGGCAAATGTTTCCAAAATAGCAAATTATTTGTTCCTGAACTTTTCCTTCTCCTCTTTTCTCTTCTACTGTTCGTTTACTTATGTGGAGCTAGAAAAGCTGTTAAGTGCAAGGCAAGGGGACTTGCTCACAAGTAATCAGGAAGCCCTGGTCTGAAATGCTTCTCTCTCTCACTGGGAGAGTTCTGATGTCTAACTGAGCAATGGCGCCTTCCATGATCAGGGACTCAGTGAAAGGCTCACTATGCCACCAACTTTTCTCACGCATAGAAATATAAATTGTTCTGGAAAAGTTCTATTTTATGTGGATTTATTTATTAAATATTAAATAGCATTAAATATCTACTATATGTTGGATACCATGATAGGCACTGAGAAAACCAAGATCAATAATACATAGCTCATAATTTCTGGAGATTTATAATATAGTGGAAGAAACAGACATCCAATCTACGTAATTTGAATACATCTAGGTCTTGCTAGTTTATAGGTAGAGTGGAGTAACTTAGATTCCTCTACTTCATAGTTCTACCTTATAGCATAGATCCTGGTCCCTTTAAAATCTACCTCAGTTATTTATGGGAATTCCTGGGGGTGATTCACGTCTTCAAAAACAGTCTTTACATCTTCTTCTTTGTCTATTCATTTTTTTTCCTGGTCACTGCTGCTGGTGATCCATGGGAAAGGTAACTACATTTTCCCAGGTATCTAAAGACAGGAAATTGTCTGGGATTAACTCTAGATCCACAGTTCTGAAAACTGCATAGCTCGTGGTAGCATTAATCCAAAAGAGGGAAGTAGGAGGAAGAATTAATTTTGGGAGAAAGTTAAGAAGTAGATGTCAAAATCCCAAAACAACAAATGCTGGTGAGGATGCGGAGAGACAGGAACACTCTTACACTGCTGGTGGGACTGCAAATTAGTGAAACCTTTGTGGAAAAGAATTTGGAGATACCTCAAAGAGCTAGAAATGGAAATACCATTCTACCCAGCAATAGCATTGTTGAGCATCTACCCAAAAGAACTTAAGTCTCTCTATTATAAAGACATCTGCACCCGAATGTTTATGGCAGCACAATTCACTATTGCATGGTCATGGAAACTACCCAAGTGCCCATCAATTCATGAGTGGATAACTACAATGTGGTATATGCTCACAATGGAGTATTACTCAATCCTAACAAATGACAATGAGCTAGCACCATTTATGCTATCCTGGATTAAGCTGAATCCCATAATACAAAGCGAGACGACACAAGATCTGGAAAAGGGGCTACACATTTACTCGCCATCAAATTGGTACCGATTGACTAAAACTACAGTGCTCAAAAAATGGTAGTCTTCAACAGGGATTTGGGGAGGGGGAGACCCACATCTTAAGGAAGTGGCGAGCATTGTGGGGGGGGGAAGGGATTACCTCTATTCCTTTTTAGGGAGAGATAAAGATATACATTGTAACCAAAATGTCTGAAAAAAAAATCTGTAATCGGGAAGTGAGCAGGGGGAAGGGGGAAGGAGGGGAAGGGTATGAACTTACATGGTGGGTTCGGTGCGCACCACTTGAAGGCGGGACACGCTAGAAGCTCTGGCATAGCTGGGTGGGGGAGGGGGGCAGGGGCAAGATATGTAACCCTAACAATATTTGTACTCCCATAATATGAAGTAATAAAAAAAAAAGTGGATATCGTGTGTTTTGAGTTAAGGATGGCTGTCAGACACACAAGTGGAGATAACAAATGAAAAGTTAGAGTTATTATTCTGTTGCTCAGGAGAAAAATGTGTAAATTTAGGGGGCTATCAGTTTATAGTGGCTGTCAAAGCCATATTTGTTGTTGATACTGTCTGGAGAAAGTATTTAGACAGTGGAGAAAGGAGGAATATGTTATAGAGGAAGAGCAAAGACTTGTTGTTGAGACAATTTTTTGGGAGGGGAGAGACTGGAGAGAATCTGAAGATAAAAGATACCTTAAAATAAGGCACAGAGGGGCTCCACAAAAGGGAACAAGGGCACAAATTTAGGAGATTTGTTGGCTAAAGACAGACTTCAATGACTTCCCAGTTTTGCTAATGATTACCCCCTCGATAGAGAGGAGAAAAGTTTGAAAACTGAAAGACAGAGGAATTAGCTTTTAACCTTATACCTGCTATGACTAATATTTCTATTATTATTAATACATCTTTATTTGGATCTGTTATATAAAATTGGATTAATCATAATTCTTGCTTCATGTCATGCTATCACTATTAGATCATTGCCTAGTACTTTGATATTTTGTTTATTTATAATACCTAGGAACTGATGACCTAATCCAAAATCTAGAGCATTACCAATAACTATATTCACCTATGTGTGATTGTAATTTTCTTGCTTTAAAAAAAATCACATAGATCTGTATACTTAAATAATATTTTCCTTTGCTTATTTTTAAATTTTTAAAACTATATGTAGTCTCCAGGGACTTACTCTTTTTATTTGACATTATGTTGTTAAGATTCATACATAATGTTGCTTATAGTACTATATTTTACTGGGTAACATTTCTTTGTGTAAATATAGCATGATTCTTTTTTTATGAGTCATATTTGCCAATAGCCATTTGTGTTGCTTCAACATTTTTACTATTATGAACAGTGTCACTATGATCATCTTGTACATGGGCAATCTTTCTCTTAAAGATTGGATCAGACATGATAAATAGACTATGCCGTGATCATAAATTACCCCTCTACAAAGATGGCTTAACACAATAAAGGTTCCTTTCATGGTGGGGACACTTAGGGACCCAGGCCGACAGGGCCTACACCATCACACAGCTGTGTCCTCAGGAACAGGACTGCCCCTCCGTCTCCTTGGCAGGGAGGGTGGACACTGCAGAACCGTGCAGGGCTTTGCAGAGCTTCATCTCAGAGTGACAGACCAACTTGACTGGACCACGGGATGCCCAGATATTCGAATAAGCATTATTTCTGGGTGTGTCTGTGAGGGTGTTTTCAGAAGAGATTGGCATTTGAATTGATAAACTGGGTAAAGCAGGTGGCTCAGTGTGGCTGGACATCATGCAATCCTGTGAGGGCCTGAATAGCACAAGAAGGCTGAGGAAGATGGAATTAACTCTGCCTGCCTGCTGGAGCTGGGGCATTGATCTGCTCTTATTCTCAGTGCTCCTGGTTCTCAAGCTTTCAGATCCAGGCTGCAGTCTATACCAGCAGCTCTCCAGCTTTCAGGCCTTAGAACTTACCACTGGCCTTCCTGGGTCTCCAGCTTTCAGATGGCAGATGGTGGGACTTGGCCTCCAGAATGGTGGATCACGAGTGGTGGTGGTGGTATAGTGGTGAGCATAGCTGGCCTCCAGAATGGCGTGGATCGAAACTTATAGTATCTAGAAAGATACACACACACACACACACACACATATATAAAAGGTTTGTCTAGAAAGTATCCAGCCATGTAATATGAAAAATAGAGACATTTGTTGAAGAAGATCCAAGACACAAGAAACATTGTACATAGGACAATGATGTCTCAGTCCCTTTCAAAGTAAGCACCTTGGGACCTCACACAGTTCTCCCAGCGTGCCTTAACCTAATCCAAACACGTTCAACACGCTCAGGTGTGCTTGTTGCAGGCCTTCCAGAACCTGGGTCACTTTTAACAGATTCTCAACCACCTTTGAAGCGTTTGTGCCTCACTTTTAATTGTGCTGCACTTGTTGCATCATCCCCGAAAGCCTTCTGAATCATCCGAATAGTTTCTGCGGAGGAATGTCCAAGCTGAACGCAAAATTAGATGCAGATTCGTTGCCCTACTCGTTTGGTCATTTTGAATGTGACGTCCACACAGCAGCACACACGCTCACTCAATGGCCTCTAGCGCCCCACGGACAAGTACAATGATGTCATCATGGTTCGCGCATGCGCACTCCAGTCCGCTTGCCTGGGCTTCCAGGTAACATGGATTTTGTGAAAACCAATATGGTTATATTAACAATGGCTGGATACTTTCCGGACAGATCTCTCTCTCTCTCTCTCTCTCTCTCTCTCTCTCTCTCTCACACACACACACACACACACACACATACACACACACACGTATGTATCTCCTATTGGTTGTTTCTCTGGAAAACCCCAACTAACACAACTTCTATTGACACATCCTTTCCCTGAAGCAGCCAGGCGGCCAAACCTAGCTCAAGGGAAGGTGAGGAGGGTAGGGGAGCAGAAGGAATGTTTGAGGATCACTCCTGTCTCTGCTACTTAGGAGTGAAATTTTAGGCTTTACAAGATAATGCCAAATTGTTTTCTGAAGTATTGATGCAAATGTATACTTTTAGTAGCAATGTTTAGGAGATGTAATTTATTTTGTAAAATATCTAACAAATTTCTCTGCAAAGCATTTCTTCTGCTTTATCTTTATACTTCCATGTAAAGGGAATAGAGGCATTCTTATGCTTATTATTATTATTATTTTAGATAGAATAAGTAATTGGTTTAAACAAGTGAGTAGCAAAGTTCCGGTGTTTTTGTCTGTCTGTCCTTCCTTTGCATCTGGTAACAGGGGTCCTCAAACTTTCGAAACAGGGGGCCAGTTCACTGTCCCTCAGACCGTTGGAGGGCTGTTGGAGAGTGTGGGCACATTCCACACATGCGCACTGTGGGCCCCGGACAAGTCGGCTGCTAAGCAGGACGGGCAGCGGCGGCAAAAACACCCAGCGGGCCGCAGTTTGAGGATGCCTGTTTAAATAATAGCTCCTGATCTTTTATTTCTTGGATGGCATTTCCCCCCTGCTTATAGTTATGATGAGTCTATCACTGTGTTTTGATTCTCTCCCTCCTTCTGACCACAGAAAGGGTATAAGACACAGCCTCAGTGACTGGTTCAGTGGTCGGCCCGTGGCCCAAATGAGGCAGTCAGAACTAATGTAAAATTTTGTTTGTGCATATACAGAGAGACATACAAGACTGAAAATTGTAAGGGCCATGTGTGCCTAGGGCTACCATGGGCTGTCTGTCCTAGCCACCTTGAACACACCCTCTGAGGAATAAAGCCAATATCAAGAGTAAAGAAGGGTCAAGCTCAGAAAGGAGACCCACAGAGCCTTGGCAATGTGGTTTGATTTCCTTGGTTTAGCTGTGTCTGAAGACCAATCCCTGGACTTTTCAATTACACGAACTAGTGCATTCCCTATTTTATCTAAGCTCATTTTAGCTGGATGTCTGAGAGTCCTAATTAGCTACTTGGTAACAGGGATAAGATCTGAACCCGGGTCTTTAATCTCAGTTGAATTCTCCACAAATCTAACCATGACTTCTTGGCTCTGCCACACTGGGCTAAATATGATCAGCTTCAGTTTTTGCATCAAATCCTGGAGGTGAAGACTTAAGAACATTTCCTGGTAGTGGGTGGGGTGGGAGTTGTTTAAGATTTTGAGGAACCATTTGGAAGGTTACATCAGGAGTAATGTGTCACAGCACAAATTAATATATTAGACAATTTTGTCATTGTTCCCTAGTCTAGAAATTGATTCTTGAGTTCCCTGGTCCACACACTATAAAAAGATACACATCCATCAGCTAACACAGGATGGTGAGATTTTATCTTTGTACTTACCTCAAAGTGACAAATAGTTAATTAGACGCATAAAACATTTTCTAACGTAGACAGTTTTGAACTTGAAGTTTTTGCTGCTGACAGAGAGAGGAATCCCAGAGGGTGCAGGGATCTGAACACTAAATAAACCCAGAACCGTCTCCCATGTTTCAATAAGTGCCAAGTCAGCTCTGAGACTAATTAATCAAAACACATTTACAATTAAGCCCACAAAGAAGCGCTAATGACAATGCCTGGCAGGGGGAAAATGTGCTGAAAAGGGAAACCTGCAAGTGAGAAGGGAGAACGGTCTTGTCGTTGGCCTGTCAAGAGCAGTGCTGCACCTTGGTCTTGCCCAGGCACAGGTGCAGGTCCTCAAGGTGAGGCAGTCCCTGCCTCCTGTGGATTGCAGGGGTCTGTGCCTGTCTTCCAGGGGCCCGTTCCTTCCAGAAAAGCATGACCTTTCTAGAGTCTGCCCCTTTCCTGCAGGTGCACCAGCAGGGAAGGAGGAGGGTAGAGGCCCGAGGTTGTGGAGGAGTCCTGTGTTTTCCGATCATATCTAGTGGATAGGGCTTGTGTCCAGCAAAGAGCAGTTTCCTGTAGGCTGCTTTATGGTTTTGCTTGTTTACATTACTGACCGTTCCTGTCTTTGAATTCCTCGTTCTACAAACGAAGGCACATCGATCAATCTCACATGAGCTGACCCTGCTTCAGCTTCCAGAGTAGGATGGACCTCAAATAGACATAACTTCGACAACTGCCTTTGTTCTCATTGCTTTGGTATCGATACTTGATGATATTGAGCTATTCTAATTGGCCACTGTCTTTTGAGTTGTAGAAGTTTTGCCTTGATTTGTTTTTTCTTTTGTGCTATTTGAATCCTTTTTTAAAAAATTTTTATTTCAGGAAATTATGGGAGTACAAACATTTTGGTTACATTTAATATCTTTGCCTTTCCCTAGCAAGGGTTAGAGGCATGCCCTTCCCCTCCACAATGCTCACCGTGTCCTTTAGCTGTGAGTTGACCGTCCCCCAACCCCCTAATCCCTGGAGAATATTACTACCATGTGAGCACCATAGTGTTGATCAGTCAGTACTGATTTGATGACGAGTACATGTGGAGTCTATTCTTCTGATTCTGGCCTCTTATTTTAGATCTTGGCTTCTTCCACCCCATTCCTTCCCTTTCTTCCCATACCATCAGGGCTCCTGGACGCCTGTTCCGAAGCCTTGGCTGTTATTGCAGGATGACAACTGTCTGGCCAATTCCTAGTGTTGGTCACTTTCTTACTCAACAGACGTAGCCTGGCTTATTCAGTGAGAGAATCCGGGCAGAGTCCCACCAAACCAATTTCTTCTTCCTTTTGGGGTCACAGGTGTATTGCATTTTCCAGCTTTTTCTACAGGTTAGTGGGCCCATATGCCTGAGTTCTGGGCAGTGAAATGGGAGGAGAAATGATGAATGTCACTCTCAGGCCTGGCCCCTAAAATCTCCCTGGAAGTCCCCCTCATTGGCTTGCTCTTCCCTTAATTTTTGGTTGGATACAGAAGATTTAGTGGAGTGCTTGGAGGCCCTGGTTGGGGTGAAAACACTCAATGAAAAGATCCAGGTGTTTGAATGAATGTGCAGAGCAGAATTCACATTCAGCTGTGGGTAGGAAACAAATAAGCATGTTTTTATATAAGACACTTAGGGACTGAGGTTGTTTGATAGGAAAGAGAGCTTGTCTCGATAAATGTGTCTTTCCTTCATCCATTCATGTAACAGATATACCTACTGATTACCTACAAAGGGTTAGATTCTCTGTTAGATCCTGGGGTCCAACAGTAAAAAAAAAAAAAATAATACAGACCTTGGCTTCACTGCTCTCATAATCTGGTGACTAATAAGGATGGGAATGGAAAAGTTGGTGGAAGTGGATGAAACCCGAAGAAGCATGATTAGCACTTTCAAAAAGCTGATGCCTACAAAATTAGATAAGAAAAATTTCCTAAAACTTTCTTGAGGTTAGGGACCTTTCAATGTCATTAAAATAGAGTAGCCATGTGAGTTTGCAGGTAAAGGGTTGACAGTTCATGTGGAAGAAAGTGTTCTTTTGGATAAAGATGAAATGACCTAGCAAACAAAATGGGCAAGCAAGTTGTGAAACAAGAAACACAATGTCTGTTGACTTGATTCAAAGCTTGAAGAGTCTTGTTGATGGATTAGAACTAGGACTTGGGCTCTACAGTCAGTCTGCCTGGGTTGGATTCCTGGTTCCCTGCCACCACAACTGTGTGGCCTTGGACAAGTTACCTAAATCTCTTCAGTCCTCAATTTCCTCATCTATGAAATAGGTACATAAATGCTTTCTGTCCCATAGGCTCATTGTAACTTTACTTGTATTAACTACAAATAAATTATGCTTTTGCTTCTAAAAAAAAAAAAAAAGAAAGAAATGACCTAGCAAAATGTACCATGTATGGGAAAAGAAGCAAAAGTTTACTGAACTCTCACTAGATACTAGCCAGTGTGCAGATGCTTTTGTTTAATTCTCCATACATTACGAAGTAGGCATGATTTGCATTTTCTGTTGCAAAGACTGAGGCTCAGGGACATTTAGTTACTTGCCTGAGGTCACACAACTAATTAGGGGTAGGACTGGCATTCCAGCCTAAGCCTGGTGGGTGGTGGCACCACGCTATTTGGTTTTTGTCGGTGGAATTGGGTGGAATTGCTATCATAGCAGACGTGAGAAGAGCCCAGCAACCTGCTCAGGTGGCAGCCTTTAGTCTTGGGAATAAAAGCAAGTGCTGTGTCCCTCCCTCCTCCGGAGAGGTACACACTCCATTAGTTTTTCATTTGCCAGGAGCATCGGTTTTTTAATATTTTCTCTTTCCTTTTATCTCAGGGGAATATCAATCTGTACAGATTTATTATTAATTCCCCGGTAACATGCTTAGCTGCTCAAAAATTTTTTACTGTTGCTTGTAAAAGAAGACCTGCCTGTTCTTGAAATTTCAGGGACTTCGATCACTCTGGGATGAAATATTGCCTTGAGGGACCTTATAAGGAGAAGAGGTAAGTACAGGAAAAAGTGACTCCTTCTACCTCCCACCCATCTGCCTTTTCTTCGGAACAAGCAACGGCTACTTTAGCGGAGGCTGTTTTTCCAGCACACTGGTCCCACGGTGTTTCACTGTAGTCCTCCTTGTCCAAGGGACATCAAACTTACACTTAAAATAACATTTCTAAAGGAAAGTAATCCTCTCGGCAGAGGATGTCTCTTCTTTTCCCTTTTTCAAATTCCTTTTCATCTCTCAGAATCTCATTTTTTAATTGACTGATCTGACATGTAGGGTATCTTTCATATGTGATTACAGCAAAGCACATTTTTGAGAGTTATTCTGAGCTATTGTGGATTTTTAAATGAAAATTCAAAAATATTCACTTCTGCCATTATTCATTTTTTTTTTTTATTCAGCAAATATTGATCAGAGGCCTAACATGTGTCAGAGCTGGGCTGGCGCTGGGGAACTTACACTGCAGAGGAACAATGAACATTAGGCAAATAAGCACACTGATAATATTATAAAACTACATGGTTATCTCATCAGCTAATTAAACTGCCTGAATTTGGTGTGATACAAGCATGAAATAGTTTTGTTTTTCTCCAGTCCGTGCCTTCCTCTGTATCTGTCGACTCTCAATCCTTAACGATTCTTAGGAGAGATTCCAGTAACTTCTGAGCCGCTATAAGGTATACAAAATTTCAGTCCAGGCCAATTTAGCAGTTCATTCTCTGGTCTGATTCGTGGTTTGTTTCCCTCCCCCAGACCTGGCCTGATGTTTGGTGAGAGGGACATGCTCTGGGAAGGGTGGGGTGTCTTTTCCACTCCTTTTTCCAGACTCAGTCTGTGGCTTTGGGCCCCATCGGTAGTGTGTGGGGAGGGGCATGCTGGGGAGGAGGAGAATTACAGAAAAGGGGCAAAAGGATTTTTAACCAAGTAGTGCTATGTGGCTTCCCCAGCTCTCACCTCTAGCTTCAGTGGTATCACCTGCTGCAAGGGGCCCCTCACCTGTAAGGCCACTTTCATGGGTAGGACTCAACCAGGTGCCTCAAATTTCGGCTACCTGGTGGAATTCTCAGAGCCCTGGCTGCTGCCCTGCTCTCTGCTCCATATGGTCTTTCTAGTTCTCAATTTTTCTGCTTACACAGCTCAGGGAAAATCAAGAGGTCTGCTTCCTGAACCCCATGATGGTGTCAATATTCCCTTTCAGGGGACAACTTGCCTCGACCCAACACCCTCTAACAATGATTCTCTCTAAAACCTGTGCACTTGGCTTTGGGAAGGAGAATACCTCTCCCCAGACTCCCTATAATTTCCAGTAACTCCTCTTCCAAATTACTAATAATCTGTTACATGGGTTTGAATCTAGGTGGTTACAGCAAGCCTGGCTCTGCTGCTGGTAAGTTCTATGGGTTGCATTTAAAGGATCTCATGAGGAATGTGGGTGAACTTTGTGCCTATTGTTCTCGGCATTGGAGCTTTAGTAGCAAATGTCAAAAAGGAAAAGTCCCCTTTAAGAAGTAACTTGTCTCTGACTCATGGGGGGAGGGGAGGCAAGGGCAATGTACGTAACCTTAACCATTTGTACCCCCATAGTATGCTGAAATAATAATAATAAAAAAGAACTAACTTGTTACAACTACAGTTGTAATATATACTATGAGAGAAAGTTTAGGATGTTATAACAAGATGATTTGATCCAGACTGGGCTAGATTGGAAAGTAGGATTGGGAAGAGTGTCCCTAGGGAAGCGATTTTTAAGCAGACACCTGAAGGATGGGCAGTTTATGTTAGGAATGGTCAGGTGGTGTGAGCTTATAGCTTGGAGGTTCTGCACCAGGCAGGATGAGCTAAGATCAGAGTTAGTCCTCCAGCCCCTCCATGCCCACTGATATTGCTAGGCGGTATCACTCTGGGGAAAGCAGTTCCACGCTGAGCCCTGGGACAGTGGCACAGGGGCTCTTCCCAGCAGAAAGCCAGGACAGATGCCACGTTGCTGCACAGCTGTGCCTGAGCAAACTGACTTTTTGGGGAACAGTGGGTGAAGAACTCCATGCCCAACCTTGATGGAGGGCAATTAAGAGAAGACTGGTAGTTCTGTGCCAATGTAAAATGGCAGAGTAGAAACTTAATAGAAAAAAAAAACCAAAACAAAACAGGGAAAGAGACAGCCAAGAAGAGGCTTCTTGAGATCTCAGTCCACTCTGGGGCTGGGGAGCTGTGTGCACGGCTAGGCTGGACCCACTTAGGAGCACTCACTCAGAGCAGAATGTGGGATGGGCTTGGAAACATTCTCCAAGAGGCATTCCCACCAGCACAGGGCAGAAGCTGCACTGGCACGAGGGACTCAAATACAACCTCTGACCAAACGTTGACTAAGAAAGAAGCTACTTGGACCTAGGGCCAACTCCTAGGAAGCCAGGCTTAAAAATATGATCACATTGCTCTCTGGCAATGTGAGAGACCGCATGCATGCCTATGATGGTTAATTAATTCTATGTGTCAACTTGGCTAGGACACAGTACCCAGATATTTATCAAACATCCATGGAAATGTTGCTGTGAAGGTATTTTTTTAGATAAGATTCACATTTAAATCAGTGGACTTTGAGTAAAGCAGATTACTTTCCATAATGTGGGTAGGCCTCAACCAATCAGTTAGAAAGCTTTAATGAAAGAAAAGACTGAGCTTCCCCCACCCACCCCCATGAAGAGAGAATTCTGCTTTCAAATTGCCTTTGGACTTGAGCTATAACATCAACTCTTCTCTGGGTCTCTACCCTACTGGTCTACCCTGCTGATTTCAGTCTTGTCAGCCCCTACAAACATGCGAGCCTATTCTTTAAAATCTCTTTCTATAAACATATACATTTCATTGGTTCTGTTTCTCTGAAAAACGCTGACTAACACCATGCCCAAGGCTGTCCCCTTTCAGGAGTCATCAAAGAGGGACCGATGAGTGTGTAAGTCCTTGGCTGAAGTGTGGGCCAAACACACAAACTCCCTGAACTGTCACAGCAGCCATTAAGCCCCCTGGACATCAAATAGTAAAGGGTAAAATTCTAACTGGCTAAGGAGACTTAAGCCAAATTTTTTGACAAATGAGTGGCTTGCGTCCATCCAGGGGTGAGAGCAAACCAAATCCAAAATTAGTAGAAAGTAGGAAATAAGATCAGAGCATAAATAAAAGAAATAGAAACAAAAAAATATAAAATATCAATGAAACAAAAAGTTGGTGTTTTGAAAGGATAAACAACAGTAACAAACCCTTAGCCAGACTAATTAAGAAAAAAGAGAGAAAAGAGAGAAGAAAAAAGAGAAAACCCTTAGCCAGACTAATTAAGAAAAAAGAGAAAAAAAGAGAGGCACTCCCACCTGTGCACAGGTGGGAGTGCCTCTTGGGGAATGTTTCCAAGCCCATCCCACATTCTGCTCTGAGTGCTCCTGAGTGGGTCCAGCCTAGCCGTGCACACAGCTCCCCAGCCCCAGAGTGGACTGAGATCCCAAATAAATAAAATCAGAGATGAGAAAGGAGACATTATTACTGATCCTGCAGAAATTCAAAGGATCATTAGAGACTACTATGAGCAACTATATGCCAGTAAATCAAACAACCTAGGACAAATGGATAAATTCCTAGACACATATAACCTACCAACATGGAAGCAAGAAGAAATCCAAAACCTGAATAAACCAATAACAAGTAATGAGATAGAAGCAGTAATAAAAGTCTCCCATCAGAGAAAAGTCCAGGACCCAAAAGCTTCACTGCTGAATTCTACCAAGCACTTAAAGTAGAATTAATATTAATCCTACATAAACTATTCCAGAAAACTGAGTAGGAGGGAGTGCTTCCAAACTCATTCTGTGAAGCCTATATCACCTCGACACCCAAACCAGACAAAGACATAACAAAAAAGAAAACTATAGGCCAATTTTCCAGTAAACATGATGTAAAAATCCCCAATAACATACTAGCAAACCAAATTCAATAACATGAAATTGAAACAAATTTAATTGAATGAACTGCATGTTCTCTTTGCCAAAGGAAACTAGGAGCCATTGCAAAACTCTCCCTTGTATTCATTTCTAAATTCATTTTTGCTTCCATTATTCTCCATTATTTCCTCTCACCCAGCTGCTGTTCCTCCTTATCTCGTCCCACAACAAAGCAAACTCAGCAAATGCTGTCCTATCTTCTAACCTCTTTGTGGCCTTTGCTGCTCTCTTTTCCCTGTGCACTTGCCAGTATAGGGGGGAAGAGAATTTCCTATTCCCTCTGAAGGTCTGAGTCTCAGTCCATTGAAATAAATTGACAATAGACAGATTAACAGGGAAAAAAGTTATACACATTTACTAACGTGCATAGGCCCAGGAACCATGCACAAAGCATGAGATTCAAAGGAGAAGCCAGGTGACTGAAGCTTTTATACCATCCTGAGGTTACAGAAATAATAATGGCTTGGGGCTTCTGGTGGCGAGGGGGTGGCATCCCAGATTATTGGCAAAGGAGGGCAGGAAGGCATGGCCAGCAAAGCCTGCCTAGTTATACAAATAAAAATCTCTCAGGTAATCTCAGAGCTGCCAGATTCAAATTAAGGGATGGCCTTAGAAAAAGCCTGTTTGCATTCGCTGTTTCCCAGCTAGTGTAGACTTTCTGCACAGATGCAAATCTTTTGCACAGATGCAAATCCCACAAGAGGATAGCTCCTCAAAGCTATTCCTGTGGTTTGTAGCTGCTCTGAATAGCCATGCCAATATATGCCAAGGAAGTTTATTTTGGGATGAAATATACTGGTTTTCTTCACCAGGGTGTTGAGTTGTCTCTGTGTTGCTGATCAGTGGCTAATTTCCTTTTTATCAGGAATCAAGAAGCACTCAATTGCCTCCTGCAATACCACCGGCGTAATCCCGACACTCTCCCATCACAATGAACAGGAGGCCCATTAATAAACATGCAGGGCTGTGAAGAATTTCACTGACCCCTCTCCAGGTCATTAAATCCATACATGTTTGATGGGCAATAAAAGAAATGTGCAATGATAATGGCAGCCTGGAAGAGGCTGCTGCTCTCTGAGGCTGCTTTAACCATGAGAAAAGACAGGAAATGATCCATGTATATTTTTTTTAAATATGTATATATTCTACTCATTATGACTAATTTCAAGTGCCTTTGCATATTTCACAGGCAACTGGTTCATAAATAAAACTCAGGCTGCGATTTCAGCATTCAATTCTTTCGACTTCAAGTAGGGACGGGGTCCTCAGTTGAATTAAACAACGAGGAGTGGGGCTGTGCTCTAACTAGGAAAGTTTCCCTGTGTGGGTGACTTGGAGGGCAGGTGCTAATCAAAACACATTTGTTTGTCACCTTTTATGACATATGTAAAGGATGTTGCCCTGTGTTGGTAAGATATTAAGCAATGTCAGATTCTAATTCCCGAAACAAATCATCAAGCCAATAAAGATAAAATAACTTTACACGTTTATCCTTTAAAGCTAAAATCAAAGTAATAATTTGTATCATAAGACAGGTCAAAATGACTTTAGACATTTGATTCCTATTTCTTACCTCTCAGCTAAAGTCAAACATAAACTATAGATTATAAAATAGGACGTCTGAAATCCCTAATGTTTAAAAATCAGCAAGTTCTATCCTAAACCTACAGACAGTGGTGGCCAACATTGAACAAACATCCTGCAGTCAACCTTTGGCCATTCAATGTTTTTTGATTTGAAGGGAAAGAAATATTTCGTTTCTCACC
Organism: Microcebus murinus; assembly: GCF_040939455.1. NCBI lineage: Eukaryota > Metazoa > Chordata > Mammalia > Primates > Cheirogaleidae > Microcebus > Microcebus murinus. The sequence goes on from NC_134129.1 coordinate 6,740,458, forward strand.
TATTGCTAGAGTCATGGCTGAGAACCCCATAACAAAACACAGATTAACAAGAGAAAAGCATACAGATTTATTTAACGGGTTTTCTGTGACACAGGAGTGTTCATAAGAAAATGAAGATGCAAAGAAACAGGGAAACTTGTGTATTTTTATTTCTGTTCCTTGATCTTATTAAGGAAGTCCCTAAGGCTAGTTGTAATGCTCGTTTGTGTCCTCCTTTCAATTCGATCTTCCCACAGGTACAAAAAATGGCATTTGTTTAGAACGAGAGCTCTTCAAAAACCCTTTCAAATACAAAAGTTCTTCCAAATCAAAGGATCTATGGCTGGTCATTGACAAGGAGGGTCACCAGAAATGCACTTATTCCAAAAATGATTTAATCCAATAAATCTTTTCATGGTAAGACCCAGAGATATCTCTCCAGGCTTAGAGCACGTTTTACCATGGATGAAAAGGGTGTCCCTGGAGTGGGCCACAGAAGCAACTTCCACTATCCAATAGCCACTTCCAAAGGTAGCTTTAAGAAAACAAAGACCCTTATTGCCACAGGACATGGCCCCTAGGTAGGGATGAGACAGAGTCCTCTGAGAGCTGGCATGGTCAGAAAAGCACTTCTTGGGTTTTCTGTCTTTGAAAGCTGGCCACCAGCTGCAGATTTCCACAACCCCTGTTCCCAGCGGGTGGAGACCAGGGAAAATCTCCTATTTCTGGTCACAAGCCAAGGTCTCAAGACACAAAATAAGACAGGAGGAGAATTTTTTTCTGATTTTCCTGTTGTGACTAATGACACAAAAAGAGACAAAGGGAAAAAGACTATCTCTGGGCCTGAAAGGGTCAGAAATGGAGAGTACTTGAGCAAAACCACAAAAGTGGCTATGGCCAAAGAACTAGTTCATACACGGATGTTCTCCCCTGCTAATCTAAAGTTTGAAAGGAAGGGAAAATAAGACGTTTTTACTGTCCTCTCTTGACCTGGCACTACAGACAGACACAGGAGAGCTAACCTTGATAAGAATTCTTATCTTTCGCTTGCTTTTTGTCTCTTGTCTGGGGTCTTAGCTGCAGGCTTCAGAGACTCAGGTATCTCAGCTGTGCTTCATTAAGAGCCAGAAACTGCAGGGGAGGAAAGATTTCTTTCCTTATCCATTGCTAGGTTCATGGCCTAGGCATCTATAACAAAAGACAGATCAAAGAAAAACATAAAAATTTGTTTAATTTAAGTTTTACATGACACAGGAGCCTTCCAAAATGAAGATCCAAAGAAACAGGATCAACCTGTATGTTTTTCTGCTTGGGTTTGATGAAGAGCAGTCCTGCTAAATGTGATTGGACAAAGCAGGTAGAATCTAATGCTAATAAGCTAGGAAGAATTTAGCAATGCCTGTGTTCTCAAATTCTTCCCTGGTCTCTGACTTCAAAGCGACATCCCTTTTCTCGGGGCATAGGGAGGGCACGCCTGCGATGGGGGTCTTATGGCCTCCTTCAGGGGAAGTCTGCTAGATTCTATGGCTTGCTTCCGGGGAGTGAGAGGCAAGGGGAAGCTGGGATTGACTTTACTGCTTCCGCTGTTTTCTCACAGGCTGGGCTTGTTGAGTTGGCTTTCCAGATATTCAAAAGGAATCGCGTGCTGTGAGCTCAGTCTTTGGTCACTGCAGCCATGTCAGCACTGGGTGCAGCCCAAGCCCAGCAATGCTTTACCTCTTGCAGACTCCTACCAGTACGACCTTGGTAATTCCCTGTGTTACCAACCTGGGTTTCTCTCTCTCTCTCTCCCTTCACTCTCTGTGCCAGGCTGCTGGAGCTGATGGAGGAGTGACGTGGGCTCTCCCTCGGGACCACCAGGGCCAGGTTACACTTGAAGGTAGCCCGGTCTCACCCAAAGCCTGTGGTGACCGCTTCCCGGCTACCTCTGAGGTTTACTCAAAGCCCAAGGGCTCGTTCGTGAGTAGCTGGTGAATCCTGTCAGGACCAGGTCCTTTTCTTCAGGGTAGTGTGATTCTGTCTGGACCAGGGTGGATCTAGAAATGCTGTCTAGGAACCAAGGCCTGGACTCACGGACTCCAGGAGTCTTCGTGGTACTTTATTTTACTGTGGTTGAGCTGGTAGCCAAGTTGCAAAAAAGTCCTCTTACTTCTCTTTCCTTTCCCCAAGTGGAAAAAGTTTCTCCCTGAGCTGCACTGTCTTAGTTGGAGGAATCTGAGAGAAACAAGGGACAGTCCCTGACTGTGCTGGGCTCTGTCTGCAGAGAACAGAGTGAGTCACACAGACACGTGGAGAGCGGTTTGAGATCTGCAGGCGAGATGAAATTGAAAAGATGTAGGAGAGAAAAAAAAAAGCTAATATTCATTGAACAATTTATTTTATTTCATTTTCTTTATTCAGCAGATATTAATGAATGAAATACCTGCTAGGTACCTAGAGCTGTTCCACATGCTGGAGTTATATCACAGTGTCCGTATGTTCTAGTACTGCGTTGCCAGCACTGTTTCATTTCATTGCTCGATCGCCCTTGTTACGTGCTGCGTGGCACCCCCCTCACCACTAATTAGTTGAAGTCTTAATCCCTAGTGCTTAACAGTGTGATTAGACATGGAGATGGGGGTCTTTAAAGAGGTAAATAAGATTCAGTGGAGTCATTAGGGCGGGCCTTAAGCCAATATGACCGGAGTCCTTATGAGAAGAGCAGAGATTAGGGCACAGAACACCCAGGGAAGGTCCTCTGAAGACACAGGGAGGAGACGGCCACCCACAAGCCAAGGAGAGAGGCCTCACAAGACACTAACCATGTTCACACTTTGACTGTGGCCTTCTAGCCTTCAGAACTCTGAGAACATAAGTTTGTTATTTACACCACCTGGTCTATTGTACTTTATTATGGCAGCCCTAACAAGCTACTCTATCCCTGAAAGGGAGGAACTATAACTCCACCTTAAGTTAGAATTGAGGTTCAGAAAGTTATGCAGAAATTCAGATTTACATAACTAGTCAGTGCTTTTCAGAACGTGGGCCTTGAGAACTTGGATCAAAAATCCCCATAGTTGCAAAAAAACATCAGTATTAAGGATGTGTGCATCAGGATTTCTAAAAGAATCTTGAAATTTTAATCAACGGTAAACCTTAGATATAAATAGTTAACAGATACCAATTCAAACAAAGCCAGGATTTTTAGAAATCTATGATATAAAATGAACAACTAGAATGTCACCTTCCACTACTTGTTTCTTACCTGGAGTATCACCTTCAGATCTCATGATTACACTTTTGGAAAAATACAAACAAACTAGAACTGGAGACAAAGAGAGTAAGCCCAAAAAGGCTAAGGGACTCAGTGACATTCCATATCAGACATGGCCAATAGGCTAGGGTGTATCTGTGCAGATAGCTGTCTTTACTTCAGAAAAAAGAAGGAATAGGTTTGTTCTGAATATGTCTGTAGGGAAATAGGACCAAACTCTTAGAAGGATAGATTTAGGCTCAAGCAGGGGTGGCTGAGGCATGGGTAAAAATAAAAGAGTCTAAGGTGCTTTGGGGTACTTTGGGACAGAACAATGTTGGTTCTGCTCACCTCTATCACAAAGTACGAGTAAAGTTCTAGCCTTAAATTATTGACGCCAGGTCTAGGAAGACAGTGCTGGATCCAATACCCCAAATTCCATTGATGTTCAACATCAACAAAGAAACATTGGGGAGGTTCACTTTGCATTTCACCTGGTCTGGCCATAGGTGAAGAATCACTTCATGCCTGGTGGTCTCCAATGGACTCTGTATTAATTAACTACCCAAGAGAGAAAATCAGTCTTCCGGGGCCAGTTTTTTTTCTCTCTTAAATAACGTCATAGCAAGAAGCAGTGAAAATAGCTCTTGAGGCTCAAAACTGAAAAGTCTGTTCATAAGAGGGTGTGAATGCTCTGTCATTAGTTTAGAGTCTATGATTTGTTCAGTTTTAAACACCAGAAACACGTGCTAGAAATTAAAGTGGGAAATGGAAATCAGAACCTTGTGCGTAGGTGGATATCCCTCCAGAAATGGTGAATGCACACTGCCAAGACTACCCTCTTGCTGGGACCTGTTCCTTAGTTGAGTTCAAATCCCCAGATTATGGATTCTGGACAGCTGCCTAGACTGATAAACAGCCGAGTTAGGTGAAAACCAGGAAGATTTTCTTCTTTCATCAGATACCATTGTTTTTGTGTTATGGTCTTTGGTAGCAGTTAAGTATTTGGTTCCATGAAACTAAATTTGGCCGAGATAACTGCGACATGTTTGGACATTGCTTTATGGTATAAATTTTCTAGTGCTAGATGATAAGCTGTATGTCCTGTTAACTCAACTCTCCGAAAAATGAGGCATGTCAAGGCTTCTCATTGAAATATACTAAGTTCTGAGAGCCTTGGCAGAGACAGCAGGCTGGATGTCCACCAAAGATGCTTCCCTTCCTCCAGTGTGTGTCTTACGGGCTCTGGGAGTTATGACATGGCTGTGCCTACTTTACCCTTTTCCCCAATTTTCCTGCAAGCTGTGGATGCCCAGGGTGACCTTGGAAGCTGGGTGTTAAGGATGGAGACCTTTCATCAGCTTGGGCCCCTGAATGACTATACAGGGTATGACCTTCTCTCCTTCTTGCTAACTGGGAAATCCACAGTGGATTCTGTGAAATAAACTTTTATTATGAGAAAGCACTCGAATTTTGGTGTTTACACCAAGTACAATTGCTATTATCTTAAATAATTGAGACCCTGAAGTAATGATGCTGACAGTGGGCGAGATAATACAGTCAATGCTGCCAAAAATAAAAAAAAAGGCAAAACAACAAAACACCTTACTGAATCCAGGTGATATTGAGAAATCTGATGAAAAGATTAATAAATCAGAGTGGATAGTGAAGTGTTTCTACTTTTATTTAAGAATTACAAACTTTGAACTCCAATTCACATGAAAAGAAAATTTAATTTTGGACTTTAATTTCTTTAACTTGCAAAAGGGTATAATCATGAGCTTTAAATTCTCACTAGGATGTTGATAATCAGGAGGATCTTATATTAAAATTTTGACAATTTCTTTTGTTGCTGTTTTATTATTCAGCAAATTTCATTCTAATATTATTATTTAGTCTCATTGCACAACATATGAAATCTTATATTAGATTGAGTTTCTAAGAAAGTGTGGAGTAAGAAATGTAAAAGAGTTAATTTCAGCTGTGCCTACAGGACAGCTTTGGAATTGTTCTAATCAATGTATGGTTTTGATACAGATCAGAGCCTTCTGGAAAAGTCTAATTGCTCACCAGGTCTTCCCGGGAGGAACATGGTTGGTCTTGGGGAGTGTCCTTGGGGAGGTGGGAACAGGACTGCCCAGAGAGAAGACTGGTGCCTTCCTCTCAGGAGGATGGCTATACACTTGATGGACTACAAAAGCAAAGGTTAACTCCAAACTTCCGAAGGTTAGAGGATCTGTCCAATGTCATGATGGGAAGTATTTTGCCATAACTCTTGCTTTCCATGATGAAAGATTTTCTGTAAACACACTCTGGGTGCATTAATTCTGCCCCTGTTGAGGTGGTCCTATGAAAAGAATACCTGAGCATGCACAGCTAAGAGCCTGACCTTCTTCCTCGTGGGAGAAGTCAGAAGATCAGGAGGCCCTTCCCACTCCTCTGTGGACAGGCGGCTCCTGCTCCCCCCCTGCTCTCCACTCCCGAGGAAGTGTGCCAGGTCCAAGGCTGTGTTACCAGGCCAGGCTGGTGAGCCTTCTTTCTGGCCCAAGTCACATCTTCCAAGTTGCCTTCATCTGGTATTTGTGTTGAGATTTTATCTATCTATCTATCTATCTATCTATCTATCTATCTATCTATCTATCTATCTATCTATCTATCTATCATCTATCTAATTTTAGTGTATTATGGGACTACAAGTGTTAAGGTAATTTCCCATGCCACCCCTCCCTCTCCAGTAAGAGCTTCAAGCGTGTCCATCCCCCAAACGTTGCACGTCTTACTCATTGTGGTTGTATAGACCCATCCTCTCCTCCCCCCTCCCACCCTCCGGACACCTGATAAATGTTACTTCTATATGTCCACTTAGGTGTTGATCCATTAATACCAATTTGCTGGTGAGTACATGTGGTGCTTGTTTTTCCATTCTTGAGATACTCTACTTAGTAGAATGGGTTCCAGCTCTATCCAGGAATATACAAGAGGTGCTAGATCACCGTTGTTTCTTAAAGCTGAGTCACATTTTATTAATCCACTCATGAATTGATGGGCACTTGGATGGTTTCCACAGCTTTGCAATTGTGAATTGTGCTGCTATAAACATTCGAGTGCAGGTGTCTTTTTCATAAAGTGACTTTTGATCTTTTGGATAGATGCCCAGTAATGGAATTGCTGGATTAAATGGTAGATCTACTTGTATTGCTTTAAGGTATCTCCATATTGCTTTCCACAGAGGTTGAACTAGTTTGCAGTCCCACCAGCAGTGTAGGAGTGTTCTTCTCTCTCCAGCATTTATCCACGCCAGCATTTATTATTTGGGGACTTTTTGATAAAGGCCATTCTCATTGGAGTTAAGTGATATCTCATTGAGGTTTTGATTTGCATTTCCCTGATGATTAGAGATGTTGAAGACTTACAGAGTCAACGCAATCCCTATCAAAATACCATCATCATTTTTCACAGATATAGAAAAAATAATTTTATGCTTCTTATGGAACCAGAGAAGACCCCATATAGCAAAATCAATCCTAGGCAATAAAAACAAAATAGGAGGTATCAATATACCAGACTTCAAACTATACTACAAGGCTATACTCATTAAAACAGCTTGTGATGATACTTTGATCTTTCTTCTGCCATTTCTTTGTTTTATTTATCAAATTATTTGATTTCAGTAAAGTAGGCATGGAAGAAGCATAGTCATTCTTGAAATCCCTCAGAGATTCCAGCAGGTGTCCAGCAAAAATAACCAATGTGAAATTTCTGACTTTGTACTATGAAGATCAATTATATTCCTGTTAAAGGATATGGCTTTTTCCATTGGGTCAAGATAGTCATTTTGTGGTCTGAGAATCCCTGAGATCTTAATTATTTCTCATTTAATTCCAATGGATTTCAAGAAAATACTGATAATGTGTAAAGTCAAAAATCTGTCATTATCCAGGGCATGGCAGGAGTATGACTTTAGAGCCCCTGAGCATTGCAAGGTTTTGGTGCTCTGTTCCTCCCACTTTCCTGCCCCTTGTGTAACTAAAATAAAATATATATATATATTTAAGCTGTAGAATTTTAGTAATAGCAAACTTAGACAGCATTTATTACATATCAAAAACTCTAAGTGCTCTGCATACATTAATTTATTTATAATAGAAAACCTATGACATAGGTGCTATATATTTTCATGACTATTTTATAGATTATGAGAAAAATGGCTAGTTTATGTTAGAGCTGGGATGCAACCCATAAATAGATTGACTTCAGAGACCATGCTCTTAATAATTATGCTATACTGCCGATAATAAAAAACAGATTGCAATAAAACAAATGTAAAGATGTTCAAGAAAGTTCTATTTTTACCCCAGGATAACTCCATTGGTTCTTATTTTGAAATAGTACATATTGAAAGCTGAAATCAACTCCTCCCTTAATTTTTTCTCTCTGTCTCATCTTTCCTCTCTCTCTTTGGAGTTCTTGTTTTGCTGTGACTTTGCTGTAGTTTTTGTTGGCTGCTATAAGCAAATAGTATAAACTGGATAGCTTATTAACAAGAAAAATGTATTTTTCCCAGTTCTGGAGGCGAGGATCAAGACATGTCCTGTGTGTGTGGGGGGCCCACTCTCTGGCTCACAGACAGTCCCTTCTTGCTCTGTCTTTGCATGATGGAAGGGGTGAGGCGTCTCTCTTGGGCCTCCTTCAAAAGGGCACAAATCCCATCTCACGACCCTTATGACCTTCTCACCTTCCAAAGTCCTCACCTCCTTATATCATCACTTCTGGGGTTAGAATTTCATCATATACATTTTGGGAGGACAAGGCCAGGCGTGGTGGCTCACGCCTGTCATCCTAGCACTCTAGGAGGCCGAGGCGGGAGGATCGCTCAAGGTCAGGAGTTCGAAACCAGCCTGAGCAAGAGGGAGGCCCCGTCTCTACTATAAATGGAAAGAAATTAATTGGCCACCTAAAAAAAAAATATATATATATATATTTGTAGAATTTAATATGTGCTGTTTCCAATATAAGCCTTCTTCTACATGGCAGACATGGACCAGGGGATCAATGTCACCTGGTACCCACTGCTCCTATAAGACACGATCCCAGTCTTATCATTGTAGATTTATGTTTCTATTCTGAGTCCCATAATTCTCACATATGTTCTTTGTATTTTTCCCTCCAGTCTATTTAAATTATTGTATAGTTATCATTATTTTAAGAGTCCCATCTATTTTTGGGTTCCAAGTGTTATCGTGCAAATTTGTGACACTAAGTTCTTTGTCATAGTCTTGTTGCATCTTTCAATCAGTTGAGCAGGGACTGGTGGTGCATTAAGATTTAAAATACCTTCGCTGACATAATGGTGCAGCCATTTGCCACACAAATGTAATCAAATCTATTAACGCCTTTATAGATCAAGTTTATTTCTTCTTTATGGAAAGCAGTTCAGGAGAAATGGTATACAGGAACAAAGGGGTTGGCGTCTAGCGGGTATTAATGAGGGTATTTTCCCCTTCCAATTGCCTCAAAAATCAAGGGGAGCATGCTTTTGTTTAGCAATAAGCTCTCGAGCTGAAATTTGGGCTGAATGTAATTTTCTTTGGGGTGAGATAAACACAGGTCGTGAAATTAGTTGTTTGGGGAGAAAAATGTATAAAAAGAAAGATTTTTTTTTCAGCACAATTTCTGGATGAAATCTTATGAGGTGCCCTGCTTTAATAATTGTTATTAAGATCCCTTGTCTAAGATGATCCTGGAATCAGATTAAATGTGAGGAAAGTTTTCTTATTTGCACTTTCATATGTGAAAGGGGTATTTTGTACATTATGAGCTTGTATGGAATCCAAGTTTTTGCTGACATTTACATAGAAAGAAAGTAGAAAAAATAAGTGTTCAGGCAAAAGAAGGGAAGTTGGGTGATGGAATTCATTTAACACAATTCAGAGGATTACAATTCTATGTATAGATGGGCTGGCTTTCCATGTCATAGCAACATATGGCCACTAGAGGTCAGTAAAAGGCAAGGGAAGGAGAAAGCTTTCTAGCGGCTGCTTCTCCCACACCCAGGTGGTTTTATAGATTTAGCACTCACATTTTGCAAGGCTTTACGTTAAATATGATTAGAAAGTAGTGTTCAAGGTTTCGTGGGATAGGGGAATAAAATAAAGAGCATCATCTCCAAAAAATGAAGCTGTGAGAAAAAAATACTTGGAGAGTCTTCACTGTAGAAAACCTTGCTTTTGCAATTGTTTTCTGAGAATGCAAGGAATGTTGACCTTCCCTGGACTTTGGGTTTGGGTTTTAAGTGGTGTAATAGAGCCTATTGCATGCTTCGTCTGCCTTCCTGCAGCATTGGAAGATGACTCCCTCATCTGGCTCCAACAGCACATTTTACTTTCGTCAATGGCCTTTATCGCATCGTTTGCTAATTTTTCATGTGCACACCTTTATCTTGTACTAGTTTACAAGCTTCTCGATGACAGGAATCTGATCTCAGGCATTTAGAAATTCTCAATACTTGGACGTCACTTGATTAGAACATTGTAGGTAGTCAAAAAAGTTTATGGATCATATATAAATGAATCCATAATGTTTTCATTATTACAGTCATGTATCGCTTAGTAACAGGGATGTGTTCTGAGAAAAACATTGTTAGGCGATTTAGTTGTTGTTTGAACATCATAGAATGTATTTATGAAAGCCTAGCATAGCCTGCTACACACCTGGGCTATATGGGATAGCCTATTATTGCTCCTAGGCTACAAGCCTGTGCAGCATGTTACTAACTGAATACTGTAGGCAATTGTAATAAGATGGCAAATATCTGTGTATCTAAAAATAGAAAAAATACACTAAAAATATGATATCACAGTCTCACAGGCCCACCATGGTACACGCCATCTGTTGTTGAGAGGGACATTGTTTGTGGCATGTGGCTGTTTTATTTACAAAATACAATAGTATTTGGGGCGTGTGTGTCCTTTTCATTCTTCAGAGAATTAGAAGTGGATAAACACTCATGCGTCTTTTTCCTTTCCTAAAATCAAACAGAATGATTATGTCTTAATTTTTGTCTGTTTACCTTTTAATTGCAGGTCAAATTCAGAACGAAAAAATAATGTCTTCAGATATAACGTGCAGGAGAAAGAAAAGATCACTGTCCCTTTAACCATAACCAGTTTTCTTGCATAAAGTCAAGAAGGGATTTCAGAGCTTTTTAAATTGATGGGTGTTAGTCTGGCAAGCGGTGAATTCTGGCCCTCAATTCTCAAGTTGTCAGACTGTTTCACAGACCTGCCGCATGATGGAAGGCTATTGAATACTACTCAGACATTGACCATTATGTTATTTTCTTCTGGCATGCATTAAGCGCTTCTCCTTTAAGATGGGCTTCTGCTGTTTTCCCTGGCTTTGTGTATTTGGAAATCCTAGAGAGGAAGCAAGAACCTGATCGGATCCGAAAACCAGAGGGCTCTCAGCTTTGGCATCTCCCTCTTTCGTGGTAGGTGGCTCGATGTGGTGCCTTTGAACACATGGCCCCAGTGGGAGCCCTATTATCTGCTAAATATTTCTGGAAATGTTTATACAGAACATGGAGCACAGCAGGCTCCCCGCACCCCTCCACTGGCAGCTTAAGCCTTTGAAATGGCAAATGCATAGACCTCCTAAGCTCCTCCGCTTGGCCCCTGCTGTTGACATTTTCAAAGTTAACATATAAAATGATTCCATTGAAATAATATTTTTGAAGATGTTACCGCCCACCTTTATCAAGGCTCACAAATTAGCTCTAGGGCGACATTTGACTTAGGTAGAGAGTATGAATTTAAAATGAAAATCTAATAGATTCCATCCAAACAGATCCCATTGTGACGCCCAGAACACATTGCTAAGGCCTCTCCTTGCTCAGTCCAGGCTGGTTTTTGACTTTCTGGTGTCATTTCCAAACATACAATCCTGGCACCTGAGAGCTATGATACACAGCCTCTCAGAGGCCTTCTAGAAGGATAGCACCTTCACTTTGGAGGGAAGGAAATCAAAGTTCTTAGAGGATATTTGATATAACTCCAGAGATGGGATGTCTGAACAGTTTTTGGGTGGGGGGGCAACTTTTCCCCCACCAGATTAATTGGCTCCTTCTAGGTGTGATGATTGAGAATGGTGTGAGCAGTGTCTGATCACATCACAAACCACACCGTCTCAGTGTCATGGTGCGTACCAAGGGAGCCGTCCATCGGATATAGGGTGGCCACCAGAGGCTGAGTCCAACAGCACTGTTGGTGATTAAGGCCATCCTCCTCCCCTGGATTTTCTGTTCCTCTTTAGTCTCAAAAAGAGGTGGATGTAGGGGAAAAAATGTGCCCCGTGTGTGTGTGTGTGTGTGTGTGTGTGTGTGTGTGTGTGTGTATGAACTGATGCAAGGTGGAGGTAAGTTGGAAATAGTAGCATGATGGGTAAAGATGGGCTCCTAGGCAAACTCTCCTTCTTAAAGCTTCTTCCAAGATGTATCTAAAAAAGTAGTAGTAGGCTAACTAAGACCAATCAAAGTTCTTTAGTGATAATGAAAGAGAGGTTGCTTTATTTTTTATTTGTTTAAAAGATCATTTTTTTTAGAGCAGTTTTAGGATCACAGGAAAATTGAGAAGGAGGTACAGAAATTTCCTATGTATTCCTTTCCCCTGCACACGTGTGGCCTCCACCATTGCCAACATCTGCACCAGAGTGGTACCTTTGTGACAATGGATGAACCCACACTGATACATCGTTATCACTGAAAGTCCATAGTTTACATTAGGGCTCGTGGTGTGGTACATTCTATGGGTTCAAACAAACATATAATAACCTGTATCCATCATTATAGTATCACACAGAGTGTTTTCACTGTCTTAAAAATCCTCTGGGCTCTACCTATTCCTCTCTCTCTCCCAGGCCCCCAGCCTCTGGTGATCACTGATCATTTTGATGCCTCTAGAGTTTGTCTTTTCTAGAATGTCATATAGTTGGAATCAAGCAATAGGTAGCCTTTTCAGATTGGTTTCTTTCACTTAGTAATATGCATTTAAGATTCCTCCTTGTCTTTTCATGGCTTGATAGCTCATTTCTTTTCAACACTGAATAATATTCCACTGTCTGGATGTACCTCACCTACTGAAGGACGTCTCGGTTGCTTGCAAGTTTTGGCATTTATGAATAAAGCTGCTGTAAACATCCCTGTGCGGGTTTTTGTATAGATACATCTTCTCAACTCCTCTGGGTAAATACCAAGGGGTGCAATTGCCAGATCCTTTGGTAAGAGTATGGTTAGTTTTGTAAGAAACTGATTGCTTTATTTCTGGTAGTAAGGGTGATGGTACCCAAGGACACAGGGCCATAGATGTCTCAGTGCCATAGAGAATGCACTTTCTGTCCATTTCAACTAAAACATTCTTACCAAGTGCCATTATGTTCTAAGCACTGGGTATAGAGCAGTGGATAAAACAGTCTCTGTTGTTAGGGGGTTTATGCTCTTATGGGAGGAGTCAGACAACAGACAAATAAGAGACGAGGAGTGCTAACGAAGAAACAGTAAGCAGGACAGGGGAACAGGCATGATGGCAAGGGTCGGGCGATGATATTTTGTAAGGGGTAGTTGTCTCGAGGATTGCTATGGGGACTTCAAATGTGCCCAAGCAGCTGTAAAATGGCTCACATTTTCCTCTGGAGAGCAGTTTGTCCCCACAGACAGGAAAGCTGGATGCTCTGTAGCCCATTTCTATTAGCTTGTACCAGCCACGATCTAAACCTCTGTCCCAGCCTTTGGCCTCCATAATCGGCCTCCGCACGCCTCGGCCCCAGCCTGAAGTGAAGTCCCGCAGCTCCCTTGAGCTCCCATCCCTGGTGAACAATAGTTGCACCAGCCTCGTGCTGCCCTTGGCTGTGAGTCCCACTGAGGGGACTGCTGTTGTTAATAAAGCATTTCTGGTAAATGAGGCTCAAACGAGAATCAGGTTGAGAGTCTGGTTGAGAACCTGGAATAACAACAAATATGGGAAACAAATCTATGGCTGCTCTGGCCACATTGTTAAAGAGTCATTCTTGAGTTGGGGAGCCAGATAGGTGAAGCCTTTCACAGCTATAGAACATGTGAAGGAAATTAGCCATAACATCTCCAACCCCATTTTGGTGCATCCTCACAGAGTTTGAGATTTGGTTGAAATTGGCTTTTCTATATTGAGTAGGCAGCTCTTATACATATAATTTTAAAGACATTGGAAAGGCTTGCTGCTTTCCAGAATGACTTCCCTGGTAGGATGTCCATTCAGTGGATATCTTCATTCAATAAACATTTATTTAATACATAACTTACTACGGCTATTGTTTTGGTGAGGCTTTGTCCTGTGCTAAAAAGCAGGACACCTTGGAAGGTGGGAGACACTAGTTGTTACCAGTTGTTTATACCTTCTTCTGACTAAGCTTCATATCTTTATTTGTGACAGTGTTTGTCGGGGACAGAGAGCTTGAGATTACAGAGCCTGGGAAGGAACAGTGAGGAGGCCCACTGGGAGTGGGGAACAGGGGACAAATTTTGAGGCACATGATGTCCTTTCATTCTGTTCTTTGTCTTAGCATTTTAATTAATACCTGCACACAAGTATGATCTTCAAAATGTTTAATTACTGGTGAATCAGGCAATGTTAATATAATACACCATAATCAGAGTTCTCTAGAGAAACAGAGCCAATAAGATTTATTTATTTTTATTACAGGGCTTGGCTCATGTGACTATGGGGGCTAAGAAGCAAGATGAAAGATGTAGAACCAGGAAAACCAATGGTGTAATTTAGTCTTTATTTGAAAGCCCGAGATAGGTAGGAGCTGGGCGGTGCTGGTGTATGTCCCGGAGTCCAAAGGCCTGAGAACTAGGAGATCTGAGAAGATGTCCCTGCTCAAGAAGGCAGAGAAAAGTGGCCTTTCCTGTGTCTTTTTGTTTCATTTGGGCCTCAGCAGGTTGCATGATGCCTGCCTACAAAAGTGAGGATGAGTCTTCTGTACTTATCATACCTAGAAATAATGTTATTTACTAGCTATCTGGGCACCACTTAGCCCAGTCAAGTTGACACATAAAATTAACCATCAAAGTGTGTTGCACTGAAATGGACCGATTAGAACAGATACTGTGAACACCCAGCACTGCTGAACCAGAGGGGAGCTGCTAATATCAGTCTGCCTCTATTTAGGTTTAATTTCTTGGTTATAAAATAAGTTGAGGGGGTAACAAAGAGTACCTCATTAATAAACAAACTAACATGAATTAAATATCAGGATCTAAATAATGAAGTATAGCTTTCATGGCTTTGTCTTCAGGTAAGCTGAGCTGACCACCTTTGAGCTGTCGTGACATTTTTCTTTCTCTTAATCATGCTTACACTTTTTTGACTTATGACTGTCTTATAAACAATACGGTAGTTGTTTCACAATAATTTTGCTGGTGTTTTCAGTATAGACTAGCAATACTTATTTGTAATAGAGTTTTTAATTTTAAGATTAAAAGCATAAAAATGGGATCCTTTAATCAAGATGAGATATCTTAAAAAAAAAGAATCTTTAAAAGCCTACTACATATAAGTAGTGTTGTATTTGATTTGCATTTAAAAGTTAAGATGTATTCCTAGTATCAATTTTTTATGAGCTTTAAAAAATTCAGTATAATTTCATCTGATATTGTGTTAATTATTTATGACCATGGTAGTTAGCACCTTGAAGTTACCAAGAAATTGATATTTAGTATTAAAATGTAAAGTAAAGAATAATTATATTATTTAACAGGATGCACATTTAATATGCTCCTGTAGTGATGGAAAAGACCATTTAATTGTTATCTTCATTTGAGGAACAGTGTGTTGTAGAGGAAAGCCCAGTGGTCTAGCAATCCCAAGACCTGGCTTCACTCTGGATCATGCCAATTTACTTCTCTAGTTTACTGTTTCCTCATACTTAGTGTGAAGGGTTGGACTTGACAATTTTCTAATATCCTTTGTAGCTGTAATATACTAAATAAAAAGGGGGTTCTGTCCCTTAATTTAAACACTTAATGTTTAAGTTTTCCCATAGTGGAAAGTAATGCAAACAAAAAAATTCTTTTTATTTTTATTGTCAATAAGAAAGACATATTGCCTAGCTGTATGCCCATCAGTGAATAATTTGAAGATTATGGTGAGCATGTCTTGATTTTGTCAGCTCAGTGTCACTCCTGTGGTTGTGGAAGGTCTATCAGTTACAGGTTCCTAATCCTGTATAGTGTTGAGGACATAATCCAGATTACTCCCATCCTTTAGTCAGTGGCTGGTCCAGGGATGATTCTTTTTTTGGGTTACTATGTGGAAGTTTGAGAGAGCTCTATCTTTTGGGATTGACGACCTTGAAAAATATAAATTTAGAGCTTCATGTGGCCATTGTCATGGAAACAGGATTACAGACTCAGAATTTAAAGACAAGACATAGGCATTCATAATGACTGCATGCCAGGGAGAAAGAAAATGAGAGTTTGGCATCTAGATGTGGGGACCATCACACCCATGTTTCTTAACATATCAAATTACAGGCATTTTTTTTTAACTGAGTAAAATCCAAGATGACTCCAAGGTTTGCTTTGTAGTCAGCAGGGTGGGAGCGCCTTCCTAACACTCTGGTAAAAGAGAAGAGGCCTTCCCACTGTCATCAAGGCAGGAGAGTATGCTTGTCATAAATTAGCAAGCCTCACAAAGGCTATTTGAAAGGGATATCAATAATTTGAAGGAAGTCATAGTATTTATCTAGTAAAACACATAGAATTTATGAAAATTTATTGTATTTGTCCAGGGGAGTAAAAATTAAAAATCTTTTGTTAGTTGAAATTTATAACCTTTACAATATGTGAGATGCAATTCACTTGATTAGAGAGAAGTTGATTTCCTTGCCACCATCTTCCTCACCACATGGAAAAGTCTGGATAAAGGTGATAAGGATGAAGCCCAGCAGAGACTGAGAAAAGGCCTGGCTAGAGGGGGACAAAGCCCTCCCTGAGAGTATCATTTGAGGCCCTAGACCCATCTGGAGACTATTCGAGCATTATCATTTGTATGAATCAGTTTCCTTTTTTGCTTAAGATATTTGAAGTTCCATTTCTACCACTACTTGGACAATGAAAAAAAGTAGAGAATGACTTCATCTATTTTAGAAGCCCCAAATTGTGTCCCTCTTTTATTGACACACAGATTTGCATTAGCCACCTGTATATCTGATTGCTTGGTTTAGGAACACAGAAGGTTGAGCATACTAAATTACTTCTCTTGTTTGAGGTGCCCAGATTGACACTGATGCATACCTATGCCTTAAACTTCTATCCTGAATCCAAATTTCCACAGTGAGTTGAGCCATCAGAATCCAAAGTTCTGATAGATGATTGATATTGTTGCCATGTGGAGAGATCCTTGCTTTGCAGAGAACAACCCACTTTGGAGACACAACTTCTCTCAAGGCTTGGTAAAATTATGAAGTATATAAAATATGCTTTGGGAACCCTTCATCCTTTTCATTCCTATGCCCTTAGCCACCATTTACCAATATTGTTAACAAGTTAGCAGTAGATCTTTTCATCAGGATTCAAGACACTCACAATGGATTCCTAGCCTCTTGTTCCAAATATATACCTTTTTATCTTCTGTGGTACAGTCTGCTCATTATCCTCTTTCATATATATATATATATATATATATATATATATATATACACACACACACTGAATTAATGCATAAAAATGATAAAGTAGTATTATATAATAGTAAGTGCAAGTAGTATTGCTCTCTCTCTATCCTGTTGCTCAGGGTTTCCCAACCTCAGTACTATTGACATTATGGAACAGATAACCACTGCACCAAATGGTTATTTGGTCCATAATGTCAATAGTATGCATTGCAGGATGTTTAGCAGCATCCCTGACCTCTGGTAGTATTCTTGCAGTCATGACCATAAAAAATGTCTCCACACATGATTGAATGACTCATGAGAGACAGAATCTCCCCCACGGTTGGGAAGCATCGCTCTAGCTCAACTCAGCTGTGAAACACCCCACTTTTCTGAGATTTCTGTGCATCATCTCAGAGGATTGGATGAGGCTATGTCTTTCTTGCTCATCTCTGAATTTCCAGAATCTAGAACAGTGCTGGATGCATAGTAGGCAGTCGGTACCTGTTGACAGACCACCTGACTCTTTTATTTTGAGAAACAATCTAATCCATCTTTTTTTTCTGAGCATCATCTTTTTTTTTTTTTTTTTTTTTGAGACAGAGTCTCACTTTGTTGCCCAGGCTAGAGTGAGTGCCGTGGCGTCAGCCTGGCTCACAGCAACCTCAATCTCCGGGGCTCAGCGATCCTACTGCCTCAGCCTCCCGAGTAGCTGGGACTACAGACATGCGCCACCATGCCTGGCTAATTTTTTGTATATATATTTTTAGTTGGTCAATTAATTTATTTCTATTTTTGGTAGAGACGGGGTCTCGCTCAGGCTGGTTTTGAACTCCTGACCTTGAGCAATCTGCCTGCCTCGGCCTCCCAAAGTGCTAGGATTACAGGTGTGAGCCACCACGCCCGGCCCTGAGCATCATCTTTGACTATAAAATGGATCCTGAAAGGATCTCTCTTGATCTCAATCTCTCTCTCTCTCTCCACATATGTATATGTGCATGTGTATATATGTATGTTTTATATATGTGAGATACAAATGTGCATACATATACATATATATGCAGACATTTATATACACATACACACACATATATATATAGGGAGAGAAAGAATGAGAGAGATATTCCTTCAGAATTCATGTCAGAGACAAAAGTAATGATCAAAAAGGTGGATTTCTGTCTATATGTATACATATATACATGTTTTATATATGAACATGAATACACATATGAATATATGTATCCATGCGCACCCACACAAATACATACAGTACACAGATATTATTACTGTCATCATTATTAATCATTTGGAAACCTATTCCCAAGGGCTCTGGTGAGGAGGCAGTTTTGGGTAAAGCTAATGTATGGAGAAGTTAAGAGAGAAAACAAACTATTGCAAAAAATTTTTTTTAAAAAGACAATCTGTGTAATTAATACAGGACTCTTAACTAAAAAATGGGACTCTGGCTACTTGTACCAACTAAAATATTAATATATATATATATATTTCTCTCCTTTCTTTTCATTCTAACTCTATTCATACCTAATTGCTTCCATATCTGCAATATTTCTCAGAGTTGTATATATTTGTTTTTTCCCAATTCTTCTCTCCTATTCTCTCTTTTATCATGCTAATTAGTTCTCTGCCTATTACTCCATCAGAACTGCTTTAGACAGGGTCATGAGAGACCTCCCTGTTGCTAAATGCATACGTCAATGCATCACTCTAGAATCCTCAGGGGCCTTTGACCTGGGTGATTGCTCCCTCCTCCTTGAAGCACTTTCTTCACATGGCTTTGAGGTGCCACGTTTTCCTGATGCTAGGCTGCCTTTTCACTTTTTGTTAGTTTCCTTTGTCAATTCCTCTACTTCTCCACGATTTCTTAATGTTTGAGTCACCTGGGATCAGCCCTTGAACTCTTCCCTTTTCCATCTACTCTCACTCATCCAGTTTCATGGCTTTAAATATCATCTGTATTCTGACAATTCCCCAAATTTTATT
Source organism: Microcebus murinus (assembly GCF_040939455.1). Classification (NCBI taxonomy): domain Eukaryota; kingdom Metazoa; phylum Chordata; class Mammalia; order Primates; family Cheirogaleidae; genus Microcebus; species Microcebus murinus. The sequence goes on from NC_134129.1 coordinate 6,759,356, forward strand.
TCCATTCTAGGCCTTTCTTCTGAATCCTCAGACTCATATATCTACCTATCTACTTGGCATCTCCACTGAGATTTTAGGGAGGCATCTGAGAATTAACATGTATACAACCAAATCAGTATTTCCCCTAAAATCTGCTCTAGCCATATTCTTCCCCATCTCTGTATGTAGCAATTCCATTCTCCATTTGCTCATGCCAAAAAATCTGGAGTCATCTTTGGCTTTTTTCTTTCTCTCATATCCAATCCTGTCAGCTTTATTTTAAAATATAGCTAGAATCTGACCACTTCCCATCATTTCCACTGTTACTTCTGTGGTGCAAGAAAGTATCATCTCATGAGAATTATTTCAATGGTCTCCTAACCCATCTTCCTACGTCTGTTTTAGATCCCTGAAATCTCTTCTCAAATACATCAGCCAGAGTGTTCCTTTTAAAATGATGGTTGGATCATGTCACTTCTCTGCTCAAAATCCTCCAGTGTTTTTTTTGTTTGTTTGTTTTAAATCTTACCTGGAATAAAAGCTGAGTCTTTACAGTGGCCAGTGAGGCTGAGCTTGATGTCAGCCTCTGTCACTTCTCTGAGTTCACCTCCTATCTTCTTCCTTCCACTCCTGCCATGCTGATTTCCTTGCTGGGTTTTGAACATTCTGGGCACATTCTCATTTCAGCTCTTGGTGTTATTGCTTCTTCTGCCTGGAACACTCCATACCCAGAAAACCACACACATCCCTTTCTTGCTTTCTTTAACACACTTTCCTATAACAAGGGCCAGATAGTAATGTTTTATGGTTTGTAGTCATAAGGAGTCTCTGTCACAGTTTCTCAACTCTGCTGTTAGAGCACAAAAGCAGCCATAGACAATACATAAGTGAATGAATATGGCTATGTTCCAATAAAACTTTATTTATGATTACTAACATTCTAAATAATTTTAATAATTTTAAAATTTTTAAAATTAAAAAATTTTAATAATTTTCATGTGTCATGATATATTATTTGTCTTTTGATTTTTTTTCAACCATTTAAAATCTAAAATCTATTTTAGCTTACTGGCCATTTATTATATGAACAGGTTATGGGTAGGGTTTGGCCCATGGGCTATAGTTTGCTGACCCATACTTTACTTGATTAAATGTCACCCCTCAGTGAGTCCTTCTCTAATCAGATTTTTTGACATTCCATCCCTCATTTCCTATCCCCTTCCTTGCTTTATTTTTATTCATGGCATTTATCATCTTCTATTATAATATACTACATACTTAACTTATTGGGTTCTTATTTGTCTTCTACTAGAATGTGGGCTCTATAAGGGCTAGGAATCTTAACTCTTCTTTTTACTGCTATATTCCTAGTGCCCAGAACAAAGCCTTGCTCAAAGTGGATGCTTAGTAAATATTTGTTGGATGGACATTTATGGACGAGTGAATGAATGAATAAAAGCTGGGTTCTGATCAGTCACACCCTAGATGAAGTATTTCTAGACTGCCTGAGCTGGAGTGGGGATTTCTCCCTCCTCTGATTTCATAGTATGCTTCTTGCTGGTATTTATTTTCTCACATGATTTGTTTTCTCACGAATGTACAATGCCTATTTGCCATCTCCACTGCATCACAAGATTTTGGGGTGTTTTATACTTTTTCATGTCACCCACTCTCTTGGCAGTGAGAAGTTGAATTGGGAAGAGGAAATGGGAGAGACAGATAGACCTGTTGGTGGCGTGAGTTGATAATGGCCCCAACTAATATAATGACAGCATGAATAAAAGGGAAGGAAGATAAAAGAAGCATAATGATGGACGAGTCACTCAGATTTAGTTAGTAATTAGGTATAGGAAGGAGGGAAAAAGAGTCATAGCTAATTTCTGATATTGAGTCTTTAAAATGTTAGAATTCTAGTACTTAGTTTCTTCTTCAAGCTATGATATAAAGCCAAGGCTGTCTTACTTATGGGGTATGAGCTAAAATGGAGAGTTCAGCTATTTCTTTAAACATGGAATGGATTTATGATTCATGCTAGTAAATGGCAGAGCAAGGAAGATGAACTCAGGGAGTCTGGTCCCAGAGCATGCTCTCTTGGCCACGTGCTAGGCAGCCTCTTACAATAAATGAGATAAGGCATGTAAAAGTGTTTTGCAAATTTTAAAGCTGCATAGAAATATTACTTCAAATGAACATTACAGAAAGTTTGTGTTTTTGGAACTGGAACTCAAAGCATTATGAGCAGTCAGTGACAGAAGAGGAGAGTTACAAGTGAAAATATAGCAGTACCATAGGGTGGGTGAATCCAGAAAGGCACAATGATTAGCTTGAAGTGTGAAAGAGGGAAGGAGAACGTGGCTGTTCAGCAGCCTGACAAACCCTCTCCCAGTCATGTGGGTGATGATGGAAAGCTGAGGAGGGCATTAACTCTTAGAAATTTGATCCCAGAGTTTTCTCTATACTTTGAAGCTCAGAGAGAGGAATAATAACTTGGGGTTTATAGCTCAAATATCTCTTCCACCTGCCACATATGCACACAATGTCCTCAGACCAATCAGGTTAGATAATGGTTATCTCAGAGCTTGCTAAAGCAAGGACACTTTATCCTTGGAATTGTTTCTAAATGTAAAATAGGAAGTGAGCTTTTGTTGGGCTGCAGGATATGTAAGTGCCAGGACTATAAGATGATCACTCAAAATGCAAGTGATATTCTCAGAAACTATCACAGCATAAATAGAAGTTTCTAAATACAGAGGGCAAGGATTCTGCTTGGCACATCTACACAAAAGCACCAATAAGTAATAGTTGGGAGTCAATTCTGTGAAAATGCAAAATATATTGGGAACAAACACTACATTGCTGCAAAGGCGTTTCTTAATTAAATAATTCAGATACACATTCAATTCCTGGTTAAATGAAAGCAGGAGTAGAGGGAACATAGACAGCATTTAGTGTTAAATGTCATATCTTGGAAAGTACAGGGTATTATAGGAGCCTGAACAGGGCCAAAATGGTGAGAGCAAAGAGTGTGGGAAGCTAGAGAGGGGAATGGGATTAGATCATGAAAGGCCTTTTAAGCCATGTAAAAGAATTCGAATCTTAATGAAGGCAATGGGAAGCCATTGGAAGGTTCAGAAGAAATTGCATGTTAAGGTTAGTGTTGGCAGGGAGAAAGAATTGTTCAGGAAGATGAAATCAAAAGGTTATTGTATTTTTTCATATGTTTCTTGGCCATTCTTCTGTCTTCTTTAGAAAAGTTTCTGTTCAAGTCCTTTGCCCACTTTTTAATAGGGTTATTTGATTTTTTCTTGCTGATTTTCGTGAGTTCTAAGTATATTCTAGTTATCAGCCCTTTATCGGATACGTAGGATGCAAAAATTTTCTCCCATTCTGTAGGTTGTCTGTTTACTTTCATGCTCAACATCTCTAATCATCAGGGAAATGCAAATCAAAACCACAATGAGATATCACTTAACTCCAGTGAGAATGGCCTTTATCAAAAAGTTTCCAAATAACAAATGCTGGCATGGATGTGGAGAGAGAGGAACTCTCCTACACTGCTGGTGGGACTGCAAACTAGTTCAACCTCTGTGGAAAGCAATATGGAGATACCTTAAGGCGATACAAGTAGATCTACCATTTGATCCAGCAATCCCATTGCTGGGCATCTACCCGAATGATCCAATGACACTCTACAAAAAAGACACCTGCACTCGAATGTTTATAGCAGCACAATTCATAATTGTAAGGCTGTGGAAACAGCCCAAGTGCCCATCAATTCAAGAATGGATTAATAAAATGTGGTATATGTATACCATGGAGTACTATTCAGCTCTAAGAAACAATGGTGATATAGCACATCTTATATTTTCCTGGTTAGAGCTGGAACCCATACTACTAAGTGACGTATCCCAAGAATGGAAAAACAAGTACCAGATATATTCTACAGCAAACTGGTATTAACTGAGTAGCACCTAAGTGGACACATAGGTACTACAGTAATAGGGTATTGGGGAGGGGGTCGGGGGGTCGGGTATATACATACATAGCGAGTGATATGCACACCATCTGAGGGATGGTCATGCTGGAGACTCAGACTGGTGGGGGGAGGGGGGGAAGGGCATTTATTGAAACCTTAAAATCTGTACCCCCATAATATGCCGAAATAAAAAAAAAAAAGGTTATTGTAATGATCTCTGTAAGAGATAATGATGGCTAACCCTTAATTGACGTTCAATATGTGACGGGTACTTTTCTAAGTACTTTATATCTATAATAACTTATTTAAACCTATGTTTATGTGTCGATGCTATGTTTACCCCCATATTACAGAAGAAAAAATGGAGGTATAGAGAGGTTAAGAAGCGTGTCCGGCGTCAGACACTTGGTGGCGCAATTGAGCTTTGAACTCAGTCCTTGCAATGAACTGGCTGAACTAGGAGGGTCTTACTGGAGATGGAAAAGAGTAAACAGAGTCAAAAAAATTTAGGAGATTCAGCACTCGGTGAGTTATTGATTGTTAGGACTCTGGGTGAATATTTTTGTTACACAGAATACCTAGAAAGAAGCAAGTTTTCATGGAGAGAGAGGCAAGAGCACTTTGCTCACTGCAGAATTTCTGGAGAGAGATCTGGGCTGGAGCTGCACATCTGAGAGCCACAGGATGGGGACAAACCAAGCGGGGGACAGTACACAGTGATGAATGGGGAAGGAGAGGGCCCAGGACACAACCCTGAGTTATCCTAGCATTTAAGGACAGGTACAGGGAGAGGAATCTACAGGGGTCTGCAGAGGAGTGGCCAGAGAAGCAGAGGAGGTGAGGACAGTGTGTGTCCCTGATGGGGAGGTAAGTGATTTCAGGAGGGCAGATGGCCATAAAAGCTAGATGATAAGGATTTGGCCTCAATATGGTGGTGGGGCTAGGAGCCAGATGGTATGCTCGAGTAAAGATTGAAGAAGCAAAGACAGTGAGTTTAAACAATACTTTGAAGAGGTTTGGCAATGAAAGAAGAGAGAGAGTGGTAGATGGTGGAGGACATGGAGTTGATGAAGGATGACATTTTAATATTGAGTATTCTTGGGATGTGTAAACACTAAGAGGAAGGAGTTAGGGACAAGTTAAGGCGACAAGGAAGAAAGGAATGAACAATTTAGCTGTTTCTGAGAGGAGGCTGGGGTCCAAAGCACGGGTGAAAGCATTTATTTAAATATTAGTAATATCAAAAGCTTCCACAAGACAGTGAAGGAAAATAACCCATGTGGTTATACCTCCTTAAAACCTATAAGTCAATGATTTTTGAGAATCAGTTATTTCCTCATTTGCCAGAAAAGCATATCAGAGCTTCTAGATGTATTAGTTAGAATAAAGCTAAACTGCTTTATTGAATAGATCTTAAAGTAGCTCAAATGATAGAGAGTTTATTTCATCCCCTTGTAACACTGTAGGGCAACTAGTTTGCTAGGCAACTCAGCTCCATAAGGACAGTCAGGAACTCAAGTATTTTCTACCTTATTTTTCTTCATCCCCTAAGGTGTGACCTTGTTTTTGGTGGGTCTCCACTGTGTCTTACTTGCTTTCTGAAGAAAGACGGAAGAGAAATGGAGAAGGTACTCCTGCTGTCTTAAGACATTGGCCGGGAAAGACCATCCATAGACAGCCAACTGACCTTTGACAAAACAGATAGCAATACACACTGGGGAAAAGAAGCCCCATTTAATAAATGGTGCTGGGAAAATTGAGTAGCCATATGTAGAAAAAAGAAACAGGATCCATATCTCTCACCACTCACAAAAATTAATTCAAGATGAATAAAGGACTTAAATGTAAGCCATGAAACCATAAGAATTCTAGAAGAAAATGTTGGAAAAACTCTTCTAGATATCAGCCTAGGCAAAGAATTTATGAAGAAGACCCTAAAGACAATCATAGCAACAACAAAAATAAAGAAATGGGACTTAATTAAATTAAAAAGCTTCTGTACAGCCAAGGAAATAATTAACAGACCAAATAGACAACTTACAGAATGGGAGAAAATATTCTGAAGCTACACATCTGATAAAGGACTAATAACCAGAATCTACAAAGAACTCAAACAAATCAGCAAGAAAAAAATCAAACAATCTCATTAAAAATAGGCAAAAGAAATGAACAGTAACTTTTCAAAAGAAGATAGAGAAATGGCTAATAAACATCTGAAAAAAATGCTCAAAATCACTAATCATCAGGAAAATGCAAATTAAAACCACAATGAGATATCACCTTACCCCAGTCAGAATGGCGTTTATCAAAAAGTCCAAAAACAATAGATGCTGGTGTGATGCAGAGAGAAAGGAACATTTACACACTGTTGGTGGGACTGCAAATTAGCACAACCTCTATGGAAAACAGTATGGTGATTCTTCAAAGAACTAAAAGTCAACCTACCATTTGATCTAGCAATTTTACTACTGGGTATTTACTCAAAGGGAAAGAAATAATTTTATCAAAAAGACACCTGCACTTGAATGTTTATTGCAGTACAATTCACAATTGCAAAGATGTGGAATCAACCCAAATGCCCATCAAGTCACGAGTGGATCAACAAAATGTGATATGTATATACCCTGACATACTACTCAGCAACAATTAGATGGAACTGGAGACAATTATCCTAAGTGACATACCTAAATAATGGAAAAACAAACACCACATGTACTCACTACTAAATTGGAACTAACCAATGAGCACACATGTGCATAGAGGGAAGTAAAATTCAATGGAAATCAACCAGATGGTAGCCAGGAGGAAGAGATGAATGAAAACCTACCTAACAGGTACGATGAACAATATCTGGGTGAGAGGCATTCTTATAATCATGACTCAAGCAATATAAAAGTGATTTATGTGACCAAAATCATTTGTACACCATAATACTTTGAAATAAAAAATAAAAATAAAAACTTAAAAAAAAAGACATTGGCCAGGAAAGAGAATATCACTTCTCTTAGCCATGTCACATGGCCATACCCACCTGAAAGAGAGGTAGTCTAGCTAGTCAGTACGAAATATAGTCTACCTAGCCAGCCACATGGTTTGCTAAAATTTTATTTTTATGTAAGAAAGTGGGAAGGATTTGATGGACAGTTTGCAGTCTTCTCACACAGGAGAAAGAGTTCAATTACACATTGAAAAATACATTTTTTCCAGAACCAAAAATCTCTTTAATTTAAATACTTCCCAGGAGTTAGAAGGAAAGCTGTTTGATTGAGCTAATTCAAAATGAATATGTTTATGACTGAAAGCTCATAACCCTTTGGGAGGCATTTGCATTGCTAAGGAGACTGACTACAAAAGAGATTATTGTAATTTTTAATTTGAAAAACAAAATTTTTCCAAGAATATTGGCCTAATAACAAGAATAAGACAATTTAAGCCAGAGCTTTTTCAAAGAATTAGCTATTAAGTATCTGTTAGGTAAGAAACATATTTTGGGAAAGAAAAATGTTCTCTGTATACTTTAAATATAACACCAAGTATAAATGTTGGCCCTATCTGCACGTGAGTCGAAGACTGAGTTTTGCCCTTTGCGCTAATTGAGGTTGCTTATTCCTACAGGTCAATTGTTCTTGATGTGAGAATGGGACAACAGCAAAGGCAGATGAAGATAAGAGTGTTTTTAAAAAGAAAACTATATCTTGATTACTGCATGAACAATCTTCCACTGCGAGCTTTGCTTCTGATTTCATTATGGTAAATTGGAACATTACATTTTCTCTTTAATTGGAGGTCATTTATCTGACATTTTCCATTAACCAGAACAAAGCCAAGAAATTGTGTAGGAAAACATTAAAGTAAATGTCACAAAGTTCCTACATTGAAACTCGTGAACTTGTCCTACAGAATTTCTCAGACTTCCTATTCACTTTTATTTCACACACAATTCACAGAGCCTTGATTATCTGGAGTAAAGCAGCAAATTAGATAGGAAGCAAGCTAGGGGTAGGTATACTTAGAGTGTAAGAAATGACACTTGAGAATGAGTCAGTAAAGAAAAACAACATAAAAACAAGTGTATTCCCACATCAGTGGGACTCTAGAGTGATTTAGTGTTTCAGATGCAGCTCCATATTCTTAAATGATTTCTGAGGTCATCACCAATACAGATACAAGGATAGGAATTCATGGTCATAATGGTTTTTACAGTAGTATAACTAGGGTTGTTTTAAATGGAGGTAAAATTTACAACCCCTTAAAAGGGTATAAAATCAACATCAATTCTTTCTCCCATCCAGAATAAATTTTTATCATAAGACCCAGAAGATAATAAATTATAATAATACTATTTCTATTAATATTATGCTCTGTGTCTTGGAAATAGTGGGTTATTCATGGAAAGCAAAAATATATATTTTTCTCTATTGCTCTGATGTAGGAGGAGATGAGACAAACTTTCCAAATAGATAAAATTTGTCAATGTTACCCTTTTGTTTTCTTCTTTTGCCTCAATTTAATATATTTTTGACCTCCCAGGAATTCTCATAACAGACTCTGTTGCTGTCATTCTGCCCTGAGTCCTCAACTGTGTACACCAACCAACCCACCCCACCCCCGTGACCACCCTTAGCTGCTAAGTACTCCTGCCCAGGACAGGGCCTGGCACCTAGAAGGATTCAATATATTTGAATGAACGAGGGGATAAATGAATCAAAAAAATGTTCTCAATGTCCCTAAATCATCTTCATATTTTCTCCAGAATCAAAACTCTTTCATTCAAATGCTTTCCAGGAGTCAGGAGGAAAGCAATCTGATTGAGTTCATTCAAAACCACTGTGCTCATGATTGAAAGCTCATTAACCTTTTGGGAAGCATTTGCATTGCTAAGGAGAATGCTTGATAACCCAGGTGAATGTCTTATTTATATTAATAGAATTTTAGGCAAAGGAATAAAGTAAGACTATAAGCAACCAGGCCAGTTTAGTAAAAATACTGGGTAGAAGAGGGCTGGCTCAGGCGGATTACCCTTACCTGGGGATTCGATCTCAGGGTGAGAGTCACTAAAGTTTGCCTCTACCTTTTTATAACTTCTTTCTGTCCTCTCTTCCACACCAATAGGTTCTCTATGAGCACATAGGCGTTTTCTGTATGGCTTTTATGTTCCGGTAAAGTACAGGGAAGGATGAGAGTGATGATAGCCATTTGTACAAATGGATTGCCTGTTGGAGAGATGGATTTGGATCTTTGTTACAGAGGAAGTTAGTTTTGGCAGAGCAGTTCATGGCTTGTGTAGGGATGGTTTATACATCCAAGATCAAGTTCTAGATGAATCTCATGAATTTAAGACAAGACTGGATGAGAGAGAGAGAGAGAGAGAGAGAGAGAGAGAGAGAGAGAGAGAGAGAAAGAAAGTGTATGTGTGTTGGGGGGGTGGGAGTGGGAAGGGGGAGGCTGGGAAAGATGAAGTTTGGAATGAGCAAGAAAGAACAATTGCCCATGGCTGTCCTCTGTCTCTGGAGAACAGGAAGCAGCCCTCTTTCTCTGTTGTCCTCTCTCCCTCTTTCTCCCCTTACTTGCCTCCCTCTCTGCCTCCATCTTGCCTGCCTGCCATGTAAGATATTTATTGTTCACCATCTATATACCAGGCTTCTTTCCTACAGTTTTGTTGCATTTGGATATTAATTTTATTCTGAAATCCTACTCAGTTGATCAATAAGAACCCAATTCTTGATTTTTCTGTAATTAACCAATGACCAGTGGTCAGTAGTTGTTTGCACCCCTGGGATGTTTAAGAGTTAAGTATTAATAAGAACGAAACAGACGGTTCGCAGGTCTTTTATGCTTTTTCAAGTCCTTCTACTCTGGGCATCAAAGAAATGAAATCTCTGATGCTAATTCTTTTCAGTAGATTTCTTGATGAAAAGGATAAATTGAGAAGAGGAACCTCTGCAGTGCCAAAATAGGACTTGAAAAAGAATTCGATTAATTACCCACCAATTCATATGCATTTGTTTAATTTACTTCCATATGGGTCTTAGGCAGATGCTTTTTTTTTTTTTTAATATATCTTTTCTCAATTCTAGAGCAACTTTTAGATAATAATGACTAACATTTATTGTGCTCTTAAGAGGTATTAGGCATTGCAATGAGCACTTCACAATAACCCCTTGAGACAGGCACTGTTGTCTACACTTTGCAACCAGGGAAACAAAGTCTGGAAAGGTCAAATAATTTGCCTATGGTCATACAGGTTGTAGGTGATGAAACCTCAGAAGCTTAGAGCCTTGCCCATGGCCGTACGCTATGCCTCATCTCTGATGCTAAGGATACAGACAATTGGGCATTTAGAACAAAGATTATGTTCATGTCATTAGACTGAATTGTATCTGTCTCTGTGTCTACCTCATTGATCATATCGTGTGTACATTTTAAAAGATTTTGTTAAATTTCGACATGAAGGCAATTGATAAAAGGGCTAAAATCCATTCTGCCTTAAACTGAGATTTTTCTTCCTATATTGGGAAGAAGAGACTGGTCAGAACTGTCCTGGTATTTTCTTCTCTCTTTCTATTGCTATTCTGAGAAAGAATGAGATAGGTTTCTGACCTCTTTTTCTTGCCTTCTACTTAAATAGTATCCTCTGACAGCCACATAGAGATTAGTCTGTATGAGAAAAATCAAAGGTATTTCCTATTTGAAAAGATTACTTGGGTAAATTATTTCTTCTCCTCTGAAGATCTTTTAAACAAACTAACCATATGCACATGCGTACACATGCTCCTAACAAATGTTCATTTTAGAAAAATTAGAAACCATGGAAACATTTAAGGCCGGAATAGATTCTCTCACCCCTGTGAAAACACTGTGGATCATCTTTGTTCTCTTATGACCCTGATATTTTTATGTAGAGGTCACTGACCAGTTCTGTGGACAATGCTAAAATGACAATACAAGGCTTTAGCTTCTGTCCTAAGACCTTTGATTATATGGCAGAGCAATGTTCTTAGCTCTGCCTTTGACTTTTGAAAAACGGAAGTTTAAGTTTGCTGGGTTAGGGCTGTACATTTTAAGAAACATACAAAGCACTGTTCTCTCTATGGTTGATATTTCTTTGGAATAAGTTAAGAACTTTTAGAAGATGGTTAACTATTTGAAGTGCCTGGAAAAATAGGAAGCAGTTCTGTTAATAAAGAACATAATGATATGACTTGCTTACTTGCTTAAAATAGTCTGATTTCTTCTTTAAATAGCATATATGATCCACTCAGAGTTTCTCACAAATTTTTCTTTGTTATTGTAATAGGCAGATTAGTAGCCTCTGAAAGAAGATTCATGTCTCAGTCTCCATACCCGTGAACATGTTACCTTATATGGCAAAAGAAATTTTACTGGTGTGATTACGTTTAGGCTCCTGAGATGAGGACATCATCCTGAATTATCTAGGTGGGCCCATGTAATCATGGGGGTCCTTATACGTGAAAGAGGGAGGGAGAAGAGTGTTGCTTAGAGTTAGAGAGATCTGAAGATGCTACACCTCTGTGTTTACAGATAGAGAAAGGGGCTACAAGCAAAGGAGTGTGGATGGCCTTTGAAGCTAGAAAAGGCAATGAAATGGATTTTCCCTGGGAGTCTTCAAAAAGAATGCAGTTCTGCTAACATCTTGATTTTAGCCCATTAAAACCCATTTCAGATTTCTGAACTTTAAATCTGTAAAATAACAGTTGCTTTAAGCTATTAAGTTTGTGGTAATTTGTTATAGCAATAGAAAACTAGTGTTTACCATGGGCTATATCAATGGCTGTGGAAAAGGCATGAAACCTGTAACTTTGGAATCAGCATAGGAACAAGATACCTGAAAGTAATCCAATGTGTGTGAATGGCTTGTTGGTGCTGAAATTAGGGATAATGTCAATTTGGAGACTGTTGTATTATTACTCTTGTATTTCTACATCTGCCTGTGATATAAAAAATTGGCATTGGTAAATCATCTGGAAAAGGTGTTTGTGTGACTGCATCATAATCAAATACTGAAAGACAATCAAATGGGGAAGGGAGGTGAAAAGAAAGAAACCATGTTGCAAATGTTAATGTAGGAGGATTAATTAAAATAAAAGCCAGTCATGTACCTTATAACTTAAGAAAAACTTTGGATGATCTATGTTCTAGATAAAAGTTTTCAGAGATCCCTAATTTTATAACCTAAGTGTGAAGATTAAAACATAAAGTGCTCTGTGTTACCTGAGACAGCCTTAATCAGAACTTTATTAGTGTTTCTATACATACCTATAAGTGTAACTAATCCTTATAATGATGTTTCTGAAGAACTGTGATTCATCAATATACTTTCTAATCATCAGTATGAGGTGAAATTATAGCTTAGTGAATTTTACTAATAATTCAAATATTGGAAATCTACATGAGCGATATATATTAAGTGCTGTTGTGATATTCCTAGGGAACTGAAATCTTGGAATCACAAGCCCTGCATTCTAATGTTCTCTCACAATATTTGTGTAGTTCTCATAGTCTTATAGGACTTATAGGGCTTATTGTCTTATAGGACTTACAGTCTTAAAGGAAAAATTTAGTTATACTCTGTCTTAGTCTGATTGTGCTGCTATAACAGAATGCAATAGACTGGGTAATTGGAAAAGAACAGAAATTTATTTTCTCATGGTTCTAGGGGCTGGGAAGTCCAACATCGTGGCACTGGCAGGTTCAATTGTCTGATGAGAATCTGGTCTCTGCTTTTAAGATGGTGCCGCCACCTGGAGCATGGACACACTTGAAGCTCTGATTTGGTGTGGGGGGGAGAGGGGTGGCAAGGGCAATATGTATAACCTTAACAATATTTTTACCCCCATAATATGATGAAATAAATAAAAGGATGGTGCCATGAATGCTGCATGTCCTCAAGTGGCAGAAAAGCAAAAGAGAGCAAACCCACTTCCACAAGTCCTTTTTATAGTGACATTAATCCACTCATGAAGGTGGAGCTCTCATGACCTTAGCGCATTACCCAGTAGGCCCAACACCATTGGATTGGGGATTAAGTTTCCACATGAGTTTTGGATGGGACAAAGAGAGTCAGACCTTAGCACACTCCTTCCATCTGACAGATAAGGAAAGAAAGCCTCCTTGAATCTGCTTTCCCATTTGCAAAATGGGATTATGTAATGTCATCTCTCTAATAACTTTAGGTGACTTAAAATGTCATATTGTATTTAAAATAATTTGCCAACTTAGTATGCTAGAAATGCAAGGTTTTTATTAATGCCTAGGATTCTTAATTAGTTGAGAGGCACCATTTCTTGGCAGTGCTAGATAATGGTCAGATGAGAAATACTGCCATACTTTGAAAGTCCACTGGTACTGGCTTTTGTAGGCAATGATAACACTGAAGCTCTTTTCTCTTTTCCAGTCTACGTTTAGCCCCAGTTTGCTTGTTATCGACATGCTTGCTCATTTCTTTTTTCTATCCAGAGTACAGGCCTGTATACTATGACTAATGATCCCTTTCTCTCTTTCTTTTTCATTTCTTCATTCCCATCAGTGCAGGGGACACCTGGCTCTGGAGTACGGTTCTGTTTTAAACATCTTGGGGATGAGTTTTTTTTCCCTCCACAGGAAGTGCAAATGAATGAGAAAAATATGGTTTAAATATCAGAATTTTGCTTCAAAGGCAACTTTCAGTAATGAACTCTGTTTATTTTATTGAGGGATATCAGTATAACTTTGTTTCTGCTCTGTTCTTTGCATTCCAACTTGACATCTATTGTTTGTTATTTTGAATATTCTCATTAACTCAACACTTTTGAATGAGTCATAGAGTTAAATTATTTCAGTATCTGGAAGTGAAAATAATATCTTAAAGTTGCTATTCCAGCATATTTTGATGGCTTGAAAGAGCTAATGCAGTTTCCAAAGGTGCCTATTTGGAAGAAGCTAAATGACCACAGACATCAGGCATAAGCAAGTATGTAGTACAAGAACTATTTCTGGAAATGTGAATAATCAATAACAAAAATAACCCAGAAGCGTCAGTTTAATTCTCTAGAATGTAATATGGATCCTACTGCAGAGGCTTAATGAATCACGATTCGGAACACTGTGGAAAAGGTACTTCTTCCCCTGAGTTCTTCCTCTCCCTTTGCTATTTTCACTTCTCAATGTCTTCCTTTGCCTGCCCCTTAAATCATTCCCCTGGGTTTGTCTTGACCTACTTTATTTTTATGCTTCAAGTTCTTCCTTCATCTTATCCATTCTCATGATATGACAGAGATAACTCTTTGTTTAGCCAATATCCATTCAACACTTGTGGCAGAAGAACCCTGATTTCATATGGAGATTTAATGGGCTCTGCAAAAACATTCCATATCCAGTCTCTGTCGTGTCTAGGTGGGTCATGTGTCAAAGATCTGGCTAAGGAATGGCAAATAGATGTGGTATATGAGATTTCAGGGGAGGCTTCTAGGAGGTGCTGGAAAGTTCTCTTTCTTGCCATTCTTGCCATTTCTGAGGTTCCTGGAAGGCAGACATAGTGGGGAGAGCTTGAGGAGCCATACCAGACCAGCAGGTGACCTTAAGGATGGAAACTGTGCACTGAGGATGGTGGTGCAGGAAGCTGGAGCTGATTTCCTGATGACAGGTTATAGCCACCATAACGACCCTGGGCTCCCCTCCTCTGGATCTAGAGAAATAAATTTTACTCTGTTAAAACCACTGTTATTTTGGGCTTTCTAATATAACCAGGTAAACATAATCTTAATTGGTAAACATAAATGTTTGTGCTGATAACTACCACATCTTTTTCTCTAACCTTGTTCTTCTGAGCCTTTGATGCATCTGTTGAAATAATGAGTGGACATTTCCTTATTGATGTCCCATAAGCTCCTCAAAATTATCTTCTCCTGACTGAACTCATGGCACCCTTCCACATCCCTCCCTTACCCGCCCCTAATTTTCACTATTGCTACTCTCTGTTCTGTATTTCATGCTCCAATAATATTGCAATCCATAGTTTCTATATCATGCATGGATTTTCATGCCTCTGTGCCTTTGCTCACTCCCTTTGCTTGGAATTCTCCTCTCTTTCCCCTTTCCCTTTCAGAGCTAATTTTCCTTTCATATAATGTCTATTTTTCCGTGGTGGGGGGAGAGAGAGAGAGAGAGAGAGAGAGGGAGAGAGGGAGAGAGGGAGAGAGGGAGAGAGGGAGGGAGGGAGGGAGGGAGGGAAGGAGAGGGGGAGGGAGGGAGGGAGGGAGAGGGGCGCTCTGTTTTAAGACAGGGAGCAAAGCTTACAAGAACACTCACTTCTTTTATGCATACAGCCTTCCCCTTTAGGGTAGGGGCAACTTTGAAACAAATCATATCTTTGTCTATTAGGTATTAATTGAACATGTTGAAGTGTCATCCTAAATCACTACAACTCTGTTTATCAGTCTAAAGAGGAAGAAAATACATTCTTCCCTCAGTGTCAGGAGCTTCCCAGAGCCTCAAGAAGCCCCTCAGAAGGAAGCCCAGGTAGGGACTGCAGTAGGCCAGGTGTGGCTCCTCCCAGGGAGGGAATTGCTGAGAAACCTTGTCACAGAGGACAAATGACCTGGGCCAGGCATGGCTGTTTCCTTGAAGGGGCAGAGAGGGAACTAACATTTCTTGAGCAGCTACCCTATGGGATATTTTGCACGCCATTTTCTTACAGTTCTACAAACCCCTATTCAGAAATATGGCATCGGGTCCTGGCAGCTTTCTGCCCAAGCTTAGGTTATCTGCACTTTGCTGAAGGATCTGCTTTTATATAACAGGGCATATTAAATGTATTTATAAAAATAAATTCATAAATTATAATGGACATTTTGATATTGTATAAATATGAACTTTTAAAATCTGAGAGACTAAGACTCCATTTTGTCTGGTTATTTTCAGTGGATCTAGTCGTGTCCACTGTGAGTTATAAATTTCCTTTTTCCTGTGAAAGATGTATTGCCACCCCATGGAGTCTCTGTGTCAGGTCTGCTCAGTCTCTTGCTCCTCTCCCTTCTCACAGCTGGAACTGCAGCAGATGCGGCTGTCGAATGCAGAGAAAGAGATGAAATTAACACAGGTAATGAGCAGTAGTTTTACCGATGGTGGGATTTTAGTTCACTAGGGAAAATTCCAGATGCTCAAAACCTGCAATAAGATAAATCAAAACCTAGTTTTGGGAAGTAAAAGGGGTATAGCTGCAATTTAACATTTATCTAGAGCCAGTATTGTGCTTAACACGGTGTGAGGTAGAGGGGCAGCTTGGGCATTGGCCTCTATTCCTAGCTTGTTGTCTAAGAAAAAAGCTGTTGGAAGTTGAAACCATATTTTAATTGGTTCATGTGGGCATTTAAAAAGTGCATTTAGTTAGGAGGATGCCACTTGTTCTTTAGAGGCTGAAGGTTTCTATTTATCTAGACCTACTCAGGAAGCAATGGGGTAGGCTCATGCCAAATGCAACTTAAAATGTCGTAAGTGGGCAAGATGCTATTTTCACACAGAGAGGTGGAACTAGTGTTGTAATAATCCCTCCCTCCCTCCCTCCCTCCCTCCCTCCCTCCCTCCCTCCCTCCCTCCCTCCCTCCCTTCCTTCCTTCCTCTGCCTTCTGCAGTATTTACTAAGTGTCTACTGTTATTCTCAATGTTAGAGATAGAGTGGTGAACAAAATAGACAAAAATCCGTGCACTCAGAATTCTAACTGAGGAAACAGACCTTAAACATGACAAATATAAAAATATACAGTATATTAGATGGTGACAAACACCAAGGAGAAACCTAAACCAGGGAAGGGAGATAGGAATTGTGGAGGAGGTTGCAGATTTCTGATAGCAGGGTCAGGAAGCCCAAACCAAGGAGATGGCACTTAAGTGAAGATCTGAAGTGAGGAAGCAAGCCATGCAGATTTCTATGTGAAGAGCATTTTAGAAAGAGTGAACAGAAGGGACAAAAGCCTTGAGATAAGAGCGTGTCTGGTATCTTTGAGGATTAGTCACAAGCAGGCAGTGTAAGCCAGGGGAGTGCAGCATGAGATGAGCCCAGAGCAGGGAGGAGGGGGCCAGCGTGAGTAAGGCTTTGAGGTTTCCGTGAGAACTTTGGATTTGACTTTGAGGGAGATGGGAAGTCATTTGAGGGTTTTGAGCAGAGGAGTGACATGAGCTGACTTCTATTAGAAGGGTCACTCTGGCTGCTGTTTTGACAACAGACTGAAGATAGGAAGGGCAAAAGCAGGAGTTCTAGTTCAGAGGCTGTTACGAGAACCCAAGCATGATGTGCTGGTGGCATGAACCAAGGTGGCAATGGAGGAGGTTGTGAGAATTAGTTGAATTCTGCATAATCTTGAAAGTAGAGCTAACAAGATTTGCTACTGGATTATGTATATAATGTGAGAGAAAGCAAGCAGTTCAGGATGATCCCAAGGTTTTTGGCCTGATATTGAGATGGAGAAGATTGTGGGATGAGCAGATTTTGGTGGAAAGAGTGAAGAAGGTTCAGTTTTAGGAATGTAAACTTTGAGATGCCTACCAGACATACAAGTGGAGATGTCAAGTAGACATTTGGGTATGCCACACTGGAGCTCAGAGGAGGGAATCTTGAATGGAGAAATAAATTTGGTAGTTATCAGCATAGAGATGATATTTATAGCCATGAGACCAGATGAAATCACAAGACAGAAAAGCAAAAATGTCCAAAAACTAAGTTGTCAGTTATTGCAAATTTGAAAGTTGGGGAAATGATGGGAAAGTAGCTAAGGACACTGAGGGAAAATATCCAGGAGGGAAAAGGGAAAGCAGGGGAGTGTGACAGCCTGCCCAGAAATTGGGTAAAGAAAGCATTTTTAGAGCAGAGGGAGCAACCGACAGTATCAACTGCTGCCTGCAGGTCAACTGAGATGCGGAGCTCCTTGGTGGTCTTACCAAAAGCAGTATTGGTGGCATAATGGAGGAGATACTTGGTTGGAGAAAAGTGGAGAGAAAGGAAAGACAAGACTTTGGGTAGAGAGGACTCTTTCAAGAAGTTTTCCTGTACAGGAAAGAAGACAAGCTAGAGCCAAAAGCTGGGTCAAGGAAGCCGGGTCAGGGGCGTTTTCTTTTCCTTCCCTTCCTTTCCTCCCTTTTTAAATGTTCATTTCTTCTAATTTTCTGATAAGATATTAAAGGAAACTAAGTTTAAAACCTCTAGAATTCTTATAGCTTCTAAATGTGAAAATAAAGGAAGCATTAAAACAATAGGAGGGAAGGAAGATAGAAGGAAAGAAAGAAACAAACGTGAAAAAAAAAGAAAGACAGGGCGAGGGAGAAGGAAGTCTAGGACATATATTATAGATAGGATTTACTTGCATTGGGTTCAGTTCCAGTTATATTTCACTGCTGTGTTACCTTGACATATCATTTAACATCTGTAGGCCCTGAGAACCTCATCTATAAAGTGGGAATAATTTTTTGTTGTTGTTTTTTTCCTCCAACATTCACCACATGTGAAAGGGAATAATTGTTTAGCCTAGGATTGCTGTGGGAAAGTTCTACATATGGCATAAAGCACTATAAGAAATGGGAGTTGAAAAGTAGTGTTTGGAAAGTGAAGAGTCAATTGCAAAAAATATTAGCCTATGTTTAAAAAAAACATAAAACAAATATTAAATTATATAATTATTAAATAAAAAGTTACTATGTTCTATGTCGACTTTAACTAGTACAGGCCATATCTTTTTGATGAAGAAAGAAGAAACTATCTTTATGCAGCTAGTGTGTGCATAGCTCTATGCTGTGAGTCTTTGTTATATTCTAGGACCTTGAAATTGGGAAAACAAAACATAAATATGTAAAGATTTAAAATAAAAAAGAAAATATAAAAATTTAGTAATGTGGAATTTGGTAAGATAAAGTTTTTCTATTACCAGTTTGCAAAATGAAATGTTGACAAAACCATTATACCAATGTCTTTCAAAGTTATATATCATCAGTGTAATATATGTAAGAATATCATTAAATAGTTATTAACATTGTCTCATTTACCATGTGCTTAGGCAGAGAAAGTCAGTGGTTTTCTTAATTCTGCAATCCTAGCCTGAGATATGCAGTCCTGCCTCTGCCAGAAGAAGGTCACACAGGTGCCATCTGCCCTTGCTGGCCCCTGTAGATGTCCACTGCTCCCAAGCAACCCTGAGACTGCTGCTTTCCATCATTGCTGTTAATCAGTGGCACTCACTGAGAATCTTTATACCCATGCTGAAGGCTGCCTATCTCCAAGGTTTCAAAGCTCCACCCATCAAGATTCCATTCATTCTCAATAACTAGAGATACTTTTGAGAGTAAAAGAGAACGCTGTTGATAATTGTGCTAGGACGACAGGTGGAAACCACACTGTCTTGGGTGGACCCAATGTGTCATATTCCTACCTATAATGTTTATTACATCAAGTTGTGTTCCATGAAGAAATGGACACACTGTTCTTTTTTCCTTGTTCTCTGGATGCACCTGGAGACAAAAATGGAGTTAATTGTGGTCACATATCATTCCAAGTCCTTCAAGCAAACTACTACTTAAGCAGCTGAGCGTCTCTCTTTATCAAGCTTAACCATGAGTTAATGGTGATAAGCTGGACACCATTCTGTTCTCCCTGTTTTCTGCCTTTTCTACTGTTGTTGCATTCTTTCTCAGCAAAACACAGAAAGAGCCGGGCATGGTGGCTCATGCCTGTAACCCTAGCACTCTTGGAGGCTGAGGCAGGAGGATTGCTTGAGGTCAGGAGTTCAAGACCAGCCTGAGCAAGAGCAAGATCCCATCTCTAAAAAAAAAAAAACCAAAATAAAAAACACACAGAAAGAGAAAGAGCCCCCTCACTCCCCACACACAGACTGCTTGCCCATCTCTAAACCTCCAAATAATTCTCATGCCAGTAAAGTGCTAATGAAATTGTCACATGTGCTCATTCATGACTGCACTGGATTCGAATAGAACTCCCTGCTGAACCTCATAAAGCCTTGTTAGAAAGATTGTACCTAATTATTGACTCATGGGAAGGCCTGAGAAGATCACTTAGATTTTTCCGTGATTTTGCCAACTCTATGCGTAAGTTGGAGAGGGCATGACTGCTATCGTTTGAATGTTTGTATCTCACAAAATTCATACATTGGAACTTAATCCCTATTGTGGTGGGAAATAAGAGGTGGGGCCTTTTGGGAAGTGATTAAGTCATGAGGGCTCTGCCCTCTTGAATGAGATTAATGTCTGTCTTTATAAAAGAGGCCTCAGAGAGCTGCCTGGCCTTCCCATCTCTTCTGCCACGTGAAGACGCAGTGTTTATCCTTCCACCACGTGGGGACCAGTGACAAGGTGCCACCCTGGAGGCAGAGAGCAGCTGTCACTGAATCTTGCACGTTTCAGCCTCCAGAAATTCGAGAAATAAACATCTGTTCTTTGTCACTTACCCACAGTCTGGGGTATTTGTTACAGCAGCCCAAACGGACTGAGACAATGAAAATCCGATGCTGTGTTATCGATGGCCTATATATTCTGCCACCGTTTGGGCTCTGGTTGAGTAGAATGGCCACATAGTTTACTGAACTCCAAAGGAGTGCAAAACTTCCCTTGCAAATTTGTGCTTTTCAACAGGGAGAGGGGACAGGGACAGCCCTGGTGACTGTCGCGCTGCTTTTGCTTCTCTGCATTTGCCCTAGAGGAGCGCCAGCCCCTCCCGAGGACCTCATATTTGAGCTCACTTTATCTTTCAAAACTTCTCTGTTTCATTAATTTTCATTTCAATGGGTCCATGAGAAATTGTGGCGGCTCTAATAACATGAACATTAAAAAAAATATATCCCATAACATCAAGGTTGCATATTTGCTACTGATTAGGGGTTTTCTCTTGATTAAATTATGCATTTTTAATACAAGTCCTTCATTTCTCAGCAGTAACACATGGCAGAGGCATCCCTTGGTGTAGACCAAATGCATTTATGGGTCCCTGTCTGGGCATATATGGAGCTGCTTTGAACTTCATTCAGGCTGTGTGTATGAAAGTCCTAAAATGCATAATAAATGCTTTTGTTACAATTTCTCACATGATCTCTCTGAGGGGGAAAAGTAATCATCACTGTTAGGACGGTGAAGGGAAAGGGAGACATGGAGTGTGGGTGGCTTGCTCAAGGTCACTAAGGGACTCACTGTCAGACTAGCCTAGTAGCTGCCTGATAGCCAAATAACAGAGGTCTAAATCCCAGACTAAGCTTATCTCTAAGCATGTTCTATTTCCAACTGTTTCAGTAACTATGTGGGCTGGCACAGTGGTACAATTTTGTTATTCATTAGTATCAAACACCCACATATATTGATGATTTTATACTGGCTTCTTTAGTACCTTCATCTCAGTAGCTTTCTTATATTTCTTGTGATGCTCAGGGAAATCTGAGTCAGATTTTCCATCTACTTTATGGATATTTGGGAAACGCATGATACCTGAGGGCTTTTTTCTCTGATTCTTTTGCTCTGGATTTCAGAATGCTATATGCTTAGAATAAATATTGCACAAAAGAAAATATTTTCAGAGTGATTTTAGGGCTAGTTGTTTGATGCAGTTTTCTCTATCAGCACAGAGTTTCTTATCCTAACTGGAGATCTAGATCCTTTTACTGCTCTTAGGCTTTTTGCAAGAGTACAACAGTTTGGCAGGTAATTGCTACAATATAAGCAATGATTCTGGAAGAAGGCTGGGGCCAAGGAAGCCTCATTTGTCATGCTGTGGCCCATGATTACCCAAGGCTTGGTATTCTGAAGTTTAATTGGAAGGTGGTAAGTTTGGCTAAGGGGAGATATGGCACCCATGTGGGACTACAGGTGTGTGCCACTTTGCCTGGCTAAGTTTTTCTATTTTTAGTAGAGACAGGGTCTCGCTTTTGCTCAGGCTGGTCTTGAACTCCTGAGCTCAAGCAATCCTCCCAACTTGGCCTCCCAGAATGCTAGGATTACTGGTGTGAGCTACGGTGCCCAGCTTTAATAAATATTTCTTGAGAGAATAAGTAAATCATAGATTTTTTATTTTTGTTAGAAGGTCAAAATTGAGTTTAAGTTTAGAATCTGGGAAATGTAAGAAAGATCTGTGCAAAAATTAGTAATATCTTTTTGGATGTCTATATTCACATAATTTATCAGTCTCTTTTTAGAGAAACTTTTATCTTTATCTTGGATAAAATTAGTGCTATAAAAGGGTTAAACCATCTAGATGAGGATTTACTTTTTTTCTTAGGAATAGTCTCTCTTTAATTCAGTTTACAATTTTAATGTCCTTTACATCTGTGTTTTCTGTTTGTTTAATTGCATATGATCACACTTGAAGCCATGATGTAACACCACCTGCAATTTTCCTTGAAATTCTTGGGGAAAGTTCATGTTACTGATTATTCTGACCTTTTCTGTGAAGAAGGTCAGAATATCCTTTTTGCTTCTGTGATGGGTTAAGCTGTGTCCACTTAATGATATATTGGTGTCCTGATGCCCTACACCTACAAATGTGTCCTTATTTGAAAACAGGGTCTTTAAAGATGTAATTAGTTAAGGTTGTAGTAAATTAGGATGGGGCCTAATTAAATATGCCTGGTATCCCTACAAGGAGAGGCGAGGAGAAGAGACACAGGTACACAGGTAGAATGCCATGTGATAACAGGAGCAGAGATTGGAATGATGAAGTTGTGAGCCACGGAATGCCAAGGTTTGATGGCCATTACCAGAAGTCAGACATAGGCAAGGGAGAATTCTACCCAGTGTTTCAGAGGTTAGTATGGCATTTCTGGAACCTTCATTTCAGACTTCTAGCCTCCAGAACTGTGAGAGAATAAATTTCTGTTGTTTAAAGCCACCCATTTAATGATACTTTGCTGCGGCTGCACTAGGAAACTACCACAGCCTCTTTCTAAATTTTTTCCTACAATATATAGAATACATACCAGTACTCAAGTCCAGGCTAGTTAGCTAGCATGCAAAAACAAAGCACCTTTGTGAGACAATGAAGGGTTGAATATACTTTCTTTTGAAAAGGGGCTGTGTAAGTAGGCTGGGACAGAAATATTTGCAAAAAAGGAGAAACAAAAAACTAGGGACCTTTTCCATTTGTGAAACACCCTGAGTTCTGAGACTGCTCTTGTCAAGATAGCTCCAGATACACTGAGGCTGTGAAGGAGGGAAGAATCCTTCTTCTGGTCTAAAGAGAACTTATAGGTGACCAGGAGAACTGAGTGGTTGGATTTTTGCTGGCTTTGGCAAATCGACACTCATGTCTTGTGCTTACTCTTTTATGTGCCTTCCTGTATTATACAGGCTGGAAAGTTAAAAATACGTTTCCAAGAATCCATTGCAGCTGGGGTTCTGGAATAAAATTATGTCCTGACGGTAGCGTGCACTCAGAGATTTGGAAGTGAGTCAGTGGTCGGTCGTATTCCTGGTGCAGCTTCAGCTGGCGAGCAGGGGCGGGGGTGCCCGGAGGCAGCGCTGCGCCTGGTTCAGTGTTCAGAGTCCGGCCACTAGCTTTGTGGGCGTGAAGAGCGTTGGGGAGGTGGTGGTAGCGATTTCTCTTTTCCTGGGGTGAGCTGCCACACTGTGCTCCTAACTTCACAATTTCCAGTGGTGTCACTCTGCCTCCTGATTCTTTAGCTTTTGTTAGAGTTTTGTAAACATCAGATTCCCTGTATTCAATTCTAAATTGTTAAAAATATTGAGTCTGTTTATTGGATTAAACTCTAACTGAAGGGAATTTCTATTGCCGATTTGACTTGGTTGTGTTTTAAAGTGGTGATAGTTTTTATTCTCCCGGAAAATTGGATCCTGGTAGTCAGTGACATGCAGGCAAAAGAGTTCCTTATATTGTCACATGGCATCCCGAGGAATAAAGTGTTGTGGAATGCAAGGCTTTGGCTTCTATGAGAGACTCTTGCTGTAGGAATAAAGAATACAAAGGCTGTGGGGTGATGTGGCTGGGATCAGGAACCTTCTGTAGCTCTTCTATAACCGAAACCTGATCTTATGAATTGCTGAATCACAATGTAAGTTGAATTAACAGACTTATGAGGTCTTTTTTGGTCAAAGGTTGAGCATTGATTAATTGGGAAAGGCTGGGACATTAAGAATCAGAATGGGGACATTTGGGTGGACTGAAATGAATCTGAGTAGATTGAACAACCAGACCCCTCTGAGTCTCCACTGCCATCAGAGGCAGCCCCATCTTCCTATCTGTGGGGATGGCCCTCATTGATTGGACAGCCTGTAATGACTTCTCCCGAGGCAGTTATCTTGAAAGGACACGTCAGCTGTCCTTATGCTGTGTGTCTACCACTCCTCAATTACCTTGATGTAAGTCAATCTCAGCGTATCCCAGGGCAAGTCTAAAGTCTGAGGCAGAGGAAAGAGTTTACACATGAAAAGAATTGCTAAATATCAGCAGCAACCTGAAATACATGCATAAGAATGGATTCTAGGTGTGCTAGACCAGAGAGGAAGAAATATATCCTTGCAAAGGGGTGATTTTAAGGAGACTGACAAGGGTCTGCATTCAGTGCCCTAGCTCAAGGAGATAGAAATTATTCTAAGAATTTGCAAATAGTCATGAGATGCTACTTCAGCATTCAGATATAGGAGATCGCTAACTCCTCCTACGATGTGATCAAGGGGTGGAATTTGTTATGGACTGAATGTTTGTGTTCCCTCCAATTGCCTCTGTTGAAGCCCTGACCTTCTATGTGGCTATGTTTGAAGGTGGGGCCTCTAAGGAAGGAATTAAGGTTAAATGAGATCGTAATTGGACCTGAGCCAATTGGTTTAGTGTCCTTATAAGAAGAGAGCTCACTCTCTCTTTCTCCACAAGCACTCACCCAGAAAGGGCGCTGTGAGGACATGGCAAGAAGACAGCCATCTGCAAGCCAAGAAGAGAGGCCTCAGCAGAAGATGACCATGCTGGCACACTGATCTTGAAATTCTAGCCTCCAGACTGTGAGAAAGTAAATTTCACTTGTGTAGGCCACTGAGTCTATGGCATTTTGTAGAGCAGCCAGAGTCAACTAATATAGGGCCGAGCCTCACAAGTGCAGCAGTGTGATGGGCTGGGCCGGTGGTCTTAAATGCCAACTCGGCATTTTACCGGACTTGATACTTACTCTTAATGTGCTTGACTGCAGCCATTGTCTCTGCAACTTCATAGGAGGCCATCCTGTTAATACTTCAGAAAATCGGCCTTGGGGAGGTTAGCTCTTCGTTTTTAATTGGTTGATTAACTAAGACTTGGAATCAGTGCTGGGAAACACCAAATAAAGTTGACTGGCCAGCTAACCCATGGAAGAAGGAATGCAAAGATTTAGGATAATGAGAGTATTGCGATGTATTTTTTAAACATCATCTAGTCTCTTCCTCCTAACTGAGTCTTCTCAAAGGGCTCAGAGGAAGTTCTATTCACGATAGAAACTGAGAAATGCATTGGTAAAGGCACAGTGGCATTAGTAGATGTATTAGTTTGTCAGGGTTGCCATAGTAAAATACTATACACTGGGTAGCTTACACAACAGACATATATTTTCTCACAGCTACGGAGGCCGGACGTCTAAGGTCACAGTCTTTGGTTTCTTCTGAGCCCTCTCTCTATGGCTTGCAGGTGGCTGCCTTCTGGCTGTGTCCTCACGTGGCCTTTCCTCTGTGGGCTGCGTCCCTGGCATCTCTTTGTGTGTCCAAACTTACTGTTCTTATGAGGCACCAGTCAGATTGGAGTAGGATCCATCAGAGTGGCCTCATTTGAACTTAATCACCTCTTTAAAGGCCTTGTCTCCAAATATAGTCACATTCTGAGGTGCTGGGATTTGGGGGTGTATAATTCAGCCCATAACAGTGGATATTCTCTGTAGATTAGGGATAAAGGTGGAAGATGCTGTTATTGAAGTCTTTGATTTTAATGGATGTGATCGGATCCTAGAGTCAGAATTCTGGTGATGACTGCCAGAGGCAAGAAGAGCTTTTCTACCCTAATAGGGAACAGAGCAAGGATAATAATCAGAATGATTTGGTCATGGTTTCCATGTTGAATCACACAGGTAGGCTATTTGGGTCCCATTTGACCTTTACAAGTAAAACAAATAAAATAAAATCTTTACATCTGCTGAATGGAAACTGCCTGGAGACACTATGTAGAGTCAAGGCCTTTACTCAAAACCCAGATTTGAGGGAGTTTCCACATCCAGAGGATGTTGACTCAAGAGGTGGCTGCATCTTTTTGAAAAAGTACTTGAAATGCTCTTTTAAGTGTGTTTAGTAAGTCATTTTCCTAGTCTTCCTCAAGTGATTTTCCATTTGCCATGACAGTAAAATACTGGAAAAAAGAATAAAACTAGTTCTTTTGGGGATTATTGATTGGTGACTTTAAAGTATGACGATCCCTAGAGATCTAGCAAACCACTGTGGTGCTCAGGTCAGAGTGGGCTTTTTTGAGGATCAGGTGATGAATGGATTAAGGGCTATTTTGGTATTAAAAGCTGAGTAAAGATGATTGGAACCTCTCCTCCCTTTCAAAGGAGTAAATCAAAAGCAGCACTGTACATTTAGGGGAGAGAATAGTGGAGATTAGCGCCACCACCAAAGATGGAATGAATATGGATTGGTTTTTGGGAATAATAGCACATTATTTTAAACTTAATCAAATGACAATTCTGATCGTTCTCTTTGCTAGAGCCAATCAACACAGTCCCTGGTGCCTTGTATGCATGTGTCATTCCGGTCAGTACTTTTTCTCTCTTTCCTTCCAAACAGGAAGCAGCAGAAGCAATTTGCTCTTAACCTGTTAAGAATAGGAGTACACACCTTACTCCAGGGCTAGGTCATCTCCTGGCTTGCTGTTATAATTTACTCCATGGGGCATTTGATCATTTCATCACCTTATATGGTGGAATATTGATCTACCATATTAATGACATTGAGCTGATAGAATCTGATGAGCAGAAAGTAGCTGGTATCCTAGATCAATATTTCTCAAACAATCAAGGATGACAGACCAGTTTTTTTTTTTTTTTGAGACAGAGTCTCACTCTGTTGCCCAGGCTAGAGTGCTGATGGACCAGTTTTTTATAATTTCCAATCCATTCAGACCAATGATTTTGTAAATAACAATAAAAATAAAAAATTAAAAATTAAAAAGACATAAGAGCACAAATCTAATTATTTTATTAGATTCTATCAAATTTCTGTCAACATTTCTAAGTACTTATTATCAATTTCTGTGCTCATTGAGGACAAATAAAAAAGAGTTCATAGACCAGCACACATATGTGGGCCGTACTTTGATTAGTGGTATGCTACCTGCCTTTATAAGACCTACGTTTGCCAGAGAATGGGAGAAAAATCTCTGTGAAAATTTAGGGATCTGCCACTTCAGTGAAGTCTTTGGGAATTCAGTGGTATAGAGCATGTTAAGATATCCCCATTCAAAGCAAAAGACAAGTTGTTCCTTGTAATTCCTAACACACACGTGCACACATGCACACACACATGCAGAAACTTGATAGGTTTTTTTATATTTTGGAGGCAACACATACCACATTTTGGTCCTCGGCTATGACCCAATAATTCCATTAGGTTTCCAGTTTTGAGTGTGGTCCAAATCAAGAAATAGCTATTCAGCTGCTCTAGACTATAAGGCAATCAGCTCTCCCAGAATCTCTTCCACTTAACTTTATAACCTCCTAATCCAAGGGTCCTAAATGACAGAAGAGGATTCTTTTTTTTTTTGAGACAGAGTCTTGCTCTGTTGCCTGACTTAGCATGCGGTGGCATCAGCCTAGCTCGCAGCAACCTCAAACTCTTGGGCTCAAGTGATCCTCCTGCCTCAGCCTCCTGAGTAGCTGTGACTACAGGTACTTGTCACCACACCTGGTTAATTTTTCTATTTTTAGTAGAGATGGGGTCTTGCTCTTGCTCAGGCTGGTCTTGAACTCCTGAGCTCAAGTGATCCTCCCACCTCGGACTCCCAGAGTGCTAGGATTACAGGCGTGAGCCACCATGTCCAGCCCAGAAGAAGATTCTATATAGAGAATCACTGGCCAACTCGAGCTGGCAAGTCTGAAATGTTCAGGTCAGGCCACCAGGCTGGAAACTCTTGGATGGGAGCCACTGCTGCTGACCTGAAGCAGAATTTCTTTTCTTCACATAAACCTCTGTTTTGTCCTAAATCTCTGCAACTGATTGAACATGGCCCACCCACATTATTGAGGATGCTTTCTTTTACTTAAAGTCACTTGATAATAGATGTTAACCCCATCTACAAAACACCTCCACAACAGTGCCGACATTAGTATTCTATTGACTAACTGGGTCCCGTAGCCTGGCCTAGTTGACACATAAAACCAACCATGACGCTTCCTTTTGTAAATAACTATAGTTGGCCCTTTGTGTCTGTGGGTTCCTGTATCTGTGGATTCCACCAACTCTAGATACAAAACATTCAGGAAAAAAAATGAATGGTTGCATCTGTACAGAAAATATACAGACTTTTTTTCTGTGTCATTATTCCATAAGTAATACAGCATAACAACTATTTACATTGCATTTACATTGTACTAGGTATTATAAACAATCGAGAGATGATTTTAAGTATACAGGAAGATGTGTGTAGGTAAATACTATGCAATTTTACATAAGGGACTTGAGTGCCTGTGGATTTCGGTATTTGCTGAAGGTCCTGGAGCCAGTCCCCCATGGTTACTGAGGGATGACTGTGTTCTTGTTCTAATCAGTTTCTGGCTTAGTACTGGGCCCCGATGGAGACTGAACACCTTATCTTAAGAGACAAGTCAGTCTGTGACCTGAAATTCCCATTCTGAAATAGATTTTATCTAACTAAAGCTAAAATGCCCAGGTATTTTGCACTTAATAAATGTCCCAGAAACCTTGAACTCTGATGGTTTACAGGTCTTGGTTTTGACACATGCTTCCTACCAGGGAATGTAAGAAATGGTTCTCTTTAACCTGAACATTGAGGTAGTCAGTCACCTGAAGGAGCTGTCCCTGGGTCAGATTGGCTGAGACCCAAAGTCAGCAGGACGGGAGCTCGCTGCTTGTTCCCACAGTTAGCAGGATGTGACTTGTTGACCAGCAGTGAGAACTGTTCCCCCAGACAAAAGGCCAAGGACATGTGGTTTTGCACGCATGCCAAGGCGTCTTGGTATCTGCAAACGGCATCAAACGCCAAGAGGAAAGTATGCACGCATCTTCCTCGAGCTATGCATGCAAGCCAGGCGTCTTGTTATCCGCAAACGGTATCAGAGGTTGAAGGGCATCTCTGGTGCTGTGTCTGGAGAAACAGGTGCTGTTGACCTGCGGGCAGTCACGTGCCAAAAAGTAGCTGGGAAAGAAGCTGGCGTGAGAAAATAGCTGTGGGGACACTTGCCAAATTGAACAGTATAAAAATAAAACGACTGGTGCTTTAAGTGCTGCAGTCTTGAACCGTCTTTTGTGTCTGTGTGCTTTTGTTCTGGGGCTGCAGTCAATTCTTCTGTGTCTGTGTTTTTTGTGTATGTCTTTCTGTGTGTCATCCCCCATCCTGCGATTGGGCCACAACAGTCACCTGGCCATTTTGGACTCGTATGCCACTGAACCAACAAGCAGAAAAATGATCACTGTGTTATCAGGGTGATTGATCCTGGCCACCATGGGTTTATTGGGTGGCTGTTACACCGTGAAGGCGAGGAGAAATATTTCTGGAACTCAAGGTATCCTCTGCAGTGTCTCTAATACTTCCCTGCCAAGTAGAAAGGTTAATGAAAAGTTGTCACAACCTAATACTTGTAGGGCCATTAATGACCAAGACATCTCAAGATTGAAGGTTCGCCTATCCCCACCAAATATAAAGCACATAGTAGCGTTGATCTGGCTGAGAGCAAAGGGAAAATGGAATGTGTAGTTGAGGAAGGCAGTGATAAATTCCAGTTATGCCTTATAACCAGTTTCACAAAAGAAGATTCTAGTCATGTATATAAATATTAATATATTAATAAACATTCTTCTTTCATCTCTTTCTTTTATTACCTTACATAAAGTATATTGGTGGTAGTTTAAATTTATAGTTTAGTCCCTAGGTGACAGGATATTAAAGTCAGACTGTGACTGAACTATATAACAGGAGAAAACGTCACCCAGAGATGGAGATAAACCCAATGACTGAAGGTCTTTGGGTTCCTCTTTTGGGGAAAGGGTGAGTTTTGTGTTTCTATGAGGGATATTTGTATTATACTGGGTGGATAGATATCATTTTTACTATTGCTATTTGGAATTTTAATTTCATGTCAAATGGTGTATGTGGGTGTTAAGAATCCAAAGAGAGGAGCCAAGCTGGATATCATTCTCAACCCTTTCTATCTAGCTACCAGGAGGTGGAAAGCTTAAAAACACATTCCCCAGACTTGCTTGCTTTGGCGATGCTAGATGCAAGTATGATTCTACCAATTAGGACTGTGGACTCAGGCAGATGCCTTCTTCCTGCCACTGTTTGCGCAGATAGGCAAGATTATGGAAACACGAGAGGGCAGGGCAGCCAGACTCAGGGTCTCTGGAGGCAGCGGGAGAGGCAGGAGGGCTGAACTCAGGTTCCAGGGCCTACTCAGCACCGCCATGAGTGTCTTGAGATAGTTGTATTAATAGAAGCAGGAGCTTCCTGATCCTAGATTGAAGCTCTAGCAGTAAGCTATTGAATTCAATGGTTCTTATACACATATCTCTCCAGTCTAAAGATTTTGTGAGTTTCTTATTTTTTCCTTGAAGTCCCCTTCTGCTTAAAATACCTAGGCTAGTTTCTGTTGTGTATAGCAACCTGTGTATATGGAGTTTTTTATGGATTTATGCTGTTGTCTACACCTTAAACTTTCAGAGATATGGGAAAGCTTTTTAGCTCCTTGCCTTTCTCCTATTTTATTCCAGCAAAAAATAAAATGAAAAGAATACCGAAAGAGACCCAAACCAACTGCCTGTATTCTGTTTGATGATGCCATCACCAGACAGGTGTCTTTAGATTAAGGCTTCATCTCTTGTAGAAATTCAAGGATGTTAGGCCTGTGGTAGCAAGATACAGAGGGAATAATAATGGCTATAAAACCTAACATTTACTGAATACTTAATCTATTTTAGTCATTATATTAAGCACATTACATGCATTAGTTAATAATCACAGCAATTTAATTAGGCAGGATCTTGAATTATTATCATTTTTTATAGGTGAAGAAATGGAAGCTAAAAGATACAGGATGACTTGCCTGAGATCACACAGATAGTTGAGTAGAGCCAGGATTTACACCTAGAGAGTCCAATTCCAGAACCCACAGTGCTGTGCTGCTTTCAAATCACAGGATGAGGGCTCCACTCTCACCTCAGACATCTAAGGAATTACTCTCCCATTCTTTGCTAAGTCTCCCACCTGGACAGCAGAGATTCTAGTACCCAACCCGAGCTAAGCGTTAGAGTCCAATAGGCCAAAGTGGGTGAAAGCAGCGCGTGAGCAATAAGGGAAGTTATAGTAGTATTAATATTGCTGATATCACCCTACTAATGAGTTTCCCAGACTTTTGCCTCAAATAAGCAAGATGAGTAGAGACATTTGAGGGTACTGAGACTCCTAGAAGAGGAGAGGGATCTTAAAAGAGGAACAAGATCTTCAAATGGAGAAGCTCAGGGCATTAAGGACTTCTTTTATGTACTTGATAATTTTGGTTATAGAAGTCCCAAATGTTGATGAAGAGTAGTATAATTGGGCTTCATTACACCTTCCCTCTTCTGTCTTCCTCTCTGTTCTCCACGGGGCAGGGATTCAACTGATAATAACTCTATCTGACTCAGAACTAGCATTAACTAGAGTCAGGCTTTTGGTGGCACCAAACGACTATGTCCTTTATAATCCTGACTACTCCAGCCCTTGTGGCATTTCTCCCCATCCTGTCCATATTCCATTAGTCTGTTTTCTCGTGTGGCTTCTGTTTCTCTTTTTTCTCTCTCATTTAATATCATGGGTTTCCGTAACTCCTTAGAGATGAAGGTATTTTTAAGTTATTATTTTTGTTTATGAACAGACCTACCCCTGTAACCCTCATTGTAAATGCAGTAGTGTTTAAAGTGATTTTTTGGAAATCCTCTTGATCTCCTGCACATAGAAAGCTTTTAAGTTATTTTGAACCCTGGGCAAGAGGAGAGCTGTAGGCAGCTCTGTTATAGCGTGTTCAATGTTTACACGTGCTGGCGTGTGATCCTTTTCTGTGAAGCGTGGTATTTGTGTTTCTGGAACAGTGAATGTATCAAATTCATGGCTTTTGAAGTTGTACTGGAGAATGTCACAGTTCATAGGTTTATGAGAAAAACAGAAGTTTCTGAAGCTTCAGTCATTCCACACGACAATCTGTGTGATACCAGCATTCGGTTATGAAATGTTCCTGGCAGTTCTGCTTTGTGGTCATATTACTGGTTTGGCAACTGAGATAACATCATGAGATCTTCATTGTTAAAACACCCAACTAAAAAACAACCTGAATGCCATCTCAAGCTGTGGGAATGGCACATATATCCTTAATTTATATTTATTGTTTTAATGGAGCTGCAGTTTTCATTGATTCTTTAGTGTAGTCCCTTAATTTAAATTGGATGAAATAAAATTTTGTCAGAAACCAGTTCCTTTCTGATTCCTTCTTGCCATGACACTGGACAGAATAAAGCTAACAGGATAGAAGAGTGTGTTTTGAATTGCCCAATTAATTACTTGTCTCTGAATTTAGGAACATCACACTTCTGGGGGTATGTTATCTATTCACTTTACAGACAAGGTTATTTGAGAAACTAAAAGAATAAAATAAGGTTCTTCTTTAAGATTTTTCTTTAATATGGGCCCTAGTTTTATTTGAATCGTGATCCAGTGGACAGGTAGATGTTGACATTGGTCTGGAATCAGAACCATTTCTTATTTTGTAGGAGACAAAAGCCTTATATTCTTCAGTGGAAAAAGTCATTTGTTTCAATTAGAAGTCCTGGGAAAACCACTTGATGAATGTAAGATATCCTTCAGCCTTTAAATGATCTTTGCTTAAATTTTTAATGTTATAAAGTTCAATTTTTATTGAATGGGCAGGCAAAATGGCAGCTGTGAATTGGCAAAATGAGGTGAACAGGAGGACAGACTAGGTCAAGATCAATTGATGGATAAATATGGAACTAGAACAGTAGAGTGAAATTTCTAGAATGCCACAGAAAATTCTTTCTTCGTAAAACACGAAGAGTGAATTCCTGTATCCCCTCAAGCCTGGCTTATTGCAGTGGCCTTTGCCCTAACATTTCTCAGAGGTGTGTCAAAAACTAAGTCTTTGTGCTTTTTTGAACTTTACGGGCCAAATATCAAGTTCTTCAAGAAGTTTTGCTGGATCTATGCTTCCTCATTTCTCCATAGGGGTGAGGGATGGTGAAGAAAAAAAATGTCACAGAATTTTTTTTTTTTTTCTGAGAAAATATCTTCTCTTTTCCTGGTTTAACTTGAACTCTTTTTATACATTTTAGGAGGCTAAAGTGCAACGATTTGCAAAATCTCATTTTAACTATCTTGTAATCTCCATGCAGTTGATCTAGCATCTGATTTGGAATGTTGGAACTACTCGCCATCTATTACGTTTTTCTAGATCTTTTGGGTCTCAGATAAAATGGAGATACAAAATGCCCATTTTAACTTATAGTTTCAGTAGTACTTACATTTTTAACATTTTTTTTAGTTTTTTAAAGAATATTTTTATACCTGAAAATAAATTTTAACTCATTAAAATCAAGGATTATATTGTTATTTTCTTTTATAAACTAAACCATCTCTCTTACTCCACTCCACCTTTCATTGTTGTTTGTCACTTAGTTATAACTAAATAACTAAATAGTTGATTAATTTTGGAATTAATGTACCAGTTGACAATACCTGCCTTCAGGTATTACACTGATTTAGAGAAAAGGAAATGTATAATATTTCTATTATACATTCTTAGAGAATGGCATATTTTTACAATTGTAGTGCCACGAAAGATTCATTTAGCAACAGAAAAAGAAATGATACAGACGTGAATGAGGACAGAAACTTAATTAGGCATCAAATTTGGCACATCTTTTGGTTTTTCTATTTCCAGATATTATGTTTTTATATTTTCTTCTTTTTTTGAAATTTCAAATCATTTAACTAATCTCTATTTGTTCTTTGCTAATATATCAGATATTTTCTCAGCTGACTTTACTGTATTTTTCTAGTTGGATTAGTTCTTGATTATCTGTGTCAGATTTTTCTTCTATTATTTGCAATTAATTCTCATTGCTGATAGTATAATTCTTTGCTCTCACTTTTGAAAACAAAATAAGCTTAGAATAAAAGATCAGTTGAACAGGTTTTGGTTGAGAGCCTCAGATATACTTAACATTGGCTTTGTCAGGATTTTATAGACGATATCATTTTTGATTCTCATGGTTTGTTTTGGGAAACTTTCTGCCTACATGCTTTGGGCAAAAGGCCTTGACATATTTATTATAAAATAATACATGTTTATTGTAGAGAATACAGAAAATATAAAGGGGAAAATAAAATCGGCTGTCATTTGAACCCATAGGGATAACCATTATGATCATTCTGGGGTATTTTCTTTAATTCATTTTTATGTGCATGTTTAACAAGAGTATGCATGTTATACAACCTAACTCATTTCTATTATATTTCAATTTGTGGGCCAGAGATCAAGAATACTGTTAAATGTGATATTAATAATTATAGGTATCTTCATTTGGCTTCTTAGCTGAATAGGAATGCCTTTCATAAAATGCCCAGGAAAATATTAATGGAAGATATTTGTGAAAAGTGTTTTATGGTCAAGTAGTTAGGGAAACACAAGGTTAAACAAAGTTTATTTTTCTTTAACTGCTAGAATTCCCAGGGCTTTAAATCTGCTCATATATATTGTGACATGCAGAAGGAGGGTGTACAGCACTGAAAATTTCCAATCTTATATAAGTGGAGAATCTTTGATGTTTTTTATAAAAGCTTTTTATGAAATACACTTTGGGAAATACTTCTCTTAGGTTTCACTTTTGTCTTAGTCCATTTGGGCTGTTAAAACCAACTACCATAGACTGCATGGCTTATAAATTTATGTTTTCATAGTTCTGGAGGTTGAAAAGTACAAAATGAAGCATTAGCAGATTTGGTATTTAGTGAAGGCTTGCTTCTTGTTTCAGAAATGGCTATTTTTTTTTTTTTTGCTATGTCCTCATAATGATAGAAGAGGCAAAGGAACTTTCTGAGGTTTCTTTTAGGAAGGCACTAATTCCACTGATGAGGGTTCTACCTCCATAACCTAATCAGCTCTAGAAAGTCTCACCTCCAAATACTATCACATGGGAACTAGGATTTCAATATATACATTTTGGGGGACATAAACATTCAGTCTGTAGCAACTTTTAAGTATGATGTTGCTCTTGGCTTTAGATAAATAATATGTTTTAATAATTGACGTGGCCCGATTACAGGATGGGGGATGAACACAGAACACAAAATAACGACACAGACACACAAGGACGTGACAATGACTCGAGTGTCCAATACACCGGTTGCTTTATTTTTATACCCCCCAGACCCAAGGTTAGTTCCTTGTATGTGAGCATCTGAGCATAGCAGCGATATCAGCCAATTCCAGAGTTGTATCACAAGGGAACAATGGTCCCATGTTCTCAGACCTCAAATGGTTACTGAAGTTAAGGTCCCGGACAGAGCTCAAAAGCCAAGGCCGAGATAGGCAACATAAAACAGTGCAGCCATTTGAAGTGCTTCTTGGTCTCAATCCCAGATGGCGGCTCCTCCCTGGCCCCCACGGTTGTGCCTGTCTTAGTTCGCCCCCCTCCATGGGGAGTCTTACCCGTCATTGACTACCAACCATTAATCAGGGGCCAGTTCTTGGGAGAGTTCTTCTTGTTCTTGTTCTCATGGCCTCCAGACTCCCACCACGGGGCCCTCTGTGTGGGAGTTGGGAGCATTTGCTTATGTGCAACAACTCAGGCCTCTTATCAAGTCACAAGGCAGCGACCGTGTTTGGAGAAAATGCTGACTACCGCTGCGTCAGGCAGCACACGGACATTACAGGCTGTAGTGAATGATTAGTATAAGGCATAACACCAGAATCAGCCCCCAACAAATAATGTTAACAAAGAATGCTATTTCTAGTTCATGAAGTTGCTTTAAATTTTTAAAATCAGGTGAGAATGTTGAGTTTTATTAAGTACATTTTTGAGGACATCTATTGCAATGATTATATATATATGGCTTTTAAAATTTTGATCTATATGATATCGCATGTTAATAGATTACCGAATATAAAAATCAATTTTATTTTACTAGATTATACTTTCTTTTTTCCTTCTTTTTAAAAATTTTAGTAGAGTTAGGGGCTAGAGTTGAATTACGGTACTTGTATATGATTGGCTGGAGGTGTGCCTGCAGTTCCCCAGCTCCTAGGCTCGCAGAATGAAGCCCAGCTCAGGCTGCTCTAGCTCGGATGCCTATGGGAGTCCATGTGGGTTCTCTTGTAGAGCAGTATCTATGTAATCTCCAGGTAGCTCTCTATGTTTGGCCCGAAACCTGTGTGGGTCGGGGGGTTCTGATGTGGCCAAGATTGTAAAAGCTCATCTCAGGAGCCCTGGGGGCTTCTCTCTTACTTTCCCCCCATACGCTGGATCTTCTCCCAGCTCTTAGTCAGTCCCTGGCCAGGCAAGTTGTCCTGAACCCTCTCCTTACCCACTTTTGGTGCTTCCCATTGCTTCCTTGGTGAATCATAGCATTCTCTTTTAGAGAATCTGTTTGAAATGTGAGAATCTGCTTACTATTCTACTTCCACTCTGTGGAGGAAACGCACACTACCTGTTTCCAGTCGGCCATCTTGGTCCTATCTCCTGGCTTACGCATTCCAAGCTGCTTACTGTCTGCGTGGATGAACTAAAGATCATAATGCAACTCCCCTAAAAGAGATGTTACAATTAAATAAGAAAGTGCCTGTAATGTGCTTAACTCCTTTCTTAGTCCATCTTATGCCACTGTAACAGAATACCACAGACTGGGTAATTTATGAAGAAAAGAAGTTTATTTTCACAGTTCTGGTGGCTGGGAAGTCTAATATCAAGGTACCGGGATTTGGTGTGAGCCTTCTTTTTATGACATCCTGTGGCAGAGGAAGAAGGACAAGAGAGCATGACAGAGTAAGAGATCTAACTTGCAGCCTTAAGCCTTTTAATAATTGGCATTAGTATAGTCATGAGAGTGGAGAGCTCTTGACCAAAACACCTCCCATTAGGCCGCACCTCACAATGCTGTTACATTAGGGGTTGAAAGGATGCATTCAAACCACAGAATCAACTTTCCAGAAAAATTGTCAGCTATTATTAGGATGAAAAGAGCTTTGACTGAAAGACATAAGCTTCAATAATTTTTTTTTTTTTTTTTTTTTTTGAGACAGAGTCTCGCTTGTTGCCCAGGCTAGAGTGAGTGCCATGGCATCAGCCTAGCTCACAGCAACCTCAAACTCCTGGGCTCAAGCAATCCTTCTGCCTCAGCCTCCCGAGTAGCTGGGACTACAGGCATGTGCCACCATGCCTGGCTAATTTTATATATATATTAGTTGGCCAATTAATTTCTTTCTATTTATAGTAGAGACGGGTCTCGCTCTTGCTCAGGCTGGTTTCGAACTCCTGACCTCGAGCAATCCGCCCGCCTCGGCCTCCCAGAGTGCTAGGATTACAAGCGTGAGCCACCGTGCCCAGCTAATAAGTAGCTCTCTTATTTTAACGTTTTTCTACATGAAATGTAATGGTTGTTTAAATTTTCTCTTTATACCAATGTGAATGGTTTACATTTTTATTTTGGTTAGTTAAAGTAAGTTATTAATTTCTTGATCTCTGGCACTGTGACTAGCCACTGTGGCTTGAATAGCATTTGCTTTAGGAATTTAAAATTTCTGTATTATGGAATATTATCAGTTTTTTTAAAAAATATTGTTCCAAGTATACTTAGAAAGATACTTTCTTTTGTAGTCTACAGAATTTATAGTTATAGATTTAAAATTATTAATTGAATTATTCTAATTCTCAATAAGAAATACTTATCAGTTTATTGCTTTTTGCCTTAACATTTATTTTGTCTGAAATTATCATTCTTACTTTTTCTTTTTATTTGCATTTGTCTGTTATTTGTCTTCCTTTTCTTTTAACTACTTGACCTGTTAAATTCTCCCATTGCAATTTTTTTTTCTATCAATTCCTTCCCACATTTTCAACAGTTTGAATTTTGTTTGACACTATGTTATTTAGCACTTAAGGATTTATGATTATTGTATCTTTGTCATGGATTTTATCTTTTTATCAACTAAAATAACAACCAGCTTAGTCTATAAATTATCATTTAGTTTATCTGAAAATGGATGATAGCTTTTTTTTTGAGTTTATTTTGTTGACTCACAACTCTGAAGAAAATATCCTGAAATATATTGTTCAGGCACAGATGAATTTATTATTAATACTTACTGCAATAAGGACAAATACCACTTTTAGGTGGATATTTAGGGAATTTTGGGGTTTGTTTAAGGCAAAGCTTTAAATGCAGGGATCAGAGAAGGACTCTGCAAGGTTTTTGATATTAGTTTAGGATTGGTGGACATAAAAAAGAGGATTTCAAAGTGGGTCTTGATAAATGAACATTTGTTTTATAATGAAGAAGTTTGCCCATTTTAGAAATCTGTTTTCCTGACAAGGGGGCTATTTACCCTAATGCCTGAGGGGGAGTCAAGTTGAGCAGTTTATTGTTTGGATAAATAGATTTGTAAGGGGTTCATAAAGCAAATAGTAATGTTATTTGAAACTTTATTTTCCTGGGCAAGAATTTACTGGAATAGTAAAGTCATGTTAATGTAGACAGTCAGTTCTTGACCCTATTAAATCTGTGGTTTCAGGCAGTTTGTTCCCAATTTGAGAAATCTCTCAAAATGTTTTCATGCCACTTTATTTTAGGTAGGTCTCTTGGAAGCATAATTTATATAAATATATTCTGTCTCTTAATCTGAGAATCTTTGTATTTAGTAGAGGAATTTAAGCTTTTTGTATCACACTCAATATTTTATCTTAATTCTTTCCTCTTGTTTTATATTTTGTTAGTCTCATAAAATGTGGCTATTTCTTTTAGTTTTATCTTCTCTGGTAGTTGAAAGCTATAGCCCTCACTAATATCAATACAATCTGGGGGGTGCAACCCAGATAACTATTCTTCACGAAATATATGCTACCTTTCATAATCTCTTCTTACAATGATTATTTTTGACATTTGTATTCAAATTTTTATTCCAACTAACAAGAGTTATTTAAATTCAACTGTGTTAAACTACTCTCAGGGTACATCATTTATATTTTTATAATCTAACTTTCCCCTTATTTAACTCTTACTTTTGGTTAATATTTGATATCTTTAGTATGTTGTAGAAGATATTTTCAAGAAGGGCACAGAGATGTTATATTATTGAGCTCTTGTATATCTGGGGATATCCTTCTGCTGTTTTCAAAAGTGAATGACATTTTGACCAGGCCTAATGAGTAGATCTCAATTCTATTTCCCTGGGAATTTTATGTGTATCATTTTGTTATTTTTCTGCTATGTAAATTTTAGAGACATCAATGTCCACCTGGTTTTCATTCCTTAGTGGTTAATATGTTTTTTTTTTCTGTCTTTAGATTTTTTTCCTTGATTATGTTAATTTAAAAAAATTTAGCTAAATAGTTATAATAATAATTATAAAGAATATCTTTTTATTATTTTCCTTAGTTCACCTTATTTTTTAAATTATGTTTTGGTTATTACTTGGATTCCAAATTTCTTGAAAATACGCATCATTGTTGGGCTGATTTTAATTCTCTGCCTTGACATCTAATGCATTTCATATCATTTTCATTTTATTTCTTATCAGTTATGCTTTTTATATGCAAATATTTTTGTTAAGCTATTATAATATTGGTTTTCCTTTAAACATTTTTTTTAATTTCATAATATTATGGGGTACAAACATTTGGTTACATATAATGCCTTTGCCTTGCCCAAACCAGCGTAACAAGCATGCCCTTCCCCCATACAGTGTGCTCCATACCCATTAGTTATGAGTTTACTCACCTCCCACCCTACTCCCTCCCACCTGACCAGCACCCACTGAATATTACTACCTGTGAGTACTTCAGTATTGATCAGTACCAATTTGATGGCTTGTACATGTGGTGCTTGTTTTTCCTTTCTTGTGATACTTCATTTCAGAGGATGGACTCAAGCTCTATCCAGGATAATGTAAAAGGTGCTAGATCACCTTGTTTTTTGTAGTTGAGTAGTATTCCATGGTATACATATACCACATTTAATTAATCCACTCGTGTATTGATGGGCACTTGGGTTGTTTCCACATCTTTGCAACTGTGAATTATGCTGCCATAAACATTCGTGTGCAGATGTCTTTATTATATAGTATGTTTTTTTTCCCCCTTTGGGTAGATGCCTAGTAGTAGGATTGCTGGATCAAATGGTATTTCTATTTTTAGTTCTTTGAGATATCTCCAAATTACTTCCCACTAGTCTGCAGTCCCACCAGCAGTATAAGAGTGTTCCAACATCTACAGCATTTGTTGTTTTGGGTCTTTTTGATAAAGGCCATTCTCACTGGAGTTAGGTGATATCTCATTGTGGTTTTGATTTGCATTTCCCTAATGAATAGAGATATTGAACACTTTTTTATACGTTTGCAACCTATAGAATGGGAGAAAATCTTTGCATTCTATACATCTGATAAAGGGCTAATAGCTGTATAGAACTTAAGAAAATTAACAAGAAAAACATCAAAAAACCCCATCAATAAATGGGCAAAGGGCATGAACAGAAACTTTTCAAAAGAAGACACAATAATGGCCAGCAAACATATGAAACATTTTTTGATATCTCCTTAAATCTTACTTTGCTGTCTTTGTGTGTCGTCTTACTGTCCCTCTATTTTATTGTTTATTTTTCTCAGACTCCCTAGCCTTACTGGCCATATTTTATTCCATTCTCCTGAAGATATAATAAAGTTTTCCAAAATTTTCTTTTGGTTCCTCCATTAAATCAGGTTTAGAGCTTTGCCCATTCTCTGAGTCTTCAGGATAATTTTCCATTTCTCTCAGATTTTGTTAATTTTAAAACCAGTTCCCACTCTCAACATTCTATTTCTTATGCAGAAAAAAATATCGAAACTTCAGCATGCCAACTGTATGTGGTTATGTTGGCTTCACTGTATATTTGGGTGGCTGTTGAAAATGCTTCTCAGAGGAAGGGATATTGGCCTCTTTCCAAATTCTGATCCTTGGATTTATGAAACTTGAAAATGGTAGAGTTTCTGTTTCTGAAGATAGAAACGATCAGAATCAATTATAGAGCTTTAAAAAATAATATTTCTGGACTTCACACCTGAAAACTGTGTGTGTGTGTGTGTATTTGGAGGAATGACAGGAAAACTTGTATTAATAAAAACAAATTTGAATACTGGCAAGTACTGCAATTATAGTACTGTATATTTTTTTCAACTTCTACCAACTTGTTTTATTTTTGGAGACTATTCCTTCTAGGCAGGGCTGGTTTCAGAGGCAAGCAACCTGTGCATTTGTACAAGGCCTTATGCTCAGAGGGCCCTCTGCTTGGCTTAATTTTCTATTGTCGCTGTCTTGAAATTCTTATTTTTTCTTTAAACTTGTGTTTTATAAGTGTAGTGCATGGGACTGTAGAACATGCACACGAGCAGAGGAGATACACACATCATGCTTGTCTGCCATTCCTCACAGCCCTGTTTGTACGTTGTGTTTTTGATGCCTCATGAGCATAGAGTTCTGGTGGACTCACAATGCATGGGAGTTCTGAGTAGCTCTGTAATTTACTGTGTAATTTCCTATTGCTGCTATAACAAAGTATCACAATCCTAGTGGCTTAAACAACACA
Source organism: Microcebus murinus (assembly GCF_040939455.1). Lineage (NCBI taxonomy): Eukaryota > Metazoa > Chordata > Mammalia > Primates > Cheirogaleidae > Microcebus > Microcebus murinus. Next base: position 6,801,370 of record NC_134129.1, read on the forward strand.
AATACATTTTCTTGAAGTTCTGGAAGTTAGAATGGGGTTAAAATCAATGACTACATTTTTTTTCTGAAGGCTCAAGGGGCGAATCTTTTTGTCTCACAATCTCATCCTCCTCCATCTTTAAAGCCAATAGCTTAGTGTTTTCCATTCTCTGTTTTTCTGCTTCCCTTGTGACATTGTTTCTCTGACTCTCTGATCTTTCTGCTTTCCTCTTATAAAAATTATGATGAGCCTACCTGGATAATCCAGATAATCTCCCCATCTCAAGAGCCTTAATTTAATCACATCTGAAAAGTACTTTTTCCCACCTGAGATAATATGTTCACAGGTTTTGTAGGAGCTAGAAAAGGAGGTGGACACCTTTGGGGGCCATTATTTAGCCTACCCTACTAAGTGAGGATGTTGTCTTTTTTTATTTGATCCAGAGCTTGCTTTAAACACAGAAAAGCCTCAGTGGAGTTCTAAGAAAGATGAATGACCAAGTCACCCTATAATTTCTTATTCGAGGTGCTTCCCTCTATTAGCCAACTACTTATGATGAAAATGATGCCATAGAAGAAAAGGGAAAGAAGGCAACTTATAGTTCCTTTTACTTCCATTTCTTCCTTACTCATCAATAAGCTAAAGGTAGGGTTATTGATAGAATGTGTGTGCATTAAGAATTGAAATAAAAATAGTGGCAGCATTTCCACTATTCTTATGTAATAGAATGTTTATGCATATATGAAGTAAGAAATACATTGTGTAATTCTGGTGATTCTGCTTATGAATTCAATACTCTTAGAATTGCATCTAAAACTGATATTGTGCAGTATAAAAATGAACAGTAAAATTCACAATAAGAGTTACAAATTTTAATTTTCAACATTTAGAATGATGTTAAATCGTAACTGACATAACAGATAAGAGATAGAGATCATTGAAGACAGGGAAAAATTATATTTTAGTACCTTTGACAATTTCCCCCCACCCCTGCTTTCTGAATAAGGGGCCCCAAATTTTTTGCTTGCACTGCAAAATATGGGGCCAGCAGTAATCCTAAGAACCAAAGAGCATCTTTGGTTCTTCCTTATTTCAAATAGCATCTTCCTTATTTCAAATACACACACACACACATACACATGCACACACATACTCACATGTGTGTATATCACACTGTCCTTTTTTTATTTCCTTTTATCAACAGGTTTCTAACTCTTTGGTTTCAGGACGCCCTTCCTTCTTTATCTGAAAAATTACCAAGGATGCCAATGAGCTTTTGTTTATGTATGTCACATCTACTGATGTTTATCATAATTAGAAATAAAAATTTAAAAACATTGATTTATTAATGCATTAAAAATAACATTACTGGGCTACTACATGTCAATTGGTTTTTTAAAAATAAAATTTAACTACATTTTTCCCAAGTGAAGTAATTAATAAGAAGAGTGGCTTTGCTATACCTTTCTGCGAATTTCTTTAAGGTCTGGCTTCATGAAAGACAGCTGGATTATCATGTCTGCTCCTGCATTTAATCCATGGCAGTGTCACAGGTCATGTTGCCTCTGGAAGAATCCACAGTGTGCCCATGAGAGAATCACAGTGAAAGAATGCAAGTAACATCTTATATTATTATGACTATTCTTCTGACTATTTTCGTAGTGGTTCTTGACCGCATTTTGAGAACTGCCGCCTTGTATCATGCTTTCTTTTGCCACGGGGTCTTACATATGCTCTTACCCCTGGGATAATTTTTTTTTCTCTTCTCCCAATTCTTTTTTTCTCAGCTTGAATATCACTTACCTGTGGAAGCCACCTCTGACTTTCTCCAAAGTGTTAATTCTGTTACTTGAGGCTTTCATAATGGTTGGTATCTCCTGCTTAAATCATTTATCAGAGTTCTGTGTATGTTTATGTGATTATTTTTCTGTCTCTCTCATAGACTAACAGTTTCAAGAGACTGTGTCTCTCCATTGCATTGCCATATATATAGCACAGTGTCTGGTTTGTATTGGTATTCAGTAATTGTTGAATAAGTAAGTATATTAATAATCTCAATAATATGGTAGTTATCATCTATCATAAATTTCAAGACATTACCAGTGTTAATCACTAGGACCATTGTTTTCTGTCAAGACCAAGGCATAGAAAGTTATACACATCATTCTTTTTGTTTTACAACAAAATAAGAATGAAGTTGATCAAGTTAAAGCATGAAGGATTTGAGTTAAAAGAAAAAAATTTCGTGATATTTAGTTTCTACTTTAAAATTTTGACGTGACTATTAAGAGATGGCCAGTCATTCAAATTCTTTAGTGATCAAATATCAAGCATCTGGCTACCTCCAGATATATAGAAATTACCAGATAATAGGGGGACTATCACATTGACAACCAGGTGACTGATAAATTAACATCTGTATCTTTTAGTGTTGATTAGAAACAATGTATTAGACACAGGAATCAGTAAGGATATCTTGTTATGAAGCTTTCTATTAAAAATGCTAGGGGGATAATTTTAGTGATTTTTAAATTCCTTAAAAATCTTATGGGTATATAAAAAGTCATTTTTTTTATACTCAAGAAAAGCTAAGATAGAAAAGGTTAGGTGCACAGTCAATGAAATGCATAGATTCTTGAATTAAGGGTAAAATTTTGTATTGGTTTTAAGGAGCTATTGTTTCTGGTTTCTGGATCTTGGGTGGATTCTGTGGTTACTTTGATGGAAAGAGCCAGAGCTACTTCATTTCTATCCCTGGTCCTACTCCAGAGCTTGCATAAATAGGGGTGCATAGTATGAGTTAAGCAGTTGATATTTCCAGCAAACATCTTTTTCTTCCCTCAACTCTCCAGTAACTCAACTAGACTGAATTATTTGTTGTACAAGTAAGAGTCACCTGAGTAACCTTGGTTGTTTAACATTAGGTTTGCAAACTTATTTTATTTATTGTATAGGATTATATTGATAAGCCTGTTCTCTTATTATTTTCTATTAGAGATGGAGGGGAAAAAGTCACCAAAATGACTAAGTCATTATTAATGTTGTCTGTTGAAGATTTCAAGGACGTTTTCATTTTTATGTTCCCCCAGTTATTATCCAATCCAGCAGGCAGTCATATCCTTTGCCTCCTCAGGTATGAAATGGCAGCTGCTGTAGAGACACAGCTTGGTCACTGTTCACACAGTGGAGCAGAAGTTAATCACCGTTTGAAAACAATTGGCTGACATTAGACCAGAGAGTTAATTAAAGGGAAACTGTTGAGAGAAGAATTATACTTGTTTCTAAAAAGTTTGCCTGTATAACTAACAGCACACATCATTAGGAATAAGAACAGAAAGTTAGATTTCCTAAATTCTAATAAATTCTGTTTACTTAACTTTTAGATTGGCTTAATTTAAATTTACTTTGTTCCCTTCTGTTTTTAATGCACTCTGCTTGGAAAATGATATTAGACTGTTCAATGTCATCTGTCTTTTTTATAGTTCCAAGAGTACTTTTTTTTTTTTTTCCTTTAAAGTTTTAGCTCCACATGCTTGTTTGGGAATGAATTTTGCCTTTCTCCCAAGGCCTACTATCTAAAGTCACTGGATAAAAGACCCTACAAAATATTTCCTGGGCGTTAAGTCTTTGTAATTTTAAATCCATTGACTAATTTAGTGATATTGAGCTCTCAATCTTCAGAGGGACTTCTTTTCATTTAATGGTCTTGCTTTCATTGAGATAAAGACATCTATTTTTAAAACACCTTTAATGCCAAATGAAATTGAAATTATTAATTGAATTGTTCTGTGTTTCCCTGTACAGAGGATTTTCTAATCCTACACCCCTGTCATTTGTGTGTATAGAAAGAAACAAAAAGGAGGTTAGTGGGAATGATCTACATTTTGGAATTAATGTATTCTTTTCGGAAATATGGTAACCATAATTTCAAGGTCCAGCCTAGGGAGCAATAATACTGTAACAACAATATGTTTCCTGTGTGTAAAACCTCATATTTTCTTAATGCTCTCTCATTTTATTTAAGAGAGAGGAGTCGGATACGATACAGTGTAGCAGGTCTTTGTCTTCAGGTCAACCTTCCAGAGTTCCAATCTCAACACCACCCTTTCCAGCCAAGCAGCTTGGTATGAGTTACTTAGTTCCCAGATGCCTTATTTTCCTCATGCCTACTAGGATGGCAATTCCATGGGCTAGTTCGATGCGGTGTAATCGTGACCCAAAGAGACGCAGAAGCTGGAGGACGGTGCAGGAACGCCCTGGAACATGCTAGCGTGTCTCCCGTGCTTGTTTCACAGAGGCCGCCTGCTCTGCGCCACACTGGGGCGTGGAAGGGGTAGCGTCACATTTTGTACAAAAACGCCTTGGGCTCTTGCAGAGTGTACTAAGCCTAGTTTGAACTTCCCACAAAGAACTCTCCCTCTGTAGCTCTAGTGTTTCTCGGAGGACTCTTACAAACACGGACAGAGAACTGCTTAGTCTTTCCTGAACACCATGCACTCCTGGGCATGGGTGTGAACATGGCGGCTGGCGGAACATGGCTGCCACCCACCGAACATGGCCGCCACCCACCGAACATGGACTCCACCCCCAACATGGACGCCACCCCCAACATGGCCACCGCCCCTGAACATGGCCGCCACCCCTGAACATGGCCGCCACCCCTGAACATGGCCACCACCTGCTGAACATGGCCGCCACCCCCAAACATGGCCGTCACCCCTGAACATGGCCACCGTCTCTCAGAACGCCGTCTCTCAGGCACTGCTGACCCCCTCGTGGGCTCCGCTGCCCTATCTTGGCGAGCCCTGTGGTTTCTCCCAGTTCACGGCGGCTCCTTCTTTGTCGCTCACCAGGCTGCCGCTGCCGCAGGTTCACCGAAGGCTCTGAGATTCCCAAACTACCGGTGACACCGGGAGAGCGGGGACGCCCGTGTCCCCTCTGTGTGCTGCACCATCGAGTGTTTTCAAGCCTTGACATGTCGCAGAGGTTTTAGTGACACAGCTCAGGTCTCGTTTCCTGTTTCTCACAGTATAATCTGCACCTAGACTTGAAGCCCGTGCATGGGGTCGTGCCAGGGCCAGGCACATGGAAAACGCCAGAATCACCCCCACCGCGTCCTGGGAGCTGAGCCTGATTTGCTCTCTTGACTCTTTTTTCCCTCTTGGCTTGAACTATCTCCCAGAATTTTCTTCAATTTTGAATGAAAACAGCTTTCTGGATAGCTTATCCCACCCACCATTTCACCCTGCATGCTCAGACTCCTCTGAGGTCTGGCTTCCACTAGGCCCGTTTAAAGGATCAGCAAAATTTCAGAACAAGGAGACTTACAGTAGGATTTCAAACTCCTTATTTCGCCAAATATGGCATTAAAAGAAGTAGCCTCCAGTACTCTCACTACTACTATTTATTATTTCTATTATTTCATATATGAAAGATATTTTAAAACTACAAATTAAGAATAAGAGTGATATCATTTAAGGAAAAAATATTCTTTATCAAAAGCATGCAATTGAAATGTTATACCTACAGACAAAAAAATTCAGGAGTACCTAAACCTGACTGTGTATATATATATATATATATATATATATATATATATATATACACATATATATATATATATTTTTTTTTTCACATGGTTTTTATACTTACTTCTAGAGATGTTAATTCAAGATTGGGGATCTGTATATAGGATTTAAAAAGCTCTCCAGGTCATTCTAATGTCACCAGTCAGATTAGTAACTGGACTATTTTTCTCTTGTTTCTTTTCCTTTTTTTTTTTCTCTGAAGTGGTGAGAAAATCAATTGTAGATCAGTAATGGTCTATAGACTTGCTCTTGGGATGTAGCTGGCTCGGATAAGATCTGAAACTTTACTTATGTAAGATTTCCCCGAGCTGCCCATATGCTTTCTTTCCTCACTAGAAGAGGAAGTAGCAAGTGGTAAAATGTTATATATAGGGAAATTACGTGACATTGGTCCAGGTCAAGCATGACATGTGGATATTAACTGATGATGAGGCCCCCATCCATTGGCAGCAACTGCTGGAATGTGGTGCTGAATGTGATGTGGAGGAGACGAGTCCAAGCTCAGAAGCAATGAATGTGATTGATTAGCAATGTCTCTTGCAGAGTAGAAGAGGAGCGTACTGGCACGAGGGATGTGTACTTGCCACTTGTAGTCTGGCTCCTTGTAGACATACACATAATGATTGAAAAAAAATATTATTGGCAGTTTTAAGTGCTCTAGCTTTCTCTTCATTCGTTATGGTAAAATAATAGCTTATTTGCAACTGTAGTAAAATAAGGTTGAATTCTGTCATCTCAAAAGTTTTTGTGCATCAAGACGTCATTTAATCTAGAGCTGAATTACAGCTACTGCATTTAAATTGAGGCCATATAATTGTGTCACATCTGTGTGGCCAGTAAGATGCCTAACAGTTTACTGAATGAACATTTCATTGAATATTTGCTACATGCCCATGCTGGGCAGTGAGGTTAGGGAGAAAGTATGGAGAGAATCATAACCTGCCTGGAATTTAATTTATCGGGGGGAGCAGCTATCTAAAAAAATGATAATTATAAAAATATGTACAAGTCATTCCAGAAACAGAGAAGGAAAGGATTGACTCTAAATATTAAATGAAGAAGAAAGAGAAATAGCGTATTTCAGTTGAAAGAGTGATAGAAATGAACAGAGTTGTTTGAAAGAGAGTGGGTGTAGAACGTGGGCTCTGTTACTGAGTATGGTCACTGAATCTTTGGGGTATACTGATTGTCACAGCATCACCTGAATGTGATATTTACATCTTTAAGACAACATATAACTTTTTAAATAGTGTTTCATGGTATTTACTTTACATTTTATTAACTTACATTTACTTAGAATGGTTCCCTTCAACAGGTTGTAAGGTTATCTATCTAAATAGGACAACTTATTAAAACAGGACTGCAGGAGAATGAGTAGAATGTCCAGGCTTTAATCCTCAAACCCCGATGTGTTAGCTGTGTGACTTTGGCAAGTTGACTTTTTAAAAATCCTCTCTAATTCCTCATCTGCAAAATGGGTTTTATAATGCTAACTACCACATTAGGTTGTTGTGAACATTAATGTGCGTCAAAGTGCTTAGCACAGTGCCCGGAACTCAGTAAGTGCTCAATAAATGCTAACTGTGACTAATATTGCTGTGTGTCCTAGAGCTCTAAATCTGCACCTGGATCACAGCAGACACTCAGCATTTGTTGTTTATGCTTAATTAAGGATTCTTCCTTTCCTTTCCTGATGTTCTTCTCAGTCAGTCTGTCCATTCACCTATCCTTCTTCTATCCTGGACTGTTTGCGATGTGCCTGACACCTCTCAAGGCTCATTCCCATTCTCTGCAAATTGCTCACAGTCTTGTCTTCTGGGTCTGCTTGCTTAACTCTTCAATGATTCTTTGCAGTTTTCTTCCCAGTGTATTTCAAACAGAGTGGAGTCCGCAGCTTTGCTAGAACAGCTTGACCCTAATCATTTTGATCATTAAGAAGGGGCAGTGATGGTGAGTTTACAGGGGAGACAAAATGGCACATGCAATATTGACATAATGTGAGACTGAGTTCCTCTGGACGCTGCAGTGTGCTCTGTCACACAATGCTGGATGTCTTCTTTTTGATACTTAAGACAATTTCAAGAAACTTTGCTTTTTGTTTATCTCCACTCTTAAAGTAAGTTCTTTGAGTGGATTTACACTCTTATAAAATAAAATACATAAAAGAATGCATTGTCTTGTTCTTCATTGTATCTCTAACATATAGCCAAGTGACTTCTGCATAGTAAGTACACATAAGTATTAATAAGTCAGGAAAGAATGAAATAAACAAATTGTGGAATTGACTTTATGATTGTCTTTCTGGGGGTAGGTTATGACTGTATTGAATTTATATGAATCCGAGTACTGGTTTGAACACTTCGATATTTTGGTTTCTTTAAGGCAACTGTGTGTATATGTGTACACATGTGTGTGTGTGTGTGTGTGTGTGTGTGTATTTGATACCCAGGGATCACTTTGCAACAAAAAAAAATCTCTGGCTTTCTGGAGACCAGTTTTATAACTGGTAATATGGCCAGGTCAAAAGCTCATTTTACAACTCTTAGTGTTTCTGGAATATAATCTTGAGTTAAGTGAAAGTATCACCCAAAGAATCAAGCCAAATCACTTTAATACTATGTATTCCTGGAGTCCTATATCTTCTCCAGATTTATATGCCAATGATTCTAGTACGTCTTACTGCTGTATGCTTTTAGTGCTGTTTGACTTCATCTATATTAATGTGCTAGATAAAAAATAAAGGAGAAAATAATAATAGGATATTATTCCTATCAAACATTGTAGCATCACCATTTTTACCTAAATCTTGGGAGGAGAAATTCTTATGGGAAAGATATCTAAGCTTTTCAAATTATATCCATAAACTGAGCAGGAGCCTCAAACAGCTTTTATCTCTGAGTCTGAGTAATAGCTCACTTCATTGCTCCCTAAACGCCAAGTTTTCCACTCTAGATGTAGGACATATGGTCTTTCGGCTCGGTGTGTCTTGGAACTCAAGTGTGGCACATTTACACTGGCAGCTCCTTGAGAAGAAAAAAATAGCACAGGGAGCACTGAATTTGAGCAGGAGAGGAGGTTCGTAATGCAAATGTTGAAGCGCTTAGCTTTCAGAAAGAAATCATTTCCCTGATTTTTATTAGAAAGAGGCCACGCAAGCACAGCGATGTGTGGTAAATCAGCATCTCCGCCTTTTTACCAGCTTTTATGATCGGCATTAATGGTGGCAACTGTCACAGAGATTATGGCTGCTTTATTTCAAGGGAGTCTAAAATTCCGAGCATACTACAAGTATTTTATAAACATATATTTTTAAAGTCAGCCATTTGGGCTCGTGGGGATGACAAATTATTCCTAGGGGAGCTTGAACAGGGAGAGGGATGGAGTAGAGGAGGGAAGGAAGTGGGGAAAACAGTTTCATTTACTTGATGTAGAAATTCGGATGTTAGTGATAGCCCACATTTCTGTTAGCCATTTTGTTCTAGCCTAAGTGGTGCCAAAATTATTATATTGATCGGCTATCTTGGGATTGAAAAAGCCACATTCTGACCAGGGCCATGTGACTTTTACTTCCCATTACAATCAGTATGGGTCCCGGGAGTGTAGTTGGTCTAACTGTGTTTGTGATTATTTTGTGAAAGATAAAATCCTCTATCTGTCACTTCCCAGACCTTCAAGCTCTTGTGTGAGGTTTACAAAGTCATAGCAAGGAGATAATCTCTACCATCTTTCTTCTGGTGTATTCTGTATGTTGGATAAAGTAAACTAATGTATACAGCTATGGCCCAGAAGGTACCCAAAGCAAACTGTATTCCCATTGAATAGCTATAGTATCATTAGCTAAAATAAAGGAAGCTTTCAGGTAGTTTCTGATTTACAAACAATTTATAGATGGACTCAGATGCAAAAAGAAGACATCGATATTTCTGTCCTTTTCTTATCTTGCCCCACCATTAGACGTGCAGCTGTAGAAGCCATTATGGTAAACGCACTGAGGTTTTAGAAAATTTGTTGGTGCAGAAATGGAGGAAAGAAAGAACTGCACAGAGGATCTGACCCTCAGCCTATATAGTAAACTCTCGATCTTTCAAACTCCTTTGTTTCCTTCACTCCCAAGTTGTCTGAATATTTCTTTTGTTCAATTGCTTGTCCATTTATTCATTTGTTAAATATATTTATTTATTATTTAATGTGTGCAAGGCACTCTGATAGGTTTGGGATATCCATAGGCGAATGAGATAGAAACAGTTTCTGTACCTAGATAGAAATGGAGTAGAAGTAAAGATGACACAAGCAGATAGGGAGCTAAATGCTAGAGGAACAGGTGGCAGGGGCACCTGACTTATCTAGAGAGCTCAGGGAGGGGTTGCCAGGTAAAGCACCTTTTCAACTAATAACTAAAGGATGCATAGGAGTTAAATTTTATATAGGATGGTTTCATAAGATAATGTGTTTGAAATAACTTATAAATTTCTAAGCACAGTGAACAGATTATATTTAATTATTGGTCTTCTTGTAATCAATCAGGTAATCCTAAACTATCAGGTACCTTAACATATCTAAATATGGAGGGATATACGTTGTGGGAACAGTTGCTATTGGAGTAGGGAGCATTTTACTTATAGCTGTGCTATTTTCCACATCCAGGTACAAAATATCATTTTCTATAACCCTTTAAATACCTGACTTATTTAAAGTCAGGGGACTTGGTTATCTGGGCCTCTGTCATTAAGAGAGGGTGGAAGAATAAACAGCTTCTATCCTGGAGTAAAGTCAAGGATATTAGCAGAGAGTTATGGCCACTGCTTGCGTGATCTAATTTAAGTAATTTAAGTATGATGGGGAGTCAGGAAACCTGGGTTCTTGTTCTGATGTAACAATTAAATAGGCAAATGGCCAAGACAAGTCCCTTAATTTCGTTTGGTTTCATTTTCCTCATCTGTGAAATGATGATCTCTAAAAGCCTAAACGGTCTGTGATGAACTTTCCAGTGCAGCTTCTTGCTAATATTGTCCCCAAATCATTTATTGGTGACTGCTCCCAATAAAGCTCATGTCACTTGAAGATTCCTTTATTATATGGAGCATTTTTGCTTTACTGTTAATACAAAGGGAACAGATGCATGTTGTGTGTACATTTAAGGATATTCAAGTGTATAGGTGTATAGGTGCATTGGTGTGTACAGGTGTGGGCTGTCAAATTGCTAAGTTACAAATGTCTTCAGAATGAAAAATGTCTTGAAAAATGTCAACACACCATTTTGATCCCTTTACATATTTATCTGAACTCACTTCTTTTGCCTCAGATGCAGGTAAGATCATTTTTAGAAGGGAATTATGTGTAGTATACGTAGGAATATATGTGAATCGAGCCAAATTTAATGTGTAGTAATGTTGTATATGTTGTGTAGTAATGTAGTATATCAGTGACTAAAATAATCACAGATATTTTACAGAATGTAAAGCAATGGTAGGTAAATGTCTATGAACATTTTAGCTAATGAATGAGGAAGAGGATGTTTCAATAGTTTATTCCTACAATTCAGTTTTCTCCTTAATCTTAGACTATTGGCTTACTTTTTCATTTATTAAACATCTGCACAGAGTGTAAATACAGATAAGTCTTAAAACAAAACAAAAGAATATGTTATGTGTAGTCTAGTAACTACAGATAGCTCCACAAATTTTGAAACAATAACTTTTTTTTCTTTCTTAAGAGACGTGGTCTTGCTGTGTTGCCCAGGCTGGTCTCAAACTCCTGGCTCCAGCGATCCTCCCACGTAGCTGGGACTACAGGCGTGCACCACTGTGCCTGGCTCTTGAAACAATAACTTTGACAATAGATTCTTCTTTGAAATTGTAGTGGGGACTTCACACAATGACATTGTTCCCCTCACCCCGGCTTTTGTGTCTGCAGCCATCACTTTCAGTTTAAAAGACAGTGGAGCACATTGAGGGACACATCAAGACAGACACATAACAGATGAGCCAACACGAAGGAGAGCTGTGTAACATTTTCCTGATGAAAGCTGATTTCTGGGCTTTATCTTTCCTGGCAAAAGAGAATCAGACTGCTGGCTGACATTTGTTTTTATTAAAATTGAACAAACAGTATTCATAAATTGACGCACATGCTGTTGATGCATTTGTGTAAAACAAATACACAGTAAGTCAGAGAACAGGCTGTAAAAGCAAAAGCAAAAAAAATCTGACATGGCTCTTACTTTCCTTTGGCAATCAAATAAGCTGATGCCAACTGTCACCTCCCTGGATTTATGAAAATCCTGAGGGAAGGAAAGAAATCACATGTTTTCCCCTCTTCACTTACTCTTATGCTAGTACTGTTACACGTTTTCTTCTGTTTTTTATTATTGATATTATTTCTATTAGTTTTAATTATTGACAATGAATATATTGATAATGGAAATTAGATGGGTGCTTATGTATTGTTTTGGTAATCTAGAACTTCTTTTTGTCATTCATTTTCTAGTGGAGAAAAATAAGATGTTTCGTTTGCTGGTTTTATTGATCAATGCCTTAAAACACATTTGCTCGCTCACACACACACACACACACACACACACACACACACACACAGACACATACACACACACACAGACACACACACACACACACAGACACACACACACACAACTGAAAATAGAGCAGTAGGCTAGGGTTAAGGATAGCAGGGTTCTAGGTCCCATGATGCCTCCGGGTAGAAGTGTCCCAAGGGGAGCACTCTATGAGGCTGCCTGGGTCCCCTTCTCAGGGCACTGATGGCTCCCTGCTGCATATGCTGCTGGAACTTTCCTGTGTAGGCCAAAGAATGCCTCCCTGCCTTACTCGTTGACCCCTTCCCAGGGGAAGCCTTTATCCTATGACTGGTCAGTGGGGGTAGGTACAAAAGCCCTTTAAAGGTTAATGACTGGCCTACTGTTCAGTCGGACTGTTTATTCTTGCCCTTGTGTTTCTTAACAAAATATTCTCTTTTCTTCCTGTCTAAACTCTATCACTCCTAAAACATTTAACTCAGCTCCTATTTCCTTCATGAAGTTTTCTTTGGCAACTCCAGCACACACTAATTTCTTACTTCGTTTTATTTCTGTGGTATCCAATCCCCTATATTTGTTTAAATGCTTTCCAATTTACAAACTGTCTTTATATATCTGCCCTGATTGAATCCTCAAATCCATGATTTGCTCAAAACAAAAGTCGTTATTCATCATTCCCTTCCACACAGTGTTCTTGCCACTTAACAGTGCTGCCTCCTCGGAGTGCATTTATAGCCGTGTCATTTATTTAAATTACATGCACCAAGGTGTGGATTTGGGCTTCATACTTGCTGCTGTAGACATTTTCCCTTCTCTATCCAAAGGATGTAGTCAGGCCTGTGTGTTCCACTCACGGTTCTGCTGATAGCACTGATGTTTCAGGCTTGGAAGGAAAATTTGTCAGGTCCCTGGAACATACCTTCATCTAGGTTTTCTAAAGTACAGACAGTCTGCGGCAGGACTGGGTGAGAGGAGAGTTGCATCCACATGTTGGGAGAGGCAGCAATTCATTGAGGCTGGGGAGGAGAGAGGCTGTGGGCATTTTAGCCAAGACTTGGGAAAGAATCTTCCAAGGTCCATTAGTAGTGAGGACTAGTCTCTCTTCTCCTTATTTTAGACATATGAAACAATGATATGATTCCAAAATTAAACTGTCTTATGAAGCATATTCAGAAAAATATCACTTGCATTCCCTTTTCCCTCTTTTCTATCCTCTTTATCACTATGGGTAGCCATATTTTAAAAGTCTTTGTTTTATTTTTATAAATCTCAGTAAATAAACACTCACGTAAAAGATGCATTATATACATACTTTTCTCAACTTTTCTCTTTTCACTTAATGTGTCTCAAAGATAATATTTGTATACAGGAATCTGTTTTGTTCTTGTTTTTATTGCAAAGTATTCTACTGTGTGATTGTATCATAGTTTAATCATCTGGTTCCCTGCTGACAGATATATTGGTTATTTATTATCTTTTGCTATTACGAATAATTTCACAATAAATAATCTGTTCACAAATCATTATTTTCCCAAGTGTATATTTGGGATAAATTCTTAGAGGTAGAAATGTCAAAAGGTAAATACATCTGCCTTTTTTATGTGTGTTGCCAAATTGTTGTCTCACTGGTTGTTGCATTCCCACCAGAAATTTATGAAAGTTACTATTACTAATATTCCCCCAATATGTTTTATTGTTGACCTTTCAGATTTTTCCAATTTGATAGGTGAGAAATACTTTCTTATTGTGGTATTATTTTAAATTTCTCTTATTAAATGAGATTGACCATTTTTTTTTCTTTTAGGATCATTTAAAATTTATGCTTTTAAACTACCTATTCATATCCTTTGCCTATGCTTCTATTGGATTACTGGTATTTTTATCTGGGATTTTTGGGAGCTCTTTTTATATTAATTCTGCTGCCCTTATTTCCCCCTATGCATTTTTTTTTCTTTTAGGATCATTTAAAATTTATGCTTTTAAACTACCTATTCATATCCTTTGCCTATGCTTCTATTGGATTACTGGTATTTTTATCTGGGATTTTTGGGAGCTCTTTTTATATTAATTCTGCTGCCCTTATTTCCCCCTATGCATTTTTTTTTCTTTTAGGATCATTTAAAATTTATGCTTTTAAACTACCTATTCATATCCTTTGCCTATGCTTCTATTGGATTACTGGTATTTTTATCTGGGATTTTTGGGAGCTCTTTTTATATTAATTCTGCTGCCCTTATTTCCCCCTATGATATCAGTTATAAATAGTTTTTCCAAGTTTTTAATTTAAATTTTGAGTTTGTTTATAGTGTTTTTGCTATGCAGAATACTTTTAGGTTATTAGTCAGTTGTTCATTCTCTTTTCTTGAATTGTAACTGGATATTGAGATAGCTAGGAAAGTTTCCCTGATGCATATTAAAAAGGCATTCATCCTTGTCCTCTTTCAGTCTGTATGTTATTTTTTATTTCTGATCTTTTTGAAGTTTATCCTGATGCATGATGTGAGGTGCAGATCCAATTTTATCTTCACTCCAAAGTCTTTCTAGTTGTCATGAAACAAATGATTAAAAAGTTTACCAGGTAATTTTTAGTCACACTAGCAATTTACCAGGTATGACTAGTCATCCTATAGTTTGAGGATATAGGTTAAAAGGATGTCAAAGCCTTTTTAGAAGAAAAATGAAACACTATGGAAAGTATATGCAAGCTTTCCAAATATGGAAAAAATTTATATGTAAACACTTAAAAAAGTCAAGAATGATGTTTTTCAGATACACATTAATACATATTTATCTGGAGCTCATATTCAACATCTTTCAAACCTTTTCTAACTTCCCCCTTCAAACTTCTCATTTTAAGTTTGACAATTTAAGGTTTCCTGGAGAGTAATATTCTCTCATTCTTCAGAAAGAAAAAAATAAATTATAAAAACTGGTTTGTCAAAATGTAAATCTTAGTTCTCTACATATTTCATTACAAATTTTTCAGTAAAAGAGGATTAAATACTAATGGAACAAACTTTTAATAAATATCTGGAAGCTTTCCAAGGTGAAAAATCAGAACAAACATGTTTTTAAAACATAGCAATTAAATACAGACGTAATATTGTTGGTGATCACACTCTCTCATTATGTGGTTTCATCTGCCTGCTCTGAAAATCAGCATGACCAAAAGGCAGAGTTAAAGAGAAAACATTTTGCCCAATTCCTGTGTTTTCTGAGGATAAAATTACTGTCCATATCAATACCCTCTAGCCACAAACCATCAGGAACACACCTGTAGTGGAATGATTTGGATTTATGCTCCTTGTAGTGACAGAATGAGGCAGACCATGCACCTAACCATGGGAAACTGTGGGGCATCTCAGTAAGAGTGTCAGAAAGAGCTTGTTATGGGATTTAGGTTTGTAGTGGATGATTTGGGGGAACATTTAACAATGTGGGCTTTGCTCTGGATTGGATGCTACCGGGAAGCAGGGATAATTCTATGATTGGGTATCTTAATAAATCTAATGTAAAAGGAGGGAAAACCAGAGTGCCATTAAAGTTATAGCAGTATCCACTTATAGTACCCAACACAGAGATGCGTGACCATTTTTCTGGCTTGAACAATGTTTACATTGCTGTCTGTATGTAGGCATGATTACAAAGTGGTCTTGTTTTCATCTTGATCAATCATAGTCACACAGTGCCTCCTCTGCTGTTGGCGTTCTGTGGGAAAGTGTTTTTTAGCAGGAGAGCAGCACAGCCCAGCTGTATCAAAACAGTTTCCAGGTGTCAGGGGCTGCTTTTTACTTTTTTGCACTCCAAATATTACAGTACTTTTCCTTTTTTTGGTTCACTTTGTACACACACAAAAATACCTGTATTTATTAGCGCAACAAAATTCCAGCTACCATAGCAAGCAATTTCAAAATCTCAGTTGCCTAGTGTAATAATTGTTTCTTATGCACACAAAATTGAATGCAGATATTCCTTACTGGGACAATCTTTATTCATCTAGTGTGCCACATGGGGCCATGCTCTATATTTGGCTTCCAAATTTTCCACAGGTGGGAAAGAGAAAGAAGAGAAATCACAGCAGATAATTAAATACCTTGTGGAAGAATTGATAGACTTTACTTTATATGTCATTGGCTAGAATTAATTATATGACCCTGCATAGATGTGAGGGGGTGTATTAGTCAGGGTTCTCCAGAGAAATGGAACTAACAGGGTGTATATATGTGTGTGTATGTATATATTCTTATATATGTGTGTATGTATGTATATATATACACATATATATGTGTATACACACACACACACACACACACACACACACACACACACACACACATATATATATATATATATATATATATATATATATATGCAGGGATTTATTTCAAGAAATTGGGCTCACAACATTGGACAGGTACAAATCCCAAATCTGCAGGATGGGCCATCAGGCTGGAGATGCAAGGAACAGTTTCAGTTGAAGCCTGAAGGCCATTTGTCTGGCAGAATTCCTTTTTACTTGGGGGAGGTCAGTCTCTTGTTCTTTTCAGGCTTTCAGCTGATTGGATAAAGCCCAACCACATTATGGAACAGAGTCTACTTTACTCAAAACCCATGAATCTAAATGTTAATTTCATCCAAAAACACCTTTACAGAAATATTCAGGAACAAAAACTTTGGCACTATGGCCGAGCGAAATTAACACATAAAATTAACTATCATAGGAGAGTGTGGGATTTTTGTTTGGGCTATTTCTCCAATCACTTGGTCTTTGGTCATCAGCCAGGTTTCTTGCCAAACTCTTACTTTATAACACATATTGTTCCATAAGATGCATATCGTATAAGCACATGTGCATTCATATACGTCTAGCACTTACAGTTTTACAGTCCGTGTAACAGGTAGGATGGTGATTGCTAGTTCCATTTTACAGATAAAGAAAATAAAACTAAGGTAGATGATGTATGGATGGTCACATGGCAAGGAGGTGAAAGACCCAAGACTAGAAGTTAGATTTTCCCTTCTCTTATCCACCACAGAGATAAACATCATAAAACAAATTAAATTTTAAAAAGCATTGTTGAAATTGATAGGAAGAGGGAAAGATTTGGACTTACGTCATCATACAGAGGTTGCAGCTGTGCCCAGGCTCACAAGGGCGAGAAAACTTCCAAACTCCTCAGCAGCCCGCTGATCACCAAAGGTGTGTGGGAAGGGAACAGGATCCTCCTTTTGCCCTTTCACTGGGCTCCAAGCCGCAGTTGGGTTTGATCCTCACCAATTTATTCTTCTCTTTTTCTTTTTCCTTTTTCCTGTTCTGCTGCAGTAATTTCCCCCATGAAGTCCCTGGCAGGCTCTGGTGCTCCTCCTCTGAAATACACCTGAGCTGTGCCTGTTCCAGCCTTTCCTTTATCTGAAACCCTTCCTTCCCTCCAGGAAGCTCCGACAAGTGATGTCTCTAGTCGGCCATCTTGCTCTCTCATGATAAGTGATGTCTCTAGTCGGCCATCTTGTCCTCTCATGATAATTGTTTTTAATTTCTTTAAAGATGCCTTATTCCTGGGTATAAAAGGGTAATGCAAGTGAATCAAAAACATGCTAACAGGAGAGGAATTGGTTCAAAATGACACCCTAGGACATTTTGGGGAAAAGTATATTTATTAATGATGACAAATTAAAATAGCTTCTTCTAATTGTACCACTCTCCTTCCTTATATCCATCCTTGACTAGCAAGGCCAAGGAGCAGATAATTGACAAACAATTTCTGTGACTTTAGTAAAGAACATGGTTTGAACTATCAAACCTGCTCTTTCTGGCATCTGGACTGACATTCAGTTTGCCGGAGGGGGAGGGAGACAGGAAACTATGGGGCTGAGTAGAAAAGGGAAGCAGAAGCCAGCACTGCAGAGCTGCAGAGAACATGAGGCCTATTGGAAGGTTGGAAGGTTATGTGTGTGAACTATGATACGTCAAAAAAGTCCCCAAATTGTTCTCTCTCTCGCCAGTCTTTTCTATTGATTCATATTTGTCTTGTATTTATATCTGCTGTTAAGAATGACACAGAAACAAAGGAGACTGTGGGTAGGATCAGTACTTAGGATAAAAAAAGCTTTGCATTATTTTCTTGGTTGTCAAGTTTCACTGATTCAGAACAACTGGTGATTTCTCTCTCCATAGCTTTAATTATGTTCGCTGTCAGAGACATAAGCCACAGGAAAGGACAGGACAGCAACTTTATTTTAAGCTGGGTTGAGTATCACTAAATCTCCCAATTCCTATCAGCTCTAGAATTATAGTTCTTTTCTCTAAGAAATGCTATATACTTAAAATTTTTAAGAAAATATTTCTTTTGAATTCAAGTAACCATTTTAGTCTTAGAACATTAGTCAGAGTAGGGACAGGACTATAATAATTAGGTAGCATTTTAGAAACATTCACAAAGAGGGTTTACTTTTATGATATAAAGTCCATGTATTAAAAACTGTGGAGCATGTGCAAGAAGTAAAATATGTGTTAAATATTTTATTCATACAAAATATGAAGTATACTTTAAGCAACATCTATTTAATACTTACAAGGTAGTCATTTCTTTGTGCATGGAAATCTCATTGTAACTCAAAGGATTTGCTCAAATAGATAGCGTATGATAAAGATATTTTCAAAATGCCTAATTTCTTTTTCTGATGTACAGTTAAGATGAATGCCATATTTTCTGTTCAACATTTTATTGCTTATCAAGCAAAGAACCTAATAATATGATGGTTAGACTTAGATGGCTTTTCTAACAAGTTAATTCATTTTTCTCTATATTGGATTATGTCAGCCAATTGATCAGATATGAAGTTAAACATTGATTAATTCTGAAAAAAAAATTCTATGATCCAATTAGATGCCAGCTGGTGTGAATTATGCATTCAATTTGACTTCCCAACACTTTTTCCCATTTGATAGTTTCATTGATGTATAAAAGATTTTCATTCATATTTTCATCACTTAATGGGATGGTTAATTTTATATGTCAACTTGGCTGGGCCATAGGATTCCCAGGTATCTGATTAGACATTGTTTCTGGGTGTGTCTGTGTGGGTGTTTCTGGAAGGCATAAGCATTTGAATTGGTAGAATGAGTAAAGCCAAAGTGATGGATGGCCATCCCCAATGTGGGTGGGTGTCATCCAATCTCCCGGGGGCCTGAATAGAACAAAAGGCAGAGACAGGCTGGGCTTACTCTCTCTTTGCCTGATTCCTGACTGCATGAGCCGGAACACTGATCTCCTCTTACTCTTGGTGCTCCTGGTTCTCAACCTTCAGACTCAGACTACAGTCTACACCGTGGCTCTTAAGCCTTTGACCTATGCTACTGGCTTTTCTGGGTTTACAGCTGGCATATAGTAGATCATGGGACTTCTTAGCCTCCATAATTTCATAAGCCAATATCTTATAATAAATCTCTATCTCCTATTAGTGCTGTTTCTCTGAAGAACCTTGACTAATACACCTAATGAGAGGTCTTATTACTGCTTTACCTACCACACATTCCCAAAGACGTACTACTTGATAATGTTCAAAGGGAATATTATATAGAAGAATTTAATATCATATAACACAACAGAAAATCATTGTAGGATTTAGTTTGCAAAATGTAAATCCTATTTTGTTAAGGAAAAGCCCATGTTCAAGAGGAGCAAGAAGCCAGTGTAGCTTGAATAGAATAAGTGATTTGGATTGGATTTTGCAAGGCATTTAGGTCCTGATTGGGGGTTTGAAATTTCTTCTGAATAAGCTGAGAAGAGGGAAGACATTGATAGGTTTTGAATGAGGGAATGAAATGATCTGATGTTTTTTTCTTCAATGTTCACTGTGGGTACTGTGTGTAAAATTGCCCAATGTGAAGCAAATGTAGAAGCAAGGATAAACACCTGAAATAACCTAAAAGTTGTGGAGGAGGTTATTGTGGTGAGACATACTGGATTTGGGATATCTTTTAAAAGCAGAACTCTCAGGATTTCCTAATGGATTAAATGTGGGGTGGAAAGTCAAGAGAACAAGCAAGATGATTCTGAGGTTTTGGGATTGAGCAAAATAGATGAAGCATGGAACTAATTATTGACAATAAACGGAGACTAACAATTTAATTGACTTAAAATTATTCACACATGCAAATGACAACATTATTCATTTATTACCATTACTTTTAAAAGCCAAGTAGATGTATACAATGTATTGTCAGTGAATTATTCTGCATTGCCATTAAAAGTCTATCATTGAAAGTTTTATGATAAAAAGATTGTTTGAGCTCTAAGAGATTACTATACTTTCTTATAACACCTCTGCTGGTGGGCAGCACACAGTTAGGGCAGACTCCTGAGTAGATGGGTAATAACACTGACTTAGATGACATTATGGTCTCTATTTATATCCTCCACTGGCTTTATAGTCTCCTTTCTGGGACCCTTATATAATCAGTCAGGTAGGTTTCAAAAAGGATTCTGTTCTCAGAATTGAGAAAGGGGCCAAAATTACAAAAAAAAAAAAAAAAAAAAAAGGATTCTGTTAGTATCTTATTATTCTTTCTTTGGAAGATGCAACTTAAGAGAAGACAGCTTCCTATTGCATCTTAATCTTCCCAATCTAAACTAAGCTTGACCAAAGGTGAAGACATAATTAGAGGTACCACAGGGTCCTTCCTGTCCTGTATTCTTAGATATATCTTTTATTCAAAGAAATAAAATGAAAGGTGATGAGTTCTGATGTTTAATTACAAATGTAGTGGGGTTCTGAATCCCTAAACTGTTTAGTTTTCATTACTGTCTTCCAATTTTACTTTTCAGTGGAAGAAAGGTGACATGATATGGCTGGTGCTGTGTGTTCTTTTCTAATCTTTCCCTAGATAAGAAAGAAAGTGAATAGCTCCTCTGATCCTATGTTGTGATAAAGGTGATACACACTGTAGTCTAAACATTAATGTGCAAAACTGTAATCACATCTGGCTGGTGGGCAGATCAGTTTTCTTTGTCTTCAATCTCTCCTGTTGTATTTCTGTGAAGTGCTGTCACAATGAGTGATAGAGGGGTTGAAGCTATAAATTCAGGATAATGATTCAGTTATACAAGCAGAAATGGTATCTTTCTTATAGAGAAATCCTTATGTATAAGTAGAATAGAAAACTACTTATATGTGAGAGATTTTAAAGTGTGAAGGAAGAAAGCCTCACTGCATTTCCAAACCTCTTTCTTACTCCTTGGAGAATGCCAAGAATTATACAAGTAAGACTATAGTCCTTAACTCAAAACTTAGTAAAGATGCAGACAACTTGAATGCACACCATGTTATGATGGGAATAGCTATGAAGCAGATTTTGAGATAATGTAAGGACAGAAGCCCATCAGACGATTGCAGCTGGAAAAATGGAATTGTTACTAGAACGGGGGAAAAGTGCATAGAAGAAAAAATTACCTTCATAACAATGTTGTCTTGTATTGACCCTATATATATATATTTTTTTATCTAAATGACATTTTCCCCTATGAGTTAGCTGTGCATATGCTTCTGTGTTTTTTTTATTTCATTGTTTTCTTCAAGCTACATAATATAATCAACATAAAATTATTAGAAAATTTATCTACATTTTAGATTAGTCTTTTACCAATAATTTATCTGTTTCTGGTATGTTTTCCATTAAGAAGGAGTCCTATTAAAGACAGTTAAAGTGAAATATCTTACTAACATTTGACAAAATTGCTATCTGGCCAGGTCTGGCTGTCTTTGCAAGCCTCATGGAGATTGACATGATCGAACAAAGAAACAGGATCACAGAATCACAGGTATTTTAGAAAGCAAATTAAGTTCATTGAATTTTTTCTCCAGACTTACTTCAACACAGAGACAGCTTGAACTGATGAAACAAGTTGGTTGGGAGATATATATTTTATTTTCAAGTGTACATTTTCCATGTCTACATTTAACCCCTTTCACCTTATTTGAAAAACAGAAAGAAAAAAAAAACCCTGCTACTTATCAACTCATAGTGATGTTGTAATAATCAAGCAAATTTTTAAAAGTTTATGCAAAGGGAGACCGAGATTTCTAGAATGGCAAAGTAAGGAGCTTAGCTGGACTCTCTCCTCAGCAAATAATAATTTAACTGGTGAAAATTATTCAAAATGAACATCTAAAGTCTTTAAATTGCCCAGAAGGCATACAGAGAATAGAAAAACATTTATTCAAGAAAATCTACTAAATCTCAGTTAGAATAGAAAAAGTTGGCTTTTGAGTCATGGCTGGCTCCCTTACATTACTCCCCAACTCTGTGATAATGAAGTTCTATATGAGGTGTTTATAGCCAAGAAGCCAAGGGACTCTCTCTAGCTCCCAGTCTGGGGCTATGGTTTCTTTCTTCTTCTTTTTTTTTGAGACAAAGTCTCACTCTGTTGCCCAGGCTAGAGTGCCGTGGCATCAGCCTAGCTCACAGCAACCTCAGACTCCTGGGCTCAGGCAATCCTTCTGCCTCAGCCTCCCAAGTAGCTGGGACTACAGGCATGTGCCACAATGCCTGGCTAATTTTTTCTATATATTTGTAGTTGTCCAGCTGATTTCTTTCTACCTTTAGTAGAGATGGGGGTCTCGCTCTTGCTCAGGCTGGTCTTGAACTCCTGACCTCAAACAATCCTCCGTCTTGGCCTCTGGGGTTATGGTTTCACCCCTGATGAAGAAGGCTACCACTTTTCGTCGTGCTCAGGCTCATGTTGCAGGTAGGTGTACTGAGAGGATCTGGGTCTTCTCCCACCTGCCTATCACTCATAGGGCAGAAGCTTTACTCTAACCTGATTCTAACATACTTATGAAAATGTAAGAGACCCAGAGTAGCCAAAACAATCTTGAAAAGGAATATGCTAATATTTATACTTCCTGATTTTAAAACTTAACACAAAACTATAATAATCAAAACACTGTGGTACTGGAATAAGGGTAAACATATAGAACAATGGAATACAATTAAGAAACCAGATATAAATCCTCCCATTTATGGCCAATTGATTTTTGACAGGGGTGTGAAGACATGCAACAGAGAAAAGAATAATCCTTGAGCAAATACTGCTAGGAAACTGGATATCCACATGCAGAAGAATGAAGTTGTACCCCCAACTTCCGACCATACACAAAATATCACAAATGGATTATGGACCTAAATGCAAGAACTAAAGTTATAAAACTCTTAGAAGAAAACATGTAAAAGTGATCTTCATAATCTTGGGTTAGACAATGGTTTCTTAAATACAGCACTAAAAGCACAAGCAACAAAAGAAAAAAAACAGATAAATTGGACTATATGAAAATTTAAAACTTTTGTGCTGAAAATAATAGAATCAAGAAAATGAAAAGACAAGCTATAGAATGGGATAAAATATTTGCAAGTCACTCCTGATAAGGGACTTGTAATCAGTATACTATATATAGGACTCTTACAACTCAATAATAAAAAGACCCAATAATCTAATTAAAAAATGGTCATAGTGTCTAAATAGGCATTTCTCTAAAGAAGATGTACAAATGTCCATTAAATACTTGATACAGTGCTCAACATCATTAGTTATTAGAGAAATGCCTATCAAAACTCGAATTAGATAAAGCTTTGTATTCAATAAATGGCTACAATAAAAATACAGTCAATAACAAGTATTGGTGAAAATGTGAAGAAATGAGAACCCTCATATGTCCTGGTGGTAATCTAAAATAATAGTGCTGTCACTTTGGAAAACAGTTTGGCTTTTCCTCAAAGTGTTGCACACAGAGTCACCACATGACCTAGCAATTCCATTTTTAAATATCCACCAAGAGAAATAAAACATATGTCCATACAAAAAAACCTATATGCGAACATTCATAGCAGCATTATTCACAACAGCCAAAAAGTGGAAGTAGTCCAAGTGTTCATTCATTGATGAATGGAGAAATAAATATGGTATAACCATACAATGGAATATTATTTAGCAATGAAAAGAAATGAATTATTTATATATGTTCCCAAATAACTAAAACTTGAAAATTTCCCAGAGGCGGTCACAAAAGACCACATATGATTCCATTTATATGAAATGTCTAAAATAGGCAAATCTATAGATGTTGAAAGTAGATTATTGGTTACATAAGGCTGAGTCTGGGAATGGGAGAGGTGAAGAGGAATGAAAAATGGCTGCTAACGGGTTTGGTGTTTGTTTTTTTGAGGGATAAAGAGTTTCTAGATTGTGGTGATAGTTGCATAACCCTATGAATGTGTAAAAACATTGAATTGTGCACTTTAAATGGGTGCACAATATTGTTTGTTAATTATATCTCAAGAAACCTTTTAAAATAAGGAAAAATATTTGCATTTTAAAATATGTTTATTTAAAACATGTAAGCTTTTAATATTGATATACTTTTTGAGAATTATATTGATATTTATCTTATCCACAAGGGGAAAAGTCAAATGATTTTTTTCAAAAACAAATTTCTGTCTCCATACAATAATTTTAAATGACTTGGCCGGGCGCGGTGGCTCACGCCTGTAATCCTAGCTCTCTGGGAGGCCGAGGCGGGCGGATTGCTCAAGGTCAGGAGTTCAAAACCAGCCTGAGCAAGAGCGAGACCCCGTCTCTACTATAAATAGAAAGAAACTAATTGGCCAACTGATATATATATAAAAAAAATTAGCCGGGCATGGTGGCGCATGCCTGTAGTCCCAGCTACCCGGGAGGCTGAGTCAGAAGGATCGCTCGAGCCCAGGAGTTTGAGGTTGCTGTGAGCTAGGCTGACGCCATGGCACTCACTCTAGCCTGGGCAACAAAGCGAGACTCTGTCTCAAAAAAAAAAAAAATTAAAAAAAAAAAAAAAAAAAAATTTTAAATGACTACACTATTTAACTTAAACAAATTATTTTAAAAGCTAACAGATTATCTCTTTCAGAACGTTTTATAGTTTAATGAGAAAGTAAACCCCTGATAAATGTATAGCAGAAAAAAAGACAACTGCTTTTATTGTATAGGATTTTTAAAAAGGCATCTACATCTGTGCTACTTAGAAGAAAACAGATTTTATTACCTATGACATTTTAGTGAACAGACTTCTTAAACTTTTTTGAGAAAATGAGTAATTTTCTTGCTATAAACAGCTTTATAATTTTTCAGGGTTGCATTTTCAGAAAAGTTCAATTGACTAAACACTTAAAAATGAAAATATAAATTATAACTGATAGAGTATGATGCTTGCTATTATTGAAATATGTTGAATTTGCAAAGTTAATTCCATTAAGTCTTACCTTTCATTTCTATTCTATTAATAACTGTATGCCCATATTTCTGTGTCAGCCACGATAGCCAAGTGAAAATGTCTTGAGTATAAACTCAACAAGCAGGTTCTTTCCCAAGCAAGACCAACTGAAGATTTGAAGAGAACGTATATGATTTGGTTGATTACATTTACAAGAAAAATCTAGCACATAAAATGCTAGATATTAGCATTAAGAAAAAAATATCATTTGAAGAAAGATGATCAGAAATAAAATATTTTCAGTCTGCAAATGGCTTTTAATAATCACTACTTAACTCAATCTAACTCCAGTATCTCCTCAGTCTCATTAGAATTTACACTGAAATTTCATTACATTATACATTATTCAAGTGATGGATACCCTAAAACTCCTAACTTCACCACTGTGCAATCATCTATCCATGTAACAAAATTATACTTATAGCCCATAAATTGATAACAACGAAAAAAAAAAGAATTCACACTAAAACTTCAGCTATTGAAATGAAGTTTAATTTTAGGTCCACTTGCCTGATTCTTCTGTGTCCAGTTGGCCCAGATAAACTTTAGAGCATCAGTTGGCAAACTTTTTCTATAAAGAGCCAGATAGTAAATATTTTTGGCTTTGTGGGCCGTACGGTCTTTGTGACAACCACTCATCTGTACCACTGTGGTGTGAAAGCAGCCATACACAATATATGAGCATATGGATATGGCTGTGTTCTAATGAAATATTATTTATAAATCAGGCCAGTGGGTTGTAGTTTGCTGCCTCCTGCTTTAGAGTTTAATTTGCTTGGAAGTCATGAATTTCTCCATGTTCTAAATTATTCTTGACTAGGAGCTTAGATGTATCTATTAGGAGGATGGTTGATTCTTTTGATTATGGGACAGGAGGGTGACCTAATCTTATGTTCATTCAGTTAAGAAATCTAGCATCAGCTGGGTGCGGTGGCTCACACCTGTAATCCTAGCATTCTGGGAGGCCAAGGCGGGAGGATCGCTCAAGGTCAGGAGTTTGAAACCAGCCTGAACAAGAGCAAGACCCCGTCTCTACTAAATATAGAAACACATTAATTGGCCAACTAATATATATAGAAAAAATTAGCCGGGCATGGTGGCACATTCCTGTAGTCCCAGCTACTTGGGAGGCTGAGGCAGGAGGATCACTTGAACCCAGGAGTTTGAGGTTGCTGTGAGCTAGGCTGATGCAACGGAACTCTAGCCAGGGCAATAGAGTGAGACTCTGTCTCAAAAAAAAAAAAGAAAAGAAATCTAGCATCATTATTTTACAGACATTTATTATTTTTTAACAACAAGGGAAAGAGAATTTCTCATATCAGAGTTTTGACTTTAGAACTTTTGTTACTCTGCTTTTCAATTTTAGGTGCTTAAGCAAATTAAAAAGCTTTTATATTATTTTTAATGAGAAAATTTATGTTTGTATTTGTCAAGTCACCCCTGGGTTGCTAGATTAAGCAAATAAGGGATATCCAGTTGAATTTAAATTTTAGATAAAAAAGAATTTCTTTAATTTTTAATTAGCATTGGTACATAATAGTTATATATTTTTATAGGATATATGTGATATTTTGATAAAGGAATACAATGTGGGTCTAGGAATGCCATCCAGGAACTGAGGCCTGGAATCAAGGGATTCAGGAATCTTCTTGGTAGTTTATTTTACTGTGGCTGAGCTGGTACTCAAGTTGCAAAACAAAGTCCTCTAAACTCTTCCTTTTTCTTTCCCCGAGTGGAAGAAGACTCCCTGAGCTGCACTGCCTGGAGTTGGGGGAGGCCTGACACAGGCACTGGTTTGACTGCTGAGGCTGGTATCTCAGCGAGTCATGCACACTCCAAGACCACTTGCTCTGAGCCAGTATGGCCACAGGAATTGTCCAAGAACTGCAGCCTCTGTGGCTTGACTGCCTTATGAATTTCTTCCAGGCCCCAGGCTGCTTTGCCTTTTTTTTTAGCAGTGATAGGGCTAGCTGGAACTCAGGTTTGGGGGTGGAGTATTTCCCTCCGGCAGGGCTGATCTCCATGCTCCCTCCTTGGGTGCTGGCAGTGTTCTGCTTTGTGCTGTGTTCACCTGTGACAGGGTAGCCCTGTGTTCGAATGCTGTCATTTGCTTTGTTTTCTAAGTACCTATTGCTAAGTAATCCCCACTCTATTTACAGAGACATCTTCCAAATTTCATTAAATACAGTGGGTATTTTACTGGCTTTGTTTTCACCTTGGCGACCTTCTTGGATCTTTCCCCCATTTCGACTGGGAATGGTTGCTCTCCATGTCTGTCGCAGAGACCCATCCTGTGCATTTCCTTAACCATATAACCTGAACATTCCTTATGCCTTATGTGCTCTGTTCCTTGCTTCTTGGAGCATTTAGGTTTATTCTAAAATTTTAATTTGAATGGCTTGTCTATGAGATTCCTATAAAACACCCACATGGAAAAGTGTAGCAAGCAGTTAGCTGTATTCTTGGTAGTTTATTTTACTGTGTGTATTAGGAGCTTAGGAGTGAGGTCTGTTATCTAGGTAAGCATTTATTAATCATTAATATATAATCTATGTAGATAGCAGAGGTCAAATGTGTATACGCGATCACTCAGGAAGAGTGTTGGAATAAGTAGAGAATTTGAACCAAGAATGAAATCTAAATATATGGTGATAGTTAAGGAACTAGTCATGGAAAATTCTGTTACTTAGGTGGAGATTACTCAACCAGGAAGATTAGGAGAAAATCAAGAAAGTGTGGGGCAACAGATGTTAAAAAGGAAAATGTGGCCACCTGTATAAAGATACTGTTAGAAGGTAAAAGAAGAGAACGAACAGAGTTTCATCGCATTTAGCATCATGTGAGTCATTATCAATCTTAATGAAAGTAGACTACGTGGAATTGTAAAGGATAATTTTAGTGCTTGGCTAAATATAAAGTAGGAAAGAATCATGATCATGGTTAAATGCTGATTAGAAAAACTTAGAAATGGAAGCGTTTGGAGATACCAGGAAGAGTGGAGAAAATCAATAGAGTGAAATGAAAAAGAAAAATGCTTTGCAGATTTTGTGGTTTGGAATTCAAAAGGGTTCCCTTCTTATCATTTTGATGATAAAGAAACAGCCAAGAGTGAGTGAAGGTGGGATTTCAGGATAATGGTAAACTTTTGTAAAGAATGGAAGAGTGAGTTAAGGAGAACCAACAGTGTTTCTGGGGCATATGGGAGGATCTAGTTGACATTAGTGAACACAAATTTATGGTTGAATCAGTTTACCCAGTTGTAGGGTATTTTATGAGGTGAAGCTGTAAAAAAGGCAACCATTTTTGTTTATCCAAAGTATGGCTTTAATGGGCATGGGAAAGGAAAGGAAAGTGAAGACACTGTGAATACTGACAAAAAGATGCAAAATCTTTAGGTTTAGAATCAGCAAGGATCGAAAATCATGGGGTCAATAGTCCTTATGATAAAACGAGATAAGGCAGAAGAGTCAATATGCTGGTAGTCTTTATGAAGTTGAAGAATGAGTATAACGAGTAATGATTCAAGTGAACAAAATTGGAGGATAACAGGCTGTGTTCAGAAAGTGAGAGGAACGAATCCTCTATTTCAGAGGTGAAACCGATCCAGGTGATGAAAATATGTGTGTTTATGCTTATGGAATGTGGGCCTCAGGTGGTGTTGAGACCAGTGAGGTGAGAGAGTGAAATAGCCAGTGGGTGAGTTGGTGAATTGACTATACCCCTGGACATTAAATGCACCATGTTGATTGCAGGTCATGTAAGAGAAAAAAATTTCATCAAATGGCATGAGCCTTAAATAAGTAATGAATGGTCTATGAAGAGGACAGAGGAGATCACTGACCTGGGATGCAGATTTTGAGGCAAATATGAATTAATAAATGAACACACTGCTCTTGAGAGTGCTCAATAAGATGTTACTCAGGACTACATTGGTCAGGATAGGTTATGTAACACTATGGAAAGAAAGACCCTCTAGGTCTCAGGGGTTCACATAACAAAAATTTAACACAGAAAAGTCACTGTCAGGCTGAGTGATGGGATTGGAGCAGAGAAGTGAAAGACTGTGTTATAGACAAGGGTCTATTAGAATTAGGATGAGTGTATGGGGAATATAGATGGGTGGAGGGGCTTGGGGCTTACAATAGGGTGTTGGCTTAAGAATATAGGAATTGTAGGCAGGAAAGAATCAGGTAGTCATTGGTTTGTCAAAGATCAAATGTTCTGGCTTCTCAAATTTGTGCACTATAGTTGATATGAGGAACTCCTAGAGATGGACAGATCAATGCAAATACTGTAATGCATAGGGTTTGGGGTGGGAGGTTTTCACTGTGGTTCATAGGAGGGACACAACTGGTAGCTCAGCAGTGGTTTGTTTACATAACTTTTTGCATGTATTTATTTCTATTCTACATTTTCTAATTCACTTTTGCAAATTGATTTTAAAACATACTAACATCGCTTTATTTTAAGCTAGGTTATTTTAAAACTTGGTCTTTCTCTTTCAACATTCTTATTCTTAATTTTTCCCTACCGTTCTCTAATTTGATATTTCCTTTGAGTTTCTTTGTATGACTTGGTCTTGTTCCTTAGAAAAAAATGTATTTCTCCTTTTTGTAATGATGTTAGGGAAGTTCCATTTCTTGAACTCATAAAAAATGAGGTGTTTTGGCAAATGTCTCTCTTTTTTTGCTTTTATTATTATTTTTAACTGACACATAATAATTGTACATATTTTTCATATTTGTGGGATGCAATGTGATATTTCAATCCATGTATACAATATGCAGTGATCAAATCACACTGTATGGTGACTGTAATTGGCAAGTATCACTTTGAGAGGTTAGACATTTCAAATAAAAAGACTGAAATCATGCGGGATGACTAAATATTATACTAAGGAATCAGATTATAGGATGCTACGCCGTTTAATCAATTTAGCTTCAATTGTAAACTTTTTGGTTTGAATGAAATACATGTTATGAAAAGTTTACACTTTAAGAAAAGTAACGTGACAGTTATGTGGGTCATATGATCATGATATTGTCATCTAAGTCCTTGGGAGCCAACACTGCCCTGTGATTCCAAAGATAATTGTGTATGGCCTGCCCCATACTTAGTACCTCGGAATTTCTAAAGTGATTTTCAACTTGACAATGTGCCATTTTGAGACTGCCACATTGTTAAGTGTTAAAATATAGAGCATGTGGAAATCAAATGGCTTCTAAAAACTGTACAAATTTTCAATATGCCCTGATCAAAAATAATTTTATTGTTTTAAAAGCCATTAGAATAATGGAGGCAAATGACTTATGACATTCATTTTTTTTTATATCCACTTTAGTTCACTTCTCTGTAACCCACACTAGTCACTTTAAAGGTTTAATACATTAAAGAGACATACTGATTGGGAATAATATTATGGTTAGCAGTGAATGGTGAAGCTGAGAAGGATGAGCAAAGTACTTCATGGAAATATGGAAATGTTTTCTGCCCAAGAGACTGAAGTCTGTGTATCCAGAAAGTTTCCAAAATTACAACAGTGGAAAAATAGTGGAAATCAATTGAAGAGATGGAAATTGTTCAGTTGTTTTCCTTGGATTTGAAATCCGCTCAATATGACTGCCAAATGGAAACAATTAGAATTGACATCTGGTATCTTGCCCTCTGCTACCATACCCAATTGATGAGAGGCTCTTAGCAAAGGGTCAGATAGCATATAATGGATAAACTTTAACCTAAGTATCACAAGGCATTTAAGAACTAGAATACTTGGAATTCAGTTCCAGTTCAGCCCCTGACCAATTAGGGGAACTGTTGGCTCTTCATAGATCTCACCAGAGAACCATGTGCTAATAGCGACAGCCTTTCATCAACACACTCTGTGCTTCTGCTCCTCGTGAAACACACAGAGCGGGACTTTCTGCTGGCCAGGGGCATGTGAAAACATTTCTAAAAGATTTTGTTTCTTTTCCTTTTCTTCCTTAACTTTCTTTTCTGTCTCCTTTTATCCTCTTTCTTCTTTTCTTATACAAATATCTATCTTAGCAAGTGCTCTGTCCTATGCATTATGCTAGCTTATAGATACTGCATTCGTTTCTGAAGACAAAAATATATCATTGAGCACTTTTATCACCAGTCACTTTTACTTACAAGGATTTTATAAGGTAGGTGTCAATCCCATTTCTCTCTCTCTCTCTCTGTCACATGCAGAAAGAGAGAGAGAGAGAAACAGAATTAAAGGCAGAACCATGCTGTTTTTACTATGCAATTCTGTGTGTGTGTGATTTATGGGAGTATATTATAATGAACGATGGTTTCTCAGTCTGCAAGGTAAAGGAATTTATGTAGGGTTGGCTTCATATTTGGCACTTAAAAAAATGAGAAAGGATATCATTAATCATCCTATCTTTATTTGAATAGTCATTAAAGATGCTATTTGAAGTGCCTGCCACAGCTTCCGGGCGCACAGTGGGCCAGGTGGGCCAGGTGACTATACTTAGACACAATTTCTCTGTGGCTTGTATCAATACACCATGCTGCTCTGACAGCTGCCGCTGCACCCGGTCAAATACGTGGTGCTTCATCATTATTTTTGATGCCGTGGGGGTTTTGCTAGGATGTGCATCACATTTGTCCAGGTAAGCTTGTTTATTACTCATAATCTTGTGTTCCTACTGTAGGTTCACTAGAGCTTGGAGGAGTTTGAGAGGCTTCTTGTGTTATTTATGGCAGATTCGGAACTCCTAAATAGAAAATAAAAAAATATACATATTGTTTCAGATTTAGTCTCGGATATATCAATGGTACCCTATTTGCTTCTTAACAAATGATACTATTTCTTTAAAAATTTTTTTTTATCATGTTACCACTGGAAAGTGTTCTGCCCCAGAAACCAAATTTAGGAGCAGTGTTGTTTACATTGCATTTTAAAGAAAATGTTAAATTTTATGAACAGTTTCCATATGTCCTGAATTCATTCTTGTATTAATACTTAATCAGACTTATTGGCAGTTCATAGTACTGTATTCCACTCTGCACAGCTGTGCTTGATTAATTGCACACCATGTGCTCACTTTTGGGCACCTGGCCATATTCCTAGATGAGTGGCTTCCTGCTTTTGGATATTGTCCTTTGCCTGCTGACTTGGTAAATGGAAAAAATGGAAAAGAGCTGGGGGTTTTCTACTGGGCACCAGTTGTTTGTGAGGTTCTGTCCTTCTCCACTGTTCTCTGGTCCTGCTTGGAGGACCCCTAGGACATGCAAGTTTAGAAAGGACATGATGCTGCTTTCACTGATTTCTCATGTCATGGAAGTGAGCCAGGGAAGGGGACTGGTTTTTGTGCAGAGTAGTCCAGGGGTTTGAGAATCTGCCAACAAACTATTTGTGAATAAGAATATCAGTGATTATAATAGCACTTATGGAATGTTTATTATATCTGTGTGCTTCACATAGTACTTTAATGCATGCATATATGCAAACCTTATGACAAGTGTAGTGCCAAGATCTCCATTTGCAGATGAGGGAATACAGGTGCTTGCAGTTTAAACGACTTGACCACAGGCATCATGTAGCAAGTGGCTGCCCAGGGCTCTGAACAGAGGCAGTCAGGAAAAATGTCAGTAGGACATTGCATTCTTCAGAGGCACCCACCACCTCTACTCATCTTTCCCGCTTCCAGTTTACTAGCTCTACCTCCAACTTGCCTCCATCGTTCTGCAGGTCTGAGTTCATTTTCTGAGCTGGCACCTGATACGCCAGCTTCTTTCATAGCATGTTTTCCTTCTGCCCTTTCCTTTTTGTGTAGCATCATATTTCTAGGTTTAGCCTTGGGAGAAGGGCCACCGCTAACCCATTTAGTGCCTTTGCTTGAGTTAGAAACGATTCCCTTCCTTAAGACAATTTTCCTTATGTTATTGTACAACTTGAAGAACCCTGTGTGGTAGCAGTGTACACCTCCACACGCTTGCCCACTCCCGGCCCTGTACGTGCCACTAGCAGCGTATGTGTGCACAACGTTATGGACCAATGTTTATAATGGATAGTTTCTTTTCCTCTTTTCAGGGCTCATCTGGATGCCTGAAGATTTCCACTCCCACTTTCTCATACACAAGTAAGTTAGCAAAAGCCTAGGACATGTGGACGGTACTGGCTCTCATTAGTGCAATACCTGAGTGCTGTGTGTCAAGACCCTGCCCAGCTATCACTTTGAAAAACTTTCGCTATATGCAGCGTAGTATGATAAAGCCTGTAGCCTTGTAGTTCTCTGGGCTTAAATCTCAGATATTCTTAAAATATAATTTTTTTTTTACCATCAATGTAATTGTCAGTAATGATTCAGCTTGTAGGATAGCTACAATACATACATCACATCATTTAACTTTCAAAACAACTCTGTGGCCTGGGTGTCATCCTCATTTTACAGATGAGAAAACTGAGGCCTAGAGAGGTACCATGAATCTCCCAAAAGTACATTGCTTGTGGACAGCAGAGTAATGACTGGGACCCACACTAGTTTGACACCAAAGTCTGTGCTTTAAAAAACTATACCAAACCACCTCCCAATAGGATTATAATGGTAATGTACACAAATTATTGTCTAACCTCCACTTATAATGCTATTTGCAAACACTCTTATGAGATTTTTTGTTTTCTTGCAGTTTTTGCCAATCTAAGAGATGATACAATCCGTTCTTCTATTTTCCCAAACAACTCAATAAAACTACAAAATTAAGACAATCTATAAATATATATTGATGCAGTATCAAATAGAAGTTATTTCAACTATCAGGCTTTGACTATTATCCTGTCATTTGATACAACAAAGCATTCATGCTCCACTAATAAACAAAAGCATCTTATTGGATGGAAAATCTTTAAACTTTTACATTTTCCTCATGACAGAATATCACTGCTCCTGCATAACAAGTGTTAATTGTACTGTGACTTAATAACAACTGCCTTCTCTAATTTACCTTTTGGTCACATCTAGGAGTCTCTTCATGTACCTCACTGCCCTGCACGCCACCCTGGATCACTGAAGCTCACATTTTACACATATATGCAAACTACACATTGTTTTCATTATACTTGTTGGAGTTGATAAATCTCTCAGACTCATCGTAGTATCAGCTTCTTATTAGCTGGGTGCTGTTCCACCACCCTTTCCTCTCCTACGCACCCATTCCAGTTGTTCTCCACTAACGCAAATATGCAGCTAATTACCCCATCAATAAACTCCCCAAAGCACTCATGTCTGAAACTAAAACTCATTTTAAACCCAGAAGTGCATTTGCAATCCAAACAGTTTTAGATAATAATAAGGAAAAAAAAAACCACCCCCATTTAATCCAGTTGGTATTTATCGAGTGCTATTTATAAAGTAGTGGATGAGAATGAGTACTGAGTGTAGTACCTGAGGAAGAAATAAATGAGCAGGAGGCTGAGGCCAGGTGAGGATGTGCTGACATCTCTGGTTAAGCTTTGCAAGGAGACCTAAATCATGGAGGTAATCAGATGTTCCTGGAAGTAGGAGCGTGGCTTGGATTATGTGATTAATGAAATCAAGGGATTCTAGTCTATGTTGTTGGGACTCAGAAAATTAGAACGTACCCTATGCAAAATGATCTCTAAATGTGGAACTTTAAAGGGCTGTGGGCGTGGGGTGTCTGAGAAAGGGAGATGATGTAGTGAGCACAGCAAACTGAGCGGTGCATTTCCATCACTTTGTCAGGTGTAGGTGCTGTGTTTGGCGGCGGGAAGAGTCACCGATGTGAAGGACATGGATTCTGGAGAAGTAGTCCTGTCCCGAAAAACCAAATGGAGGGAGGTCTCCACTAAACAACTCTGATTTTACATTTTCAAAAAGAATGCTTTTATTATTAATGTATTTTTCTAGGTATCTCTGTGAGTCATTCAAAGAAATCTTTAAAGAACGAATTAACCCAGGATAGCATGACTAAGAAGTTTTAAGTCTATAAAATTGGGAGATGGAAGTGGAAGACCACTTTATCCATTCTTATTATAGCAAAAATTGTGTAAAGGTGTGATCTCTATTTTGATTCAGGTGATTGACAATTATTATCACCTGTGAAACTGACAGTATCCATCCATAGTTTACAACTAAAGAATATTTGCCAATCTAAGAAATTTATACTACAATATGGACTCAAAATAAGTATTCTTTTCCAATGCATTCTACTCCAGTTACATCATAGATTTTTTTCCCCTTTAATGGATATGAAAAACTTACCACTTTGATATTGCATCTTAATTTCGGTATTGACATTGTGAAGTCAATGCAATATCAGTTTGACCACACTTTGTCCTAAATGTCTTAGAAAATACAGTATTGTAATTTATAAGAGTTCTCTAAGGGCGACTGCAGGTTCTCTGCAGAAAAAAGAGCAGAGAAGGTCTCTGAGAAGCCCATTGAGAATTTGCTACAAAGGAAGAAACATTCCCCTCATTGATTACCAAAGACCAATTCCATTATAAATATACATGCATGTTGACCTTTTAGTTTGTTTTCCAGAATACAAATTCAGTGGAGCCCCCACACAGTTACGCATGCTGTGAAGGTATTTGGGGACACTAGGACATAAATGGGGACATCAATCTACCCATTTCATTTTGGAGTCCCTGTATGGAATCCTACTGCTGACTTGTCTGTGGTACCAGAATAGAGTTCATGGCAGTCAGCAGGCGTGGGGTTTAAAGATTTCTGCACACTGGAGCTCTGCAAGTTTAAGAGAAGGTTAGAGTCTTGGATAAATAAAGCAAACACTGAATGGCTTATAAACTCTCCTCTTTTTGACTTGGAAAGCAAATATGCCCAGACTGTTAGACCACATGTACATTGATACAGCCTTGCATACTGTAGCTGCTAAGCTAAGAAAACAGTAACAAAAACAAAACTCCAGGTTTTTATATAGAAAGGAAAGACTCATTTTCATTTGTATGATTTTGAGGGGCCTTGCTTAAATATGGTGCTGCCAACCAAAACACAAATTAGGAGATTGAATAACACAGCACTTCCATTTAGGAAGGTATTTTCAGATTCCTTGTATCAAATTTTAGTCTGTGATTTCAGCAGGTGCAGCCTAATTATTGCTTCCATTTATTGACATGCCAGAGTTAGATACTGTGCTGTTGTCTTTATACTTGGTGTATTTTATATATAATTCCCATCACAATCCTGAAAAGATCTTATTTTTACAATTTTTGCAGAGCCTAGAGCAGTTAATATAAATTCCTGGTTCAAATTTTGATTCTCTACATACTTTCAGTGTAATCTTGAGGGAGTTTCTTAATGTATACCATCAGGTTCATGGCTGAGGTCCATCAAACAAAAGACAGAGTAACAAGAGAAAAGCACACGAATTTATTTAACGTTAAGTTTTACATGACTCAGGAGCCTTGAGAAATGAAGACCCAAAGAAACAGGGAAACCTGTGTGTTTTATGCTGTCTGAAGAAGTTGATATTATGGAGAAGTATTATTGGTTAAAAGGGGTATGATCGTAGTAAACTGGGGGGATCTTAGCACAGCCTGTTTGTTCAGATTCTTCTCTTTGCCTCAGTGTCTTCAGAGATAAGGATGTTGTTTGGCTCTGAGTGTAGGGTGGGCACCTCTCACATGAGGGTCTTGTGGAGATCAGTTAGGTTTTACAGCCTGCTCCAGGGAAAAAAGGGGTGAGGGGAAGGTGAGTGCGACCTCCCTGCTTTTGCTATTTTCTCAAATGCCAACGTGTCATATTTTGGGGTGGCGTGTACTGAACCTTATCATTAACCTCTCTGCATCTTAATTTCTTCATTTATAAAATGTAGACAAAAATATCTATCTCATAGGTTAATTGTGGAGGTTAAATGAGTTAATCATGGAGGTTAAATGAGTTAATTGTGGAGGTTAAATGAGTTAATTATACAAAACCATTTAAATAGTACTTGGCACATACTAAGCCTCATACAGTTTGTTATTATTATTATAACAACACTATAACTGAGTGTTTTCTATTTCCTAAGCATCTAAGAACTTTAAAATTTATTAATTTGCTTTGTTTTAGGCACCTGAGACAGCAGAGAAGAGAACAAAACTGCAAATCCTTGCTGTCAGGAAGCTTCCATCTGAAGAGGGATGGGCAGTTAATAAGGAAGGATCAGGGGTGGAATTTCTAGTTTTAAATATGATGATCAGGGGGAAGCTTTCTGAGAAGACAATACCTAGACAAAGACCATGCATGAGGAGGTGAAGAAGGCAGTCATGCGGATGTCTGGAGGAGGAACGTTCCAGAACAGGAGGGCACCAAGTGCGAACGCTCTGACGAGGAGGGACACCTGGCAAGTCTGAGGATAGCAGGATGGCTGGCAGTGCACAAGCTCAAGGGAGTGAGTCTGGAGGAGATGAGGTACGGGAGTTATCTGGGCTTCCGAGGCTGTTATAACAATATTGCCTCTCAGACTGAGTGAGACATGGCAGTTTTGAGTGGAAGAGTGGTACGATTTGGCTTGTGAGTTTTCCTAGGATCCTTGTTGCTGCAGTGTTGAGATTTCACAGAAAAAAGCAGGGAGATCTCGACAAGATGTAATGGTGACCTGGGCTATAATGGTAGCAGTGGATGTGGCGAGATGCGGTGGGACTCTGGATATGTGTTGAAGATACATGGGTAGGGTTTGCTGTTGAGTAGGATGGGATGCAAGTGTGTGTGTGTGAGACAGAGACAGGAGTCAAAGGGTGACTCCGGGATTTTTGGCCTGAAAAAATGGAAGAGTGAAGCTGTTCTTCACCAAGAAAGGCTATTATTGTAGAAGGTTTGAGGTGCAGGATCAGTTTAGGAGTTCAACTGAGATGCCTTTTAGAGATGCACGTGGAGATATTGAGTGACAGTTTGAAGTTGGGAGGCCAGGTTTCATCTGGAGATTAGGTTTGGGAGTCATCAGCATAGAAGCAGGATCTAAAGCTTCAAAACTGGATAAGATGACTAAAGAAGGGTGTGCTGAGAGAAAATAGATGAGGTCCAGGAACTGAGCCTGGGGTGTCTTCATCACTAAGAGGTTGCTGAGTGGAGGGGAAATTAGCACGTTAGACTGAAAGAAGTACCTCGTGGGTTACGAGAAAGTGAGGAGAGTGTGGAGCTTTAGAAGTCACATGAAGGAGGAGTAAATGATCAAATGTGTCAAATGCTGGTGATAGATTAAGTAGGATGAGGGTTGAGAATCAACTGTTGGATTTAGTAATGATGAAGTCATGTTGACAATGATAGGAGCAAGGGGAGATTCAGTGGAGTGGTGGAGGCAAAATGAAAAGGTTTTAGAAAAAGTAACCTTGATAATGCAAGAGAAAGGAGAAATCAAGGCACCCATGTTCTCACACAGGCAAGGGATGATATCTATTGCAAAGTAGAGGCGTTAATCTTAGTTAAGAACATGGACAGTTAATAGTAATGGGAGAGAAGGAAGAGAAAATAGGTGGATAGGTCGGTATGTATGGTAGTAAAACCTATGAAAATCATCTTACAATTGTTTCATTTTTCTTAGAAAAAATGAAAAGAAAGTTCAGGGAAGGATGACCACAGTCTTGGGTTTTCTTTGATGAAGACATAAGCAGGGATAAAAGGCATGACACAATTTCTACTGATGGTCCCAGGGCTGGTGGTGGCTAGTCAGTGTTGAGGCAGGAGGAAGGGATGGTAGTCTTCCCTGGAGCTGCCAAGTTTCAACGTTTTCAGTTGACACTAGGAAGGCCATGGAGGTGCAGAGGACAGAGGGTTAGATTAACTCCTAGCATCTGAGTATCCCTCTGGGCCATGAAGATGAAAAGCTGCAGGAGGGCAGAGGGCTTCTTACTCTGCACACTCGGGTGTCTCTGCATGAGACTTCCTCTTGGCCCATTGCCCTACCATTCCTCAATACTTGGTCAAAGGCAAGATGTAAAAATCTAAAGGCAAAAGCTATAGATCTGAATAAAACATAAGAGGGTTTAGTTAGTAAAGAAGTAATAAGAAGTAATGCTGCAATAGTGATATCGAGTAGTCAGAAAATACAGGGACCAAGGGCTGATGAAGTGTGCAGATCCAGAGAGCTTCTGTTTTGGATTAGTTTCTCATTTGTACTTATTTGATTCACAGCATGGGGTCAGTCCTTTTCTGTTTCGATTAAATTTGTTTCCATCGTTTAAAGATTATCTAAATAGGACAGATGATTTTGAGGACTTAGGGAAATTATCTATCATTAATAAGGGACTGCAAGTTACCCACTGAAAGCAGAAACGTTGGATTGCACAAGGTAAAGCAGCATTCAACCAATTAATTATTTAAATATAACTATAAAATAATCAGGCTGATTTTCTTATGCTGATCCAGTGTCATTATTTTACAGTCTGAGATCTTATATTGTATATTCATTTCATAAGACAGCAAAGCTTAAAAATTTATAGTGAATCTCCATATAGAAGTGAAAATAACATCATTTGATTTTTAAAGTGGGGTTCATCATTAATAGTCCCAGAGAAGAGGTAATTTAAATAATAATAGATAGCAGTTGTTACCTGTGCAATGTATGCCACATAGTACTGTCTTCTTTATTCTTTAAAATAATTTTAAAATATAGGCATTATTAATCCTATTTCATAGATAAGAAAATTTAAGATCAGACAAGTTAGTAACTTGCCCAGACTCAAACAGCTATGAAGTGGTTCTGCAGGGACTTAAATCCAAGTCTGTCTGCTTTCAAAGCCTGTGCTAGTAACCACTGTACTATGGTATAGTTTCAACTCTTTCTACCTTGAACTTCTCCCTCTAGACAAATCAGCTGGGACAGCTTTATGAGTAAGCAGAGTAGACAATTACTTATTCACAAACGATTGACTCTACTTCCCCTCATTTCATCATTATAATTTCAGTCTTTTGGGTCATGATGTTTCAGTCTTCAAGAATCCATTTATGCTTGAAATGCTGTTACTTGTGATAAGGGTCATTCATTCGGGCATTATCAGCTGACATCTTTATTATTAGTCAAGTACATCACATTAATTACCAGACAGCTTGACGGCCCCAAGAGTGAAAATATTTACCCAGAATAAGAGGTTGGAGGGAATTCATGGGGAAATCTGCCAAGAGAAGGAAATGAAAACTGGTAGGGGAGGTTGTAGGCCAGAAGCTTTACCTACTTTGCAATTTGACTGAGTTTCCTTTTTAAAGTCAGAGTAGAGAATTTTATAGCTAAAATGGTCCTTACGGATCAAGCACTTCAATATCCTCATTTTGTAGGTTAGAGAATCTAGCCCCAAGATCACACAGCGGGATGGAAGTAGAGGTAGGATTACAATTCACAGATTGGAGTCCTTCCTGTTATGAGACTGCCATTCTAGGTTGTTGTTAAGTCATAGACTTTGAATCTTAATCCATTTACCCTCCTTCCCTATTCTGAAGTCTGAACCATGAAACTCTTTTTCCTCTCTTTCCTCATTTCCTAAAGGTTTCTTTGACAGAAGACACACTGAACTGCTTTTTAGTTCCTATTCTTCCCCACCCCTTTGTGAGGCCCCAAATCCAAGGCCATCAATCTACAAATTTTACCTTAAGAACCCTACTAAAGAGAATAAATTACTGTCATACCTACAAGTCTAGAAAAAAAGGATGTAAGGCTAAATTGCATCATCTTGCTTGAAACAATTCCAGTTGTCAGTATTAGGGATCTTGTCAGCAATAAGAAAATGCATAAACTGCAATTCCAGAAATGCTCAGAGGCAATTAACTCACATTTGGCCATCTCAAATTCACTCTCTTACAATAAGAACTCAAAATCTTTGTTCTCATTTTCTGGCAAGATTTTTATTTGAGAGTGTGAATAGAAAACAATGACTAGGCAGCAGTGGGTGCTAAATATATAGAGAATGAGCTTCTGTTTTAGAAACTATATATGGAAGCCCATGAAATCTTTTAACCAAGTAGTTTGAACCATCCATGACCAAATATAATCCTCTGAACAGTCCAGATTATCATACATGATTCTATTAATCACCAAACTTAATATATGGTACAAATTCTACCAAGCAAATAATAAAGTTGACTCCATAACCAACCACCATTCATCTAATCAAGTTTCTAAATCTTGCTTTGTCTACTGTGGATAGTAAGCAAGACAGAAATGAATAGATTTACTGTCCTTTGAGGTTATGTGGAATTTGAAACTATTGATGGGAATTTACCTATGAGTTAGTCAATAGGTCATTTGTCTAGGGAAGTTGTAGCCAGACAGATATTGAACTTTGCATCTGCATCTGGTCTTCACCTTTGAGTCCGGCTTAAAACCAGACTGACCAAATTGATAAGAACATCTAGTGTCTCATTGCCAGTTTACATGGGTGGCTATCCTGTGCAGAAAAGGGGAAGAATGAGTTCGAGTGTGGACTACAGGATTTTA
Source organism: Microcebus murinus (assembly GCF_040939455.1). NCBI lineage: Eukaryota > Metazoa > Chordata > Mammalia > Primates > Cheirogaleidae > Microcebus > Microcebus murinus. Next base: position 6,843,211 of record NC_134129.1, read on the forward strand.
AAATATGCTTGCAATTTAATCTAATCTCATTCTTGAAGGCATTTTTAAGGTATAAAGGACAGAGAACAAAGCAAGACCCTAACAGCAGTTCTATCTAGTTGGTGACAGAAAAATTTACCCAGTTAGATTCTGGAATGTCCCTGTTGCTAAACTGAATCAAATTATGGCCAAAATTAATTTGATAAAAATTCAAAATTTATTTTAACACTTATTAGAATAAAAGGAGAACATGCCCTTAAATCAATAGGTATTGGCATATTTCTCAGCTTATAAAAAATAACGAATACATCAAATAGCCTGGAGACTTTAATGTTTCTTTCCAGTTTGTTCTACCTTTTTAGTCTGTATCTTGAATCTATTACTAAATGAGAAAATGAATCTGACTCTCTAGTAGAGTTTACTACTCATATAGAGGGGTTTGTCTAAAACAAACTAAATATATGTAACAAGAGGTGGTAGTGTCAGAATCTTGCTGGCTTAGATTTGTGATGGTGGTCATTATTTTTTAATTTTACCTAGTTTTTTTTTTTTTTTTTTTTGACAGCAGCCTGTATCTGTATGACCTAGTTTTTTGATATATATCTATATCCACACCCACAATAAAAATTATTTCATACTTATAAAATGTTTCTGGTTATACTTCATACTCTTGTCCATTGGGGAGTAAGAACATGAGTACACTAAGTTGAGTCATTCAACTCGATTTCTGGTATTAGATTTGTTTCTTTAAATATTAATTATGTTTTAATTACTGTGCTGAGAGTAAATAAACTTTTCTTTGATTAAAATCCACTTAGCTTCTTCTCTTTCTTTCTGTATAAAATTAACACATTTATTTAAGAAATTCCCACCAGCTTTTGAATCTCTAGGGTATTCTTCAGGTATAAATAATAATTGAAAAATAAAAAGAAGAAAGGCTAAATGATAAATCGTTGGGATAAATTAAAAAATCCCTCAGCTTTGATATTTTTAATCCATCCATAAACATGATTTAATATCGCTGGACTGATATAAACTCATTTAGAATAGGAGGACAATTCTTAAGACTCAGTTAGAACTTGTGAAAGATTCCTGTAATTTTTTTGGAGATGGGATGTAATTGATTTAGCAATGGGGAAGTAATGGCAAAGAACGATAGTAAACCTTTGTTCAAAATGAATTTTTAAAAATTGTTAGGCTTGATTTTTGAGAGAGAGAGAGAGAGAGAGAGACAGAGAGAGAGAGACAGAGAGAGAGAGAAAGAGAAATGTAGGTGTTGTTCTGGTGAGCAAAGTTTCTAAAACAGAAAGGACAGGGACCCTCAGGTCTCCCCCACAAATTAATCCCTTCCAGCATGTCTGTGGTCCAGACCTGAGAGAGAAGAAAAGGAAAGAGCAGTAGCTTAAGTGAAGCAATAGCCAGACATACAGACTCTGTGATCTTACCTTACTGAGGACCTGCATAGCTCGGATAAAATGTCTCAGACTGTCCCAGATTTTGGTACTAAATGTCAGGTTTGATTTCATGAGAGGGCTGTCCTGGTTCTTTGGCTCCTTGCTTAGAAGAATCACAAGCAGGGCTGGGGTGACCATGTGAACACAGACACAAGCAACTCATGCAAGCAACTTTATTACAGGAAACAGGAAGTTTTACAAAGTGAAAGTGCATCCCAGGGGAGGGACAGATCTATCTCCACAAGTGGAGAAGACTCTGAGTTTAGCAAGCTTTCTCCTTGTATGTTGGTTCCCTAATTCTATGGTAAACTGGGGGTGGAATAACAACATTCTGAGAAAGGGGTGGAAAGTTCCTAGAATTGGTACCCTCCTACTTTCGGTCCTTGTGTGGCTGCCTTCAGAATCATCTTGGCACTAGGTGTGTGATTTTTAATATGCTAATGTATGCTAATCGAGGAAAGGTTACCTTTGGTCATAGGCTCTTCGGCACATGCTCCTGTTCCCTAATATCAAGTTCCTGCTGTTGTGGTTTCTTTCCCCTGTTTCTATTGGTCCTGACCCTCATCCCTTGACCCTTCACTGCCTGTCCTGCCACCTGCATGCCCTAAGCCCTACCTAACAAAAATAAAATAGATATCACCATTAATTCTGCTCTCCCAGGTGAGAGTGAGAGAGGGTAACAGTTAGGAGTTGTGTATATGGCAGCCATCAATGTCTACAGACCTACAACCCACTGTTCCATGAGGACAGACATCTGCTTAAATACCAAGTGGTATTCACTAGAGCTTATTATACACCACAGAAATGAAGGGGGAAAGGCATGCCTGTGGAGACACTGATGGCGTTGCTTTCTTGGTCTATCAGGCCGCCTCACAGGTGGGGAGATGTCGCCGCTGATGGTGGCAACATGAGGGCAGTGAGCAGAGACACCAGGGAGTCAGGCTGCCTGTTGAAGATAGTTATTTTATATTTGTGTGAGCAGGAATGGGTTTTCTGCAGAGAAACCCTCCATGTCCTACCAGTGGAAACAGAATTAATGGCTCAGATAACACAGGATCTGTGTTTTTGTGCAAGTGAAGAAAGGAAGCTGTATCGTTATGTCCTAGGAGAAAGGGAAAAGGTAACCATATTTCCATAAAAATAAACATGGAGGAGACCAGAAAATTTTGAAACTAAGCAGTATATAAGTTAAACATAACTTAGTAGACATACAGGGAGAGAATATTAATAATATACATTAAAGGATGGATTTTTGATCTTCCACATTTGCTATAAACCAGGAACTTAATTTTAATTACATATAGTTTTTAAAAAAAATTTTGCCTTTCTCTCCTCCCTCTTTTTCTATCTCCTCTCCTTCTCTTTTCCTTCCTTCCTTCCTTCCTTCCTTCCTTCCTTCCTTCCTTCCTTCCTTCCTTCCTTCCTTCCTTCCTCCCTCCCTCCCTCCCTCCCTCTCTCTCTCTCTCTCTCTCTCTCTCTCTCTCTCTCTCTTTCTTTCTTTCTTTCTGGGTGAGAAAAACATTGGAACACTAGTTGTCAAGAGAAAATAGGTAAGAGAGCAAGTATAAACTTTTTTCCTCCCATTTTATTTGACAGAAAAGAATAAAAGGTAGTAAAGGAAGGTAATAATTATTGACCCTCAGTATTAACTTTGTTCTCTTGGGTAAGCACATAATTAGGTTGTTCTTTAAAATGCATATTATGTAGTTGGCAGCAGGCTCTGGCTCGGATCAGATAACTCCTTATGTAGGCAGCTTTTAAAATGCACATGATGTACCAAAGGAACTTTTCTGGTCTATTGGGTAAATATGTATTAAAGTAATTTTTAAAATACTTATGTACTCAATAGCCTGGAAGTGGTCAATGGCTTAATGAATAGTCATGCATTTTTAAATGTGTATTATTATTTATACACTGAGCCCAGTGAGAAAGTCTTTTAAAAATGGCATATTCCTGTTGACTGTGTAATTTTGCAGTAAAATTTTTAAAAAGTATTTCAGGAGAGCAGGAGCCAATTTTAAAATTACATTATCTCATCATCCCTTCACCTCATTTTTCCTGCTTGCTCTTCCTCTTATGGGATGTATTTTAATAGGCTCATTTTATGGCCTCCCTGCTGGCCTAATTTCATTTTCATAGATTAAAGCTGATTTACATTCTAATTGCAGTTTTAGTGTAGAATTTATCCTGTGTTGATTTATAGTGTCTGGCACATAGTAGGCACTCAGTCAATATCTATTGAATGGGTCATTTTTATGTCTTGTATCATTCTTGCAAGCAAACATTTAGCCTCTTGCCTACCGTTTGCTAAGCACAGTGTAGGGGATCCATTGAGAGGCTCTCTCTAGCACAAAGGTGAGATTCTGCAGGTCACAAACAGATCCAGGCTCTACTTCTAACTTTGTCAATTACCAGCTGCCTCTCCTTTGACAAATTTGATCTCTCCCTGTCTGCATTGGTTTCCTCATCTCCAAAAGAGGGACGAAAACTCCAGTCTTGCAGAGTTTTCATAGGGATCTGTTGAAACTTCATATGTAAAATATGCCTTGCATCAGGCAACCCAGGCTGTCAGCAATGCATTTTCTCTCTCAACCTGAATTCTCACCCAGAAACACAGGAAATATTCATTTCTAGGCAGTGGAAGTTTCCAAACTCCACAGTGCCCTAATCGCAGGTATTGAGATGAAAATTTAAATAATCCAACCTACTGGTATCATCCTCTGGTGTCAGGAGCACAGTTTTTTCAATAATGCCTAAAGTCCCATTTCCAGAGCAGGACCTCCTATGGGCACTGGCCATAGTAGTATGGTCACTCAAAGTAGTCTGGGGACTCTAGAACCTCATGTGCTCGCCTTGCCCTTCCCTCCCAGGGTGGCTCCACCCCAAAGCTGGGGTTTTTCCTTCCCTGGCTCCCGCATCCTGGGGCAAGAAAAAAAGTCAGACCTCGAGGTCCCTATTGAATTTCAGAAAATTCTACATATAAACAAACAACCCTCTGAAAAGTCAGATTTTCGAAGCGCAAACAGGGGTAATGATATCTGCTGCAGCACGACACAGTAAATAGGGTTTTGAGAATAAGCATTATTAACATGCTCACTGAGCTGCCTCAAATCCTATTTGGAGGGAGGCACGGTATAAATAAATAAACATGCTCCCTGGATCTTTACTGTCTGAGCTTTAGTGAGCTACTTCAATCTTGGAAAGGCATTAAAATTGCTGGTACATAATTGGATTTGTATTGCTATTAGGCTGCAGATCTCTAACTTTTTCCATGTATGCCACGTTCACGAAGCAGAAGCATCTTATTCTGATGGAAATGCTATCAGTGCTGTGACTCTTGGGGTCACCTGGAAGATAGACAGGGGAACCAAGAGATGCAGACTCTCGTGTTCCCACTTATTCTCACTGCATGCCTGATCTTTTTGTTTTGTTTTGTTCTATTTTGTTTTTTTTAGCAGATGTTGGGTAAATGAACAGGCTAGTAGTTGAAGTGTTCGTTGCTATTGTGTTGGCACAGGGTATCTTCTGTCACTAGGTGGTTTATACTTTACATTGTCCATGGTCTTGGACTAGATTTGTCCAGTGGCCTTATTTGAAATGGAAATTTTATCTGTTACTTGGTTACATTTATTGGAAGATTCTTTTGGTATATTTAGTCTGGTATGCTGTTTTAAAATATGTTGCATCTAACTATACATGACTTCTTTATTAAAATAAGAAAGTGTTACTTTTTAAACCATCAGCAATAGAAAACACTTTTCCCTTCCCAGTAAAAACTATATATAGAGAGAATTTGACATTTTTCTAAAAGGCTAAAGGAAAAATCAGCACTATCTGAAAAAAAGGTGATGAATTATTTGGAGACAAACTTGGGTTCCGTCAAAACTTTGGGGCACATCTAAGCCTTGGGACAAAGACAGCAAACACAGGCCTGAGAGGGAATTTTAGATTTAGGGCCAGTTGATGGGTAAATTTAAAGGGTGATTATAAATTTAGAAGGAAGCCTCAAGTTTTCACTCTGATTCTCCAATAGAGGGAGCCCAATTTAATTAGTGGAAATACAGTTCAGTTTGGGGGCAGTGAGGAGGACACAGCCTGCCCCATTTGTTAATAGAACAGCTTATCTCTCTCAGGGTAGCTGAGAGAATAGCTATCAGAGAAATTAGGTGAAAAACGCATCCCTGCAGCAATACACGCTGATGTAATGGACACTTTTCTCCGTGCAATGTCTGAGGCTCTTGCTTCAGGATAAGAAAGGGGCTTTCATGGAGTGCTCACTGAAGTGCATGAGTTGAGGTGGTAAGAAGGCATTAACATGCATGGCATGGATGTGCTTAAAATGGGAGCTTATAAAAGGAACCTACGATAAGGTGCAGAAAAGATTGTTTTACAAGGAAGGTGGTGCATGCCAGAGGCAAGGATATTATATGATAAGCATGGATGACCTAGATGCACTCAAAATCTATAATCTCAGATAAGAAAGGTGGTTCTGGAATCAAGACCAAGAGGTCACAGATAGCCTTAGGAGACCAAGATTCTTAAGATAAATGTGAATAAAATAGCAAAAATGTGGAGACGTGTCTGACAGTGGAATACTGATAGCCACACTTTAACACAACTCGCTGGAGTCTTTAGAGAAAAGTGAAACCTGAATGTACAATTGGTTGGGAATAAATCACACCCTGAACACCCTCCGTGGACGTTTCTGGAAGCAGTATCTCTTCTGCCCTTTCTATCCATTTAGAACATCTTATTCATCAGGCAGTGCTGGCCCCTCTGGCTTCTGCCTGGCTGGGGAGAGATCAGATTACCACCTTAGATTTGATTTACTCCTTCCCTTCCAATCCATGTGGTTATCACCAAAAACAAAATTAAGAATTTTTACAAATTATCACTTAAATAAGAAATTTAACTATTTATTTTAGCCAAAGGAAGAAATGGGTATCAACAGGAATATTGTCTTATATATTATCTTCAGTGGACTGCCAGGCATGTTCCAGCCAACCCTCCCCTCTCAGCGCCAGGGCCCTAGGACCACAGAAATGCCCTGAGACAGAAATAGGAGGCCTGGCTTGCTGGGGAAGAGACTGCCACGTTACTTGTCCTTGGTACAGCCCCTCCAACCAGACTTGTTTCTTTTGTTTTTCCTTCAAGGCTTTAGTTTTTAGAGCAGTTTTAGTTTCACAGAAAAATTGAGTGGCAGGTGCAAAATTATCCCTTATAGCCCCTGTCCCTACACATGTACAGCCTCCTCTATCATCAACATACCTCATCAGAAGGGTGCAGCAGTTACTACTGATGACTCACGGTGGCACTTCCTAATCACCCAAAGCCCATCGTTTACACTAGGCTGTGGTACATTCTATGGGTTTAAATGTACAGTGACATTTTCCACCATTATAGTATCACACAGAGTATTTCCATTGCCCTGAAAATCTGTGCTCTGCCTATCATCCCCCTTCCCCCAAATCCATGGCAACCACTGATTCTTTTACTGTCTCCATGGTTTTGTCTTTTCCAGAATGTCATATAGTTGGAATCTACAGCATGTAGTATTTTCAAATTGGCCTTAGTACTATGCATTTAAGGTTCATTTATGTCTTTTCATGGCCTAATAGCTCATTCCTGTTTAGCGCTCAATAATATTCCATTGTCTGAATATACCACAGTTTATCTACTCACCTATCTGTCTTATTTTTATAGTGCTTATAATTTTATAGGACTGGAAGACTCACAATCAAATGCCCTGTGGTCTATTTATTCTTTGGTAACTTTGAGAATGTAAAACAAAGTCTTGTCTAATAACTAGGCAGCTGGTCATCTCCAAGGCTCAGATCAAGGATCCAATGGGCTGTAGTCTCATCTGAGACTTGACTGGGGAAGGATTTGATTCTAAACTCAATGGTTCTTGGCAGCATTCAGTTCCTTGTGGGTTGCTGGCTTCAGGTTCTTGCTGTCTGCTGGTTATGAGTGGCCCTCACTTTCTTGCCTTGTGGGTCTCCAACATGGCTTCTCACTCCCTCAAAACCAGCAAGGAAGAGGAGTCACCTCAAAAGTTTAATGTAATCATGTACTTATAATCACATAGATCCCATCACCTTTGCTGTATTCAGTGAGTTAAAAGTCACAGGTCCCACTCACATTCAAGAGGAGGGGAATTATCAAAGATGTCAATAACAGAAGGCAGGAATCAGAGGGCGGCAGTCTTAGAGTCTGTCTACCACACCTATTATCTAATATCTTTTCAATAACTCAAGTTTTAGTAGCTAAAAAGTGAGTGAAGGATTTTTATTTATTCATTCGACAAGCATTTCATATGCTAGGCACTATCCTTAGATACAGTTCTTGCCTTTTAGTAACAGATATTATGAATCATTACAATAAAATATAGTGAACGCTGTAGGAAGCTTGGTGGGATGCCTTTTAAGAGCAGATATAGATAAACTGTGTATGTTCAGAGGGCTATTACAGGACTGGTGAAAGTGATTAGAAACTGTCACATAGAAACAGGTCAAGTAGGTGAAGGTGTTTGGGCCACAACAGGGTCTTTTAGAAGGGCATCTACTTGAAATATTTGAAAGGGGGAATGAATTAGATTTGCTTTAAATAAGTCCACTGGAAAGATGTGGGACCAATTTCTGGAAGCTGTCATGAGAATGATTTTGGAGCAATTTCTTGTGCTCTGAACTTTCTAAAGTTGAATTAGGTTGAATTTGGAAAGTGAGTTGACTGTTGTTGAGTGAATTCAATCACAGGCTGGAAGACTTGATAGGGTGTTACTGACTGGTTCAAGAATTGGATATGTAGTGGGGCAGAAGAATGGCACATAAAATCCTTTCAAAAACCATGATTGGCAGTCGCACATCACTATCACCTGTGGAATTTTACAAAGGTTATACAGATCTCAGTTCTACTCCAGCCCTATTGAATAATCAGCGAGAAATATTCCAGGCCTTATTTCTATAGGACTTTATTTTTATAGTTCAAAAACATTTCACAGGTAAATTTGCAGGGCTATTAGAGGTGCCTGGAGAGGGTTCAAAGGAACATTTAAAAAATATCATTCACTAAAGCCCACATCATTAACTATTTTATCCTTTTTCCCTTCACTTACTTTGGTGGTAAACTTTGTGTAATCATGTGTTGACCTCCAATTCTTCCCACCAGAAGACTGTAATGTGATAGGCATCTAAACAAAGAGGTTTGGATAGAGAAGAAAAATACCAGCTACTCAACTTGTCTTCTAGGAAAAAAAGGGAATTCAGAAGGTTATAAGTAAAGATATCTTAGGACAAACTTCCTTTCCCTATACACATCTCCAGGAAATACTTAGAATGATGTGGTTAATTAAGTAAAATAGGGCTGTGCTGTTTTTCTGGGTTCTACAATTTATCAACTAATCTGGTGCTCTTCCAACTGGCTTCTCTGTGCCTCAGGGCACAGAAATGACAATGTACTTCATTGCCTCTACTTTACTCTAATTGGGGTCTTCTCTCTGGTTTCCCCTTCTGCAAAGATGTCTTATATGATGACAGTTGGGAAGTGAAAGACTAGAAGAAACAAAATTGTTTAAAAAATGATAACCCATAAAGAATCAAAGCACTTTAAGAAATCTGAAAAAAATTAATAAGAGCAGCTTTTATGCCATAAGGAGGACTATGTAAATCATAGCAAAACTTCTGACATTTAGAACTTTTGCAAGATAAGAAAGCCTCATAAACTACTGTCAATCAAATCATCACATTTAGAGTTAAAAGGGAAACCAGAAATCATTTCCAGTAATCACATTGACATTTTCTTTTCCTAGAAGACTCTCTTGATGAAGTAAGAACTGCTTTATTTTTATTCTGGGGTGCAAGATCTTTATCTTTTGGTGGATTAGTATAAACAAGTCACTAACAACTACTTTAGCACTAATCTAGTCAATACCCTTTTTTTTTATAAATGGAGAAACAAAGTGAGAGAAGTCTTAAACGTCTTCAAATAAGTGTTTATTGAAGTATCCAACACCTATGTAAAAGCTAACTAGACCATTTTGCCATTATCCAAGGATTTTGGAGGCAGAGTGGGGTATCATTTCCTGACTCTGCTATTTCAAGGAAAGAAAAGGTATTTTTCTATTTTAAATTAATTTGCTCATGGATCCAACACCTTTTCAATTAATTTCAAAGAGATACCACCTCGATTGTGATTTAACTTGCTGTTAAAGCATTCTCAATGCAATCTATTTTAATATGCTGAATTACACAAAAATGCATTATATTTAAAAATGTTCTTTTATGTCTTGCTACTGTATTATTTTTTATACCCAGTTGAGAGTGTTTAGAAACCCAAATAATCATATGAATGAAAAATAAAAAACATACGTTTAAATACCTCTTGACCCCCAGTTAAACAAGACATTTTTTTTTTTTTTTTTGAGACAGAGTCTTGCTTTGTTGCCCAGGCTAGAGTGAGTGCCGTGGCGTCAGCCTAGCTCACAGCAACCTCAAACTCCTGGGCTCAGGCGATCCTCCTGCCTCAGCCTCCTCAGTAGCTGGGACTACAGGCATGTGCCACCAGGCCCGGCTAATTTTTTTTTCTTTATATGTTAGTTGGCCAATTAATTTCTTTCTATTTATAGTAGAGACGGGGTCTTGCTCTTGCTCAGGCTGGTTTCGAACTCCTGACCTTGAGCAATCCGCCTGCCTCGGCCTCCCAGAGAGCTAGGATTATAGGCGTGAGCCACCACGCCCGGCCTAAACAAGACATTAAGAGATGCTTGGCACTGAGTTATGATGTACTATAACAAAATTTATGCAATGCAGCTAATGTCATTCTCAAGAGAAATTTATAGCTTAGTATATTTATCAGGATATAAAGAGGAATAAAAATGAGATAAGCTTCTCCTCAAGAAGATAGAAAAAGATGATTAATATAAACCTAAATAAATAAGAATAAAAGAAACAAGAAATATGAAAGGCAGAAATTATTTATCTAGGGAAGAACGTCAAAATAGAGGATTAGCAAGGCCAATAATTATTAAGTAAGAAGACTAAAATTGATAAATTTCTGGGAAGACTGATCAAGAAAAAAAATCAGAATCAGAAAGAACAATAGCTACAGATAAACTGATATTAAAAAAAACTCATAGAAGAATGCTGACAAATTTGGGAATTTAGAGAAAACACATTTCTGGAAAAAATTATACTTCTTAGTGTTGGTGCAAGAAGACAGGCATTTTAATTGAGCATAGAAAAGTTTAACTGAATAGTTTCTATTAGATAATTTAAAATGATAATAAGAATCCCCATTATTTCTCCACCTTTTTAAAAGTGACAGATACAGACAGTTTTACAAGTTGGTTCTACCCGATTTCCAAAGATCAGAAAATTTTTCCCTTAAACAGATTGCTTCACACATTAAAAAAATAGAGAGTTGTCCAACTCATTTTGAAATGTAATCTAATTTTAATACCCAAACCAGATGAGAACAATATAAGAAAAGAGAATTATCAGCCCTCCTCACTTATCAATATAGATATATGAAATCTATGTAAAATATTAGATAGGAAAACCTAGTGATGTATTGTATCAAGGCCAAGTAGGATTTGTGACAAGAATGCAATGCAAGATGGTTTGAAATTGAAAAATCTGTTGGTACAATTTTCTGCATATTTGTAGGAAAGACAAAAACTACATGACCTCCTAAATAGATGCGCAGTAGTGGTCGCTTCATAACTAGGTGGGAAAGGATTACTTAACAAATACTGTTGGAAAATGGGCTTCATACTCACGCTTATAAAAGTTCAAGATCAAAATTGATAGAAGACCCAGAAATGAAAGAAAATGTTATACAACTATTAGAATAAAATTCACAAGAATATTATTATGACCTTGGGTTTGTGGAAGATTTCTTAAACAGGAAACAAAAAGGACTAACTACAGATAGAGAAAGATAAATAGATTTGATTATAGTAACATTAAACACTTCTTTTTAACAATGGATACCACATGTAAAAATTAAAAAACAAATAACTCGGAGAACTTTTTAAAAATATGTAAATTAAAGAGGATTAATCACTTAAAAGTGTAAAGAATTCCTGCAAGAAAGAAACTGTCAGGAAGAAACTGTCAGGAACCCAATGTAGAAGTGACCAAAGAATATGAGTAGACAATTTTCAGAGGGAAAACTTAAATGGCTAATCATTTTACAGGGAAATGCTCAAATATATTACTGATCAGGAAATAAAAAATTAAAATGAGACATGATTTTCTGCAGTCATCAAGAAGGGTAAAACTTAAAAAGTCAGATAGCATCCAGTGCTAGAGATGATACTATTGGAAGGAAAGGATAGTGAAGAAAACACTCAGGGGGCCAATTAGAACATTTAATAAAATCAAGTATGCATAATATGCTACCCAGAAGGTATACATCCCAGAGAAACTCTTAGATTGGTACACAAATAAATCTGAATAAAGATGTCTATCAGAGCACTCTTTGTAATGGTGAAGAGTTTGAAACAATGGAAATAACCCGATTAATGTCTGACTAAACAACATTGTTACATATGCAAAAAATAGAATGCTATATCACCATTAGAAAGTATGAATATGATTGACAGACATTAATGTGATAAATCTGAAATGTCTAATGTTTTGTGGAAAAAGCGAGCAGAATTAGATGTATAGTATAATACCTTTTGGGTAAGTTTGCACTTACTCAAACTCAAAGTCAGGTATGGGTTCTTAGAGTGGAAAAAGAACAGGATGAGATATTGGCCTTGTGAAGATGTAGGGAATGAAAACATAAAAAGAAAGCAAGAACATTCATTAATCATTGAAAATAACATGCCACAAACTAATATTTTATAAATCTGAAAACAGAAAAAACTCTTACAGAATCTACTGTTTACAAGAATTTTGTAGACTCTAGAGCCTCATTTTTATTAAGAAGTCGTTTTTCTCTTTTCCATAACCTCTGTGACTGTGCAAAAGTAGCCATAGTTTCAAAGCTCACAGCTGTCTTGAATCAAGAAAATAGATTTGTATCCTAGGCATCCCTTGGTGAACTTCACCTTGGAGAAAGGATATGTAGATCAAGAGTTTAGAAAACTTTCACATTAGATAGAATAAGAACAAGGAACAAAATTCAGAAAGAGACAATAATATTACAGGCTCAAGTTACAATAAATGGACTGAATCCAGGAACTTTAAAAAATTGATATAAAATTAAATCTAAATGATTGGGGCAAGATAGGTGCAGATGGTGGTGTTTGGGTAGTGAATAAAGAGATTGAAAATCAGGAAAGCTACAGGCTGGATTATGGAGAGGATGGTTGGTAAGAGTTGGAGGGAGAGAGAAATGTCTGTATCGATCACATGGGGTGAATAGAGAGGGAAGAAGAAATATTAAGAATATATAACCTATAGAAATAGATAACCTATTTTTGTAAACCCCAAATTGAAGCCGATTTGAGTGAAACTTCTTTTCCTTCTAGCTGGCTTATTGATTTAGGAAACTCCAATAAAGTAGTTAATTCTAAGGAATCTGCTTTTGAACTTTGTAACCTCTAAACACAGGATGACCTAGCTGAAGGATCACTGCCTTCTCTTGACAAAAATTCTGTCTTGGACCAAAGTTTTGACAGGCTCTTCTGAGTCCTCTTGTTCATTAGTCCTCATCCTTAGGCCCTGCTTTGGTCTGCTGAGTCCAGTTTTAGCAAGAATCCTGTAAGTCAGTTTACCAAGAATCCCACATCATTGATATCTGATCCTCTTGGCCTGGCTTCAGTAAGAATCCAGTTTACCAAGCATCTCCCTAAGCTTGATGTCTACCCTTAGTGATTTTCCGTTCACTGACCCTCCTCATTCTGCTTATTACCCACCTGCCATCATCGTATTTGCAGTTGAGCCTGATCTCTCTCCCCTGCTGGAGCAGTCTTGACACTTGTTGCAATAGTCCTGAATAGTCTTCCTCACACTTTTGACAAGTGTCAGAATAATTTTTTTCTCTTATACCTCTAAACAAGAATCTTTAATGGTAAATAGTAATCTTGGGAAGTAAAGGTAGGGTGGTTTGGGATTGTAGAGGATGTATTAAGTGTATGTAAGAGATCTAAGGAGCTTCCAGGAAATTCTCCTTTTAAAGGGGTGTCAGTATTAGACGTATACTGCGACTATAAGGTCACATCAAACACAGGTTCAATTTATATGCTCTAACCTCTGGAGGAAGACATAGAGGCACAGTGATTGGTGATGAAAAATGGTCTTTATTCATTCCCTCTGTATCAGGTCCATACACTATCAATATTTAGTTTTTTTGTTTTTTTGAGACAGAGTCTCACTCTGTAAGCCCTGGCTAGAGTGCTGTGGCGTCAGCCTAGCTCACAGCAACCTCAAACTCCTGGGCTCAAGTGATCCTTCTGCCTCAGCCTCCTGAGTAGCTGGGACTACAGGCATGTACCACCATGTCCAGCTAAATTATATATATATATAGTTGTCCAGCTAATTTCTTTCTATTTTTTTAGTAGAGATGGGGTCTTGTTCTTCCTCAGGCTGGTCTCAAACTCCTGAGCTCAAACAATTCTGCCCGCCTCAGCCTCCCAGAGTGCTAGGATTACAGGCATGAGCCACCACGCTTGACCTATATTTAGTTTTTGATCACAGTGATTTTCATCTGCACATTTACAATGATAGTGGTTTCTTAAGAGGAAGCAGCTTTTGAAGACGTTATGAAGATGCCCTGCCTCCTCAGTGATCTCCAGAGACATCCTTTGACCTTTCCCATAGCGTTGTGACATGTTGACAAGGAATCTGAAAAAAAAAAGGATGACATAAGAGATTCTGCCTCTTGTCATCCCCTTTGTTTCAGAATGCTTTGCCACTCTGGGAGTTCTCTCTTCTTGAGCTCTACTGGTGGAGCAAAGGAATTTGGCTCCCTGCAAAGGCATCCCATCTTCTGGCCAGATGCAAGTGCCTGTTCATATCCTGCCCCCTCTGGAGGTGAAGAGGAAAGTAAACATTTCTGCCCGCTGAGTCGGGTTTATGTGATTGATGCTGGGACGATTCTAATTTCCAGGACAAATGATGCATTAGTGGAAATGGGCACACAGGAAACCTCAGTGCCAATGAGTTAAGTGCCCATAGCTGTTTTCAGTGAACAGTTTGCTGATCTCAATTGTAGGCAATTAACAGTGATTAGCAAGTGCGTGCTTGGTGGGTGGCACAGTGAGAATCTTCTTATTGATGAGACAAACTCCCAAACAACCCAGAGAGATATTGCCGTGATAATGCAACCAAAAAGCTCAGTCGCTGTGCAAGAGCGTTTCACCAAAGGAGGACTCTTGTGAATGCTTTAATTTCTCCTCTAAAACCTCTTATTAACTCCGAACAATCCAGTAATATGTGGGGAGGGACAGATACTTGTTTAGAATCAGATACTCTTTAAGCATCTTGAGTTAGAGAAATTAGAATGAGAAGAAAATAAATTCCTATAAACGTATGCAACCCTGGGGAGCACAGCTATTTCTAACTTATTTTGGTATTTTCTCCTGAGCTAGTGAAGTGCCTTGAACCTAGGGGATTTCAGTAAGTGTTGGTGGAAGTGAATTGGAATCAGGTCTCCTCTCTGCTACTGATGTCATGCTTGCCTTTTCTTGTGTTTTCTTTATTTTATATTTTGCTTTTTTTTTTTTTGGCTGCCCATTCTTTCTCTTCCCTCTTAAAAAACCATTGCAACTATATTTGAGATGTGCATTTTGTTTTAGATATATTTAAGAGATAGTAAAAATTAATTATAAATTTTTACTTCCCCATTAACTTTTATTATAATTTTATAGAAGTATTCCCACCAAAATATTTAGGCTCAAAGGCATGGTAATGAACAATTAATATCCATTTCAAAGAACTTTCTGCTACTGGCAATACACAATTGTGGGCAATTATTCTCCTATATAGCAAGAAAATAATCAAGTGGACAATTAATTAACATGCTCTTTAAACACCCACATAGTAAATCATGTTATGCAATTTCCATTTCCTTGGGAGTTCTTACTGACTCTATGAGACTTGCATGTCTAACCACATGAGCTATATCAGGTATTCAGAAAAATTCACAAACTGGAAGAACCTCATAGAGATACTGTTTATCAAATGCAGAGTATTTCATTCCACTATTAGGTGTACAATGCTCTGTGAAGGCAAGGGCCACTTTTATATGTTTACTATAAAAAATTCCTAGTGCCTAGCACAGTGTTTGGCATGTAGTAGAGTTGAAAGAATAAATAAATTGCACAATACATAAATAAAACAGAGATGATGTTTCAGGAAAACTTAAATATACCCATTCTTATTATTCCTTTCTAGAAATTAAGCAATCACTACTTTAAAGTCTCATGTCTGTATATAGCCACATAGTAGACAACAATATACTATGCCTCTAAATTGTTGGAGATCATGATTTAATAAGGAGTACTTTATTGTTTAAAGGATACTATTGCTCAGTGCGATATTTGAATAGGTGACGATACAACTTGCAAGTAAATCCTGTATCTCAATATCTAGGGCCAAAGAGATAAAGTAACCTTAACTGAAGCAAGCAAGAATCAATGCCTAATGGATGGAACTAATTATAACCCGAGTCTCTGTACAGTTCAGGTCAGATTATCCTTACTTTGGTGAAACACAATCTTACCTTTGTTTTAGCTCTATTCTCACCAAGCAGTCATTTGATTATTTTTGATCCAGGAAAGGTATCCATGGAGGCAATGCATTTTTCAATTATTTGGAAGATATTCTTATTTTAAATGTAAACCCTAGCATTATGCTTTATACATTAGCCAGTTTTGAATGTGTTCAGCATTAACCCATGAACCAGTTTTCTAGACGTCAAATCTTCCCTGACCGAAGTGATTAAAATACAGAGTTTTTTTTGTATGTCCAAAATTGAGGCATAAACCCACCAAGACATATTACCTTATTGTTCTGCCCCCAAATTATCCAAATGGACTAGTCTCCTTTTTAAAATTTGTCCATCTTAACCATACCCAGTAACCTATGAACATCACTTAATGCAACTCATTCACGGCTGTGTCAAAGTCCAGGCTTGTCCCAACTTCCACAAAGCTCTGATTTTGAATAATCTCAGGCCAAATTAATGAGGATTAATTGTGTGTCATCCCTGGTGTTCTTTTGACCTTTTCATATGAATGAATCACTTTCGCCCTCAGCACTTCTGACTGCTTTTTATAGAAGTCCACAAATGTCTAGTAATGAGGTGCTTGAAGTTGAACAAAGGGTCTTCCAGGACTCCTCTTATTGTGGACAATTAGCAACTCTCATCATTATCACCATAATAACATTTAAATATAAGTAGACCAAAAATGTCTTTTTATGTGCTTTAGAGATCCCTATTTAGTTGGTAGACTAAATAATAATGGTCAATGATAATAAAGTCACTTCTTCAGTTGCCCCTAACAAATTTTATGTCAGGAAGTGATGATGACACTACTAAAATTTTTTTCATTATTAGAGATACGTGTTTTATTTTCACATTTCAATTTTTTTTTTTTGGGGGTATTGTTTTTATTTTATAGCTGAGAAAATAGGAACAGAGAGATTAAGAAATTTGTACAGGTCACCTAGTTTTTTTTTTTTTTTTTTTTTTCACTTTTTTTTTTTTTTATTTTGGCATATTATGGGGGTACAGATTTTAAGGTTTCAATAAATGCCCATTCCCCCCCTCCCCCCAAAAGTCTGAGTCTCCATCATGACCATCCCCCAGATGGTGCACATCTCACTCACTATGTATGTATATACCCGCCCCCCTCCCCCCTCCCACCTGCCCAATACCCTATTACTGTAGCACCTATGTGTCTACTTAGGTGCTACTCAGTTAATACCAGTTTGCTGGAGAATATATCTGGTGCTTGTTTTTCCATTCTTGGGATACTTCACTTAGTAGTATGGGTTCCAGCTCTAACCAGGAAAATATAAGGTGTGCTATATCACCATTGTTTCTTAGAGCTGAATAGTACTCCATGGTGTACATATACCACATTTTATTAATCCATTCTTTGATTGATGGGCACTTGGGCTGTTTCCACAGCCTTGCAATTATGAATTGTGCTGCTATAAACATTCGAGTGCAGGTGTCTTTTTTGTAGAGTGTCACTGGATCATTTGGGTAGATGCCCAGCAATGGGATTGCTGGATCAAATGGTAGATTCACTTGGATCGCTTTAAGGTATCTGCATATTGCTTTCCACAGAGGTTGAACTAGTTTGCAGTCCCACCAGCAGTGTAGGAGTGTTCCTCTCTCTCCGCAACCACGCCAGCATTTATTGTTTGGAGATTTTTTGATAAAGGCCATTCTCACTGGGGTTAAGTGATATCTCATTGTGGTTTTGATTTGCATTTCCCTGATGATTAGAGATGTTGAGCATTTCTTCATATGTTTGTTGGCCATTCTTCTGTCTTCTTTAGAAAAATTTCTGTTCAAGTCCTTTGCCCACTTTTTAATGGGGTTATTTGATTTTTTCTTCCTAATTTTCGTGAGTTCTAAGTATATTCTAGTTATCAGTCCCTTATCGGATGCATAGGATGCAAAAATTTTCTCCCATTCTGTAGGCTGTCTGTTTACTTTCATGACTATTTCTTTGGCTGTGCAGAAGCTTTGTAGTTTGATCATGTCCCATTTATTTATTTTTGTTGCTGCTGTGATTGCCTTTGGGGACTTCTTCATAAACTCTTTGCCCAGGCCGATGTCTAGGAGAGTGTTTCCAACTTTTTCCTCTAGAGTTCTAATAGTTTCATATCTTAGGTTTAAGTCTGTTATCCAGCGTGAGTTGGTTTTTGTGAGAGGTGAAAGGTGTGGGTCCTGTTTTAGCCACACATTTCAATTTTTGATAAACCTAATCATAATACATAATTTTAATGCATTCAAGTGAAGTTTTATTTTAACTACTTTGCCATGTTTAAATGCTTACTTATCATATGATGTTTGGTTATGTTGTAGAAAGTTCACTTTTCTTTGTGCATCATTAGTATTGTGCTAGTCCTTTTCTAATTTGTTCATATATAAAAATCAAGTTAATGTACATCTTCATCGATGTTGATTTAGGTTAGTAAAATTTAGGCTTTTACTTCTTTTCAGAATAGTGCATCTAATTTTCATCTTCTAGTCTATGAGGCCGGATATTATCACCTAATTCAATTAACTCTAAAAAAAGTTTTATCGGCTTCATTGAGGTGTAATTTACACCCAATAAATTCACTTATTTCACATGTCCTGTTTGATGAGTCTTGACAAATATAATACAGCTATGTAACCACCACTACAAGATAAGGACATTTCTATCTCTCCAGAAAATTCCCTGTTTCTTTTTCTCTTCAGTCAATTCTCTACCTTCATACACTAATCCCCACAACCCCTATCACTATAATTCTATACTTTGGTGTTTTCTAGAATTTTATATAAATGGAATCATAGAATATATAGTCTTGTGTCTGGCTTCCTTCATTGAACAGAATGTTTTTGAGATTCATCCTGTCGTTTCATTTATCAGCAGTTTGTTCCTTTTTTATTGTTGAGAAATATTCTATTGTGTGGATACATCACAATTCGTTTATTCCCTGATTGATGGATATTTGGGTTGCTTTTATGTTTTAGGTATTGTGGTATAACAGAGAATATCTATGGTCCGTGTCCCTGGTTCCTGGTAGAGAGCTTTAAAAAACCTGAATGTTTTTGAGTGATAGGGATGTCTTTGTTATACTAATAAGGTGACTCATAGGGATGGGATTAGGGGAGCTGGATTATGTCAGGATGGGGCTGCTTCACCAGAAAGGCCAAACACGTGATTAGAGATTGGAACTTTCAGCTTCCTGACCTCCATGTATGGGATAATAGGGGCTGAAGATGGAGTTCAAGCCCACGGCTAGTGTTTAATCAATCACATCTACATAATGAAACCCTGATAAAAACTCTGAACACTGAGGTTTGGTGTAGCTTTCTGGTTGGTGAATACACTGATAAGCCAGGGAGGTGATACACCCTGATCTTCAGGGAAGATCATGGAAACTCCCAGGTCTTCCTCTATGTGTCTCTTCCATTTGGCTGTTCCTGTGTTGTATTCTTTATAATAAAACTGCAGTTTGTAAGTATACTTGTAAGTATAGCATTTTCAGTGAGTTCTGTGAGTCCCTTTTGCAAATTAGTGCACCTAAGGAGGTCACGGGACCTCTGAATTTAAAGCCAGCCTGTCACAAATGTGTGTGGACCTCAAGACATGCAGCTTGCATCTAAAGCAAAGACAATCTTTTTTTTATTTCAGCATATTATGGGGGTATAAATATTTAGGTTACAGATATTGCCTTTGCCCCACCTGAGTCAGAGTTTCAAGCATGTCCATCCCCCATATGGTGTGCACCGAACCCATTAGGTGTGAATATACCCATCCCCTCCTCCCTTCCCACCTGCCTGTCTGACAAGGGCAATCTTATGGAGGACTGAATCTTTTAATCCTGTGGAGTCTGATGCTATTATACGAGGATTTAGTGTCAGAAATGTATTTTATTACACCTACTTGGGCAGAAACTGAGCAGATATTATAAATGAAGCTGCTATGAAAATTCATATACACTGTACAAGTCTTTCTGTGGACATATGTTTTTATGTCTAGGAGTGGGATTACTGGATTTTATGAAATTTTATGACACTGCCAAGCTGTTTTCCAAAGTGTCTGCACTATTTTGCATTCTCTTCGGCATGTATGAGAGTTCTAGTTCCTCCACGTCCTTTGCCAACCTGTGATAATATTATTAGTCTTTCAAATTTTAGTTGTACACATAGGTGAGTAGAGGTATCTCATGGTAGCTTTAAATTTGCTTTTTCCTAATTACACCAAAGAAGTTTTTTAAATTCACTCTATAAATGATAGTTTTATGTGCTATTTAATTTTTAATCTGTTTTATATGTATAAATGTAGATATATAGCTATATGTTCATATCCTAAATTTATAGAGAGTTTCTATAAAAACATTTTATTTTCACATTTTTCATTGAAGATACATATTTTAAAGGCTTTTTAAAATAGCAGTTTTAGCTTCACAGCAAAATTGGGAGGATGCAGAGATTTCTCAGATATCTCCTACACCCACACATATATAGCCTCCTCCATATAACACCGCCCACCAGAGTGGTATGTTCGTTACGACTGATGAACTCACATTGACACATCATTATCAACCATAGTCCATAGTTTACATTAGGGCTCACTCTTGATGTTGTACATTCTATGGTTTTGGATAAATGTATAGTAACGTGTATGTACCATTATAGTATCACACAAAGAGCAGTTTCACTGACCTTTGTATTCCGCCTAGTCATCAATTCCCTCCCCACTCCCACCCCCAACCCTTGGAAACCATTGACCTTTTCACTCCATAGTTTTTCCTTTTCCAGAATATCATATCATATAGTATGTAGCCTTTCCAGATTACTTTCTTTCCCTTGGTAGTATGCACTTAAGTTTCCTCCATGTCTTTTCATGGCTTGATAGCTCATTTCTTTTTAGGCTGAATAATATTCCAATGCCTTATGTATCAAAGTTTATCTATGACCTACTGAAGAACATCTTGGTTGCTTCCAAGTTTTGGCAATTATGGATAAAGAAAGAAGCTATAAATATACGTGTGCAAGTATTTTTGTGGATGTATGTACAAAATTGCTTTGGGTAAACACCAAAGCATGCAATTGCTAAATTGTGGTAAGAGTTTGTTTAGTTTTGTGAAAAACTATCAAACTATTTTCTAAAGTGGCCATACCATTTTGCATTCCTATTAGCAATGAATAAGTGTTCCTATTGTTCCACATTTTTACCAGCATTTGGTATTGTTAGTGTTCTAAATTTTGACCATTCTAATAGATTTGCTATGGTATCTCCTTATTTTAATCTGCATTATCCTGATGACATATGATGTGGAACATCTTTCATATGCTTATTTGCCATCTGTATATAGTCTTTGGTTAGGCGTCTGTTAAGGTCTTTGGCCCACTTTTTAATTGGGTTATTCATTTTCTTATTCTTGAGTTTAAGGATTCTTTGTATAATTTAGATAGCAGTCTAAAATCAAATATGTCTGTTGCAATATATTCTTTCAGTCTGTGGCTTATCTTTTCATTCTCTTGACATTGTCTTTCACAGAGGAGAAGTTTTTAATTTTAATGAATTCTAGCTTATCAGTTATTTCTTTCATGCATCATTCCTTTGGTGTTGTATCTAAAGAGTCACTGCCTTGTCAAAGGTCATCTAGGTTTTCTTCTATATTACCTCTGGAATCTTATACTTCTGTATTTTACCCATAGGCCCAGGTCTG